>NC_080759.1:2046470-2728627 GCF_020826845.1 Diceros bicornis minor
AAGATGTTCAGCTGAATTCAGAAGCAAAAATCCTACCTCCAGTTGGCTTCTCTGTGAGAATGGATGGCCGGCCTTATTTCACAGGCTGGGCAGTTGAGGTTTCAGATGAGCTTAATTGCTCTGTTCCCCAAGTATGGAAAAGGAGGATTGTGACATTGATCCAGGGCTGAGATTTTGCAGATAAAGATAGGGTCATAGAGGGGAATAAGTATTTCAGCTAATTGATTTTTTGTTCTCTACTGTGGAAGTAATTTAAGAAGCAGATTGTCTCTTAATCGAACTTCTCTTCCCTGTTCTCTATCTGTAATATCGCTGTAAAATTCTCTCTATAAAAATTTTAGTCTTTTTCTTTGCAGTCTGTTTATTATCATCTTTACGAATTCTTTGACTTCACCACCTTCTTGGCACCACAACGCTAGCCATTGTGATATTATCATAGATTCAGTTTTGCAATTTCATCCTCTTATCTCTATCTCCTCTACCATTTTGTTAGTTTTAGTTCTTATTGTATCTTATGCTTGAAAATATTTGAAGCTTACAGAGTATATCAGTTCCTTATTTTCTCAACTTTTGATTATCTAAGTGGCCTCAACTATCACTCTTTTTTTTTTATAATTTTATTTATTTATTTTTCCCCCCAAAGACCCAGTAGATAGTTGTATGTCATAGCCGCACATCCCTCTAGTCGCTGCACGTGGGACGCGGCCTCAGCATGGCCGGAGAAGCGGTGCGTTGGCGCGCGCCCAGGATCCAAATCCGGGCCACCAGCAGTGGAGCGTGCGCACTTAACCGCTGAGCCACGGGGCCGGCCCTATCACTCTTTTTAAAAAAGTGAAATACATAACAGAACAATACACTGTCATAAATTCACCACTTCTATTCAACATGATATTAGAAGATCTAGCTAAAAAAAGAAATAACATCCAAATTGGAAAGGAAGAAGCAATATTATATTTGTTTACAAATAATATCTTATTCGTTGAAACCCCTAAAAATTCCACAAAAAAAAATTGTTAGAACTAATAAATTCTGCAGACTAGTGGAACACAAAATAAACATGAAAAAATTAGTTGTTCTTCTATACATTAATAATAAGTAATCTGAAAAAGAAATTTACAATCATTATATTTTTATTTACAATAGCATCAGAAAGAGTAAAATACTTAAGAATCAACTTACACAAGGAGGTAAAAATTCCAATGATGTTTTTTACAAAAATAGAAAAATCTATCCTAAAATTCATATGGACTCTCAAGGGACCCTGAATAGACAAAACAATCTAGAAAAAGAGGAACAAATTTGGAGAACTCGCACTTTCTGATTTCAAAACTTACTACAAAGTAATCAAAACAGTGTAGTACTCGCATAAATAAACACAATATACTAACGAAGTAGTATACAGAGCCCTGAAATAAACTTTTACATATACGGTCAAATGATTTTTGACAAGAGTGCAAAGACTATTCATTGGAGAAAGGATAAGTTTTTCAACAAATGGTGCTGGGAAAACTGGATACCCACATGCAAAAGAATGAGGTTGGACCCTTATCTCACACGATATCTAAAAATTAACTCAAAATGGATCAAAGATATAAATGTTACAGTTGAAGCTATAAAATCTTTAGAAGAAAACACAGAGAAAAAGCTGCATGTCATTGGGTCCAAATGCCATTGCCAACAATGATTTCTTCAATATGACACCAAAGACATAAGCAACAACAAAAAAACAAATTGGACTTCATTAAAATGCAAAGGTTTTCTGTATCACAAGATAAAATCAACAAAGTAAAAAGGCAACACACAGAATGGCTGAAAATATTTGCAAATCACATATCTGATAAGGGATTAATAACTAGAATATATAAAGAACTCCTACAACTCAACAATAAAAAAAAAACCAATTTAAAAATGCACAAAGGACTTGAATACACATTTCTCCAAAGAAGATATAAAATGGCCAATAAACACATGAAAAGATGCTCAACATCACAAAGTATCAGGAAAATGCAAAAATAAAACCACAATGAGATACCTCTTCACACCCATTAGGATAGTTACTATCACAAAATAAGAAAATAACATGCGTTGGTAAGGATGTTGAGAAATTGGAACCCTTATACTTTGATGGTGAGAATATAAAACTGGAAAACAGTATGGCAGTTCCTTCAAAAATTAAAAATAGAATTACCATATGATCTAGAATTTCCACTTATGGGTTCTGAAATAATAGAAAATATATTTATTGGTGTCTGCCTCCAATTCCTGGAACAGAGCTACTGAAAACCTTTTACTTTCCTAAACAATAAGAACACTAAGAGCATCTCTTGTTCTAATATTTGTCTTTGACCCATTCCCTGACACAGAGCTCCTAAAACTCTTGTAATTTCCTAAGTGATAAGAACACTAGGAGAATCTTTTGTTCTATTGAGGCAACTCTGGGTGGGCTCTTAAATGGGGGCTGGTCACCAGAAAGACCAAGCCCTCATTAGAAGCTTGGAATTTTTAGCCCTACCCCTTATCCTCCAGAGAGGGGAGAGGGGCTGGAAACTGAGTTAATAATTGATCATGCCTACGTGAGGGAGCCTCCATAAAAATCCCAATAGAAGGAGGTTCAGAGAGCTTCCAGGTTGACAATGACAAGGAGTGCTTGGAGAGTGGTGCATCTGGAGATTGCATGAAAGCTCTGTGTCCCTTCTCACATACCTTTCCCTATGCACCACTTCCAACAGGCTGTTCTTGAGTTATATCCTTGTATAATAAACTGGTGATCTAGTAAATGTTTCTCTGAGTTTTGTGAGCCACTCTAGCAAATTAATCAAACCCAAGGAGGAGGTTGTAGGAAGCTCTGGTTTACAGCCAGTCAGTCAGAAGTACAGGAAACAGCCTGGGCTTCTAACTAACATATGAAGTTGAAGTGAGGTTGGGTGGGTGTGCAGTCTTATAGGACTGAGCCCTCAACCTGTGGAATCGGATGTATCTCTGGGTTGACAGCATCAAATTGAGTTGAATTATCTGACGACCAGCTGCCATTCCAAGTATTTCTTGTTGGAGGTGTGGGGAACCCTCCCCCATGTGAAAAAATGAATCTCAAACACCATTTATGGGTATACCTCCAAAAGAAGTGAATGCAGAGGTATAAAGACATATATGTACACCCGTGTTCTTAACAGCATTACTCAAAATAACCAGAAGCTTGAAGTAAGCCAGGTGTCCATCAAAGGATGAATTGACAAAAAAAAAAAATGTGGTTTATAACATAATGGAATACCAATCACCCTTAAAAAGGAAGGAATTCTGGGTCCGGTCCGGTTGTGCATGCGGTTAAGTGCCTGCGCTCTGCTGCGGTGGCCAGGGGTTCACCAGTTCGGATAATGGACACGCACTGATGCACTGCTTGGCAAGCCATGCTGTGGCGGCTTCCCATATAAAGTGGAGGAAGATGGACATGGATGTTAGTCCACGGCCAGTCTTCCTCAGCAAAAAGAGGAGGATTGGCAGATGTTAACTCAGGGCCGATAGTCCTCACCAAAAAACAAAAAAAAAAAGGAAGGAATTCTGACGTATGCTATGACATGGATGAACCTTGAAGACTTTATTCTAAGTGAAATAAAGCCAGCCACAAAAGGAAAAATACTGTATGATTCCACTCATATAAGGTACTTGGAGAAGTCAAATTCATAGGAATAGAGAGGACAATGGTGGTTCCCAGGGGCAAGAGGGAGGGATAACAGGGAGTTGTTGCTTAATGGGCACAGAGTTTCAGTGCAAGGTGAAAATAGTTCGGTGGATGGTTGGAAGTTATGGCTACACAATAATGTGAATGTACTGAATATCACTGAACTGTACACATAAAAATGGTTAAAATGGTCAATTTTATGTTATGCATATTTTATGACCATTAAATAATTAATTATTTTCAACAAATGAACGAACACTAGCTACATGCAATAGCATGGATGAATATCACAACCATAATGATACATAAAAGAAATTATATTCAAAAGGCTATGTATTGTATAATTCCATTTATATAAAATCCAAAAAAGAAACAAAACCGAGGTCTGGCTTCCAGTAATGGTGGAGTAGCTTGTTGAACTAACACTCTCACAGATAACAGTGATAAAATCTGCATAAAATATTTTATATATTTATTATATATACATATTGTATATATATATATAGTATATACATATTGTATATATAGTATATATATATACTTTATATATATATATTTACATAGACTCATGTATCTATATGTAATACACATACAATAAATGTGTATATGTGTGTATGTATAAATCTCTTCCAAAGCAAGCAGAACTGAGAGGGAGTCTTCCCTTGAATGATGGGAATTGCACCAGGAGATATTTGCAAGCTTGAGGCTTTTAACTCAAAGCATTCCAAAATCTGTACGTGGCCCAGACAGGGGAGAAACTACAGTCTTACTTGTAATGTTAGAGGATGTATTTTGGGGCTGCCAGAGTAGCTGGAAAGTTAGGGGAGAAATTCTGGAAAGGAGGGAGCCACTAAGAGGAAAATCTCAAAATATGTATGAAAGTCTCCCCCCCACACACACCAAATTGGCAGATCTTTGAACAACACACATGCAGGGTAGGTCCCAGAGGGACTATTGTAAAAACAGCAGTTGGAAGATGAAAGATCTGATTGAAGATTTCAGCTATGCCCACTGTAAAGGAGATAGGATTGGAGTTTCAGTCCAGCCAAGTTAACTCCCTGCTAGAAAAATAACAACACTCTTCAGAGGAATACAATAGAATCCAAAGTCTCTATAACTATCATACATGATTTCCAGTACACAATTTAAAAAAGCATGAGATTTGAAGAAACAGGAAAATGTAATCCATATATGACCAAAAGCAGGCAGTAGAAACTATCCCCAAGTTGTTGCAATTAGCAGACAAGGATAAGAAATTAGCTTTTATAAAGATGATAATGGTGGTAAAGAAACATATTCTCATAATGAATGAACAGATGTGGAAACTCAGCAGAGAAATGGGAATTATAAAAACGAACCAAATAGGAAGATGAAATAAAAAAAAGTACTTATGAGTTTACCAGTAGATTAGAAACAGTAGAAGAAACATGAAGACAGAGCAAAAGAAATTATCCAGTCTGAAGAAAAGAATGTAAAATTTTTGAAGGAAAATGAAAAGAGCCTTACAACCTGTGAGATGATTGAGTCCCCAGCAGAGAGAGGAATGACAGAAAAATTAAATGAGACAGAAAGGCAAATCAATAAGTAATAACATAAAACTTCCAAAATTTGGTGGAAAATCTAAAATTTTAGATCTAAGAAAGTCAACAAACCCACAAAATAAAATACAAAATAAAACCATACCTCGGCACATGATAGTCAAGCTGTTAAAATCCAAAGATAAAAAGAAAATCCTGAAAGCATTCAGGGAAATACATACATACCAGGGAAGACATTACATAGAAGGAGAGATAACGTGAATGAAGGATGATATATTATAAAAAAAAAAAATAGACAAATCAACAACAAATTCACATCTTTCAAGTACAGAAAGAAAACCCAAAAGTCAACACAGGATCCTATATTTAGCAGAACTCACTTTCATAAAGGAAGCAGAAGCCACAACAAGATACCACACACCAATTAGATGGCTAAAATAAAAAAATAAAATTGCAAATACCAATAAAATTGCAACTACAAAGTGCTGGTGAGGACTAGGAGCAACTAGAACTGGGAATGCAACATGATAGTTGCATTCAGACAACAGTTTAGCAGGTTCTTATAAAGTTAAACATATACTTATTATATGACACAGATATCCCACACCTAGGTATTTAGTGAAACAAATTGAAAACTAATGTTTAAGCAAAAATCCTTGTGTGAATCTTCATAGCCATTTTATTCATAATTGTCAAAGATGGAAACAAACTAAATGTCCTTCATAAGGTGAATGGAGAAAGAAACTGTGGTGCATCGGTACATTAGAATACTACTTGGCAATAAAAAGGATAAACTCTTAATTCACACAACAACATGGATGAATCTTGGATGCATTTCTCTAAGGGAAGGAAGCCAGATTCAAAAGGCTATATAGTATATGATTCCATTTATATGACATTCTAGCAAAGGCAGAAATACAGGGATGGAAAATGATCAGTGGTTGCCAACGGATGGAGTGGGGGAAGGGGTTGACTACAAAGTGACAGCATGAGAGAAATTTGGGGGTGAATAAAACAGCTCTGTATGGTACTGTGGGGGTGGATATACGACCATAAAGTTGTCAAAACCCATAGAACTGTACACCACAAACAGTGAATTTTACTCTGCAAATTTTAAAAATCAATCAGGATGCTAGGGAACTCAGATGGAATGAAGTGACAAATGAATCTCACTGTATTATAAGCATGTGACATAACCACACTGAAGGTGTGGAGATGAAAGGTCCTGACCTGAGTAACTGTGGAAGACAATGTTTTGACGGGATACTGTAAAACTAATGTACTCGACACAAACACTGTACTCTAGGTGGTAAGTTTGTTTTTCATAAGGGTATGGATTAGCAATTCTGATAGTAGTTGACACATTAGTAAATATATTGTAGCTAACTGGAGTTAAGTTTCTCACTGTTGGTGAAAGAAGTTACAAATAAGCAAAAGGAGAATGCTAGAATAAACTCTGTGGTGCTGGATTGGAGTTGGAATTCTCAGTATGAATCCATGTCTCTTTTAATATATCTATCCAGATAGACAGATTGATAGACTGATAGATCGATTGATAGATGTGTATACCTGAGTTTATATTCATACATACATTTCCAAGCTCTGCTGAGAGGGTCTAGAAGCAGTGACACCCTAGTATCAATGAGCACACCTAGCTCCTAGATCTTGGTTTCTAAATATCATTTTCCAATAAAAATAAGCAGGTTTTCTTGGAGAAATGGGTACTTCTAGGGCTGGAGATGGAAAATACAAGATAAGCCTGGAGCATCTTGTAGTGCCAGGAAGTCTGAAAGTGCTTTAAAAAAAAAACACAGAAAATGATGAGATGTGTCAAAAGCAATCAATCTGAAAGACTTCCCAATGGCTCAAGTTGGAAAACTGTGAGCAACAAAATAAATAATGGTAGCATTGGATTATTACCCAGAGAATAAAATAAATATCCATGAGTCTATACTGATATAAAAAAGATTAAATAAGAAAGAAAGAAAAAAGGGGGAAAAAAGAATGAAAGAAAGAGAGAAAGAGAGGAAGAAGGAAGGGAGAGGGAGGAGGGGAATCTTCCTCACAGAATTCCAAATAATAACCGCAGCTGGATAGCGTGAAATAGAAAATTGCCACTAGAACACCACAGTAATAATTACTGTGGGCAAGACTGACTGGTGAATGCAAAAACTGTGGGTGAAACTTAAAGAAGAAACAGTACATTTGCAGAACCTCAAAGCATCTACCTCCAAATACTTAACTTTTTTCTCTTAATTTATTTAAAAGTCCTATGACTATTTAAAGCAAAAATTATAACACTGTATTGTGGGATTTATAACATGAGTAGATGTAAAATTTATGAAAACAATAGCACAAAGGACAGACAGAGGTAAATGGAACTGTTCTGTAGCAAGGCTTCCATATTTTACATTGATTAAACTGGTGCACTATTAAGTCTAGGTAGGCTGTGATAAATTAAAGATGTATATTGTAATCTGGAACAACCACTAAAAAGTGCAAAATGTGTGTCACTTAAATGCTAATAAAGGAATCAAACAGCATACAAAAAGCTTTTGTACAAGAATGTTCACAGGAGATGACCTGCAAGTCCCCAGGAGGAAGACGAGCACACTGTAGGGCATCCACAGAGCAGAACACCCTAAGCCGTGCCAAGGAGCAAACGCTGACACACACATGCTGGGTGAGTCTCATCAACCTCGTGCCGAGGGAGGCAAGCTGGACAGAAAACAATACACGTGGGATGATTTCAGCCAAGATGAACCTATGGTGAAAAAACCAGAACAGAGGTTGCCTCAGGGGAAGGAAAAAATTGCCTGAGAATGAACAGGAAGGAGTTTTCTGGGGGTGTTGGAAACATTCTATTCTTAAAGGGGTGAAGGTTATATGGGCATGTTTATTTGCCAAAACTGTAGAATTGAGATTTGTGCCTTTCACTGTACATCTTACCTCCACACACACACAAAAGACTAAAAAAATGATAAAGTGAGGTGGGAATGGGATGGAGTGTGGATGAAACAAAAATGGCAGATGATTAGTAGTTGTTGAAGCTGGGTGATGGGCCTACTATGCTATTTTGTTTTTTTGTATATTGTTTAAAATTTTCTGGCATCCACAGAGCAGAATGCTCTCAGATATTGTTCTGTAATAAAACAGAAATTTTCTGTAATAAAACACTTGTATACGAAGACAAACTTGATATACAGTGTTTTTTGGTAAGATATTGGTTACCTTTGAGGAGGAAGGAGGAAGAAAGGGATTGTCCAGGTCTGAGTGAAGCTGCTGCTAGTTCTTGGTCACACAAGTGTGTTCACTTTATAATAATTCTTTGAGGTTTACATGGATGACTTCTGCATATATTTCTGTACGCATGTTATACATCAATAAACATTTTAAATCCTGCATATTTGCACAAAGATCCTAACTCAATATCTCAGAATAACAGCAGGGTTTTGTTTTAAAGTGGAACACATTCACTCATGACATCATCAGATGGATTTTAATACTCCCAAGTATCTATTAATGCCCTCACCCTGTGTGGTCCCCTGGGTCTTTCCATTCTTGCCTCAATTTGGTAACTGGCATGGTTTTGAGATTTTATGATGTCATCTTTCTCCAGCAAGTTCCACTCCCACGATGATGCTCACCAAGGCCTCGACACCTAGCACAGTGCAGTGTTCACAGCATGCATTCAAGACCTGTGGGACTGGGTTGAATGAGGAACAAAACGAGGAGCACATGATGTTCGTAACTTATGTCTGGGTGCCATATCATGACTTAGGAAATTGGTAGGGTTTTTCGATAGATTTGCTATGTTTTCTAATTTTTCCTATTGAAAACAATGGGAAATAGGGTCTCAGAGACAGTCTGACATTTCAGGCACAGATTACTGACAATTATTAATGGCATATGACTTTCCCACCTCATCTTAGTTTTAAGTTTTTAACTCCTTACCTCGGAAATGACATAACTTTGCTTCTTCTAAATCTTGTAGTAATACTGATGCTCCAGAAAGTCGGGCCACGGATATTCTGCTGTTGTGCATCCTCTCTGCAAAGAAGTGGAGCTGTGCATCCACCAGTCTGAGAAGCATGTGGTGCTGTAGTATTTGGAGTCAGAGTAGCTAAATGGAAAAATGACTTCAGAGAATTATCACCATAACCCCCAACAGCAACAAATTATTTTGCTTAATTATTTTGTGATTCTGAGGGTATATTTAAAAAGGGATATTAAAACTGGTTGCCAAGGAGCCAGCCCTATAGTAGAGCAGAAATTGCATATTACCTTCCTACACAAACTTGCCTAACATAGTGGGAAAGAGCAACGAGAAGTTTTGGTGCTGTTGTCTGTGTTAACGAGGCCAAGAGGTCCACACTGGGATAAAGAAGTCCAGTGAACAAGCCTGTGTGCAGCGTCGGACAAGGGGCATGAGTGTGGTTACCCAAAGTGGCTTAGGGGTCACTTACCAGTGCATCTGAGTTTCCTGTCTGTACAATGCAGGAATTGGGGCTGTGCACTGTGATGTTTTCTCCTTTTTATGACATGTCTCAGGGCAGTCCTTCTAAGATGCCTGACCAAGGTATGGGCCCTTCAGGTGGGTGGGGTCCAAAAGGAGGATCTCTGCAGCGACCCTGACCACGGGGTCCAGAGGGAGGATCATGGCAGCCTGGAGGGATGCAGGGGATGGTAGGACCGGTGGCCTTGAAAAGGCAAATTCCAGGATCCCAGGCACCCAGTATTTCCATTTTAGATATTGAATTTACTTTTCAAATACTGACCAGGGTGCTTCCAATAGGGCTGCAAGCATCCTCAGCAACAGCTAGTCTGGTGAGCCCCACCCCTATCTGAGTACCGGGCTCAAGGGATGCAGTCCATCCTCACTGCGCATACTCTGGGGGGTGCACAGGGCATGAAGGGTGGGTGTGGGATAGAGAAGAGGCGGGGTAGAGAGTGGGGTCGAGAAGCAGAGGATTGGGGCCCAGGGACGGAGGGACGAGGCAGGAATTGGGGCCCCTAGCTGTGCATGCTGGGAGCTTTTGTCTCTTAACTGCTCCCAGCAGGCAGCCTGAAGGGCTGCAGGACTACAACTCCCAGGATGCTCTGGGCACAGGGCGGTGCCTAGCCCTAGGGGGAGGAACAGGGTGGTGTGTGTTTGGCTGAGGGCAAAACCGTCATTGGCTGCAGACACTTGTCCTGCACCTGCTCCACGTGGACTGAGCCCCGGAGGGATGTGATGGGACGAGAAGGACCAGGGAGTTAGGAGGGTGTGGAGGCTGCATGGGCAGCCTCTGGCCTGCAGCGTGCAACTGCTTTTGTCCAAAGTTGAAGCCAGACTCATCCCTCTTCCACACCGCCTCCCTCCGTGGCTTGATTCCTCCTCCCACCTGCATGCCTGTGGGTCTTTCCACAGCCTCCTACCTAGTCCAGGGCCAGGTGCTTCTCTAAAATGCTTATGGGAACTGGTTTGACATCCCAGAAACTTTCCACTTTGCATGTTGCCCTCTGCCTTCTCCAGCCAAAGTGCCAACATTTCATTAGCTTTTGGGAGAAATTCGCCCTTGTGGCCCCTCTTACAAGCACAACTTAAGAGCTTTGCAGGGTGGTAACATTGGCTGTTGCTTGCCTTTTTTGCAGATGTGGAAGTTGAGGCATCCTTGATGTTAATCACTGGTTTCCCCAGGATCCGCTAAGAGCAGAGGAGAACAAGCCAATTCCCAGGAAAGTATCTAGTAGGCCATTTTCACCAACCCATTCCAGTGCAGAGGCCTCTGAAACAGCATCCTTAAGATGAGAATAGCTTAAGCATTTTGCCCTTTAGATTGATCACCTAATCTCAGCTCAGGCCTGAGTGGCCAGTCTCTCAGAGACACAGGTGACGACTCTGATCCCTCAGGAAGAGACCGGTGGTCCACCTTTGGGAGACGGATGTGTAAGGTAGACAGCACTTGGGCAGCATTTGAAATTCGTCAGCTTTAACATCTCTGCTTTGGATTCCGGCAAAGTTCCCGGATAAACACGCCCAGGGATAGTCAGATGTACCGTATTCTTTAAAAATTGATTAGAATAGTGAAAGGAACAGAGCATAAAATAGCTTGCTTATTTGCAAAAGATGAAATGCAAGCAAGATCTTCTTGTCAATTTTTTTCTGTTTATTCTCTTGGCTATACTGTACACTTGAATGCAGAAATAAAAAATTTGAATGGCCAAAATCTCTTTTCCTGAGATTGGTAAATTAATTTAAAAGTTCTATTGAAACCTGTGGAGGAGTGGTTAGCAGCTTTCACGACTTATGTCCTCCCCAAAAATCTGGGCATTGATCTACATGAAAAAAAGTCCTTGTTTATATTACACATCCCAGTAGGTTACATTTCCGATTCCTGAATGTGGGATATTATCAAAATAACTGAAAAACCTGGTCATGGGAACTGGACCCTGTCACTTTGTCAAGAATTTGCCTCTTTATGAATAAATGACACATGAATTCTCTAACATTTTTGTAAAATGTTATTTTGTAAAATGGACGAGAAACTCTGTGGTGTCTCTGAATGTGGCAAGACAGGGAATTCTCATTAGACCGCATCCTCGGATTCTTCTCTCGTGTTCAATAGGCCCAGGTGATAGTGCGTGTGGTCAGGTGCAGCGCTGCTCCCCCAGCGCCCAGTGTTCCATCCTACTCTGGCCTGTGCATTTTTCAGGGGGTTCTGACAACACTCGTCCACAAGGGTTGGAAGGAGACATTGAAACATGAGGATATTCATCAACTTAAAACAAGAATTAATGGAGAGGAAAGTTTTGGGGTGTGTGTGCTCCGATGCACTGCTGTTGAGGTGTGGCTGCAGTGACCACTGTGCTCCCAGCGTCCCCACAATGGCTTTCTAAGAAGTTTGATCTCCTAGCGCAACCACAACAGCTGTTGACAGAGCTGGGAGCTCATCGTGGTTCAGTGTCTTCCATCAGATTTTGTGGCTCTTGCCCTCCTCTGCTTGCCCCTTTCCTATTCCTATCTGCTGTGTTGATTGCTTTGTAGTTGTTTCCTAGGAGCCACTGTGTGTAACTGTATTTCGCAGTGTCTTTAGGGACCCACCCTCACTACACGAGTCATTGTACAACATTGACTTATCCAGGTGTAGCCCGTGTTCGTCCTCTCCAGTGGAGCTGTGAAGAACCCTGCTTAGTCAGAGCTCCTCTCATTCTCATGCTGCTTATGAAGCTGGGCATCTCGTCTTTGGTCTCATTAACATTATTCTTTTCATCGATTATTCTGAAGTCAGATACAACTTTGTTAATAATGTGGACACTGGCTGTCACAGGCACTTTTATGTATCTTCCCCAACAGCTCTGTGAAGTAGACCTGTGATCCCCATTCTACAGGGGGGGGACACTGAGGCTCAGAGAGGTCGAGTAGCTTCCTTCACTTCACAAAATTTCTTGGTACATTTTGAATCTCCACTTGGAACTCCGCCTCTCACCCCATCCTGAGTCCATTATCTGCTTGATGGCAGTCACCTTGCATATACAGGCCCCGGGCAGGCAGTGGACTAGTTGGGCGTGGTCCTCCGGCTTATCCTGGGAAGGTTCTAGGTTTATTGCGAGAGCTGGAGCAGTGGACACTGACCATCACTCGCCTGGAAGGTTTGTTATGTAGAAATACTCCACTGACTTTTTGCGGGTGTCATGTCTTCTTTGTCTTCATTGCTCCCCTGGGCTTTCTCCTACAGTCCGTGCTGTGCAGTAACATACAGTACAGAGACTGGTGAACATAATACTGTTGCCCTGCACAAAATGGCCACATCACTCATTTTTCTAATTATGAAAGAAATACACCCTGTTAAAAATGTCAAATTACACAGATCTATAGAAAACGAAACCCTCCACTTTCATCCTCTTCCCTGAAAACTCACTGCTCTACTCAGAGGGAACTGTTGTTAACAAGGTGGGGTTTATTCTTCTGGACATTTCCTATGTATTTATAAACACACATAAAGTTTTTTAACATAAATTACATAACTACATCGTTTTGCAATTTGCTGTTTCCCAAACCATATATCATAGACGTTTCCCGTTATCAGTGCACATCATTCTAACTTACCATTTTAAATGTTTTAGAGGTATTCCAAAGAACAGGAATACCATAATCTGTTTACTTCTTCTTTGATAGAAATGGGATTACATCCAGTTTCACTATTGTACATAACGCTGCAGTAAGATCATTGTATGGAATTTATTGCACCGCTATTCAACTGCTCAGTTTGCTTTGTTTCCTTTTAGTGAGAGACTATGATATATTTTTAACATTTTTATGGGAATTATTTTATAGGGAAATTAATTTTATCACTGAATAAATACATTTATGGGGAAATTGGCCTTCAAGGTCATCCATCTCAGTATTCTGGAGAAAAATCTTGAAACTTAGAAGGTATTATGCTTGCTCCATCACATTCTAACAAGTCATGTTAACAATTTAAAGTTGAATGTTTGAATAGCCTCTACTCTCTCTGTTCAGAAGGATGACTTTTTCTTGTCTTGAAAACTTCTGACTCCAGGGGCTCTCAGTTGGACTTCAGAGAGGATAAGATATTGGTGTCGCATCTGTTTCTCTTCAGCTGTAGGCTGAATCTTCCAAAGATCATAGAATTGAGCATGGTCCAATCGATATATATGATTTGGGTCAAAAATTCAAAGTAATGAATCCAAGATAGGAATCTATAACTTTGGTTCTTAATAAAGAATTTCCTTTGAGGACCTGCCCAGTGGCACAAGCGGTTAAGCCCACACACTCCGCTGCAGCGGCCCGGGGTTTGCCGGTTCAGATCCCAGGCACACAGCGATGCACCGCTTCTTAAGCCATGCTGTAGCAGTGTCCCATATAAAGTAGAGGAGGATGGGCACGGATGTTAACCCAGAGCCGGTCTTCCTCAGCAAAAAAGTGGGGGATTGACATTGGATGTTAGCTCAGGACTGGTCCTTCTCACACACACACACAAAAAAACCACAGAATTTCCTTTGATATTCTTAAGTCTCTGTGATTACTAGTAAAAACTCACCTATGGGTGAAGAGATTTGGTTCTGCTGGCAATGTCTGGCTTGAACATCCATAGTTAAGCCTGCCACATCTGTAGGTAGATTAGACTTGACCTCTTGATGACCTCTGCCCTTGGTCTTTGACCGGGGAAAAATAAGAATTTTAAAAAGCTGCTGTTATTAGCACTCAATGCTAGAAATGCCCATTAAAGAGTGAGTTTCATTTGGTAAACCAAAGGGAATATAAGCAAAACAATGTCTTTAATATCTATAAAATTTCAAAAAATTCTCATTTTTTAAAATGTAACTCTGTTTTTGCCACAGTGAAAACTGTGTATATATAGGAATGAAATATTCCTCTGTTCATTTCTTAAGTTGTTTCCATTGACTTGGATTTATCCTCTAATCCGTATTCCAACTGTGAAAGAACGTCTTGGTCCTTGAAAGAAAAGAAGCCATTGAAATTTGATTTTCTTTTAGCTCGCCACCCTACAGGTTTGAGGAATAAATGATCATGTAATGATACAATGATTTTGAAATCTAATTGTAAATTAGAGAGGTGTAAGGGATGATTGAATGGTGTTTCATCCTCATGGTCAGGGGTATTGTACACATGGACATGTAAACACGATTCAGAAAGCTGCTTCAGCCCCGTGACATCCCTGAGAACCACAGTTCAGGGAGGATCTAGGCACACAGCCATCTGCCTCGATCTCCTGGGTTACATGTAGATCCAGCTGTCTTGAAAGTGGCTTTAGAGCAGCTATCTATTTCTCCCCTTCCTTCTCTCCAGCTTATCTCAAAAAGTCTTGACTATCATATTTTAAAGTAAGACCAATTATAGTTATTTATATGAGCTTCTTGATCATTATTGCAGAGTAATAATCAGGCATACCATTAAATATCATTTAATTGATCTAATTAAATTTGTTGTACCTTATAATTGATTAGAACACTAAGTTTAGTTTAGAGTTTCATATTCACCAAATCTGTTAATCTACTTACAACTGCCATGTGCCTCACTCCTCTTAGAAGTGTATCTTTGGCCCATCACAAGATTTTAATGAATGAAATCATCATAAATTAAGATAATGTACTGTCTTTTGGATGATAGGGAGGCAGATGGGTCCACTTTGGAAATATGCCCATCTGTCTTTGCTCCCCATGGGAAGTTTCTGGTCACTAGGTCTCCAGGTGGCTTGCACAAGCCATAGGTCTGTAATAGCTTGGTGCCTCTCCTTCTAATTGGGGTAGAAATAAAAGAGGTCAGAGAGCCTTATTAAAGTTTTGGTTGCATGAAGTCTTCTATGAAGACCATCCATGCATATTGTTCTGGGTAACTCTCTGTTCCTAGGACTACTAGTTACTTAAAGCGCTTGTCAGGAACTGTGAAAGGCCTGATATTTTACCTTACCTGCAAGTTAATAAGTCAGCCTACTATGGTCTTATAGATCTTGGCAAAAGACATGAGACCCATGGGTCAGAGACAAAGGACTTAATGTCACAGCAATAGCAGTGGCCAGAGTATCAGCATTTGCACCGGTTCACTAAATCCCACTTCTTACAGGGTGATACACAGTGTGCCGGGTGACATGCAGAGGGTTGCAAGAACTCAGAGCTTAAGGAACTCAAATCTTTGATAATGGGCAGGAAGTCTGCTGACCTTTGCCCCAGAGAGGGGTGTTATTTCTATTATACTGGGCAGTAAGCAAGCCTGCCCTTTGCTCCAGAGGAGGTCACTATTTCTGTCTTCCAAGGCTGACAGCTCTACACACATCCTTGAAAAGATAACCTGGTTTTACTGGCTTTCAAAGATAAGCTTGAATGAGAATCAATCATCATTCAGTTCTTCTGTTTCCTTTATTGAGTGTGCAAATATGCTCTTTTCTCTGTAAAGTTCACTAACTTTATTCATACATAAGGGATGCTTTTGGTTTTATTTATTAAGTTGAAATTTTCTTATTAGAGCAAATGATGAAACTATTATGGGTTGGATCTGAAAGTATGCTTTTCCAAGAAAAGGTGAATGATCAGTGCTCAAAGAACTTTGCCACAAGGAGCTCATAGCAACTTAAATGATTTTAATTTGATTACTGTTTTGTACAACTTTCTTCCATCTTACTTCATCCTCTCTGCTTCCAGTAACTCTCATATGGGAATGGGGCAGTTTCAGGGATTCACTGAACTCATTTACAATATTCAAATGGTTTTCTCTGTTATATTGTCTTTATTGAGGTAATGTTGACATACAACATTATATTAGTTTCAGGGGTACAACATAATGATTCATTGTTTGTATATATGTTGAAATGATCACCACAATAAGTCCAGTTAACATCCATCCCCATACATAGTTACAAATTTTTTTCTCTTGTGATGAGGACACGGTGTATTTCAAGGTGCAGAGGAATCAACGATTATGTCTTACTTTTCCATATACAGCTTGATGGATTTGGACCTAAGTATACACCCTTGAGACTGTCACCACCATCAAGGCCACAAACATATCCATCACCTCCCAAAGTTTTCTCTCAACTCCTTTTGTACTATTATTCTGTGGTAAGAACTCTTAATATCTACTCTATTAGCAAATGTGACGTATGCAATACAGTCTTGTCAGCTGTAGGCACTATGCTTGTCCTACATCTCCAGAACTTATTTATCTTGATAACAGAAATTTTGTATCCTTTGACCATCAGCTCCTTATTTATCCATCCCCCCAGCCCCTGGTAACCACCATTCTAACCTCTGCTTGTATGAGTTTGACTATTTTAGATTCCACATATAAGTGAGTATTCGCCTTTCTCTGTCTGCCTTATTTCACTTAGCATAATGTCTTCCAGGTCCATCCATGTTGTCAAAAATGGCAGAAATTCCTTCTTTTTTCAAGGTTGATTAATATTGCATTTCTTTTTCCATTCATCCATCAGTGGCATTTAGGTTACTTCCGTGTCTTGGCTATTGTGAATTAGCTGCAATGAACATTAGAGAGCAGGTATCTCGTTGAGACCCTGATTTCAATTCCTGTGGGTATATACTAGAAGTGGGATTGCTGCATCATATGTTAGTTTTCATTTTTGGAGGAAGCTCACTGTTTTCCATAATGGCTGTACTAATTTACATTCCCACAAGGGTTGCTTTTCTCCACATCCTCACCAACATTTGCCATCTTTAGTTTTTTTGATAATCACCATCTTAAAAGGTGTGAAGTGATAGCTCATTGTGGTTTTGATTTGCATTCCCTGATTAGTGATGCTGAACACCTTTTCATACACCTATTGGTCCCTTGTATGTCTTCACTGGAAAAAGTCTATTCTGGTCCATTGCCCATTTTTTAATTGATTTTTCTTTTTGTTATTGACCCAACACAAAAAAAGAGAACAAAATTTTCAGGCATTATGGGTGCTTCCCAGTTGATGCAGATGGTTTTGTTTTTACAATGGTACCAAAAGATAATGTTTCATGTTTTTTCTTCAGTTTGTTATAAGACCAGCAGTAGCTACTGCATGGCAGATAATTGGGAACGTCTTGGTTTGGAGGTTTACAACATAAATGAGTGGTAAGGAATTTTTTATTATTCCAAGGAAAGTATTGAGATCATAGTCCATGGAATCCAGGATTGATAGGTGTAGGAGGAACTTAAGGTGGGGATCGGTGATCTGGCATTACTTCTGATCTTGAGGGACAGGTATCTACTGTATGAGTGTTTGAATAAAAGTATTAGAGATCAGGAATTTGTGATGGGTGAATACGTTTTCTGAATTATTTACTTTTGACCATAACCGTTTGGATTATGTGAACATCTGGGATATGGGAGTAAGTCGTTAACAGGGGGTGGTTGATAATGTCGCTATTGATTTAACTTCTATGAACACCAAGTGGTCAATGGATTAAGCAAATGAGTAGTCAGAAAACACAGAAATGGTAGGATTTGGGATTTAGTAAAGGTTTGGGGACCGACTGCCCTGAGAGGGAGTGTCAGGACTTGTGCGGTTTAGAGTGACAAGGACAAGAATATAATAGAAACACACTCAAACAAGGAGGGGTGTTAACAGGATGGGGGAGGAGAAATGATCTGGAGTAGCCTTAAATTTTGACCTTGAGCTTTCTGTTCTTGATGCAACTTTGCCTGATGACATCCCAGGACACAAGTCAGATCTATCCCTGGAGGACAGAGGGAGGGTGGAAGTACAAAACAACCAGGATAATTGTCCTAAAAAGTCAGGGTTCCTTTGTCATTTGACCCAATTTCATGATTTATTTTTGTAAGGTAAGAAGAAAAGAAGGATGATAGTTACGTCTTCACAGAGGAAGCAGTGTAACTGTGGGAACCAGTCCAAACCAAAGCCTGGTTTAAGCATCTTCAACCCTTTGAGGATGTCCAGTGACATATTCAAGAGGCCGGATACTAGAATCCCATCCCATTCTGGCTGTGACGGGTCTCTGGGAGGACACTTTGGACCAGCCTCACCAGGTCTGCTGGCCCGAGAGACCGCAAGGACTCCAGGCCTGCAGCAATGCAGGAAAACTGGTAAGTCCTTTGAATCTTGCCAAAGCGTTGCAAAAACTTGCACCTAGTCACACAGGTGAATCCCTGCCAGGTGTGTTCGCAGGTAGTCTGCACTCCAGGTTCCATGCCCACTCCTGCCGGTCTTCAGATTTGGCAGAGATGATTCCAGGAGCTGATCTGGGCATTCCACAGTTCCACTGCCAACAATTTCTGGCGACTGAGGAAGGTATCAGGAAGGAGGAAAGGGCAGTGAAGAGCACAGGAGAGAGACTGGTGGTAGCACTGATGGCGGACAGACTTGCTAGTGAGGCAGAGAAAGTGAGGGGCCAAGAAGGACGTCCTGACAGCAGATGAAATGGAGCAGGCACCTCAGTGGGGTCTCTTGGCAGCGTCCCTAATGTTTCCTTGCTTTGAGCTCTTGAAACTTTAAAACATACCAATACGTTTCTTTTATTAAACTCTGCTGCGTGAAATAGAAAATATAGACAGCGGTTTCTTTCTGAGGTGAGAGGTTGAGTTTCAGGTGAGGAGAGAAAGATCTTCTTTTTTCATGCTGTTCTCTCATTTTCCTTTACTATGCACATTATTTATTTTTACTTTCAAGTCAGCAGAGAGTTATCAACGTCACGGGATGATTCAGTTTTTCCCCACAGTCACAGTAAAACCTACTTAAAGTGGATTATTCTTTTTGTGTAATATTCCAATAGATTCCAAAATATTTCAAAAGCACTTCGATGTCTATGTTCTCAAATTAGATATTTACTTCTAAGTCTCCATTTTTATGTTCTTTGTTGCATGCTACTTCAGAGTTGCATCTAAGGAAATACCAGATTTCCCTCAGTTTTTTAGATCCATATGTGTTGGAAATTTGATTCATGTAGATGGACACGGCAGTTGGGGGATCGTGCTATTATCAAAAGAGGCCTTTTCAGCATCAGTAATCTGACAAGAACCCACTGCTTGTTGGGATTCAATTGTCTATTTAGGGGATCAATCTTTCACTGTTGGCACTTCTCTTTCTCTTTGGAGGGAAAGTATGGCCTTCCCAGTTTTTTCATTACCAAACCACTTTCCTGGGTGGTTATGCTGTGTCAGGAAGGGCCTGGGATGCCGGGAACCAGAATTCATCCTCAGCTTCTGGCTGTCCTGAGAAGGCTTCCCTGACAGAGTCCAGCCTGTGTGTCTGGATGACACTTGCAGCCATCAGAAAGGAGGCGATAACTCACAAGTGCCAAGCGATTCATCTGGCCCTCGTCTTACAGGGTGTTCCCAAGGGAAGAGCTTCAAAATGCCACTTAGTAACCCTTTGAAAGCTTCTAGTCATGTGGTGGGTTCTCGGTGTGAGCTCAGAGCAGTGTCTATTCACCACCAGATGGGGAGCATTTCAGTATTTTAATTGGTAAGGCTGTGTTCATGTACGTCCATGGATCATCAGTTCCGTGGCTTTGCCTGCTGGAGCCCCCCACAACCCCGTCATACCTGATCTTTCAAAGCTCCAAACAGGGTTCACACCCCAGCAGGTGGTTGTAATGTAACCACAGCACAAGACTGGGGAAAAAATCACAGACACCCAGGGTTGACACACTTTAAGGGCTTGGGCCCAGTTGCCCCATTTGGACGAGTTTGGAACACCAACACTGAGTATGTAAACTTGAGGATTGTCCAAGACCATGGACCTCAGAAGAACACGGGCTCAGAAGTCACCTTGGACAGCAAGGGACAATGTGGGGTCACTGACTGGCCAGGATTATGGTCCCTTATCCTGGCAAAGTAGAGCTCACTCGGGATCCATCAGGCCAAGTCAGGGAGGAGGTTTGGGGCTTTCTAGGGAAATTCTGTCCTAAAGGGAATTGCATAAGGAAGGCAGGGGTGCTGAAAATCCTAGTTCACAGGGAGCAGTCATGTTTATGTAACAAGGCCCAGCTGTAGCCTTAAAAGCTGCATCACAAATCTTTCCTCCTGGATACAAATCAAGCAGGAAAAGGAATTCAGGGTCCTGGACAAGGATTCCAGCAGGATTCAAATCTAGGTCAGAGGTGAACATGGAGCCCCTAGAGGGCCCTCAGGAGGGAAAGTCCTGCCTGCCTTTAGTCCATCTGCAAATGAACTTCCGCGGGTCTTGTCCTCTCAACGTGCACATTTTGATCTTTTTCCATTGTTTTCTCCACTTAGAGCTGATATATTCCCAGAGATTGAACTAGAAAACAAGTTCCTAAAATTTGGTCAAAAGAAACCTCAAGAAGAGAAGCAGAAAACATTCCCTCTTCCTCCAGAATTAGGAAGGCAGCCCCTGCCTGTGGCATGACATGGTCCTGCGTAGTGCTGTTTTAAAGTCACCCACATTTCAGTGGTTTTTTTCTCTGCCTGTGAAAGTACCTTCAACCTTTAAATCTCAGGAGAAGGGGTGGTGGGCTGTGCCTGCACCTGGAGGAGCTGAATGATACTGAAATGAACTGGTCCTCGGTGTTAGGGGGACTTGGGATTGTCCCCACTAGCCAGAGAAGGGGCTGGCCCTTCTCCCTTCTCCCACATACAATAAGCTGATGACCCGGAAGAGTTCTTGATTCAAGGAGAAATGTGAGATTCTGTGTCTCCCTCACATGCCTACAGAAAGTGACAGAACCACACCACAAGTTCCAGGCTGTAAAGGGAACAGGACTTTAATATAATATTCAAACATGGCATTTATTATTTACAACAAATAACTACTGTCCCTCCCCAATGGGTTCATAGATGCTGGGGGATGTCAGGGAGCTGAGATGGGGTCGTCCTCTCTCTCTTGGGCTTCAGGGGACTCCAGGAATCAGCTTACAATGCTCCCCTTCCTGTCAGGTGGGAGGAGCTGGCCCGGTGCATCGCAAGCTTCCCAGCTGTGTCCCGGCTACTGAGGATGAGGCTGTGATCGGCCACTGGTATGGGGCTCGGTATTGGGGCCTGGGGGCTGAGTAGAAGTGTCGGGTTATCTTGGGGGGCCTCCCTCAGAATCATGGCCACCCACCCTGTCCCCACTGCACTGGGTGCTGCAGACCTTGTGCTCAGTGCTGTTAGCCACCAGTACCCCACTTGTCCCTGCCACGGGAGAAATCGTTTACTATCACCTATTTCACAGAGGAGGACACGGAGTCTCAGGAAGCTGAAGAGAGTCACCCCAGTCACAGGACTGCTCAGTAGTGGAGGTGGGATCCCAGTGCCAGCTATCGGACTCCCCAAGGACACGCTTAGCTCAAAGCTTTACTGAACTCCTAGGAGTCAGTCACCCCAGCCCAGACACTCACTCACCCCTGAACTTGATGATGGCGGGCTCTTCTTGGCCTTGAATATTCTGCTGGCCAACTAGATCTGGGGATCCAGCAGGCAGGACAGGCTGTAGCTACAGGGCAGAGAGGCACCTCTGAGCCTACCAGGAGCCACACCTCAGGTGTCCCCCCACTGCCTTCCCAGCAGCTGGAGTCTGGGTGTCCCAGAGTTCGCCAAGCAATAAGGCCTGGGGCTGAGCAGGGGGCCATGGAGACAGGCTCTCTGGACTGGCCAACAAGGAGAGTCCACCCCTGCCCTCACTCAACTCCTGCACAGCCTCAACTATCATTCTCGTTGAGCAGCTCCATGTCCTGGAATCAGGCCCCAAATCACTCCTCCAGCTCTGGTTGTAATTCTTTGCAACCACTGGGAGCAGCAGCATCTCCCTCATGACTCAGTATTCCTGGGACCAGAGGGAAGGAGAGGATGCACACAGGGCCTGGGTGGGGGATGCTGCAGGGGCCTTGTGGGGGGTGAGGGGTGGGGCAGGGGACCAGTCCTGGCAACGCTCCGTCCCACCAGTTCTATCCAGGCTCTACCTGTTCTCAGAATGGGAATAATCAGCCCCTCCTCCAAGAAGTTATCCTTGATGCCATCCTCCCCTCAACCAACCCGCCAATTGGATGGGTCTCCCACTTCTCTGTTATCGAAGTCTTCCACTCAATGTAAGATACAGGGGGTGGAACCAGGGACTGTTCTGCCCAGAGGGTCTCTGATTTCCACCTCCTTCCCCTCCCCTGCAGGGAGTGCCACAGCTGCTCACCTCAGTCCCTTTCTTAAGGTTGATCTCATTCCCCTGGAAGGTGGAGAGCCAGAGTCCATCAGACAGAATGCCATAGACTGACTAGCCCCTTATGTCCACCCCTTCTCATGGTGCACGACTGCCAGGTCCCCAGAGGGGGCGGAGCATGCAGAGAAAACAGGACTTGGACCTAGGCCGGGCTCTGGGCTCCAGAGAAGGAGGACATGGGGGGAGGCTGAGGGACCTGGCAGCACAACCCTCTCTGATGACAGACTTGGAGGCTGAGGCCTCAGGCAGAGGGGACTGCTCAGCAACTTATGTGCTGCCTGACTTGGGGGGGGGCCGACCCCTCTCTCCCTCCATGGGGAGCATGGGAGTTAGAGGCTGAGTCCAGCTCAGATAAAACCTCACGCGGCTGTGCCATCAGGCAGCTCTGAGTTTCCCCAGCCTGGGGAACCGGAATGGGTGTCTCAGGTGGAGCCTCTGTTCACTCATCTCTAAGATGGGCCTGATGCCCCAGCTCCCAGGGGCCACTGCGAGGCTCCCAGGAGAGATGTGTCAAGTGCTGAGAGCTCGGAGCACATTTCGGGGGCTCCCGCATCCCAAGGTTCAGGATCGTGGTCCTTCCTGCCTGGCCTCAGGTTCACCCACCTCGAGATAATCACCCATCGCCAGACACAGCATAAGCAGGTCACCAAGGAAAGTGCCAAGATAGGGGACGACACCTTGTGACATTGGGGTGCGGGTGGGATGAGCCCTTGCTCTCAAGTCGACCCCCTGCAGACCCTCCCCTGAAAAGTCCACAGCCACAGCCTCCTGGCCCACCCCAGGGTTCCCACGGGGAACAACCTAGGACCCTTACTAGCCTCCCCTCAATTCCTCCTTGCTTCACACCCCAAGAACACCACACTCCTCCTCCTCCTCTCCCAGGGCAGGCTTCTAGCAAATCACAGGGTATGTGGTCCCTGTCCCTCCCCACAACAAACCCATCCTGCACCAGCTCTTCCAGGCCATCCCGGTCACTTCTACTGGGGGATTCGGACACTGTGGCACCAAGAGAAAGGGCCCTCCTCTCTTGATTTGAGGCCTCCAGCTGGGAACGCAGAGCCCCTCCCCCACAGGCACACTCACCTGCTGCTGCTGCTGCTCCTTCTCCTGCACCCTCTGGGGGTTGATTTCCGGAGGGCAAACGTGGAAGGCCCCTCCTGTCAGGGTCGAGGACAGTGTCAGTGAGGCCATAGTCCCCTCACTGCATTTCTCTCCAGCACCACTCGCCTCCGACACTGGACATCTGACTCGAGTCAACTGGTACCAATGCCACTCCACCCTCCAAGGTCTTGTGATTCCAGAACAAGCCCAGTTTCAACTCTCTGAGTGTAAGCTTGGGCTTGCGTCCTGGACTCCCTGAGCCTGTTTCCTCATCTGGAAAGTGTGAGAACTCCAGCTACTTCACAGGTTCTCCTGAGGACTCACTGTCGCATGACTGTCATCGCTGTTCTTGCCCTCACCCCTCCAGGGAGCAGGCAGAAAGCTCCCACATTCCTTTCCTCCCTCTTACCTCATCACCCCCATGTGAGGCCTGCACCACACGATCACCATCCTTCCATTTCCCTGATGGGGAGACAGAGGCCCAAACAGGGGCAGTGAGTTGCTCAGGGGCCACAGAGGAGAGGCCACTTGGCCCTCCCAGCCAGAGACCCTGTTCCAACATCCTCACCTAACCCCCAGCCCCACCACTGACAACAGTCCTGACCCCCGAGCTCTCGAAGCTTGGTCGTGGGCCGAGGCGTGGATGGAGAGGATGTGGTGTCTTGGGAGTCTGGTTGAATGGCTCCTGCCTGCCCCAGTCTCGTGGAGTGTCTGGCCCCCAGGCTGGGACAGAGGCAATGCCAAACCCTTCTCCTCCCCCAAGGAACCACTCAGGATATTCCCCTGCACTGAACTCTTTCTTTATCCACTCAGAAACTGGACCCCCAAGGTGCCACCTCTGATCAACAGGGAAGGGGTGAGAGGACATTTTGCTTCCCTGTTTACATGAAGCTCCTAACTTCCTTTCAGCAGGATCCACTAAGAATCTATCAGTTGCCTAGGCGCTACTCATAAGCCACCTGGGGTATATGTCATTGCCAACCAGGCATTCAGGTGAGACTCCGTTGTTGACTCGAATGACTGTTCTAGGCGTCCAGGGGGGGTCCCAGAACGCACACATATCTGTCTCTGGTCCAGCTGTTCAGATCCAAGGATGAGCATCTTGTTTGTCCACCTGGGCCAGGGGAATTCTCTGCTGTGCCCGTCCCTGGGGTAGGCAGTGTGCTCTCCCCTTGGAGACATGGTGAAGATAGAAGGAGCAGCAGGGGCCTGGCTTCCTGAGGACAGGTTTAGGCTGAGGGATAAACCCACCCAACCACCCAACAGTCTGGGAGAAGCTACATTCAGCAGGACGGAAGTGCATGGAAGCCAGAAATCTGCTGATGGCGCCAGCTCGGCAACTCGCCCTGGAACAGCACAGCCAACACCACTGTGTCCCATGACCAGGGCCTCCTGCCCACAAACGGCACCCCACCTGCCCATGGGCCAAACAGATCCCTAAGCTTGTTAACCTGGACAAGATAGATGGGAACGTTTCAGAGAAAGTTCAAGTGAGAAACTATCAAAACCACAGCTTGCCCAGTCCCCCTCCCCCCGTGGCACTTCCTCTCTTTCCAGACCCCCAGCCTCCACTCTACCTTGGTCATCAGTTCTCTGCTCAAGGACTCGTCTTGGCTATAGTGCTCCTTAAGTTTTTCAGAGCGCTCCCTGAGGAGAGGAGAAAGAGGGAAGGATAAATTTAGGGATAATATGAGGGGTCTGAGTGCAAATCTTTTTCTTTGACAACCTGAGAGATTCAAACTGCCTGGAGGAGTGCTCTCACTGGGCTCCTCTGAGGGCTAAGGTCTTGTGAGACTGGGAGGGGGCTCTCCTGTTGGTCACTGGGGTCTCCATTCCCCCGCTATACAGAGCAGCTCTCTTTTGACCACTTTCAGTTTCAACTGGGCATAGAGTTCTGTTGCTATAAACACTTGAAAATCTCCAATGTGGCTCAACCCAGTACCTGGCATTTAGAGAAACCGAATCCTGAAGCAGAATTGGTGCACTAAGGACACCAGGAGACTTAGAGACACACCGCTGAGGCCCAGGCCCTGTTCCAAGCATTTGCTGCCACCCAGGAGTTCCCAGCTGACTGAGGGGCCAATGGCAGACATACGGGAGATCCCCCATCCACCCTGCTCCTCCTATGGAGAGAGGCCTACCCACCAGGAAACTTCCCCCATGTGTTCTTCAGGTGGCATATGGATGTTTTCTGCAGAACAGAGATGACAGTGCAGGGCGAGGAGAAGTTCTTCAGGATCTTGCACTCCTGGGGAAGGGAAGAGAATGAGCTGTGAGGTGGGGTACTGGAGCCCTGCTTGCTCTAGCTTCAGTCCCCTTCTATTTAAATCTCCTCTCCTGGATGAGACAGATGCTCAGGGAGCCCCAGAAGGGCACATTTAGGACCCAAAGAGTAACACTCACAAGGAGGAGGATTTTAGCTCAACCCAGGGAGGGAGCCAGGTAGGAAGTGAGCATCCCCGCAGTGGGACCTGGAGTCAAGGTCAGCATTCCCCTGGCAAGAAGGGCCTAGGGACTTGCAGGGGCTTAGACCACACACTGCAATCCTGGGATCTGATAAAGGTGGAGGCAGTTCCCAAGGCTCCAGAGAGGGGCTCCACTGGGCCTCCCACAGCACACCTGGGCCACCTGGATCCAGCGCTCCACCACCCTCACCCTGTCCTGGGCCATCATGCTCGGGTCCCCGAGGCAGGTGGTGACGACGAGGCTGGCCACCCTTCTGAAGTGGTCGATGGTGGCCCGGACGGTGTGTGCCAGGTGCTCGTTGCTGGGCTTGTTCCTCTTGCCCCAGGTGGAGCCCAGGCACTGAGAGGGCACCACCTTCCGGAAGAGCTCCTGGGGAACAGGGGGAGTGTCACCCAACATTGCCACACCCCAGCTCTGTGTCCACATCCCCAAAAGTCCCACACAGGGGTCACAGTTTAGAGCTGGAGCTCAGGAAGCTCATGATGTGGCCTGAGCCTTGTGAGAGTCCCTGGCTTTTCTTCTCTGTCCACTGAGGGTACCCAGAGGATGACCCAGGACCCAATACTGGCAGGGAAGGGAGAGGGACATTTGCATCCAGCCCGTCCTGGCTAACTCCAAGCTCCAGATGGTGGCTCACCTCGGCTCATCCCAAGGGGGCATCTTCCAACACACTGATCCCCCTCTGGTCACACTCCCCGTTCTGATGCACATTCTCCCCTGGCAGCTACAACCACGGGCCTTGTCTGTCTCCCTTGTAGTGGAGTACACATCAGGTGTCTAATAAGTCCTGAGGCTGTTGAGCTTCCTGAGCAGACGGTTGGGCCACCAGGGACCTGGCTGCATACAGTGAGTTCCCCTCCACTACTGATGTGCCAGGCCCTGCTCACCCTTCTTTCTCTTCAAGGAGCCGGCATAGCCACTCTGTGCAGCAGGTCCTGTTAGTGTCCACCTCTACGCTCTGCAGGTGGAAAGCAAAGGCTTAGGGGTTCAGAAAGTTGCCCAGGTCGTATGGTTGGTAAGGGGTGGAGCCAGGATTCGGGCCCAGATCATAGGAGACTGGATGAGGTCTGGGGCAACGATGGCAGAGGGAAGGCCTACCCCACCCCACCCTCAGAGCCCAGCTGCTCACTGCATCCATCACGATCAACTGCTCCACCACCAGCTTAGGAGGGAAGGCCGTAGGTTGGGCTTCTTCTCACACTTCTTAGCCACAGGTGGAGACGGACTTCCCACTAGAAATGATGGTCCAGGTGACTCCAACTTAGCAGCTCCCACTCCTGCTGGAGCCCATGTTGGCCCTTGCTCCACCTCCAACACTGCTGGTAGAGGGGACACTGGCTCCAGTGCTAGAGGGTGTGGTGTCAACGGAGCTGGAGCCAGCTCTACCTCCACCACTGCCCACAGCTCTGCTTCTGCTGCTGGCTGAAACTCTGGAGCTGACTCTGGAGCGGGATAAAGAGAAAGGTTCACTCACATAGCTGACTTTCCATGTGTCCTTCTAAATACAGGAAAGATCCCACTTCTCTTCCAGGAATAGCCAGCCTGCAGTCCCCTTTAGCCTCTGGCTCTGCCTCAGTGGCCTCCTAAACTCACAACAGACAAGGGAAATAGGGTCAAGGGAGCACAGCTCTGAACCAGACAAGGTTACCTGCATGTACGTCCCCTTTAGCTTGAAAAAGAGACAGCCCCTGACTGGTCCCACCCTAGTTCTGGTCCAACCCCATCATCTCAAGGTCCTGAGTGTGGAGGCCCTCTGCTCCTGCTGTCATCTCAGAGCAGCACTGGATGGTGTGGGTGGCCTCATGTACCTGCTCCTTGTCTAGTGAGTTGGTGGAGTTGAAACCATTGGGCAGCTACTCGACGACCTCCTGAGTGGAGTTCTGCAAAGACTGCCTGGGAGCTGGGCCAGAGGGAATCAGGGGTGGCCTGCACACTGCCACTGAGGCCAACCCCCAAGAGAAAGTCTGCTCCTCAGTTCAGGCACAGAGGGCATCCTGGCAAAGATCTTTGGTCAGGGAGGGAAGGAAATGAAACCTCTAGGGCTCAATAATATATGAGTAGAGGAGCTCACCTTCTCATGCTGTCAGCCATGATCTGGGGTATGAACGTGACAGACCCACCAGGTTTCCGACACCTAACAACAAGCTCCTGCTTAGGAATGGCCTGTCCCACATACCCTGCCTTCCCCACTCCACACAGACACACAAACACACACACACACACTATGAGGGGCCTGGAGTGTGGGGTTGATCAGGTGGGATCACCGTTGTGTCCTGGCCTGCACTAGCCTTTCCTGGGCTCCCCCATGTTACCCTTCACTGCCTCCTGTCAGACACCCAGAGGCGTCAGGGATGAGGGCTGAGCCAACATCGACAACAATCAAAAAGATTCTCTTTCTGGGTTTTTTTGAGGCCAGATCCTGCAAAAGTTTGGATACAACAACAAAACATTTTTGCTTCTTGGCTGTCTCCATTCAAGTGAGCTGGATGGGGGGCTGTGGGTGCCTGGTTACCAGAGTTC
Source organism: Diceros bicornis minor (assembly GCF_020826845.1). NCBI lineage: Eukaryota > Metazoa > Chordata > Mammalia > Perissodactyla > Rhinocerotidae > Diceros > Diceros bicornis. The sequence continues at coordinate 2,075,390 of NC_080759.1, forward strand.
TAAGATCTGTTGAGGCCTAGGACCAAGGAGATGGGGTCATTTTTCAAGATTCCTTTACCTGGGACCCTTACCTCAATCAGATTTCTCCAGAGCTGCCCATTGAGCCCGGGCTGCTCACCCTCCTCTCTCATGTCACTTCCTGAACTGTACACAAGGAGCCTACACAGCCCTAGCCACAGTTCCCTGGAAACCTAACTCAGGTCCTAGCTTTGAGGAGACAGAGATGAATGCAGACCTCCTCTTTCTTACCAGTTCTGCATCCTGGGAAAGTCCCTGTGCCTCTCAGGTCCTCCCTAGTCTCCAAACCTGCACCATGGGGATCAGGCTAGAATCTACTTCCTAGGGACCTCACCCGGTGTATATGAGATAATATCTATTACCCCTGTGGGCTGGTGTCACATGTACCTAAGGCACAAACTTAGAGATGGAAGAATAACAAGAAGGGGTGACATGTAGCACAGAACACCACTCAAAACAGGCCTGGATTCTAGCAATGTGATATTGGAACAGTCACTTCCCAACTTGGCCTCATTTTCAGGTCAGCATCATGAGGGGTTTGAAACTAACGGAAATTTAGATACTGCCTTCTGTGGCATAAAACCATTCAACTGTTTCCTGTTTTATGGAGAATGAGACCCAAGGGCCTCATCTTGCCCTATGAGGTGGGAAGTCTCCACAATGGTACCCAGTAAACCCCACTCATGGCATAGCCATCCCCGTGGAACCACTAAGTGGTTAGTAACTGGCTTATGAACATAATAAGAGCCAATGTGATGGGATGTCTTGTCTAAATTTTAACTACACAAGTCTCTCACTTCCTCTTACTCCCTCTCTCATGTTCCATCTCTCTCTCTCTCACTCTGTCGAATCCCTGTAACTGAGGAATCAAATACCAGTGTTTTGGGACTGCCCAATGTGGAGGCCTATAGAGGAGAGAAGCACGGGAGTGCCCAGGCCAACAGACAGAAAGGAACTCAGGCTCTCAGTCCAAACTGAATCCTGAAGGCTGAGAGTGACCTTGGGGGCTTGTCCTCCCCCAGTTGAGCCTCAGTTGAGGCCACAGCCCCAACCTGTTCAACTCAGTGAGGCAGAGGCACCCAGCTAAAACGTGCCTCATTGCTGATACACACAAATTGTGAGATAGTCAACATTTGTAGTTTTGAAAAGCAAGGTTAGGGGCAATGAAGTCAGAGAGGGAAAGGTAACTGACACAGCCTACCAGGCCCTGGCCCTACCTTCCACCCCAGCTCCTGTTCTCTCCTCCCAGCCTCCTTCCAGCTGCACTGGCCATATTTCTGACCTCCTCTGGCCAAACTCACTTCTGCCTGTGAGACTCAGGACCGGTGGTGCCATCTCCCTGACACACTGCTCCCAGACCCCTGAAGGGCTGGCTCCCTCTTGTCATTCTGGTCCCATCAAATATCACCCTATTGAGGCCTTTCAGACCCTCCTACCAAGTGACGCCCAACCCTCCCTCACAGCCCCCTGCTGTGTTTCTCTACAGCACTTGCTGAGAGGAACTTACCCACGGCTCTCAGAATCATTGACAAAGATGGAGAACTCAAAAGTTTTGCAGGTACCAATGCCTGTGTTTCTCATCCCCTAAGCCATCAGATGTCTCCTTTGGATCCCACTGCTGCCACCAAACTGGTACAAAACAAAATAAAACTGAGTAAATTTTAAACATCTTATCGGCTTTATTCAACAGTTCATGAATCAGGCAGCATCCAGTCTAGCAGAGAGAAAGGAGCTCCAAGGAGCTGTACAAAATGAAAGACTTTTATAGGCAGAAGGGAGCAGGAACAAGGAAATTACACTACACCAAAAAGAGGGTTGGTTACTGCAAGGTTACCTTCCTTTAGGGGATGGCAGGGCTCTATTAGGAAGGTGACCTACCTGCTGCTCATCAGGCGATTCCCAATTGACTGGTTTATGATTCTATTCCTGGGAGGGCAAAAAGTCTAATTAAATCTCGGCTTGTTGATGTGAGACTTAGGCTAAGTGGCTCTATTAGGGCCTGGTGTCTTGTTTCATTATTTTATTTTATTTTTTTTTTGTGAGGGAGATCAGCCCTGAGCTAACATCCATGCTGATCCTCCTCTTCCTTTTTCCTGAGGCAGACCAGCTCTGAGCTAACATCTATTGCCAATCCTCCTCCTTTTTTCCTTCCCCAAAGCCCAGGTAGATAGTTGTATGTCATAGTTACACATCCTTCTAGTTTCTGTATGTGGGATGTAGTCTCAGCATGGCTGGGGAAGAGGTGCGTCGGTCACGCCCGAGATCCGAACCCAGGCCGCCAGTAGTGGAGCGTGCGCACTTAACAGCTGGGCCTGCCCTGGTGTCTTGTTTTAAACACATTACTTCTGCTGGTCCCTGATTTCCCCAGTTACACCCCAGCTGTCCCTTCATTGACCATTGTTAATCACACACCCACTGCACCTGCCTCCAGTCCTTCCCCCTCAACACCGTAATCTCACACACAGCTCCTCCCGACACTATCATGACGTCTCCCACCACACGTCCCCTATACTTTCCACACTGCCAGCAAGATGCTTCACAAACACCACAACCATTTATGTCCAATGGGCTTAGAGGTCTAACCGTGCACTGGGAATCAGGAGTCACAGGGTCTGTCACTTGGCCTCCAATCACCTACTGTACCCCAGCTAAAGGGCTTACCCTGCGGAGAGACTCAGTTGTAGCCAACTCCATCGAACAACATCTTTGCCCCAGGCTTCCTTCAAAATGCTCCACCCACTTTCTGCCCCAACTGCTCCTTGAGGGGTCATTTTGGGGTACCCTTCGAGGCCACCTTGGTGATTTTGTGCCCAGGCACAAACAGCTCTTGGCCGACAAACACTTTAACCATACCCCCTGAAATCATATAGCACAGGTAACCAGTGAATGGGTGCAAATTATTTTACCTCAAGACACCTAAGGAATATTTCACACCAGGAGCATCCACTTTTGGGTTTCACTGTGGGCTGATATCACAAGGCTCTCACCCAGTGAGCGTCTCTCTTCCCCAGCTCTCTGAGCAGCTTTCTCCAGGCTATATTGTGCAATGCACTATTGTTTCTCTCTCAGCCTGCTTCCCTCAGGTCGCAGGTCCCCTGAGTTTCCTGCCCTGACAGGCTACCACCAACCCATAGAAACAATGTCAGTCCTATAGCACTGGGTGTTCAGTTCTACTAGGATTGACTGACTGGACTGGGCACAGGTGCGGTGGCCCTACCCACACAAAATCAGGAAACTGAGGCAACTAAGAAGTATCAACAACCTTAACAGAACATGGACAACAACTCCATAGGAACGTATCCTAACCCCTGAACAACACTCTCATGAGTCTCTCGCCTAAATGGTTTTAGAAAATGGTCTGGCCCTAGACTGTCTATACCGGCCAAGGAAGGAGGGGTTGGTGCCTTTCCTAGAACCACACTTGCTGAGTGTACATCAACAGAGAAGTTCAAACCTACCTTCACCAAATGGCCCAAGAGGTTAAAATATTGCATAATATTACCCAAATCTTTGAATAGATACCAAAGGCCCCCGAGGTCACTGACCTATTTTCATGGCTGGTCTCTCCAAGTTGGGGACAATGGAAATGGACTGGATTTTAGACTGTTGCTTGTATAGTCATAGGATTTGTTACTATAGCCCTCGTCGGGTGTTTACTCTCTTGGCTACAACTTGCCCTACCCCTAATAACTCCATTAATTACACTTATTAAATATACTAAGCAACTTAAAATTAACCAATACCCTGATTAACTTAAAAAATTCAAAAATTTTATGTGGAAAATCTGCTTAACATAGAATACACCGTTTTAAGTATTTCAAAGTATACATTTCTGTGGCTTTTAGCACAATGATTATGTCGTGTGGCTATCACCACTATCTAATTCCAGAACATTTTCAACACCCCCAAACAAACCCATACTCATTCACAATCTATTTTCTGCTAACCCAAACCCATGGAAACAACTCATCTGTTTTCTCCCCCTATGGATTTTCCTATTCTGGACATTTCATTCAAATGGCATCCTGTTATCTATTGCCTTTGTGGATGGCTTCAGTGAGCACACATGTTTCAAGATTCACCCATGGCCGAGCATGTAGCAGTACTTAATTCTTTTTTATGGCTTATAATATCCTATATTATGAATAGGCCACATTTGGTTTATGCAGTGATAACTGGATAGAAATTTGGGTTTGTTTCACTTTTGGACCATTGTGAACACTGTTGCTTTGAATGTCTATGGGCAAGTTTGCTCTTTTGGACATATCTACCATGGGCCTCTCCAGGTCAATGGTAATTCTAAGTTTAAGATTTTAGAAAATGCCAAGCTGTTTTCTGCAGTGGCTGCATCATTTTACTTTCCCACCAGTAATGTATGTGGGTTTCCCTTTCTACACATCTTTACCAACACTTGTTATTTTCCATTATGTTGAATATAGCCTTCATTTTGAGTGTGAAATAGTATCACATTGTGCTTTGAATTTGTATTTTCCTAATAATTAATGATACTGAGCAACTATCTTGTGCTTATTGGCCATCTATGTATTTCCTGGAGACATGTCTATTCCAGTTGCTTACCCCGTTTCATTGACTTGTCTTTTATAATTGAGTTCTAAGAGATCTTTATATATACCCAATATAAGAGCCCTCTCACGTATATAAGTTGCAAATAGTAGGAGACTTCAAAGACCACTTTTAACGGATAGAATATCCATACAGAAAATCAGGAAATAGCAGACATGAAAATATTAACTACTAAATGGACCTATCAGACACACACAGAATATTTTACTGGACAGCAACAAAATGTACACTCTTCTCAAGGGCACACAGACTATTTTCCAGAACAGATCACATGTTAGGTCACAAAACAAGTCTTAACAAGATTAAAGAAGACTGAAATAATACCAAGTAACTTTTCTAAACACAATGGCATGAAACTAGAAGTCAATAACAGAAGGAAAACTGGAACATTCATAATATGTGGAAGTTCAACAAAAACTCTTAAACTTAAAAGCAGATCAGGGTGCAGACAGGTGCTGTAGCGGTTAAGTGCATGTGTTCCGCTGCTGGCGGCCTGGGTTCGGATCCTGGGCACGCACCAACCCATGCTTGTCAGGCCATGCTGTAGTGGCATCCCATATAAAGTGGAGGAATATGGGCAAGGATGATAGCTCAGGGCCGGTCTTCCTGAGCAAAAAGAGGAGGATTGGCATGGATGTTAGCTCAGGGCTGATCTTCTTCACACACAAAAAATGTAGATGAAAGAAGAAATCAAAAGGGAAATTAGAAAACAGCTCAAAACATACAAAAAGAAACAATAGGGACCGGCCGGGTGGCACAAGCGGTTAAGTGCGTGCGCTCCACTGCGGCGGCCCGTAGTTCGCCGGCTCAGTTCCCGGGTGCACACCAACGCACCGCTTGGCAAGCTATGCTGTGGCAGCATCCCATATAAAGTGCAGGAAGATGGGCACGGATGTTAGCCCAGGGCCAGTCTTCCTCAGCAAAAATAAAATAAAATAAAATAAAAGAGGATTGGCAGATGTTAGCACAGGGCCAATCTTCATCACACACACACACAAAAAGAAACAATATGGGCCGGCCCTGTGGCTTAGCGGTTAAGTGCGTGCTCTCTGATGCTGGTGGCCCGGGTTCGGATCCTGGGCACACACCGACGCACCGCTTCTCTGGCCATGCTGAGGCCGCGTCCCACATACGGCAACTAGAAAGCTGTGCAACTATGGCATACAACTATCTACTGGGGCTTTGTGGCGAAAATAAATAAATAAATCTTTAAAAAAAAAAAAGAAACAATAAACACACCAAAACTTATAGGCTGCAGCAAAAATAGTACTAAGAGGAAAATTTATAGTGATAAACTTGTACATTACAAGAGAAGAAAGATGTCAAAGAAACAACCTGACTTACAACACACAGCATTAAAAAAAGAAAAAATGAAACCCAAAGTTAGCAGAAGGATGGAAGTCACAAAGAGGAGAGTGGAAAAAAAATGAAAGACAGTATGGACGATTAATAAAAGTAAAAGTTGAGTTTTGGAAAAAATAAAATTGAGAAACCCTTAGATAAAATATCTAGGAAAACAAAGAAAGATGACTCAAACTAAATCAGAAATGAAAGAGGAGGCATTGCAACGGATGCTTCAGAAAGAAAGAGATCAGAAGAGACTATTCTGAACTAGTGTACACTCATCAATTGCATAACCTAGAAAAAATAGATAAATTCCTAGAAACAACCTACAAAAGCTGAATCATGAAGCAATAGAAATCTTGAACAGACCAGGAACAAATAAGCAGATTGAATCAGTAATCAAACACCTCCCAATGAGAAGGGACTTCTCCACTCTGCCTGACCTTAGCCAGCCTGCCCCAGTGCCAGGCTGACTCCTGTGGACCTAGCTGGCTCCCTGCAGGCTTCTGCAAATCCAGGCCCCTGGCTCACCCTGGAGCATGCCAGCTCTGGTGGCCCCAAGCAGCATCCTTGACACCAGGCTCCCACCGGGCTCCTGGGAACCCAGGGCCCCATCTCAGCCTAGGAGCTGCCATCTTAAACAGCCCAAGGTGGCTCTTGTGACCACAAGTGGTGTCCTTGGCACCAGGCTCCTGGTGGGCTTTGGTGAATCCAGACCCTGGCTCACCCAAGGTCCTGCGTATGCCAGGCAGCCACAGGCAGCACCCACAGCCACAGGCAGCTTCTGTAACAGGGCAAACCCAAGACCCCAGTGGGCTCCCACAAACCCAAGACCCCAGGTCACTCCAGCACTTGCTGGTTCCAGCAACCCAGGTAGATTCCATGACACCAGGCTCCCAGGGGGCTGCTGGGAACTCAGGCCCATGGATCACCACACCACCTGCCAGTTCCAGCAGCTGTAGACAGCTCTTACGGAACGAGGCTCCTTGCAGGCTCCCACAAAACCAGGCCCCCAGTTTACCCAGGTGCTTGCTGACTCAGGCGGCCCCAGGCAGCTCCCATGGCACCAGGCACCGGCAGGTTCCCATGAACCCAGGCTTCCATCTTGATCCAGTGCCTGCTGGCTTCTGCAGCCTCAGGCAGCTCCTGTGGCCCCAGGATCCCAGCAGGCTCCCAGGAATCCAGACTTCTGGCCTACCACAGCACAAACTGTCTCTCGTGGCGCCAGGCTCCTGGCAGTCTCCCATGAACCAAGGCTCTCAGCTCATCCCAGCACTGGCGAACTCTCATGGCCCTGGATGACTCCTGTGGCTGCAGGCTCTCAAAGAGGACCTGCCAAAACAGGCTCCAGTGGGGCTACTCATGATCTCAGGGTCCCAGCTGTGCCCAGGGCCAGACACAATACCATAGACCCAAGCTTTCCACTCACCCCAGGACCAGGCTGTCCAAGGACTCCAGCAGCAAGCTTGCCCCTGGACACCACCAGATGGCCTACCCAGGACCCCTAGATGGGATGACTGTGAAGGCTTTGGTTTGCTAAAGCCAGTCTGTAAAGGGTGGAAGAGGTGCCTACTTCCTCAAATTTGCAGACATCAATGGAAGGCCACAAGGATCATGAATAATCAAAGACTCATGACACCACCAAAGAAAAAGAATAAAACTCCAATGACCGACCAAGCAATGGAGATATAGGAACTATGACACAAAGGCTTCAGAACAACCCTCTTTGAGAAATTCATAAAACTCTAAGAAAACATAGATAGACTACTAAATGAAATAAGGAAACAGTGCATGAACAAGTGAGAAGTTCATTATAGAAACAGAAATCATTAAGGAAAAACAAACAGAAATCCTAGAATTGAAGAACACAATGACTGAACTGAAGAATTTAATAGAGAGGTTCTAAATCAGATTCAACCATGTACAAGAAATAATTAGTGAACTAGAAGATGTGTCGTTTGAAATCATCCAGTCAAAGAAACAAAAAGAAAAACGGTACTGCATAGGAATGGGGAAAGGCAGTGTGAATTATGGGATACCATGAAAAGAAATAGATAAGCATTATTAAAGTACCAGAGAAGACAGGGATAAAGGAAAAGAGTGTTTACTTAAAAAAAAAATAGCAGCTTGTATCACTATGAGTTTCCCTCTCAGGACTGCTTTTGCTGCATCCCATATGGTTTGATATGGCATGTTATCATTTTCGTTTGTTTCCAGATAGTTTTTGATTTCTCCTTTAATTTCATCAATGATCCATTGGTTGTTCAGTAGCATGTTGTTTAATCTCCACATTTTTGTCACTTTCCCAGTTTTTTTTTCATGGTTCATTTCCAGTTTCATAGCCTTATGGTCTGAAAAGATGCTTGTTATGATTTCAATCTTCTTAAATTTATTGAGGCTTGCTTTGTTTCCCAACATATGGTCTATCCTAGAGAATGTTCCATGCGCGCTTGAGAAGAATGTGTAGTCAGCTGTTTTTGGATGGAGTGCTCTGTATGTGTCTACTAGGTCCATCTCGTCCAGTTTTTCATTTAAGTCTAATATTTCTTTATTAACTTTTTGTCTGGATGATCTATCCATTGCTGTAAGTGGGGTGTTAAGATCCCTTACTATTATTGTGTTGTTGTTGATTTCTCCTTTTAGGTTTGTTAATAGTTGCTTTATGTACATTGGTGCTCCTAAGTTGGGTGCATATATATTTATAAGTGATATGTCTTCTTGATGGAGTGTCCCTTTTATCATTATATATTTCCCTTCTTTGTCTTTCTTAACCTGTTTTATCTTGAAGTCTACTTTGTCTGATATGAGTATGGCAACACCTGCTTTCTTTTGTTTGCCATTAGCTTGGAGTATTGTCTTCCATCCTTTCACTCTGACCCTGTGCTTGTCTTTAGTGCTAAGATGTGTTTCCTGAAGGCAGCATATTGTTGGGTCTTGCTTTTTAATCCATCCTGCCACTCTGTATCTTTTGATTGGAGAGTTCAATCCATTTACATTTAGGGTAATTATTGATATATGAGGGCTTAATGTTGCTGTTTTGTCACTTATTTTCTGGTTCTTTTGCATTTCCTTTGTTTCTTGTCCCATTTGTTTTGGACTGCCAATTCAGTTTGGTTGTTCTGTCTTATGATTCTTCTAGTTTTCTCTTTGTTTATCATATGTGGTTTTGCTTTGATTATTTGTTTAGTGTTTACCTTGAGGTTTGGGCAAAAAATCTTGTGTATGAGATAGTCCATTATCTGATAGCCTCCTATTTCCTTATACTAAGTCAATTCAGTCACTTTCCTCTTCCCCTTAAGTGATACAATAAGTTAGGAAACAGATCTGTTGACAAACACAAAAAAGCTAGATCTAGCCTCAGCCTGAGGGACAACAACATAAGAAACTAGTGGAGAGGAAACATTCTTCTCAAACCACAATGAAACAGTCATCATAATGGATTGTGTGCTAAGCCACAGTGAAATCTCTAAAGAGTCCAAAAAGCAGAAATCTATAAGTAACCATATTACGGGACCTTAAAGCAATAAAAATAAAAAATAATCACAAAATATTGGCTCCCCTCCCCCAACTTATCCACTTGAAAATCTGTCCACACCCTTCTAAATCTCTCAGGTTACAGAGGGGATCCAGACAGACAGGACAAACTCTTTAGAAATGAGCAGCACTGAGAGCAGCATGAGCCAAATCCATGGTGTGGAGACTAAGGGACAGAAGAGACACAGCCTCCACTGCAGGTATCAAGGAATATCAACTCTACATGAAGAAGCTGAGCACTTCCCTCCAGGAGCCAGAATAACACCACAATAAAACCAACAACAGCAGAATGAAGTGAGGATTCACGAGGCAGGAAAAACAATGCAGACCTAAGCAATGGAGTTAAGGGCTGGCTCTCTGGAAAGACTTGTACCAGTGAGAAACCTTGCGCAGTCTGACCAAAAGGAACAGACAAAGGCACCAAACTGTACCATCAGGTACAAGAAACTACCGAAACTGCTTTAACGTGATAGGAGAACATAGTGGATAACTCTGACCAAGACATCAGCGGTCCTCAACTGGAGCTGTCCTTCCACCAGAATGCATCTGGAAACACGCAGGATGGGTTTTGTTTCTTGTTTTGTGTTGTCCTAACGGTTGTTGCCCTGGGGGTCCCGGAGATCCTGAACAGCCAGTCACATAGAGCCGTTTCCCTCCTGAAGTGTTACTGACATCTGGGAAGACGAGCACTGATCCAGATTAAATGAACTATGTGGTAGGGAAATGTTTTCCATGGATGTATAACAGGCAAAAGATGGTACCCTCAATACATAAGGAATATTGAGAAACCAATGTTTACAACTACTAAACTGTAAGAGAGCGGGAAAATCAGAAACATAGCCAATAAACACACCAAAAATATATCCAATCTATTCGTACAGGTGGAGAAATATGCATGTAAAGCACAGGGAAGAGTTGAGGAGATTACACAACAAATTTTACTACCAACAAGGAATAAAAGTTGGGAGGTAGGTGAGAAATAGGAGTTTTTACCACTTCTTAGCTTATATATTTCTGTAGTGCTTTAATATTTACAAAAGAGAATGTACTCTACTCAAAAAGATGTTTAAAATTTTAAAGAAATTATTAAAATGTTCAAAATGACTTCAGTTCATGGATATTCATTAAAACACAAATGGAAAGAACCTCCCCATGACTTTAAGAGTCTCCTATAAATTTTCTAATAGTTACTATGTCGATTTTATTTCACATTTAGATCCTAACTCATTGGAATTTACATTTGTGTGAGGGATGCAACAGAAGCTGATTTTCTCCTGTTCAAGTGGAAAAACAAGGATCCAGGCACCGTTCATTGTGTAGGTCTGGCTTTCCCAGCAGACCTGCAATGCCTCCTTTCCCAGCGGCTAAACCTTGACAACTACGGCTGCCTCTCGAGCACCCTAGAACTGGCGGGGCGAGCTCTGCAGCCTGGGCTCCCTGTCTGCAAGGGGCAGCTACCAGCAGAGCCTTCTCCCAAGACAGCAGCAGGCATGCTGCACAAAGAAGTGGTCAGTGGCAGTCTGCTGCATAGCAGGAAACCCCTCATGATGAGCAGGCAGTGGGGGAGCCCCGAGCACGGGCACTGACCTCGGCGAGGGGCACCAGGCTGCTAAGGCAGGGAGCCCCCTCCCTTCAGCTCGTCCAGCTCCTCCTGCAGCGTGTGCACCTGGCTGTCGGCAGCTGCCCCTCTTCAGCTCGCCATTCTTCTCCACCTGCTCCCACAGGTGGCACACGTGCTCCTGTTCCCCCGGGAGCAGAAGCAGTAGGAGTGCAGCGAGTTGAGGAGTTCTTGGGCCCCCAGTGCTGACAGGATGACCTTTCTGAGAGACGTGGGGCCGGTGTTGCTGTGCTTGCTCTGCACAGCTTCTGTGTCTGGCTTTAAGGTGACATCTGTTGGAGGGTGGAGGGGCTCTGGGAGGCTTTCTGAGGCATCATTGTGAATGATGAACTTGAGGGTTCTGGGCCAAGCCCTAGTCAGGCACAAGGCTGGTCCCTCTGCAGCTGGGCTCCACATCTCTCTTCAACCTCTTTCGGTCAACAGCCTCGTGGGGGACAGATGACCTTTCTCGAGTGTGCTCTGAGAAGAAAGTGTAAGAAAGTTGCCAGCCAATAAATCTGCACACCCCAGATCCTGAGGGATAAAGTCATCCACGGAAATGCCACTCTTACCTAAGAGACCCTGGCAGGGAGGAGGGGGGTCTCATTGTCAGCATCCATAGCAGACATGTTTGCATCTCCCTGGCTGCCTGATGCTGTGGAGGCCACACTGTATCCTGGAGTTCCTTCCAGAGACTCTGCACCTGCTCCTGACTGGCGGCTTCCTGGGTAGCCCTGGGTGCAGGTTCACCCTGCACAGTGGCTCGCTTCAACTTGCGGGAGCCCTGCTAGGCCCTCAGGTTTTCCCTCAAGGACAACGATGAACCTGCAGCTCCTTTCCCATCTGCTTCACTCGCATGTTCCTTAGGTCCCCGGTGGCCTTCCTGGTGTCCTTTCTCCTGGGGCAGCCACGGACTTCAGCCCCCCCTTCTCAATCAGGTGGAAGATGGAGGGCACGGCCATGGCTTGAGCATGTAATACTGACCATCCAGCCTTTCCAAGAGCTTTTTTTGGTGAAACGTTCACTACAGACGAAAGAATGTTTAGTGGGGTCCAGTCATCCCTGTGAACAGCTTTTAACCACTGAACCAGACATTGAGCACTTTATGTGGAGCCTGCAAGGATAAATGAAAAAGTAACTAGAAAGAAAGGATTAAATGTCTACCCCTAAAATAATCAAGTATAGAAACAAAACAAGTGTTTTGGGGAACACCGACACCTGTAGCCAATTTACCCATTTAAACCTTTAGTAAAGATTTAAGAAGCACCTTCTGCTTGCAAGTTATTACTGGACTAGAAAGATGAAAGACCCACTGTCTACCTTAAGAAACTGACCATCTAAGGCAGAGGAGGAAGAAAGGTGAATACCTCCTCCCAGGCTGTGGTAAGTGCCCTGTAGGGACACAGACACTCGGGCAGATAGCACAGGATGGCATCAAGACAACAGGAAAGGCTTCAGGAAGCCTCAGAAATAGTTTCTAGAAGCTCATGGCTACCCAACCCTCCTGCTGTCCATGGGACGCAGTGCTAAAATGGCGAGGGTTGGTCCCCCTATTTCAAAACCAGGCCAGGTGTTGGACAGCAGAGCCTCCCAGGCACTCAGCGGGGCGTCTGGCCCCAGCTCTGCTCAAGTAGCTGAGGTATGCAGGACTGCCGCCAGGAGAAGGTCAGCCCCAAGGGTTGTGGTTGCGTGTTCCTCCTGTCCTCCCCTTACCAGGAGGAAAGCTGTTCTCTGTACAAAGCAACAAGCCCCTGCAAGGTACTGACCAAGACACTTCATCATCTCTTCTCCTCATTAAGGTAAATTCTCTATTTAGACCAAACTCTGCACATGGGGGTTTGGGGGGTCTCTCTCAAGGGCTTTCTGCTCCACCTGAGGTCATCTAGCCCCCCTGAGTCCGCTGTGGACCAGACCAGGTGGATACTAGGTCCTCAGGGAGTTCCAAGCAACATGACCTTCTAACCTTTCTCAATGCTTTGTGACTAGTTACCAAAGGACCACCACCTCCTTTGCCCCCAGACCACGTTAAACAATGACACATGCCAAGAGCAACCTTCACTGCAGTGCTTTGCCTCATTCTCAAAAAGAGTAACAAAACTTATGGGACACAGGCTCTGAAGGAACTGTCAAGAAAGCAGGGTGGCTGACCTCTGAAACAAGCTCACATTACTAGTTCTTTGGATAGATTGTAACAACTTCCGACTTAGAAAAAACCATTGTAAACCTTCAATAATTCTACAGACAAGTGGCATTCAGCTCTTTCAAAATACAACAAGAAACTGCAATGCAAAACAAAAGGATCTGCCAGGAGATTTTCAAAGTAAAATGTGTTCAGTGCACTGTTTTGGGACCTCCAGTGCGGAGTGCGCAGGAAAGGACTCACTGAACTGGCTGAATTCCAGAAGCCCTCATGAAGGGAGCCAAGCCAGGGGACAGGCAAACTCCTCACCATGCTGTCGGAGCCCAAGGAAGAAGTGAAGAGAGAGCCCCTTCCCCGAGTCCCCAGGGTAAACGCCCGGGTGAGGAGTGGGCCACGCCCTCCACCACCCAGGATGCTGTCAAATGCAGAGTCCACTGTCAGATGCCTCTCCAGGACTCACCTCCAGTGCAGAGCCACCTTTCCCTGCACTGCCAGGACCCGTCTAGTAAGAGCATCTGGGAGGTGCGTCCATCCCGGAGGTACAAGCGGCTTTTGCTCAGCCACATTCCTGATCACAGAGATCAAGGCAGGCTCATTGCCATCAAAAGAGCAGAAAAGTCACAGCAAATGCCAGAAGATAGTGACCTAAGGAAGAGCGTTTCCAGAATACCCTGTTTCCCGACATTGTAGGCCTCAGCCCAAATCAATGGAGAGCACGGTGGTCATGGGGTGGGACTGAGAGGGTGGTGGAGGCTATAAGTTGGGTGCTGGTGGCCATGGGGAGGCCGTAGTGGCCCGAGGCACCCAGAGCAGAGATGGTGGCACAGACCAAGGCCACACAGTGCCCGGTGCTGACTCACCTGCTGGAATGGCCCAGAGGGCCTGAGCACAGAGTGCCGCCTGCCTCAGGCTGAACCTCGAAGCAGGCTGACCAGGCGGCAGGGTGGCATTGTTTTTAATTCCTTTTTCTTTTCCTGGCAGCTGCAACGTAAATTTACTGAAATCTCAGTTTGGGAACGGTACAGTAGACTAGTAGGCAATATTTCAATGGTTTGTGGCATCTGGCCACTTAAACGTGAGGTGGCTGACTTCCAAAGGAGCATGTTCAGCAGATGTATTTCTGGTGACTTTTGTTTAAAAAAGATAAAGAATCAGACAGTGATGCACTGTTTGCTGGGGGCACACGGTGGGGGAAGGAATAGAATTATTTACTTCTCCATCTGTTCTCAGGTTATTACCGCTTACATACCTACGACCATTCCCAGGAGAGACTTGGTTAAGGTAGAAAACACAGTTTAATATCAGTCATATTACCTTAGATATGAAAGTCATCATGGTAAAGTCAGGAAAAGACATGCGATGAGTGGTAATGAGACACGGAAGGCTGCTTCAAAGTAGAAAAGGTGTTTGTGTTTGAAGGCCTCTGTTGATGCTGATAAGAACATGTACAGTATTTGTAGGATGGGGTGGGGAGTTTTCTTTCTAACATGATGCTGTGCGTCCTTTTAGGGCTGATTAATGGATCAGCCTCTCCTGGCCCCTGGTGTTCTTACAGATTCCGCCTCCCTTGCCCAAGGGTTAGGCAGTTCCTGGTAGTTTTTATAGTTATCCATTCATTAAGCTACATTTCTTATTGAGCGCAAGGTTTGGTTCATGCATTGTCCTAGACACTGGTGCCAGAGAAGTGAGCAAAACACAAAAAGCATGCCCTGGGTGACGTTCTAGATGTGACACCAATGGTGTGGCTCATGTGGGAGAGTGATGTGTGCCAGGCTGGAGGGGGGTGGAGTTGTAGCCAGGAGAGCCAGGAAAGGTCTCACCGCAGAGGTAGATTTTGAACAAGCTCCAAAAGCAGTGCAGGAGGAAGAGCAGGTGGCCTGCTCTGGGAGCAGCAAGGAGGCCAGTGTGGCCAGGGCACAGCCGGTGACGGCAGCAGGAGCTGAAAGCAGAGTTGTGATTTTGGCCCAATCGTTGGCCCTTGTTGGTCATAATGAGGACTCGGGCATTGATTTATTCTGAATGAGATGGTGACCCTTTGGAAGGTTTTGAGAGCAGGAGTAACATGGCTGGACATAGGTTTAGCAGACTTGATCTGGCTGCTCTGTTGAGAACATACCACAGAGGGGCCGGGGCAGAGGCAAGGAGACCAGTTAGGGTGCTGTTGCAATAAGCCAGGCAAGAGGCCTTGGAGATGTAGGTCAGGGTGGGGAGAGGAGGTTGAATTCTGGGTGTGTTTGGAGATCGAGACAGTAGGACTGTGTACAGATGGGGAGGGGTGGGGCTGGGGAGGGAGGACTTGAAGTCGGTGCTGAGTTTATGGCCTGAGTCAAGAAACTTAGCTGGGGAGACTTGGAGAGGTCCTGCTTGGTGGGGAGCTGTGGGAGTTTGGTTTTGGCTGAGTTGACTGTGAGATTTATAGTTTGTCTGTGGCTTTTTCCACGAGAGGAGAGCAGAGAATGGCCACCTGGAATCTGTCGTATGAACTCCCTGTGCCCCTCCCAGGCTCCCTCCTGGCACAGACATCCTATGGGAAGGCCTTGGAGTGGAGGTTCCTCTGTGCCAACTTTCTTGGGTGTTCTGGCCTGTTTGCACTGCCCCTCCCTGGGTTTGTCACCTTGAAAAGATTTACTCACTTAGTGGAGCCTCAGGTTTTCAAAAGTTAAAGTTTATGTAATCAGTGGGCTTGAAAAGCAGTATAAAATATTTCCAAAGACGCAAGAAATAGGTAAATTTCAGAAAAAAAAAGATTCTAGTATTACATTGTATGTGTTAAAAATTCTTGTTTCCCTTTCTGCCTCCCCTGAGCGTGTGTAGTCATATTGTTAGTTCTGTTCTTTTCCTTGTGATGCAGTATTTTCAAATGGAATTCCAGGGCTTACAATTGCACAGCAAGTTGTAATATGATTAATTGTTTATAAAACAATGTCTTTCCACGGAAATAGTTAATTAACATTATTTTCTGAAAGTAATAAATACATGTGGCTTTTCTTGTTGAACTAGAAAAATGCTTTACAACTTTCTTCTCTCCTTTCCATTAAAGTGTAGGTTTGTGTGAATTTGCTGGATTCTTCAAACACTGGGTTTGCCATTTACAAGGTCACTGTGGTCCAAAGCAACGTGACTGGGAGCAGAGGCCTGGGGTCAGGGTCTCTAAGATAAGCCCCCCTTGAGCCTGCACAGAGAAGTACTTGAGGCCCACACGTTCTTCCTGGGTGTCCTCCCTGCTCATACTCACTGCAGAAGGAGGCTTTCTGCTGAGAGAAGCTACAGAGCCCTGGAAAGCTGGGAAGGCACCTGCACAGGGGGAGGGAGTTGCTGCCCTTCCTGAGGTTGTCCCTTTGCTTCCCTTGAGCCTGTGTCTACACGTAGGGTGGAGTTTTACACCCACAGTGTAGGGGCCCCGCAGAGTGTAATTTGTTCACATTGAGAAAGTCTGTGAATGTCAGGAGTTCTGTGTCTGGATTAGAGTTTATGAATTTAGGGTTCATTTGAGTTACAACATTAAACTGCATCCTGTCGAGAGTCTCCTCACTTGTGAGAGTGGAAACTGAGAGAGGGAGCCCTTCTTTTCCTTCCCAGGCAGGGGAGGGTGTATGAGCTCCCAGAGTCCATTCCTGTGGCTGTTCAGGTATCGCCACCCTTCTGCACCAGGGACTGACCCACTCCAGGGCTTCTGTCTCTACCAGGAGAGTTTAGAATGTGTTTAACTTTCTGCATATTGCTTTCCTTCTGTCCTGTGGGAAGCAGGCAGCTTATCTGTGCTGATCCCAATATTTGTGTTTCTTTGCTTTGGATTCCTGTATCGATTGAGCAGTGCAGCCCTATATTTCTGGTTTCCCTTAGCTCTTTGTAATTTTATTTCCTGTATGAGAAATAACATTTTGAGTTTCTTGGGATTAAAAATGTGAATTGATGGAGAGATATAATGTCAGTAAGGCAAGAAAATTGTAGAACTAAATAGAGTTTTTGTTTTTAGGCAAAAGAATCTCAAGATGTGAAATGAATGTGTTGAAGTTTTCAGGTGCATTTTCATTTTTACATCAGTGTTTGCATGTGCTTGTCCCTAGAGAACATTGAGATTTAAAAAGCTAAAACAATGGAATTTCTATTTTAATTGATGTGAAGAAAATTAATCAAACTAATCCCACTATGTTTAACGAGCTAATCCCAAACCCCTCTTGCATTATAATGTGCCACTGACTCTTGAAAATCCTGCCTGTGTGAGATGCAGTGGAGGACAAACTAGGATGCAGCTTGTCCTTTTACTTAGCGAGAGATATGAAAATGTCATTTCGTATGGTTACTCTTTTGTAACCGTTAGTGTGCTAAAGGAATTAAATCTTAGAATGGTTTCCTATGTACAGAAGTTTAAATTAAAGAAAAGCTATGAAATGGGAAAACATGGTATGTGTAAATTTCTCTATTTATATTAGATAAATCTGTAAGATAGAAAAGTCTAACCTCAGAAGAGTCACTGCCAACACTTCTGGGTCCCCTCCAGCCACCCCCAGTGCACAGTTCTGATCATTCTTGAGCTTCCTGTTGGTGTTTCTTTCTATAAAAACAAGCCATTGTGAATGCATATTTTTGTACGCATGTTTGTCCTTGTAATGAGCGGTCAGACTCCGCACTTTTTGATGTATGCTGACAACTTACGCCTCTCCTCTCCCTCTTCCTCTCGTGTCCACACCTGGACAAGCTGAGGAACAAGTCCGGAGGCTCTGTTCTCTGACATTGGCTTTGGATCCAACCACACAATCCCTGTCTGTGTGCAGAAGTCTTGCCCTGGTCTCAGCCCTGGCAAAGATTTTTCGCTTTGACCAAACTTTAGTCAGGCCCCTGAACCTTCTTGTATGCCTGTCTGTGCACTTCCTTGTAAAATCCAGTTTTAGCAACAACCTTGCAAAGTCAGTTTAACCAGAACCCACACACGAATGTCTGATCACACTTGAGATCTGCTCAGGCTCCTCCTCCTCCTCCACCATCCCTCAGGTGGTGTCTGATCACGCTGGCCTGTCTCTGGTAAGAATCCTATTAGGTCAGGTTAGCCAGAAACCCCAACACTTGACTTTCTCTTAGTAATTTTCCATCCCCTGACCCCCACCATGCTGCCTGGCTGTGAAAACCCACTTGCCCATGCTGCATTTAGAGTCAAGCCCAACCTCATTTCTCCCCCGCTGTGAATCACATCACAGGGGTCTCTGCGTATCACAGTGGTTCTGAATAAAATATGCGTTACCATCTTTGACAAATTTCATTGAAGATTTTTTGTTTAAAACCCCAAACCACAATAAAAACCCAGGCCAGGCTCCTTTCTTTGCTCCCTCAAGCCATTTCAGAGCTGCATGTGATTCTGGCCCTGCTCTCCTCAGAGACCTCTATTATGCGAGTCATAAGACTTTTCCTAACTTCTGTGTGTGTGTGGAGGGGGGCACACACCAGCATCAGTCTCTCCATGGGAATCACAGCACTTGCCAGTGAGCAGTCATATTTTGAAAGGAATCTCTTTCTCTGAGTAGTAGGTCTCAACAGTGGGCTCAAAATACTCAGTGAACCGTGTTGTAAACAGATGTGCTGTCCTCTGGGCTTTGTTCTTCCATTTGAGAGTTGACTTTAACTTAAAGTTACCAGATGCATTACCCTTAACAAGAGAGTGAGCCTGTACAAAGGCCTGGGGGTGGATTGGATGGGGAGGAGAGAGAACAGGATCAGTTAGAGGGACCAGAGGTCAGAGTGTGAGAGAGGAGTTGGAGAAGGGGCCAGAGCAGTCGGTAACAACACAGCAGCCAGGTCAAGGCCCTGTGCACCATGTCTGGGAGTCAGGATCTTCTAATAGCAGTCAGTGGGGGAGCCCCACTTTTGCTTGGATCTCTGGGGTACAAGAAGACAGTGTCTTACCACGTCTGACTGTCCACAGCTACCAGACCCTGGCCAGGGAGCATGAAGCGCTGATGCAGGAGTACCTGCACCTGCTGCAGATCGTGGAGGCGAGAAGACAGTGGCCAAGCAGCTACGGCAGCAGATCGAGGATGGGGAGATCAATATCGAGCGGCTGAAGGCAGAGGTGACTGCTGGCTAGGGGTGCAGAGGAGGCTGGCCAGGGGACACAGGGCACAGGCCCAACACCTCACACTCCAGGCTCCTGCAGGACCAGGGGGCACATGACGAGCAGGGGGAGCAGGTTCCAGTCACAGCTATGCCAGCCTCGAAACTTAAATTTAGTGATGCTGGCAGAGTGGGAAGGGCTTTAGTTAGATCTGAGTTCAGATCCTACCTCTGCCACTTGACAGTTGCAACCTGGAGTACATCCCCCCATCCTCTGTGCCTACATTCCTTCATCTATACAACAGCCTTTTTATACTTGCCTGGCCAGGTTGTGAGGATTGAGTGAGGTTATTTATGGGCGAGTTTTTAGTTACTTTTCTGATGACCACATTGACTAAGCATTCCCACATTATCAGCTGGAGTCCAGGGACACAGAGTCCCGGGTAGGTCGTCATAGTGTGGGATCCTGGCTCAGTTCCAAGCATTCGTTCCTTCTGCCTGTTGTAAGAGCTCCTACAGGGGCTTACCGCGCATGAGTCTGGAGGCCACGCTGCTCCTAGGTTAAGCCTTGTAGAAATTCACTACTCAAACTGTGGTCCATGAAGCAAGAGCATGTTGGAAATGCAGAATCTCAGGCCCTGCCCAGACTTCCAGAATCAGAATCTGCACTTTCACAACATCCCAGTCGATTGCCATTTACATTAAAGCTTGGGAGGCGCTGGCTCTCTGTCCCTTAGACGCCCCTCACCAGCTGTCTACCCCAGCACCGAATGATGTGATTGCCTCTCCCCCCTCATCTCACCGTGCTCACCAGATGTTCAGAGCCATTTGGCCACATCACACGAGGACCGTGGACTCTGAGCTGAGGATGGGAAAATGGAAACATAGATTCTAACGAGGGTCGGATGCATGATTTGTAGGGCCTGATGCAAGGGAAAAATGCAAGGCCCTGGGTGGAGTCGGGGAAGTCGACCTCTCCTTCTCACAGCCCACCAACCCACCCATGGCAGACAGGCGACCCCCCAATTTCAACCTCCAACCTCCTCTAACCTCTGTGCCATGATACAATTGGTACCTAGATGAGGGGTGGGTAAGATGCCCGTGCTGAGTCACCCACCTAGTGCCAGACACTGTCTTCTCACTCTGCCCTGAGACACCATCGGGTGTGCACTGCACTCACCCTTTCTGCACTTACCCCGAGGCCCCTGCAGAGGGTGGAGGGTGACTCACAGTGGGAGGTGTGTCTTCCTGGCTGACTCAACCCATTTCCTCCCAGACAGAGGGTAGACGAGGTCATGGTTCTGGGGTTTGGGGAGCGAGCAGCTGAGAAACCATCCCAGGGAGGCAGCAGGAGGCAGTAACACATGAGGGCTGAGGCTCCACGCCCCTGGGGAGTGCTCCATTGTTCCATCAGATTTTACTCGTGAAAACAAATTCAAAGAGAAATGATTAAAAACTTCAGGGTGGCAACTGCAGAACTTGAAGCCCCAAGCATGGGGCCTTCTGAGCATAGGACCCCATCACACGCCCTTGAAGCCAGCTCTGCCTGGAATGTTCAAAGATCCAAAGTTTCCAATTCCACCTTATGGTACCGCTGCCAAGCTCTGAACTAATGGTCACATCAGCTTGGAACTTGAGCTTGAACAAAAGTTTAAGATTCCACACACCTCCTCTACCCTGCACCAGGCACTGTCAGACAAGCTTCCTTAGTCAGTCCCCATAGCCATCTTCATAAGATCAAAAGATGAAGCAGGTTCAGAGAACTCAAGTCACCTGCCCAAGCTCACACAGCTGGGAGGTTGCAGAGCCAGGACTAGAACCCAGGTCTGAGTGTCTACTTGCCAGTCTTGCCACTCGTAGCCTCTTCTCACATGGCTCCTGGGATGAGGGCTTGTCCCATGTCTAAACCATCTGGTTCACTCTGAGATCTATCCTAGCCCTACACATATCCCTGAAGCCAAGTTGAGTCCTTGTTAGGGACCAGGGAATAGGTCTAGGGACCAGCACCAGATTAGTGGCTTCATGATCAAGGGTGTCATTCATTCACTCAATCACTCGTTCACTAACTGCCTAAGATCAGCTGACCACTGCCTCATCCTCTGCCCCAGGCTCCTCTTTCCGCATCACTTTGGGCTCCAGCCAGTGTCCCTGGTCATGAGCTGTGCACCTCTTGGCCTTGGCACATGCTGGGGTTTCTGTTTGGAGTGCTCCTGCCACCCCCACACTTTCTTGCCTGGTGGAATCCTACCAAGCTCGAATGCCTCCTCCTGGGGACTCTCATCACAGAATGTGCTCCACGTCCCCTGCTCCCTCGGCTTTCCCACCCTCAGCATGCCACGTCAGAGCCAGGTCCTTGGGTGTCTGTCCCCCATCCAGCCTGGTGGGACCTCCTCGAAGGCAGGAGTGTCCTTTATCACTGTGTCCCTTCTGCCTCTCACATAGTAGGTACTCTGTAGGGGCTTGATGAATGAATGGACATCAGGCTCTGTGGTAGGCAGTAAGAGATGGAAGTTTCTACACTTAAGGTCTGATTGTGGTAAAGTGTGACTGGCACCATAATAGAGCTTTCGGTGTGAACCCAGGTAGAAAATGAGTCACTTTATGGCCAAAGAGGGTGCGGGTTCATGTCGCATATGACCTTGAAAGGTTTCGGGGGTTGATAGGCCAGAGAAGGGGTGGGTGCAAAGGGCAGGGCCCTCTCTGGTGCTGGAGAGCACCAAACTGGTCAGTTTTGAGTGAAAGTGTGTGTGTGTGTGTGTGTGTGTGTGTGTGTGTGTGTCAGTGTGGCATCAGAGGCCTTTTTGGTGGGAATTTGGAATAATGTTTCCAACTGAGTACATTACTCTCCAGGGCAAACGATTTCTTTAAACAAGACTTTAAAAGATCAGCTTGGTAAAGCTTTCTGGCTATAGTCTCTCTCTTTCTCTCTCTCTCTCTCTAACACACACACACACGCACACACACACACACACACACACATAAACATCCTGCAGGGCAGAGGGCAGCTGTGTGCTCTGGAGGGGCTCCAGGAAGGTGAAACAGAGCACATTTCCCAGGAAGTAGGCCATCAGGTAGGCAGGAGGTGCCAAGGAGACAAGTAAGTGATGAGTGACGCCCATGACAAAGACAGAGTGTCTTAGAACGTCAGAGATGGGAGGGATCTGAGAACTCTGATGTCCACAGAAGAGGAAGGGACTTATCCAAGGTCACTCCAAGGTCACTTCCAGCGCTGGAATCCAGGCTTAACCTTGGGTCTCCTGGCTTTAGATCCTTGACCTGTACCTGCCCCACAACTGATTCCTTCCTTGCTGGGGAGATAGGCCATCTAAAAGGTGCATGTTCAGGAACCACTGTGTCACCTGGATGGCGTCAAGCTCTCATGGTCCACCTGATAGCCAGAAAACTTCCTCAAACCCCATCCCACATATTCCTGAGGATTTTCAGGGTCTTCCATTTTCCTAGCCATGTCTGGTTTCCAATTCTGCTCTCCTGACTTCTAATATCATTTCTCACAGTGGCTGTCTTCACTCAGTCTTGACTGCTCCTTGCCCCTGTGTGGTCACTCCACGTGCCCATCAGGTGGAGCTAGATTCTGCTGCAATTACAAACAGCCTCCGAATCTCAGTGGCATAAACAACAAAGATTGCTTTCTCTCTCACATTGTGTGTCCATTGTGTGTTCTGCTCCACAACATTCTCACTCAGAGACAGGGACTCAGTCTGATGGGGCTCCACCATCAGGAAATTCACCAGTCCCATGGCAGGGGAAGGATCATGACAAATCATGCCTGACAGCTCTGCTCATGTTTCACTGGACAAAGTGAGTCACATGACCACACCCGGACTTCAGGGGCCTGGGCTGTACAGTGCTGCCTTGTACCAGGAGGAGAACCAGAGTATCCAGGAAAGCCCTAATGACACCCAACTGGCTCCTCCTTCAGTCCCCAAGCCCCTGACACCAGCCAAGTATGGACCAGACTTTCTGAATGGTTTAGATACAGTCAAGGGGTTTTCCAGTACTGAAACAGAAAACAGCTTAAATGTGAATAGAAGACATACCTGCCCTCCTGTCACTCAGCCTTTCCTGCTACAGGGATTTCTTGCTGACCTCCTCTCCTCACACTGGCCTCTCTCCACACGCTCCCAACTGCCATTTTGTTGGTGGTGGGGGTGTTCATAATCCCTCTATCTGCCAAGACCCTCGTCCCCGTCCAATGATGTGCTGGAGCTGGCTCATACCAACTTGCAAGTCACTTGTGAAATTTTCAAGAATCTTGCAAGCTTGTTATTCACCCTTCGGTAGCTTAAAATGGGCCAAGGTAGGAATGTTTACACCATGGAAATCGGCCGGTGCTACCAGTCAGAGTTTTTATTTGAGAGAGCTGGTGGTTAATCATTTAACAATATACGATTCTCTATACCTTTTTTCAGGACCAGCTAAATACTTTGCTGGGCCCAGTGCAAAATGAAAGTGCAGTGCTCTTAAGAATTTCAGGGCAGCAACAGCGAAGCTTTAAACCAGGTATTAGCCCCTTCTAAGCGGGCTGTTCACAGGTCACACTTCGAGGACATCGGCCCTGTCTCTACTCCCTCTATATTCTCCAGCCCTGGAGCCTCTACCCATAGCCATCTCTTCCTAGAGGTAATGGGAGATGACACATAAATAAAAGTCTGCACAAAATTTATTAAGCAAAACTATCCAGCTTTGCTCAGTCTCTTCTCTCCCACCTAACAGGCCTCTTGGACCTCATCTTTTGTAACCACAAAGCTCCAAGGACCATCTAAAACAAAGGGAGCATCCTCCTCTGAGAAGAATCCTCCCCTCCTCTAGAATCTTCAGTTTGTCACCATTTCATTGTTTTAATAGCTATTTTTCTCCCATTTATGATTGGAAGTAAGTTGGGACTGCTCAAGCAACCCTAGAAGGCAGGGTAGGAGTTTAGAGATGGTCGTGGTATTTTCCTGGCTTGGAAGCACTCAGAATCCTGGAAGCCTGACTCTGCAAGAAACTGCAGAGATCTTAATTCAGGGTTTAAGGTAAAACTGTAGCCGAGGAATCAGGTTTGCAAACCAACTTTGTCATGAAGAGGGCCGCCTTGACCCCTCCCCAGTCAGCCCCTCTGCAGGGCCCACTCTGTGCCTTGAGTCCTGTTTCCCATGTTCCTCCTGCCATCCCCACCCCTGCTGCCCTGCACTCAACACCCTGTCGTACTCTGCATCTTTGTTCACACCATCCCCTCTGCTCCAATTCCTTCCATTCTATAACACACCTGCTGGGCTCCTTTTTGTGTGTATGAGCAAGATCAGCCTTCAACAAATATCCACGCCAATCCTCCTCTTGATGCTGAGGAAGACTGGCCCTGGGCTAACATCTGTGCCCATTTTCCTCCACTTTTATATGGGATGCCACCACAGCATAGCCTGACGAGCGGTGCATGGATGCAGGCCCGGGATGAGAACCCCAGGCCGCCAGCAGCAGAGCGTGTGCACTTGACCACTACACCACAAGGCCAGCCCAATTGGGCTCCTTTTTTGTCCTGCTAAACCTCTGGGTAGCGCTTGTGGCTTCCATGGTGAGACCCTCCCACTGCAGGAGGTGTGCACCTCTGGTCTGGCCTCACCTTGTTGGAGTATAAGTTACCTCTGTGGGTATCTGACCCGCTTCTTAGGCTGGAAGCTCCTCCAGGGAAGGGATCTGACTTATCCACCTCTGGCTGTGTTTCACCCGTGCCCAGCATGGTGCCCACCACAGAGACTCCATCAGGACATGCTGACAGGATTGGCACAAAGGGAGACAGAGATGGGCATCTCTTAGGCTTGGAACAGGTCAGAGGGAATCGAGAATGAAGGAGAGAGAACTGAGTTGTGTGGCAGCTGTTTAAAAAGAAAGAAGTACAGAGATCTTTAGCAAAACCTTGACTGCTAACAAAAGAGAGAAAACCATGGACTAATTCCTCCGTCAATGACTGCACTGACTAAATGAATTCTGGATTAAAGACACTGTCTCTAGAGAGGGGAGCGGGGTGGGGCAGGAGCCAACGAGCAGTGCACCTAAGGGGTGTGGCAAACGAGGGTTCGACTGTGATGGGCCAAGAAGGCCAGACTGTGGGGTGGCAAGTGGGCAAGGCTCAGCTGAGATGCCAGGCATTGGGCCAGGTTGGGCAGCCAGAGCTAGACTGTAGCCAGAGAGTTGGGGTATAAGCCAAAGTCCCAACTCTCCATGACCATCGTTGACAAAGGTCAACTGAGCAGGCTTGGATGTTAGCAAAGCCAACCCAGATCCAAAGCAAATGCATCCCCAGAAGGGACCTGCAGGATAAGGGAAAGGCAGCCTCTGCGAGGTCAGTGGGGCTGGCGCTCCTCCCGCCAACCTGACACTGGCTCGTAGCAGGAGTGGGCCGTGTCCCAAGGCTTCTGCAGGGTCCGCAGGCTCACAGCTTTCCAGAGCTTTGCCCACCCGCCCCGATCCTTAAATTAGGCTCCCAGACTGCCAGTGCTGCTTTTGCAGGGAGCAGAGAGCCTGACCTGACTGCATCTGGTTTTTGCTCTGGTCCCTGGGGAGTAGGTGTCCTGTAGATGTCTCTGAGAAGAGCTCCATCAGTTTAACATACAGACTACATTTACACACACACACACACACCCTGCCATCCTAAAGAGAAAAGAATACCGCGTGCAAATCCCAGAACTGGCCAAGAGAGCAGACTGGGATGAGGGTGCTGACATGAGGGCAGTGAGGGTGCTGACTGGGCATCCACGGGTCTCTGAGCTCTCCACAAGCGTGTTTGTGTGAGTCCCTTAGCTCTTTAGAGTTCAGATCCAAGAACAGCCATTATTTCATGTGCCAAGGTTCTCAGAGAATTGAAAAAACAGAAAAGCCTGCATCAGCCCTGAATATTTCTCCATTAGATATTTTCAGCAGCTCTTCAAGCACAGGCCGGGGTAGTTTTAGCAACCCGAAAGTGGAGATTGGGTAACTGTCCCATTTTGCTCTCAAAGTGCTCCATAGGCTCAATGGTCAGAGCCCATTCATCCTGCAGTTCAGCAAGTGGTCTTGAGGGGACAAAGCCACATGCCCTGAAAAGGGAGGCGATTTGGCTCTGTGGCATGTTTGTGATTTCCTGAGCTACTATCTTTGGACGTCTGCCACACAGCTCAGGGTTGTCCCTGCGCCCACTCAGCACCTTCCACCCCCTGCTCTTATTGTACTCAGTGAGACCCCAGGGTGGGGGTTTGCCCTCAGTGCACAAACTGCTGGGAGAGGGCACAGTCCCCTGTGACAGCTCCCCAAGGAGGACAACACCAGGGACCTCCAACAGCCAAAGTGCTGGGT
The DNA here is from genome assembly GCF_020826845.1 of Diceros bicornis minor. Lineage (NCBI taxonomy): Eukaryota > Metazoa > Chordata > Mammalia > Perissodactyla > Rhinocerotidae > Diceros > Diceros bicornis. The sequence goes on from NC_080759.1 coordinate 2,101,981, forward strand.
CATCACAGAGAGATGGAGCAGAGAACACACGTGGAGAAAGGGACCAGGGAGGGGCATCTGATGTCGCAGAGAAAGACAGAGACCACTGCAGGAAGAGGGGGACAGGCTTCTAGGCTGGGGCTGCCCTGACTCCCAGGGGTTTCACTCTTTCTCTCTGAGCCTGTTTGCCTGTCCACAAATGGGGTGTATGACAGAGTCCCTTTGGCTTCCATTCTGTCGTTCAGCTCAAATCCCAGACACATTGGGGAGGTTCCCAGGTCTCCAGGGTGGTAGGAGCTGAGGGTGTTGAGCAGGGGCAGAGGAGGAACAGTTGGGAGGGGAGGGGGCTGCAGGAAGTAGCAAAAGTCTCTCTGGCATCCTTACAGCTCATCCTAGGAGAGGAGACTCGGGCTGTGTTCTGGAGCTGGCTGGCCGGGTAGCATGGGCGGGGAAAAGGGTGCTGGGAGGGGAGCCACAGCAATGTGGCTGGAGGGTGCTCAGAGACCCATTACCCAGCCTGGTGCTAAGCTGCCAGTGAGGAGGCATGATCCCCAGGGCTCTTTAGGTGGTGACAGGGCAGGTGCTTGGGAGAATCTGGGTGTTTTTGCTTTCCTAAGTTTTCCCCCAAAAGGGGGTGGTGGAGAGCTAGCATTTATTAAGCACCTTCTCTGCACCAAGCCCTCAAATTTTCCCATTACATACAGGGGTGACCTCATTTCACCTTCATATTTTACGGGAAAGGCCTGAGGTTTAGAGATGTTAGGCATCTTGCTGGAGGTCACACAGCTGAGAAGCAGCATAAGGAGTATTTGAGCCTGCTCTGCGTGGGTCTCAAGCCCTAGCTCTTTTCACATCATCAGTGGCATTTCCTCTGAATTCTCCAGAGCCCTGTGTTCCTCTAAGATCCCTTAGGGTTACCCCAGCAGGTGGGCACTGAGGGTGCCAGGAGGGCTGGCAGTGAGAGCAGCTCCCGTCCTCTGCCAGCTTCTGGGGCGTGTGACCCATGTTTACAAAAGTCTGTGTTTGGTTTAGTGGTCTGCTGTCACCATCTTGAAATTTTGTCATTTTTTAAAGAAGGGGTCCTGCATATTTTCTCTGCACTGGGCCTCACAAGTTACATAGTCCATCCCGCTGATGGGGTTTTCACATAAGGTGTCACTTGAGAAAGGTGTTTGCTGCTAGAGTCTCACCGGTGGTGGCAGCCCCTGCCCTCTTCCTGGTCCCCTCAGCTCTGCTGGACTTGGGGGTGAGGGCCCCTTGGAGGGGCAGGAACTCCGTGGCCAGAGCTTACCCTGTGCCTCCTCTGTCAGTGAGGCCATGGTGTGTTTGCACCAGATCTCTACCAAGGGCTGAAGGCCTGCGTCTCCAGCTGGCCCACTGGGGCCTGGATGAGCAGGCAGCCCTGGCAGAGGTCCCCAGGCCTCCTGCTCCGGCCTCCACCTGAGAAGTCCCTCTCCAGGGCCCACTCCTCCAGGCTGGCGGCACTTCCATCCTCCCCGAGTGTAACAGTGGCCCCTTAAAAACACAGAATCCCTCAGAGGGAGCAGAAGAGGAAAGACAAGTTGGCAAAAGCTGTTTTTCTAGGAGGAAGAGATATATTTTTAGTTTCTTATCTACATTTCCCTTTTAAAAATAATATATATGAACCCATTTGAGAAAATCTGACAATCTAGAGAAGCAGAAAATGTTAAAAGCTGTATCAACCATAGTTCTGTTTCTCAAAGATAACCACTGTAAACACTTTGTTGTGTTTTCTTCAAATTTTTTCTATGCACAGATCTTGGGATTTTTCCCCGTTTTATTTACATAATGTCACACATATGAATATTGAATTTGAATCGTAATGTGTTTTTTTTTTTTACTTAAGATTGTAGCACAATTGTTTTCTCATGCTGAAAGTATGCTTTTTGATGGCTGTATGATGCCCCAGTACCTGTGAGCATGCCATCATCCATGCAGCCATCTCCCATCCTTGGCTCTTAAAGTTGTTGCAAATTTTTGTTACTAGAAACACTCATCTCTGCATCTGAAATGTTCATATGAGAGAGCGTCTCCTTGGGACAGGTTTCCAAAAGTAGAATGACTGAAACAAAAGGTAGAAGCACGGTCAAGGCTCCCACTCCGTCCACCCTGCGTCACTGCTCTCCGAGCGGGGTGAACCGCCCTGACGGCCCCGAGGGCTGCACAGCAGGACCCCTGCATTGCGCCTCTCCCACACTGAGTGTGACATTTTGTTGTTCACTTTCCCTAAGTCAGAGAGCCCCACTTTTCCCCAAGGTCACAATGGGAAGCGGCCCTAGAAAGACGAGGTCTGCACTTCCTGTAGTTACGTGGTTGAAGGTGCCGTCCCTTGGGTAGTGGAATGCCCTGTGTAAGCTCCCACTTAGAGTTTATCGCAAAGGAGGCATGCTTCTCTTTTTCAATGGAGTTTATAAGCAGAGGTTTCAGTGGACCCATCCCTGCCAATCAAGTACTGAAGGGCAGGTTTGGGGAGATTGGCTGGGCTTTCGGGGGCTGGAAGGCAGGGGACTGTGTTTCCAAGAGGTTGGGACAGAGCAGGCTAGCAGCAGACCCAAGTTGCTGAACCTTGGGAGGCATGGAAGGACAGGGACACGTGGATAAGTGGACAGGCAGCTGAGGGGACGAGACTCGGGAGGGAATGTCATGTGGGGGAAGCACTGGAATGGGGGACTCAGGAGACCTGGTTCCGAGCCAGCTACTGACTCACCTTATGACCTTGGATGGGTCACTTCTGTCACTGGCGGGGCACTCTGGGAGGGAGGCCTCATGGGGGGGAAAGGGCCAAGGGGGATGTGGAGCTGCAATTCACTTACCACAGAGACCTCAGCCAACCCCCCCAAAGCTCCAGAGCTGGGTGGCCCTTCAGACCCTTCAGGCGGCGAGGCACACCACAGCACCCACAACAGCCCCCTCCGACCTTCCAATACACAGGAGTCAGACTAGTCGGGGCCCCATCTCTATAAAGATCTGTGACACTGATGTTGTCCTGTTGCCTGAGGCCACCTATCTGGCCCTGGATAGGGCAGTGGTGCCAGAGTCATCCACAAAGGCAAGGGTGTCTCTGGGTGGGAGGTCTGAGCCTGGCCCTGACCTCCGTGGGTGGGGCTGGGTGACCAAGGGCTTGTGGGACATCCCACCGAGCAGACCTGTTGGCCATCCTGCTGCCCATGGTCAATTTCTATCAGGAGTTGGTCTCCAGCCACCAGTACAGCCTGCAGATCCTGGCCCACTGCAAGCAGAACAGTGACTTTGACAAGCTGCTGAAGCACTATGAGGCCAAACTGACTGCAAGGAGATAGTTCTGGAGACCTTCCTCACTGACCCCATGCTCCAGCTGGCACCTAGCCCTGTCCTTGAGGGCGCATGGCTGGGGAGCCTGCTGGGGGGCCATGGCAGTGACGGCCCCAGCTGGGAGGAAGCCACAACTGGGGGCACCAGGGGGCCATGGCCAGGAGGCCCCAGGCCCTAACAGTCCCCAGGTCTGGGCTGCCTGGAGAATGAAGTTACAGCCAGCCCCTGACCCAGTGGACCGCAGGCCTGTCCAGCCTCACAGAGCAGGCAGTGTGGGAAGGTGAGGGGGAGCTCCTGGTCCTGAGCCCACCTCCAGGCCCTTCTGCTTGCCGGCTTAGAGCCTCAAGCTCTGGGCTCTTGGCCCAGACAAGACCCTGGAAGAGCCTCCATGTTAGAGTCTGAGATCAGAAGTGCTGTGGGTGTCCGTCCTCAGCCCTGCTCATGGGAGTGCTGGGAGCTGCGAGTACCATTCTCCGTCCACTTGGTGTCTCTCTCTCCCTCTCTCCATTGTTGCTATATCTCTGACTTGTTTCATCACTGTCTCTCTCCTTGCCTTTGTCTCCCTGTCCCTCTGTCCTTCCCCATCCTTGCCTCTGTCCCTGTCCCCCTGCCTCTCCCTGCTGCAGATTCCCAGGCATATTCTGACACTGCACGAGATCCTGGCCCACTTTTCACGAGCACATCGAGCCAACAGCTTGGAGAACGCCAGGGCTAAACTGGGGGTGCTGTCTGGGTGAACTTAGCTCCCAGGTGCCCCCCCTGGTGGACAGGCCAGGGCTGAGGATGCTCCCCAGTGGGAGTTTGTTGAGCCCCAGATGGTAAAATGTCATGTTCAGGTTAGGATCCCAAGGGGTGGGTGTTGGGGGACCCCCAGCCTGTCCCACCTGGAAGCACGGACACAGAGCAATCTGAGGAGTTCATAGCTCAAGCCCAGGGGGCACTTGGTGGGATTGTGTGGGTGGTGTGCTGTCCCTGGCACAGATAGGGTTCGAGGAAGGGCCATGAGCACTCACGTGGGCCCGCCTGCCAGGTGGGGATCCGCCAAGGGACTCACAGGCACTCTGCCAACTTCCTCTGTTCTCCAGTGCCAGTGTGTCACAACCTGTGGTATAGGAGCCCCAGAGGGGGTCCTGGGTGATGGGCCTTCAAGTGCCAAAGGCTGCAGTCAACAGCAGGCAGTGACATGGGTGGACAAGCCCATGACTTGTCCAGTGTCAGAGGCCCCAGCCCTCTGGTCAAGGCCCCTCTGCTGCCCCTCTTTCAGTCCCCAAAGCCCAGGGGGAAACTTCCTCTGCCGGGTCAGAAGCAGAGGGATCAGGGAGGAGGCGCCTACAACAGCACAGGCAGCAGTTGACGGTGGCCTGCACCAGGTGGTGGTATGAAGGTGAGCAGGAGGTTCAGATTCTGGGTGTGTTTTGAAGATGGAAACAACAGGATTTTCTGATGCATTAGATGTGGGGAGAGAGAAGATGGGAGTCAAGAGTGATTCGAGAGTTTTTGGTTGAGCAAGCAGAAGGTTGGAGTTGCTGCTCACCAAGATGGGGAAAGGTGCAGGAGGGGCAGGTATGGAGGGGAAGTCTTTCTTGCTTCATTGGAGCTTTACTGGGGGCGTGTTGAACTTGAGATGGACAACAGTGGTGGAGAGGACAAGAAGGGAGGAGGACGTTTGGGTCTGGAGTGTAAGGGAGTGAGCCATTCAGGAGCCATCAGGCCAGAGGTGCTATTTAAAGTCACATGAGTGGTGCGATCACCAGGGGAGTGAGTTTAGGCAGGAACGAGGTGCGTACCAAGAGCTGAGCCCTGGGGTCTGCACCTTATGGAGGCCAAGAGATGATGAGCAGCCTCATACGCAGTGATGGGCTGCCAGAAGCTGCAAGGGAGTGTGGTTCTGCAGCATGTGGGGTACAGTCCCCAGCCCTGCCAACCACTCAGTGCCCTAAATGTCTTTCCGTGTCCAGCAAAAGGCAGCCAGTAGGGCCATGTCTCCCAGCCTGGCAGTGGGAGGACCAGCCTGGACTAGGGCAGAGCACAGGCCCCGGAGTGGAGGTTCATTCAGGGAGCAGATGTAATCAGAGCGTGATTGCAGACTAACAGAAACCATTGTGGGGTGGGGACCCCAGTCCTCTCATACCCCAAGGAGCCAAATCCTGCACACTTCCCCAAGGAGAAGACTTGGGGCTCCAGCGAGGCTCCTCATCCCTGTGGGATGCCCTGTCCCGGTGCGGGCAGTTGCGAGGAAGGCACATGGGTGCCAAGGCATTTATCCTAAGATTCTGATCCCCTTTCCCAAAGCCTACTCATCCTTTGTTCCACCTGATCACCTGCATCTGACCTGAACACAACCTTAATGGCACAGAAGTGAGTTTTCCCATTGCCCTGACAGCAGCCCTTTCATGCTCCTCTCTCCCCTTGGGGGACTGAGGAAAGCTCCCAGCCAGGCATGAAGCCATCAGACAACCAACCCTCTCTGGCTGTGCTCAGAAACACTCCTCGCCTGGGGCTGGGTCTCTCCTACCTCTGGCCTTTGTCCCGCTTTTTCTCCTGAATCTCATCTGTTGGGCTCACTGTAACCCAGGTCGTCACTTCCAGTTCCCCCGGGAGCCTGTGGCCCTGGGAACTCCTCCCCAGCTGCCTGGACGGTGTGGCTCTCAGTACAAACTCCAGTTGGGGCTGGCAGGAGTCCTGAGCAGCTGCAGCTGGCACTTGTCTAACAGTGAAACTAGTGTTGCTACTCTGGGATCGCCCCCTTGTTTGTAGCAAATACAGCCCTCCTCAGCAAAATCCCCACCCTCGTCAAAAGAAATGGTTCTGCTTACTTTTGCTCACCTCCAAATATGAATCCCTATCCAGGGAACTAGCATATCCTTGAAAGGTGCCTCCTTGTGCCCCGTCCCTTCCAGAAGAGGGCTAGGGCCTGGGCTGCTGAGAAGAGCATTGCTGGGAGAGACAGACTGAGGCTCCTAAGGAAGAGACCCCATCTCCATGTCCCAGTCTGATAACCAGAAAACAACGGATAATAATAGTTTTATAATAACACCTTTGCAACCAGTGATACTAGCAACAGCGATCACGGCCCTTTACTCAAGCGCCTGCCATGTGCTGGGCCTGAGGTCAGCAAGTGAAATGCATTCTCTTCCATCCTCACTCCGACCTTCTACAGGTGAGCAAACTGAGGGTCGGAGGGGCCCAGTAATTTGCTCATCACGCTGAGTTCATTAATTAGAGATGCAGCTCGACCAGTGTCATCTCTCATTGCTGGGAGGGTTAAACTGGACAGTGTCTACTACCACACACATTAACCAGCCCTCTTGGTGATCTGGTCGTGGTTGTAGAATTTGAGGCATCAGCAGACAAATAAGAGGTTTTGTGCTTTTCTTGGAGTAGGTGGGGTAATTTCTCCAGAAGCTCCTCCCCACATGATTACTAACCTCCTAAGACTCCTGAAAACCCACCAAGGCTCTTAGCAAAGTTGGTAACTCACAGGCTTCTTTTCCCACCACTGCTATTTTTTTTTTTTTTGGTAAGGAAGATCAGCCCTGAGCTAACATCCATGGTAATCCTTTTTTTCTTTTGCTGAGGAAGACCGGCTCTGAGCTATCATCTATTGACAATCCTCCTCCTTTTTTTCCCCAAAGCCCCAGTAGATAGTTGTGTGTCATAGTTGCACATCCTTCTAGTTGCTGTATGTGGGACGCGTCCCCAGCATGGCTGGAGAAGCGGTGCGTTGGTGAGCACCGGGGATCCAAACCCGGGCCACCGGTAGCGGAGCTTGCATACTTAACCGCTAAGCCACGGGGCCGGCCCCACCGCCAATGCTATTTTTAAAAAGCAGTTAAATGGTGCCACCTCCTGGAGGAGGGGTGTTGCGGCAGTCAGAACAGGACAAATAAGAGAGTTGTCCTTCTTTCTAGATTAAGGGGCAAGGTGTGTCTTGCTCCCCCCAAGACATGCTGGAGCCTAATGGAGTCAGTCTTTCCGTGAGCCAGCTGGATTGCCAGGTGCTCCAAAACTAAGTCATTCCAGGGCCCAAACATTAAGGATGCAACTGTATAAAGTGCATTGGGGGAGGGGTGGAGACATTAAGTGCAAAGGCCTTGAGGAAGGATGGGTGGGTGGAGTTCTATGGATGGAGATAAGCCCAGTAGTGGTGTGGAGATCAGAGTAATGAAGAAAGGTTGTTTCCAGTACTCCTGTCCTCCCAGTTTTGCCATCTCTGTTCCACATGGTTCACACTTTTAAATCAGACCTGCTTTCTAGCTATTAATCTCTATTTACATTTCCAACACCTGTCTCCTTGGGCTATCAAAAGGATGATGGGAGATCATGCCCCTAGAGTGCCCTGCAGAGCGGGCATTCAATATGCATGCTCTCTCCCCCTTTGTGAACACAGGATCCACCTGAGAATCCTAGGCTTTCTTCCTAGGTCTGGCCAGAGGCCTGGCATTACCTTCTCGCTGAGAGGTGGGGGCAGCCTGTCTCTGACATTTTCTCTCTCCACAGGATAATGCACAATGAAGTAAATGAAACACAGAGCATCCAGGAAAACATAGCCATGGGGGACATGATTGTCGAAGGCTGTGAGACCCTCCTGGACACCAGCCAGACTTTTGTGAGATGGGGCATGGCACCCTGCCTCCTCTCACCCTCATGGTAGGCCCCAGCAGTGGTGGCACTTGGGGACACCACAAGTTGGTTTGGCTACCATGTGCCAAAATCTGCCAGTGTGATTGCAGAGTATTCCAGGGCTGCTGGAGGAATGTGACAGGTGTATGTGGATGTCAGTATCTGCACACATGGATGCAGATATTACTGGTTTTCACAGTGCCCTTCTCTCCAGATGTACACATGATTCTTCCCAGATGCCCTTGATGTGTCTGTGGATGTCATAATAAACACTGACATGTCCTTTTGGGGAGAGAGGAGTGGAGGATGGGGACAGATACTGATTGGCCTGGTGAATCACAAGCATGTTCAGCATCCGAGGGGAAGTCATGTGGGTCAGTCCCTCTGTCCCTTGCTCATCATCCTTGGCCCCTTGCGGGAGGCTGTGATCACAACGGTTCTCAGGGGTAGGGGAGGCTTCACCCTCAGCCTCCACTCTCCTTGGGAGCTGTGTTTGAGAGGCACAGCTTTGTGAGGGGGCAGCTAGAGGCTGTGACTGAGGGGACTGACTTCCAACTCGGAGACGTTAGAGCCGCAAGGAGTTTGAGGGTCACCTCTTCAGATTCCACTTGCTGTGGGACCCTCAGCTTCTGCTTGCATGCCCCCGAGGTGACCTCCACCTCAGATGGGCCTCCTGAGTTCCTTCTATCCAGCCCTGGGACTCTCTGAGCAGATGAATGGCTCGCCAGCACGTCCTGCGGCCTGCGCAGCTGCCTTTGGCCCCTGCTGCCCTTAGCAAGGGTATCGTCGACTTGGAGTTTTGCCCCGAGCCCCTCTGTGTGGCCCCCTGTGCCTTTTCCCTAGGCCCACCCTGTGATCTGCTGAGCCCAGAGCCAGCCTCCCTGTGTCCTGGTTCCCCCTGAGCTGCATTGGGCCCAAGCTGGAAGAGGCCCAAAGAATGACCTCTCCTGGGGTGGGCAGTGTCACCACAGTCCAGGAATCTGCTCCACTGCCCTGAGCCTAAGCATTTCCTCCCCTCCTGAGGGGCTGGGCTGGACATGAAGTCCAGACAAGGGGGCCCAGCAAGGTGCCAGGCAGTGATGGACGTGGGCAGGAGGCAGGGTGGTGGCCTAGAGCAGGTCTGGGGAGATAGAACGTCAGGGAGGGCTTCCCAAGGAGGCATCACTGGAGTCGAGTCTTGAAGGGTAAGGTGAGCTCACAGGGTGGATGGGGTGAAGGAAGGCCCTTCCAGGCCAAGGAGCAGCACTCAGGAGCCACAGGTAACTTGCCCTGGAACTAGAGTGGGAGCACAGAGGGGAGGCGATGGTAAGGAAGGAGAAGTGATCCCAGTGGTATAGCCGCCATTAATGGCTCATTTGTTGAATGATTCAAGTCCTACGTGATAGGAGTTCAGACAAGACTAATCCAGTCTGTTTCTATCTCTTCTGTGTTTCTCCCAGTACAAACAGTAAGTACAGGAATCTACATATATAAATAATATATGTATATTTTTTGAATAATACAAATCACTAGACTGAATAATATATTGAGTTAAATAATATAAATATATATTTAATGAATATATAATGAATATGTATAAGTATGTTTATATATATTTGAATTAAATAATATAAATATATATATGATTTAAAGGAATATTCAGACATAATAACAGTAATTTACAGAATTGATAAAAGACTCCTACTCTAGATTCAGGCAGCTGAATACATCTCAAGCACAACTAAAAAAAAAAAAAAATCTAGAGCCAGATCCATCCAGGGAAACCAAAGAACACTAAATACAAAAGAAGATATTCGAAGCTCCACAGAGGAACAGAACACTTACAGAGACTTACATTTAGACCTATGATACATTTCTTAACAATGGAAGGCAAAAGAGAGTTGGAATAAATCTTCCAGGTACAGAGAGAAAAGAACTTTCAGTGTATATCCAATCAAACCATACCTCAAGAACTAGGGTGACTTAAAGATATTTTTATGCAAACATTTACTAAGGGTATTACCACCAACAAATGCTCATTAAGGATCTTCTAAAGAATATACTTTAAGGGGGCCAGCCACCTGGTGTAGTGGTTTAAGTTCAGCACGCTCCGTTTCCAAGGCCTGTGTTCGTGGGTTTGGATCCCAAGAGTGGATCTACAACACTCATCAGCCATGCCATGTTGGTGACCCACATACAAAATAGAGGAAGACTGGCACAGATGTTAGCCCAGGGCTAATCTTCCTCAAGGAAAAAAACTTAAAAAGTGAAAACTTTCTTCTTTAAGAAGAAAGAAACTGATAGAAGAACTTGCTAAGAGGTAAAAATGGATCTTGAGGATAAAAAAGGGTAACATCTGAATAAATCATTGAAAGCATGACTTTACCAAACAATAATAATATTGACAATGTATAACAGATGGAGTTAAAAACTAATGACAAGAGAACTTCTGTTTTAGAGGAGACTAGGACAGGAAAGCACACTTGCTGCAAAACTGGACACAGGCAGATAAATTATAAATATATTTTTAGAGCATCAGACAACTTCAGAATCAACCAACTAAAATTCCAGAAAGAAGAAAAAGTCTTTTATGTGAGCAAGGATATTTATCTTTCTTTCCCCTGGAGGCGTTTTCTGATTCTAGCTGGTTGCCGAGGATCTGGCTTGCTCAGTCAGAGCTTCGGCTAGGGAAAAGAGAAACTAGCCAAACTTGTAGTGATTCTGCAGGACTGGTGTGGCAGAGGAAACCTGAGGGCTTGCAAACACACAACTACTCTTTCTCACAGCACATGTGCTAAGTTTTGGTTCCACACAGGAATCTGAGGAACTAGGCCAAAAGCTTCCACAAAACAAAGTGAAACGTCCAGAAGTGGTGGAAGTGGCCTAAGTCCAACATACTGCTAGTCTGACCTTCAGGGAATGTGCCATATTGTGAAGCGATGTAAGGTAGGAGGCTGCAGAGCTGCGCTGAGATATCTGAAGGGAGTAGCTGAATTTTCTGTGGGCTCCCAAACCTGAAGAGAGAGAGATCTACCAGACTTAGAACCAGACCCTTGTGCGGGGGAGAGGAGCACAGCAAACTGGAACGGGGAAAGCAGAAGGGCTGGGTTTACTAAAAGTGAGACCCAGCCCCAACTCTGATCAACGTCTGATTGGACTCAGGTGCTCCAACCTCACTCTGTTTCCCAAGGAAGGAAGACAAGTTCATGTGGAGCCTCTCGAGTTACATTACACAGACCTTCCAAAGACACTGGTGAGAGGATGGAGAAGGCACGCCACAGACTGGAAGAAGACTTTTGCCAATCACATATCTGACAGGACTATAAAGAACTCTCAAAACTCAGCAATAAGAAAATCCAAGTTTAAAATGGGCACAGATTTGGAGACTTCACTAAAGACGATACACAGATGGCAAATAAGCACATGAAAAGATGCTCAATGTCATTAATCATGAGAAAAATGCACATAAAAACCACATTGACATACTGCTACGTACCTATTAGAATGACTAGAATTAAAGAGGTTGACCATACCAAGTGTTAATGAGGATGGAAAGTAACTGGAACACTCCTACATTGCTGGTGGGAACACAAAGTGGTTCAGCCTCTTTGGAAAACAGTTTTAAAGTGGAGTTTGTTATGCTGCTGTAACCAATTAGCACAAATTTCATGGCTTAAAAACAACTCAGATTTATTGTTTTACAGTTCTGTAGGTTAACAGTCTGACACGGGTCTCCTTGGACTATAATCAAGGTGTTGGCAGAGCTGCGTTCTTTTTGGGGGACTCTAAAGGTTAATCCATTTCCTAGCCTTTTCAAGCTTCTAGAGACAACCACATTCCTTAGGCTGTGGCCCCCCTCCTCCACCCTCAAAACCAGAAACTCTGCATCTCTCTGGCCCTGCTTCCCTTGTGGCATCTTTTTCTACTCTGCTGCTTCTCTTTCCCTTTTAAGGGCCTTTGTGATGCACTCGGCCCACCTAGATAATCCAGGATAATCGCCCTATTTTGAAGTCAGTTGATTAGCAACCTTACTTCCATCTGCAAATTTAATTCACCTTTGCCAAGTAAACTAATATATTCCTATGTTCCAGGGATTAAGACACATTTGTGGGCCATGACTTTGCTACACAAACAGTTTTTAAAATAAAGTTAAACATACACATACCATGTGACCCAGCAATTCCACTTTTAAGTGCTTACCCAAGAGAAGAAGACTTATGTTCACACAAAAACTTGTTTGCAAAGATTTATAGCAGCTTTATTCATAGTCAAAAAAGACAAAACTGAAAATAACTCAAATGTCCTTCAACTGGTGGATGGATAAACTGTGGTACATTCATACAATGGATACTACATTCAGCAATAAAACAGAAGGAAGTGCTGATACAGGCAACAACATGGATGAACACTAAAATGAATGTATTGTGCTACATGAAAGAATCCAGACTCAAAAGGCCAAATGCTGTAGAATTCCATTTATATGATATTCTAGAAAGGACAAACCATAGGGAAAGACAGCAGATCGTTAGTCTCCAGGGGTTAAGGGTGGGGGAAGAGTTGACTACAAAAGAGCAGCTGAAGGGAGTTCTGGGTGCTGGAACTGTTCTGTATATTGAATGTGGTAGTGGCACAGCTCTCTGCATTTGTCAAAACAGTTGTAACAAGAGGAAAACAAATACATCATTGCTCACCCATCAGATTGGCAAACCTTTAAAAATCTGACAATGCCAATCTGACAATTCCCAGGGCAAGGATGACCCATACACTGTTGGTGGGAATGGAAATTGTTAAAACTTCAGAGGATGATTTGGCTGCAGCTCGTCAAGTTGCCGATGCACATCAGCCTTTGGCCCAGCAATCCACTCACAGGCAGGTGTCCATTCTAGGGAATCCATGTGTGCTCGAGGAGACACACATAAGGATAGTCATTAGACATGGTAGGAGAATGAATTAATTGTAATTAGTAGTTATTTTAAAAAGAAAGGAAAAAATACATATGGGAAAGAATCAACCCTGCTGGCTACATATATGATCTGAGAAGGCAACTCATTAGTTTGTCTCCTTAATAGTATGTATACAGCACAGAGAGCACTGTACTAAGAATCTGGAGACAAGCATCCGAGCATTTACTTCCAACTCTGTCACTAAGTAGCAGTCAGACTATGGATGACTTAACTCAAGAAACCTCACTTTCCATTTCCTGGAAAATGAAGAGTTTAGGCTCTACAACCACTAAAATTATTTCCATCTCCACGATTCTGTGATTCAATAAGCCAACTATCAAAAATTATATTCCAAAGTACCTATGTTGAGAAACTGTTCTTCCCAGATACCCTGAAATCAGAAACTATCAGAGAAATAGGACTTCTTAGTATGTTGATACATAAAATGGTCCAAATTTCTTGGTGTGTCTATGACCAGCTTTTTAATCAAGATCGTAACTCAGCAAGAGCATATAAGCAGCTAAACCCACCACATTGACTTGGGTCACCCTCAGCTAAAACTAATATGTCTTCTCCTATTTTAAAATTCCAAAACAAGTTCCCCATACTACTGAGTCCATCTTGTCAAGTTCAGGTCTGTCTAGCCAAAAGTCATTCATGTATATGATAAGATTTACTTGATTTTTTAACAAAGATAAAATGATGAAGGGCTTTTTGTATTTTGCCTGTTTCATCTATAAAGTTCTTACATTACAATTTAATAGCTTCAGCCTGCTACAATAATTTAAAGAGCCTTTTGAAACTTGTAATATGCCACGTCCAACATGATCTAGTAAAAAAACCAGTAGTTCAGAATCCAAAAAGCTTAGTTAAAAATTTCAGTACCACCAATACTTACACTTCAAAGACACCAATAACAAGTTATTTGTTCCTACTGCAGAATTTAATAGGTTATTAACTTCTGTAATCATCCAAAAGCATAATTAGGATGTTATCATTAAAATGTATTTTTTTAATCAGAAATATTAAAACTAATGATTAAACTATTAAATTAAATAATTAACTAAATATTAAAACTAATGGCAACTAACGATCTGTTGTCTTTCTTTATGGTTTATCTTTTCTAGAATATCATATAAATGAAATCCTACTGTATTTGGCCTTTTGACCTTTCACCATGTCAGTCAAATCAAAATTTCAAAATTCTTGTTCTATGGGCTTTCCAAATCTAAATTCTTACGATTCTAAATGAGTACGGAGACAAAACACACACTACATACTACTTCTAAAAACCTCCTCCTTATCCGATTTTAATTTTAGCACCAACTGCCAAGAAAAACCTTTCCACTGAAACCTAAATTCCATACACATTATGTCAATCATCAATTGATCAGTCATCAATCTATCTTAACCAAAGGTGAGTTATTATTAGGAAGTTACATAATTTTCACCAAGGATTGTTTGAAGCTCCTTTCATTAAATGCAGTTTACAACAATTCACAGGCTTCAAAGTTCCCCTTGCAAATATAGAGTCAATTATCAGAAACCATTAATGGGATTAGGTTTTTCTATAAAAGTGGTCCCAAGGAAGCAGGAACGCTTATTTGTTTAAAGAACGCAGTGAGGAGCCCAATAGCCTGCGCGGAGTCAGGCAGAGGAGCGCTGACCACTGGCTGTCTTCTGAAGGAAAGTGTTCACCCCGGGATGTCGCGACCTGGCCTAGACGGGGTCCTGGGGGAGCGCGAACTCAAGGGCTCACACAGAGGGCAGGCGACTCCCTGCCGCCCCCTGCACCTCTGCTGGGTGGGCAGGAGGCCCTGCCGAGGTGGGGCCCTGCCAAGGCAAAGGGGCCCGCCGGCCAGGCGACGCTCCTCTGCTCCTCCAAGGGACAGAGGTTTGGCTCCCCCGCCTGAGGCAGCCCGCCAGCAGCCCCGTCCCCATCCGCCGACCCCCCCCCCCCCACCGCGCTCCCGCCATCAGCGGCGGAGATCTCCTCGCGGAGCCCGCCGCCCACCGCCCACCGCCTACCTCGGCGCCGCCTCCTGCCCAGCGCTCCTCCACACTGCAGAAAGGAGAGCTCCACAGCGCTGAAAATCCTGGAGGAAGGATCCAGAAACTGCCAATCCCCACACACAAACCAGCGCAGCCGCCACCTCCGCACCAGGGACCCTGCCTCCAGTGCACGCGTCACGCACCTCTCCAGCTCGCGGCCCCTCTGCCGCTCTGAGCGCCGGTTCTGCGCATGCGCGGGCCTCTGAGGCTACAATGAGAACGGCTGGGGGGGGAGGTACAGCCTGGGCATGGGCGCGTGGTTACCGAGGTGTCCATGAGACGCGAGCAGGAGCTGGCTGGCGCTTTGCAGCCCTTGACTCTGCTCTCCCTGGATGACCGTCAGCTCCTGGAGAAGATCTGCCTTCCCTTGAGGCGGCTCCTCCTGTCCTGAGAAGTGCGTCACATGATCTAACATTTGTTTAAAAAAGAATGATGACATCCTTAACACCTGAAGTGTGTCGTGTCCCCAGAAGAATTCTCTGCTTCCCCAGAAGACTAGACAGCGAGCAGCTGGGACCGAGTTCTGACCCAGGAAGGAAAGACGCTGAGTGTGAAGCCGTCTCCCCTCCGCCAACTCCTCACCCTGATCTGTGGCCTTGATGGGGTGACAGCGCTGGGGACTTGTGCAGGTGACAGTGCTCAAGTGTTTGCCCACGGTATTACATTTCTTATGGTTTAGTGGTTAAAAGAGGAGGCAAGCTGTCAGTTTTTTAGACAATTTCACTTGCAGAAATGTCTTTGGACAAAGAAGTTTGTTTTCTTCTGATTTTTATAATCAATAACAATAATTAAAATACTTATTTTCTTGATCTCATTGGCATGCTAAAACTCCACAACCTCCAGAAATCAGTTCTGATATCACTAATCAATGATATACATTAATTAATTGGTTTTTTATTGATTGGTTGATTGTCTGCTATATTACTTTGCCATATGATAAAATTTTTCTTCATGTTATTTAAATAATTTTCACTTTATATCCACTTTTTAAAGTTAGCCTTCTCTGGACTTCCTCATACATTGAAGATGGTAATTGTCACCTATTAACCTTTTCCTCTTCTGTTTAGATAACCTCAGTTTCTTTACTGTATTAAAAATATTTATTAAGTGTTGTGCTTTTTTTCTCCAGTTCTTCTCTAGGTTCAATTTATTGGGTAGTATAGTGGAAAGGTGACTTCAGAGGTCCTGTGTGGTAAAGAATCATCTTTGTACTGTACTCAATGTGAATAAAATCTATACTACTTTTGTGTTCAGTCTAATCTGGAATCTGAACCTTTCCTTCCTCCCTCCCTCTACTGTCTGGAATAGTTAATGATCCCAGACCTAGAGTTTTGCTTGTGGAAAGTGTTTGTTGTTCTTGTTGGTTAGTTGGCTTGACGTTCTAACAATTCAATTTATTTAGTAGATATGTCAGTTTTCCTATTTTATGTTTTTTTGTGTGTCAGTTTCAGTATATGGGTTTTTTATAAAGTGAATTTTGACCTTTGCTGTCTAATTCGTAGTGCTAAGTATTTCACAAAATGGTGTATCTCATTAAGATCTAAGCACTCTGTAGACAATACTTCTTATTTGATTTCTGATACTGGTCATTTGTGTTTCACTTCTTTTTCTTTTCCTTAATCAGTGTTGCTAGTGGTTTATTAACATTATTAATATTTTAAAAATAACTACTTTTAGCCTGATTTATTTCTTTAGTATTTTTCTATTTCATTGATTCTTGTCTTTATTATTGTTTCCTATCTGTATTTTTTCCAGTGTTATTCTCTTTTAATTCTTGGGACAGAAGCTGAGATTGTGGATTTCCTGTCTTTCTTCCATACTCATACATTCATTTAAGGCTACACACAGATGTAGCTCGTATCTTTTGTTTTCCCTAGTGTATTACTAAACTCTGTGCTGCAAGCCATGTCTGCCCCATAACGTCTCCAGCCCATGGTCTGCAACCATGCCAGCCTTTGTGTGTCTCCGTCCCTCTACCTGAAGCTCATATCTTGTGTCGAGTGTCACCATCTCATATGACTGCGGCCCATGTCTGCCCTTTTATGTTGTCAAGATTTTCTCTCCCCTCTGTCCATACCACCTCTCAAAATTCTCCATTCCTTGTTCCTGTAGCCCTTGCCAACCCATATGAGTTTCCATCCCCTCTCTCTAAAACCCATGTCAGACAACTAATGTAATTCTCTCATGTACCTGCAGCGCACACATTTCCTCGAGTGTTTCTATCTCCTGTGCCCACATTTTATACCAGACCTCACATGTCTCTCTCACTCCATGTGTCTGCATCCCTTTCCACCCCTGAGTGTGCCTGTCCGCTGTGCTTCAGCCCATGCCAGCTCGTGTTTGTCTACATTCTCTGTGCCTCCAGCCTATCTAGACAACCAGTGTTTTCATCTACTGTTCCTCTAGCCCTTGTCTGAACTCGTGTGTTTCCTTACCCTGTGCCTGTAGCCCATGTGTGCCTCAAGTGTCTTCACTCAGTGTCCCACGCTTGGGTGTCATTCACTTGTTAAAGGACATATTGGTTCCTTCTAGGTTTTGGCCACTGTGAATAAAGCTGCTTTTTAGATGTTCTTAGGGTTCTGTGTGTGGATGTATATTTTCACAGTAGTTGGAGAAATACACTGGTGCACAATTGGTGCACCATATAGTGACACTATATTTAGCTTCACAAGAATTAGCAAGATGTCTTCTTAAGAGGTTGTATTGTGTGTATTCCCATCAGCAGTGAATGAGATTTCTTATTGTCCTAACCCCTCACCAGTAATTGGTATTGTCAGTTTTTGTTTTTTAGCTATTCTACTAGAAGAGTAGAGTATCTCATTGGTGTTTTAATTTGCTTTTTCTTAATGCACAATAGATTTTATTTTCCAATAATTCCTTGTTGTTGAGCAATTTTTATTTGCTTATTTGCCATGTATATATATATTTTTGGTAACTTGTCTATTCACATTTTGGTCTATTTATTTTAATTTCGGGAGTTTGTTTTCTTGTTGCAGCATTTGATTGGTTCTTTGAATATTTTGCATACAGGTCTTTCTGCAGATATGTGTTTTACAAATGTATTATCCTAGTCAGGAGTTTGTATTTCCACTCTGTGAATGCCGCCTTTCCCAGATTGGACAGTTTAAATTTAACCAAGTCCACATGATCAATTATTTTCCTCATGGATTGTGCTTTTTGTGTTGTATATGAAAACTAATCATCAAACTGTATATCATGAAGATTTTCTCCTGTTTCCCAGTATGATTTTTACAGTTTTACATTTTATATTTAAGTTGATGTGTGATTTTGAGAAAATATATGTCTAAGGTGCAAAGTTGGTGTCTTGGTTCATTTATTTCCATAGGGTCGTCCTTTTTTATCATCACCATGGTTGATGATGACTAAAGACCTAAAAGACTATTATTTTTTATGTTGGAGTGCATTTATTGTCTTGACCAAGATCAAGTTGTCTGTATTTGCAGAGGTCTGTGTGTGGACTTTCCGTGCTTTTTCATTTACCTCTATGTCTATTCATTTTATTTTTTATTTATTTTTTAATTTTTATTTGTTTATTTTTCCCCCAAAGCCCCAGTAGATAGTTGTATGTCACAGCTGCACATCCTTCCAGCTGCTGCACGTGGGACGCCGCCCCAGCATGGCCAGAGAAGCAGTGCTTCGGTGCACGCCTGGGATCCGAACCCGGGCCGCCAGCAGCGGAGCGCGCGTACCCAACCGCCAAGCCATGGGGCCAGCCCCATTCATTTTAAAATATCACAGTTTGGATCCCGGGCGTGCACCGATGCATGGCTTCTCCGGCCATGCTGAGGCTGAATCCCACATACAGCAACTAGAAAGATGTGCAGCTATGACATTCAACTATCTACTGGTTCTTTGGGGGAAAACAATAAATAAATAAAATTATAAAAAAAAATCACGGTCTCTTGATTATTGTAGTATTGTAAAATATCACAGTCTCTTGACTTTGTAATTAATCTTGACATTGAGAAGTGTGAGTTCATCAATTTGTTCTTCATCAGGGTTGTCTAGACCACTCAAGGTTTCAAATGAGTTCTTCAATATCTACAAAATAGCTTGGTGAGATTTTTATTGGAATTGCACTGGATCTTTAGATCAATTTAAGATGAATTGACATCTTAATAATATTGTGACTTTTGATCATGAGCAAGGAATATATCTCAATCGATTTATTTTTCCTTTATTGTTTTTAAGAGTGTCTCATATTTTTTTCCACAGATATCTGTAAATATTTTATTGGATTTACACTTGAGGATTTCTTTGTGTATGTGTGTGTGTTGTTAACGGTATTGTTTCATATTCCAATTATTTGTTGGTATATAGAAAATCAACTGAATTTTGTATCTGAATTTGAACTTCTCTTCATGATATCTCTATAAATTCCCATCTGGGCACAGAACAGGGGGCTCCGTTTCTGTTTGAACATCCCAAATCATAACATTGAATAATCTGAACACTGAATTTCAGCCATTCACCAGAACTGCCAAGGCACACAACCACCACTAACACTGCAGTTACAAGCCTTTTCTGAGAGGCATGCCCTCGGATTCATTAAAGAACGCCCATTTTCCACTCAGCCTGGTAGTGGCAGTTTGGCAGGAAGACTGCAGAGCCCTTACAGGCTTGGTCCTAGAGCTGAGCCAAACTCTCCCTGTCTTCCATTCCTAAAATGGAGACTGACCTGAACCTCCCTCGGCTCTAGGAATTAAGGCTCTCTCACACATAACTTCCCAGACACACTGCAGTTACAAGCCTTTTCTGAGAGTCATTCCCTTGGACTCACTAAAGAAAGCCAGTTCTCAACTCGGCCCGCCAGTGGCAGTTTGGCAAGAAACTGCAGAGCCCTTAGAGTCTTGTCCCTAGAGCTGAGCCAAACTATCTCTGTCTTCCATTTCTGGATCTGAGACCGTGCAGAACCTCTCTCAGCTCTAGGAATTAAGACTGTCTCACACATAAATTCCAAGACACACTGCAGTTAAAAGCCTTTTCTGAGAGGCATTCCCTTGGATTCACTAAAGAAAATCGGTACTTGACTCGGCCTGCCAGTGGCAATTTGGTGAGAAACTGCAGAGCCAGATTGTATGTATAACTGAGATCAAATGGTATTTGTCTTTCTCTGTCTCAGTTATATCACTTACTATAATGACCTCAAGGTCCATCCATGACATTGCAAATGGCAAGATTTTTTCATTTTTATGGCTGAATAATATTCCATTGTAAGTATATACCCCATTTTCTTTCCTTTTTTTTGTGAGGAAGATCAGCCCTGAGCTAACATGTGCCAATCCTCCTCTTTTTGCTGAGGAAGACTGGCCCTGTGCTAACATCCGTGCCCACCTTCCTCTGCTTTATATGGGACTGCAACACAACATGGCCTGAGAAGCGGTGAGGCAGTGCGCACCAGGGATCTGAACCCCGGGCTGCCACAGCAGAGCACACACACTTAACCACTATGTCACCAGGCCAGCCCATACCACGTTTTCTTTATCCATTCATCTATTGATGGACATTTAGGTTGTTTCCATATCTTAGCTATTATAAATAATTCTGTAATAATCACAGGGGTGCATATATCTTTTCAAGTTAGTGTTTTCATTTTCTTCGGATAAATACAGTGAAGTGTATCTATTTTTAATTTTTTCAGGAACCTCCACTGTCTTTTCCATAGTGGCTGCACCAGTTTAAATCCCCATGAACAGCACACAAGGGTTTCCTTTTCTTCACATCCTTGCCAACACTTATTATCTCTTGTCACTTTGATGATCACCACCCTTACAGGTGTGAGGTGATAGCTCTTTGTGCTTTGGGTTTGCATTTCCCTGATGATTAGTGACATTGAGCTCCTTATAATGTACATGTTGGCCATTTAGATGTCTTCTTGGGACAAATGTCTACTTAGTCCTTTGCCCATTTTTCAATTGGATTGCTTTTTTGTTATTGGGTTGTATGAGTTCTTTATAAATTTTTTTATGGGTTGTATAAATTTTTTATAAAATTTAGATATTTAACTCTTTATCTGATACATGGTTTGTAAAACTTTTCTCCCAGCCTTTTGATTTTGTTGGTTGTTTCTTTTGCTGGGCAGAAGCTTTTAAGTTTGATGTAGTCCCATTTGTTGATTTTTTCTTTTGCTGTTTGCAGTTTTGGTGGGATATCCACAAAATCATTGCCAAGACCAATGTCGAGGAGCCTCTTCCCTATGTTTTCTTCTAGCAGTTTTACAGCTTCAGGTCTGAGAATGCCCAAAAGGCCGGGAGGAGCAATGTCCCTTTTTTTCGGAGCTGAACAGATTCAGTCTCTCATTTCTCTATCAAGCAATTTTGTTCAGACCTTATAAACACAATTCTTCCCAATTTTAAGCCAAATTAAAAAGGTCAGCCTCCCCCATTCACTCCAAAAGTGCCCCCTAGGCTCCCCTGGTCAAGGAAATTCCCCCTGGGTTTCTCGTTCCTAGGAATTCCGCCCTAGGTTCCTCTGACCTAGGGAATGTACCAGTACCCCCTTAAGACACCTAGCCTTAAGCCTTGAAAACAGCTCAAATAAACTCTGAACTGTTGACTTACAATAAGGAGGTCCAGGTTTCAGGAGAACTCATTGGGGTCACCTGAAGAATGCAGTGATCTGGAGGGCACAATGGGCCCCTATTGGTACCCAATGCCAGTTCAGTGTAGATTCCAGGTGGTCTCTGGTGGGTTTCTCTGAAATCCTGCCATGACTACACCAACAAATGTCTACGTAAATAATCCATAATCAATGTATAAATCAAAATTGGAGTGAGTTTATTATGAGCCGCCTTTTGAGGACCATGGCCAGGGCCTTCCTTCCCTAAGGAAGGAAGGGCATCAACGAAGTGGGGTGTACAGAGCGGTTATATGCTGTCAAAGAGCATGTATCACATAGGATTGTAAAGTCCCTTTTACTATAGTGACAAGATCACCCTGTCAGACTGCCCTGCCAGAATAGCTATTGATGGACACAGCAGGGAGCAGGTCTGCTGTCTCGATGGGCTTGGCTGGTGTCAGGTCTGTTGTCTCAAACTGGGTGGTCACAGGATGACTGCAGCAACCAAGTCCTAGCTTAGGGAGAAATGCTCATCCTTAAGGTTCTGCCAATGAGGGCATCCTTATCTTAAGGGCATATTCTCTTCTCTTTGGGACATGGGAAAGCAGATACACAATGCAGGCGACAGGCCCCTTTGTAAAAACAAACTCTGGCCAAATTAGTTTTACCCCAAATGGCTTCCTCATGTACTCCAATATATCCTATTGCTTGCCATTTATTTATCAGTTCCTTAGTACTCATTGTGTGTCTGTTATGTATACAGAATATGTAATATCCTGGGGAAAACGGGGGTTATAGGATATAGTGTCTGTAGACAAGAAGCTTATTACCCTACTTGGAAAATAACTACATTTCTTTCTGTTTTTTTGTGAGGAAGATCAGCCCTGAGCTAACATCCATGGTAATCCTCCTCTTTTTGCTGAGGAACACTGGCTCTGAGCTAACATCTATTGCCAATCCTCCTCCTCCCCCCCCCAAAACCCCAACAGATAGTTGTATATCATAGTTGCACATCCTTCTAGTTGCTGTATGTGGGACACGGCCTCAGCATGGCCAGAGAAGCGGTGCGTCGGTTTGCGCCCGGGATCCGAACCCAGGCCACCAACAGTGGAGCTCGCACACCTAACCGCTAAGCCACGGGGCTGGCCCTAAACATAGATTTTTAAAATGTCAAAATGAGTGGTACTCCTGGTGTGTTGTTTCTGAATAACAGCTGTCATTGTCTTAGCTCTTTCCGTATAGTGTTTGCTCCTGCCTCACACCAGCCCTATGAACAGGGCCAGGGCGGGTATCATTCATGATTTCCTGATGAGAACGCTGAGGCCTTGTAAAGTTAGGAGATCTGTCCGGGCGCCGGTATTGATGATATCCTAGGATTTTTATCTACTATGTATTTTTCTTTATCTTCTGTAATTGCCATTAGATTTCGATATAATTGGTAACTTGCTACCTTGGTTTTTCAAATAAAACCCACAAAGTTTGTGGGTATCTTTTGGTACCTTATTAAGCAAATGAGGAAAATTAGATTACCAGCTACAGCTGCTGCTCATATTGACAAACCATTTCATTTTTTTTTCTACCTGACAAGCGTGTTCATGCAATAGACATTAAGTGGCTGTTATGCAGTCATCATGAAATTGTCAAGAGTGGGGGGATTGACAGGACAAGTGTGCACACTTCTCATGCTGAAGAGACTTTCAGTGCATTTGAGGGAAGATAAGATACACTCAGGAAAGTGTTAAGCCCCTACCCTTCCAGACAGCACAACATTATTGTCAAAACGAGGGATGCAGGTGTGCCGTGTCTGTGTGTTGATTCCAGAGGGGTCCAGGTGAGCTGGGGCTTCAACGTGACTTTACTGATTGATGAGACTCTGTGAGGGGAGGACCAGGGAGGGCCTTCTAGTGGAGTGGAGCTTGACTCAGGAAACAGGGAGAGACGAATTTGGGAGGTGGACGGGAGGCATGTAGAAAAATATAAGTGATAGTCTGGTTGAAGAGATGGCATCTGTAGACACTAAAAAGCCATGAAAGAAATTGTGTTTTCCTTATTTTCTGCTACTGGAGCCATGAGGTGAAGGAGAGGTTTTGAGATTACATCACGGCACTGTAATGTGTGAGAGCCCTGGGACGTGTCTGAAAGCCTGGAGGACCAACTGAACTTTCCATATATATATAGTTTACATGGGGTTGTATAGAGTGCTTATAGCATACATTGTATTGGGGTGAACATGGAATCCTAAGTGAAACCATTTATCTCTTTGGCTGTTGGTGCCGCCTGTTTTACATGGAGGCAGAGATGTCCAAGACTGAGTGGCATTGTATTAGGATGATGAAGCGCTCTAGGCAAGAGTCCATTCATCAGGTGATGTGCAGCTTGCTACCCGGATAGATGCCCGGCTACACCTTCCATGAAAGGTTCACATGATACAGATATGAAGGAGGCAAGATCTTGTGCCTAATGGCTGGCAACAGGCAGGGAGACATTTTCCTAAACCAGCAGCTGGCGCAGCACTGTCAGGACATCACACCTGACATCCTCGCTTGCCCGACTCTTACCTTCTTCCTCTAAGTATGAGGATATTCTCTGATGTTTTGGCCAATCCACATATACAGAATCCCTTCAGTTTCACCAATGAGAGCTCATTTCTAAATTCATGCTAATTAAACGAACCACTCATTTCACCAATGAAAAGCTATTTCTGATATTCAGTAAGCTAAGTAGCAAAGCCTGTGGTGCTTATCAAGATATGACTAGCTTAAAGATTTTATTTATTTATTTTTTCCCCTCCAAAACCCCAGTAGATAACTGTATGTCACAGTTGCACATCCTTCCAGCTGCTGCATGTGGGACACGGCCTCAGCATGGCCAGAGAAGTGGCGCGTCGGTGCGCGCCCGGGATCCGAACCCGGGCCGCCAGCAGCGGAGCGCGTGCACCCAACCGCTAAGCCATGGGGCCGGCCCTAGATATGACTAAACAGCTTAAAGAGACGTGAATAGCTGAAACGCACAGCCAGGTCTGAAATGTGACACTTTCTGATACAAGACTAGCTGACCCCTGGAATCTGAATTCTCTATTAGGGTCAATGACTGTCCCTGAAGGTAAAGCTTGAACTAACTCATCTATGCGTTGTATATTACCGTCAATGTTGAAGAATATTTTATGAATTTCTTAATTTATTAAAAAAAATTACAGAAAGAGCATCTCCTGTCCATCAGTTAATTCAGTTTACTTTATAGTCTCAACGTGATGACTACAGTATGTTTTTTGCTTTTAATTTGCTCTTTACCTCTGCCACACTCTTACTCTCTTCGCTTTGCTTTATAATCCACAAAGGTTTAGCGGAATCTACATATAGGTAAGGCAGATATCATGAGGAGAACCCGGGACATGCGGATATTGAACACACACACCCTAAACATGTTGTTGTTCTGAAACCCTAATGAGTAGCTTTGCAAGGTGTTTATAGGCCTCAAAGTGGCCTCCTTTGTGAGATTTCCACTTTACTCCCTGGTGCCAGGTGTAGTTGTGAGCCGTCTCATTCTGTCCAGATTCTATTGGCCTGTAGCTGGGAAAAGTTTTCTTTGCCAGCAGATCCCTGTCCAATTCTTTTATTCTTGTCTGGTTTATTTACTTTTTCACTATATTTCTCCAAAACACTTCCCAACTTGGACCCAAGATAACTCGGTTCCTGGACCTTTTGTTGTTGAAGGCAGGGAAGCTATTATCTTCCTGTGGTGCCTAGTATACGCTGTCCTTTGACTTTGCCACACGTATTCAAACAGATGTTAAAGGGACAGCATATTTGAATGTAGTAAAGATGCTAAGAAATTGCTTAAAAGATGCTTAAAGTTCAGGGAGATCTCCGATTGAGTGTCTGGATTTTCTGATCTTATAATCTCGGCCCACATGCCATCTCTACCTCTAAAGAAAGAGACTTATCGTCTCAAAGAATCAGCTCTTAGTTTCATTGAACTTTTCTGTTCTTTTTCTAGCCTCTCTTTCATCTATTTCTGCTCTGATTTTTATTTCTGTCCTTCTACTGACTCTAGGCTTTGTTTATTCTTCTTTTTCTAGTTCTTTTAGATACTGTGTTAGATTGTTTATTTGGGCTTTTTCTCATTCCTTGAGGTAGGCTTGTATTGCTATAAATTTCACTCTTAGTACTACTTTTGTTGCATCCCATATGTTTTCATATGTTGTTTTTCATTTTCATTTGTCTCTAGGTATATTTTGAATTCTCCTTTGACTTATTCATTGGTCCAATAGTTGTTCAGTAGCATGTGGTTTACTGTCCAAATATTTGCGACTTTTCCAATTTTTTCTTCTAGTTGATTTCTAGTTTCATACACTTGTGGTCAGAAAAATGCGTGATATGATTTCAGTCTTCTTAGAAATATTGAGGCTTGCTTTGTTTCCCAACGTATTTCTATCTTTGATAATGTTCCATGTGAACTTGAGAAGAATGTGTATTCTGCTGTTTTAGGATGAAATGTTCTATATATATCTATTAAGACCATCTGGTCTGATGTTTCATATAAGGCCACTGTTTCCTTGTTGACTTTCTGTGTGGATGATCAATCCATTGATGTGGGTGGGGTGTTGAAGTCCCCTACAATTATTGTGTTGCTGTCAATTTTTCCCTTTAAGTCTGATAATAGTTGCTTTATATAGTTTGTTGCTCCTGTGTTAGGTACATGTATATTAATGTATTATGTCTTCTTGGTGAAATGTCCCTTTTATCCTTATGTAATGTCTGTCTTTGTCTCTTGTCAGGCAAGGGAAACAAAAGGAAAAATAAAGAAGTGGGACTACATCAGACTAAAAAGTTTCTGCACAGCAAAGGAAACTGTCAACAAAATGAAAAGACAACCTAACAACTGGGAGAAAATATTTGCAAATCATATATCTGACAAGGGGTTAATTTCCAAAATATATAATGAACACATACAACTCCACAACAAAAAAATGAACGACCTGATCAAAACATGAGCAGAAGATATGAAAAGACATTTTTCCAAAGAAGTTATACAGATGGCCAACAGGCACATGAAAGATGTTCAACATCACTAATTATTAGGGCAATGCAAATCAAAACTACAATGAGATATCACGTCACACCCATCAGAATGGCTATAATTAAAAAGGCAAGAAATAATAAGTGTTGAAAAGGATGTGGAGAAAAGGGAACCCTCATACATTGCTGGTGGGAATACAAACTGCTGCAGCCACAATGGAAAAAAGGATGGAGATTACTCAAAAAATTAAAAATAAAAATACCATAAGATCCAGCTATTCTACCTCTGGATATTTATCTGAAGAATATGAAGTCAGTAATTCAAAAAATGTATGCGCCCCTATGTTCTTCACAGCATTATTCACAATAGCCAACACTGGGAAGCAACTCAAGTACTTATCAATGGATGAATGAATAAAGATGTGATATATATACATATATACCATGGAATACTACTCAGCCATAAAGAAGACAACCTCATGCCATTTGTGAAAGTATGGATGGACATTGACGGTATTATACTAAGTGAAAAGAGTCAGATAGACAAAGAAAAATACTGATTGAGTTCACTCATATTTGGAAAATAAACAAACACATAGATAAGGAGTACAGATTGTAGTTACCAGAGGGAAAGAGGGAAAGGTGTAAAGGGGCACATATGTATGGTGACAGATGAAAACAAGACTATTGGTGGTGAACATGATCCAGTCTATACAGAACTGAAATATAGTAATGTACGCCTGAAATTTACACAGTTATAAGCCATATGACCTCAATAAAATTAAAAAGAAATTTATTTTTAAATATAGCAAGACCCACTTTACACCTGGGCTGCAGGCAGCCCACGCACTCACTGAATTACACAGAAGGGCAGTTTCCCAGGTGAGTCCTGTCTGCTTTGCCACCCTCGGAACCTCCTGATGAAGAACACAGGCCCTAGGATGCTGAAGCAGGTGGGACCCCTGGGGCAGGGAATGCTCTGAGAGTGTGTGACACAAAGTATCTGTGCAGTGCATACTGGGTAGTGAGTTTGTGCTTCTCTTCAAGGTATGCCTTTGGTCATAATCTGCAAATAACTCAAGGAAAATCACTCTTAGGCTTCTTAAATGGAAAATTCTCGTGTCCCAACTTCAAAGCTGCTGAGTTAGAATTCCGGGGAAGGGACACTGGACTTGTCCAGTTATTATCGTGTAGACTGAAGTCTGAGAAGCACTGCTGCTGGTGTCTAGCTGTAGCCACTGCCCGAGGTCAAAGCTCCACATCTTGTGAGTCCTGAGACGGCTCCCAGGGGAGATTTCTGTCTGTCGTCTGCAGAGGGGCGGCCACCTCACCTCTTCCCGCTGACTCGCTTCCCTAACTGGCTTCGTTGTGCTTTTCTTAGTCCTTTTCTTTACCTTCAGAGATAACTGGGAGAGGCAAGATAGAGATACAAATTTTACTAAATCTAACACTTAAGTAATCTTTAAAAAATTGTACAGCGTTCAGATGTAATATTTATTTTTCTGTTGGGTTGTTTTTTGTCTTTCTCCCTTTTGTTGTCTTAAAATATTTTGTGTTATTGGCTGGGAAGATAACATGATATTAACATCAGCTTTATATTGAGCCCCAAACCAGGAAAGCACTTTATATTTGTCATATGGAATTAAGAATCACATTTGTGTAATGATGTTTAAAGGAATTTGGTTGTTTTATTCCTTGTTTTTTCTTCTTTTTGGCATAATAATGTCCCAGTTTCTTCTTGGTGGACTGATCAGGAATATTGATGTCTGATCTATAAGTGAAGAGTAAATAGAAGGACATTATTACTATTCATAAATCTCTTCCTCACTAACATTTCCTAAATGGTAGCATGGGTGTTAGAGTTAAGAATTTTGATTTTTCCCCCATTGGATTATAGAGAGAAAGATAGTCGTTAGAGACTTCACTTGGAGTTGTAGTCCAAGAGCATCACAGAAGAGCACTGAGCTTGGGCTCTGCCATGTATCAGCTTTGTAACCTGGCTGAGTTTTCCAGCCACTGTACCCAGTCTCTTCATCTATAAAATGGTGAGAAGAACAACATCTACTACGTCAGGATATTTTGAGGGTTATGGGAGTTCATGTATGTTCAAGCACAGAATTAACATTCAGAGTGCAGTGCCTGGTTCAGTAGAAGTGTTTGCTGCTGTTATTTTAATTATCATTATTTCGTGTCCTATCTTCCTCATGAGTTCCCTGTAAAACCAACAATATTCCACAGCGTAAACAGTTTTATTCCAGGTCCCTGCTTAAAGGCCTTCAGAGGGAGCCTCGTGCTCATAATCTCCTGTTTTTATCCCAGTCTCTGGAGGGATGCATTTATCTCTTTCTTCTTTGCACTGAGGCACTGAATGGGGGCCCACACCCAGCCCTGCATGTCCTCCTTTTAGTATCCGATGCTTTTCAGACACTGCTTAGTGATTACTTGGTGGACTATACTCCCTGACATGAACAACTCATGGGAGATGAGACGTAGAAAACATTGTTCCATGTAAGTCTCTGAGTTTATCATAACTCTGAGTACAGTTGATCAAGGGCAAAGGTAGAGTCCCTTAATGCAAAGATATTCAGAGATGAGGGTGTTCTAATGTGACACCACCTGAAAATAAAGCAAGCACATAAAAGCATATGAAGTTTTAAAAGGAAAAGCACACAACTAGAAGAATTGATCCCATGAAATACACTATTCTATTTGTTTATGCATCAAATTACTGATAGGAAATAGCCAGATGTAGAGATAGTAGAATTGATCAATTTCATAGAGAATTCTTTTTAACAGTTGTTCATATCTTGTGTTTTACATCATTGATTAGGGTAATATTTTCATCATTTCCTTTCCTAGTGTCTTTATCTTTCTCAACTTTTCCAAGAGATATATTTATACTATCCTCTAAAATTTTAGGGTAATTTAAAAAAAGTTATCAAACATTTTAAGTTATTGATTTTGTATACTGGAGGAGATCTAGATTGAGAGTTAATTAGTGATAATTAGAGTTGTAGTTTGGTAAAAGATGGTAGTTGGAATTGATAACAGGATGTTTGTAACCTAGTTTTTTCTTCATTATTTGATGTAGTTTTCAAAATGAGAGAGCCAGTAATTTTTCATGTAATATATTGTCTCATTTTAAAATATGTGTTCTTGGAGAGGGTGATGGAGGTAAGTAGAAAATAATTTAATGTAGTGACTTGTTTTTCTCCAGTAGATCTGTTATAAACCCAACAGCCATATAGCATCATTTTGTCCAAATGACCTGATGGCACGTTCTTGACTTTTCTTGCTGTGACTCTAGCAATCTGAGGTCACACCATCTTTTCCCTCCTAGTCATGGTTTTAGTTGTAAGAGTGACACTATCAATAATATAGTGACAACTTTGCACACAGTCTACTATTTACTAAAATATATATATCAATTGCAAACTTTGATAACATAATTATTAAGTAATGAACTATTTGCAGTGCACTTAACAACTGATGGCTACACGTTATTGTGTAGTGACATCATGGTTAAAACCATTATTTGCAACATGTGACCACTTTCAATTTTATTTTAAAGGAAATAGTTCAATGACTTTTTTCTTTTTGAAGAAGAAAGATTTGCATTTCCATCTTTGAAAATTGAGAACTTGCTTTTTGCATTTTTTTTGTCTTCAACTCTTCTTCCTACTGGTTACTAATTCACATGTCCAGTTTCTTCAGATTCATGGTGCTACCTCTTCTGTCTTTTTCATGGTTCTCACTTTAATTTTTCTATAATCCCGTCTGAGAAAGATGCTTATCTCCACCTTCATATATCAAGGAAGGAACGGACCCTCCTTTATGTGAACTTGGAGACAGAGGCCAAGGTGAAGACTCGGTGCCCCTCCCCACCAGTGAGCTGCAGAAGGCCTGCAGAGTCCTGTGAATCTTTTGCTCCCCTCCTGGCTCCCTACACAGTTGGCATTGACTCCACGGAGAAACCCAGCTTGGTACAATCGAATTTTTGAAGTCTATAGAAGCCTGCTGAAGGATAAGATTGGCTAGAAAGGACATCAGCAAGCAGTGTGCTCCAAAAGTTGGTGGCAGAAACATTAAGAAGAAGAAAATCTTTTCATTTACCTTGTTTTCTTTTTATGTTCTCTATCTTCATTTTCCTTTACTTAGATGGTACAAACCCTGTCCACCCCCCATGGTGGTTCTTTTCCTGGAGTCCCACGGCAGTTTATTCATATCTCTTTCATTCAAATTATTTCTGTAGTGTAATTTATCTGTTCATATCTATCTGTTTTCCTTGCAGACTGCCAACATTTCAAGACCTTTGGGCACATAGTGTATACTTAAGTATTTGAGTGAATAAATGAAGCTCTTTTGTGGCATAAGATCTAAATAAATAAAATACCTACTAAGCACATGAATGCAAGCATTTGAGAGAGAGTTTTGTGTCTCCTGAAGCAGCCTGTGGACCAGTTTAGGGGCTCAGTGCCAAGGTTACTTAATAGATTTAGATGAAATGAAAGAGATAATTAACTTTAGTTTTAAAATTCTTGGAGAACAGGAACAGCATATCTAGGTGTGGATCAGGACTTGATCATTCTTGTTGCATCTTTGGAAAATCCAGTCCTTTATCTTTCTATGAAAATGTGACTGGCCAAGAGAATGAACAGAGGACTGGCTTTTAGAAAGGCAATTTTGTCAGAGGAAATCCTGGAGGAAAAAATATAGAAGGAGAGCTGGTAGAAACACGGCAGAAACTTTTTGTGTAGAAACCCTAAAAATTGGGTTTACATGCTGTCTGAAAGAACTGTAACCCAACTTTTCTCCAATATAGATTTGAGCAGCTTTTAAATATCTAGGTATACAAAAGGATTAGAAAGGAAAATAGATCAAACTGAAAGGAATTTAGGATGGAACAATGAAATGAAGCTGAAGTAAGCCAGTGCACTGAAATGTGTTTCAGAAGGACCTGCAGTTTTTAAAGGTAGTTGGAAATGTATCCCTCAGGTTTAAAGTAGAAAGGGAAATGGGAACAATTCTCTATCATCTCTTGTCCATGAGATTAAAAGCAACAGTCTCTCAGAGAAGCAAAACTTTTCTGGCCTCTAATGTCCCAAAAAGTGTTTTAAATGGTGCCTAATGAAAGAGATTCTGTGTGCGTAATGCAAATACAGTATCATCAACTCATTTCCAAGTTTAGTTCAAACACTTTAGGACACGTTCAATTGAGGTAACGCAGAATTCTATAAGGGGCCAAGGAAGAGGCCGACAACATTCTCTCTCAGTTTCTCACTTGACCAAGGGAGAAAATGGTCTTGAACAGATCGACCACATCTCCTAAAGACAATGCTGCATTTTCAATTTTTCTTTTTGTAAACTCAGTCTGCATTTCCCATTACATACGCAAGCTAAAGCCTGTGTGTAGACATCCTTCGTTGGCAATGAGGAGCAGATCCATACTATTAAATAATCAAATAAGCAAAACATCTGGTTGGCCCCTTTTAGGAAAATTACAAGTTTAAGTCCACCTTCATTGGTGGAAGTACATGGTATATCAGAATTAAAATATCTACCACTTATTATGCAGCTAATCATAAGTCATGCTATTTAAATGAAACTGAATGAATTCTTCTTCTATTAAGTGGAATAGATTTTAGACAAACTGATGTATAATTTCATATAGGTGCATTTTTACTTAAAATGTAAAACTCTTTAGAGACCGTTTCATTTAGTTTTAGAGGCATATTTTGTATATTTTGATGATTTTATTTATTTTCCTTCATAGTAGAAAGGCACATCCTACTCTTTTTCTTGCTGCCTTCTCTCTACAAGATAAAGCTCATCCAAGTTTATTTTGTTTTATAAGGCATAGGCTTACGTTGTGATGATAAAGAGATCATTTCTGAAACATGTTTGGAACTGTGGGGAGCCCAGAATTTTAGATTATGCTCAGAATTTTGTGAGGTAACTTCAAAGCAGATGGAACATTTAAAATTTTGCCAGAAAAGTTTTCTCTTACTTTTCTTCACAGTAATTAAAAAAAAAAAGTTTAGTTTCTTAATTCTTCAGATGGGTGAGTGCAGGAGTTGGCAGGATTAAATGTACCCTTGAGAGAGCTCTTACTGGGTTACTCTTTCAAAACAACCATTGTGGGCCGACCCCGTGGCTTAACAGTTAGGTGCACGCGCTCCGCTGCTGGCGGCCCTGGTTCAGATCCCAGGCGCGAACCGACGCACCGCTTCTCCAGCCATGCTGAGGCCACGTCCCACATACAGCAACTAGAAGGATGTGCAGCTATCACATACAACTATCTACTGGGGCTTTGGGGGAAAAAATAAATAAATAAAATTTAAAAAAAAGTAATTAAAAAAAACACCACCATCCTAGTTTATGAGTATTTAATGGGGATTCTGTCAGTCCCAGAGCTGCTGACAGAGGCAGTTCCCAAAGCTCCAGCAGGTCCCGGGAGAAGACAGCGCTGGTAATCAGTGTCATCAGAGTTTGCATGAGGAGTGGTCATTCTGTGGATGTTAGAACTGAGTGGAGTTCTCAAATGCAGGCCAGTGACTCTAGACATGAGCCCTGGTCAGAAACCAGTTCACTTGTCATTCCCTCTGAACATGGTGTCTTCCCTCTGCTCGTGCCCCTTTTTGCCATTTCTCATGCTTCTCCTGACTCTTTCTCTTTCCTACACCTTCTTTCTTCTTTTTTCTCTCTTTCTTACTTTTACTCTCTGTTATATTCCTTCTCCTTATCATTTTTTTCTTCCTTTTCTTATTGTTCTCATTTATTTTCTTTTTATTTTGTAGCACAGTTACTCTGTACATCACGTTCATCTTAAAATCTTGACCCTCTACAACTCTTATATTTCAGTTAGCTATTTTGAAGAAAGTGTTTTGATAAATTTCTCTTAGATGTTATAACATGCTGATTCAAGGAGATAAAAACTATCATGAAAGGGATGGGGATGGAGAATGAATTCAGTTCAGGTAGCCATGGAATTAGACAGAGGGAAACTGAAAGCTTAGGTGTTGATGTTCAAAATATTTCCTGATACATCTTTGTAGTTCATTGTTGTGGTAAACTGCACATGGTCTTATTTACTGTTGGAGCCCAGAAGTTTGCTCCTCTGGGCAGGTCAGCATGTCTCGGCCTATAGAAAAGAAGCTAGGAAACACTGCCTGCATTTCTAATGTAAAGAACTGTTCGTGTTCCACCAGGAGATCTTTTGGGCTCTCCCCTGCACTATCTGAATAGAAAAAGAGGAACAGAAGCTTTTCTCCATCTGCACAAAGCCGGGACCCTATTTTGAGTTTGAGAGGATTTACATGTGACTGAAAACAAAAGTGTTCCCAAGTTTGGATTTGCTTTAACAAGATCTATTGGCCGGCTTTGATGTTAAAGGTCTTTATTCAAAATTGGCTACATCTAGTGTTAAGTTCAGAGTTGAGATTTCTGAGTATAAGACAGAAGAATGCCTTTTTGATTAACTCAGTGAAATACAATATTTGGGAAAATGGTTATATTTGAAAGCTACTTGTTAATATTCTGTTACCACAGTGACATCTGTAGGTAAGTGACTACTTCATGCTATTCTCGATGATTTCTGTTTGAAAGACACGCCCTGAGCTTGATAAATAAATGGCAAGCAATAAGATATATTGGAGCATATGAGGAAGCGATTTGGAGTAAATCTAACTCGGCCTGAGTTTGTTTTTCCAAAAGGTCTTGTCGCCTGCATTCTGTATCTGCTTTGCCATGTCTCCAAGAGAAGAATAAATTCCCTTAAGATAAGAATGCAGCTTCCCCCTCATTAGCATTGCCTTAAGGATAAGCATTTCTCCCTAGGCTGTGATTTTACTGCTGCATTCATCCTGTGACCGCCCAGCTCCAGACAACAGACCTGACACCAGCCACATCTATCGAGACAGCAGACCTGCTCCCTGCTGTGTCCATCAATAGCTATTCTAGCAGGGCAACCTGGCAGGGCGATCTTGTGGTTATTGTAAAAGGTACATTACAATCCTATGTGATACATGCTCTTTGATGGTATATAACCACTCTGTACTCTCCACTCCTTTGGTGCCCTTCCTTCTTTAGGGAAGGAAGGCCCAGGGCCATGGTCCTCAAAAGTTAGTTCATAATAAACTCACCCTAATTTTGATTTATAGATTGATTATGGATTATTTACATCGACATGTTTTACAAGTAATAAAATATCTTGAAAGGAAAC
Organism: Diceros bicornis minor; assembly: GCF_020826845.1. Taxonomy (NCBI): domain Eukaryota; kingdom Metazoa; phylum Chordata; class Mammalia; order Perissodactyla; family Rhinocerotidae; genus Diceros; species Diceros bicornis. The sequence goes on from NC_080759.1 coordinate 2,136,687, forward strand.
AATAAAGCAGCAGCCCTGCATTACACATGAAAGTTGTGCTCCCCCTGGAGGCAAAATGAGGATACAACATGGGTCGAGTACTTTATTTTATAATCCACTGGTGCCTTTCAAAAATATAGCTATTATTGTAAGAGTAAAGATATCCTTAAGAAGAGTGCCACAAAACAGGTTTTCCCAGCTTCTTTTGTCAGAGCTGAGACCGACATCAGGCTGGGGCACTTGAAGAGGCATGGTGGACTCAACTGAGGGTTACTTAATTACTATGAGATGATTAGCCAATAGTGAATAAGATGCAGAATTATTAAAAACAGGTAAAGGGACATAAAGTTGGAAATAATTAAGAAAAATAATGCCTTCAAAATATCCTCTCATTATTTTTATAGCATATTTTGTGGCATGACTAGGATAGTATGTTAGATTTTTCTAAATCCTTATCTCCAGGGCATTTATTACTGAGTTCTTCATTGTATATGATAATGCCAAAGAAAACCTGGACAAAAGTATTCTGTACTATCAACAAGGACAAAACATGTACAACATTGTTCTATATATTAAGATTCCAGCTGTAATAGTCAAGATATATATTCAGGTGTGTAAAATTATAATGATTTTCTATTTTTCTCGGGCTGTGAACCATGGTAAAATATATAATAATAAGCAGAAAACCTGATGAACTAGGTGATTTAAAACACCTGATTTTATAGCTTGGACATTCAAGGGTGAAATACATCAATTTAAATTTCACACCTTCTCATTTCCTTCTAGCCAGTGAAGTGTCTGGAAGACACAAAATACATAAAATTAATTGAGAGTTAACAGTATTTGGAAGCAGTTGAGGTTAAGCCCTCAACAATGGTGGCCCTTACTTCTAGAACAATTGAATCTTTGTCATAAGTTTATTGTATAGACAAGTTCTCTTCTTAGATGATTTGTGCATGTTTCATAGAAGAGAGACAGGGCAGGAGAATTAACTATTACTCTACACCCGTCCCTTTACTGTATTACCTCATGCAATTCTTACAGTAATCCTTTAAAGTAACTATTATAATTCATATTTAACTGATAAAGAAAACCATGTTTAGCGGCCTGCCCGGTGGCGCAAGCGGTTAAGTGTGCTCGCTCCGATGCACCGGCCTGGAGTTCGCCGGTTCGGATCCTGGGCGTGCGCCAACGCACCGCTTGGCAAGGCATGCTGTGGTGGCATCCCGTATAAAGTGGAACCAGATGGGTATGGATGTTAGCCCAGGGCCAGTCTTCCTCAGCAAAAAAAGATGAGGATTTGCAGATGTTAGCACAAGGCTGATCTTCCTCACAAACAAAATAAGACCATGTTCACAAAATTGATCAAGGGTGAGAGGGAAGATCTGAACATCAGTCTGTTGGGTTTTATGCCTCCTATTCTCTCCACTGTGATAAAAATGGTACTTCAACATGGGTACTCCCCATCTGGCTATTTAATACCAGTTCTTGCCAGCATAACTGGATGAGATGAGATGAGAAGTTTATTTCCAAAGTTATTCTATTATATTTAAACTAACTATTTATGAGTCAGATGTCAAGACATGTTTTAGAGGCAGAGAGAACAACTGATTACTTCACCTACACATTTTTCAGTTTTACTATAACTTTCGTGTGTCACATTGTGTCAAATTTGTGTCAACTTTACCAACTTTAGTGCTTCACTGTTCTTTTTTAAAAAACTCACAATTTCATTTTCCATGTAAAGCACCTTGCTGTTTTCTTCTTAGTCACTAGATGGCAGTTCTGTATGTCTGTAAATTACCACTGCAGCAGGAAACGAGAGGTCTTAAGCCAGTTTGCTCTGTACAAATGATGGACATAGGAGGATTTCTGGTCCATCAAGGCTGCCTGTGTTATTCCGTGGCCGTAACGGGGATGTCCAGGACTGCTTACTCAGAGGCATGAAGCAGAGTGAGAAAGCATCCTCTAAGTTCTTCTTCAGATGTGAGTTCAGGCACCTATCCACTCACCTGAGCACACTGGAGTTTATTGAATGTGTTCTGACTCTTTCTCCCTCTAGTTAATAAGTCTGGGAGCTCCATACCCCTAGAAAAAACACACGACTCATAAAGCCTTTTCTCAACTAAACGGAGTTGAGGGCTATGGTGTTGCCTGAGAGTCTGATGCTTAAAGCAAACGCACCTGGTGCTCATGTGGAGGAAAAGAGCGACAGCTACTCCTGGAGGGCTTTTATTGATGCTCCTATGGAAGGAACAAGTTTAAAATAAAACCACATTGCTTAAACCTCACTAACTGATTATTTTATTTTCAAGTAATATGCTGTGAAAATCTGCTATGTCTAAGAAACTATTTCATAAAACTGAAACAATTCTGTTTTTTATTCTCTGGTATTTGAAATACGATTAAAACTGTAAATCCTTTAACATTCTACAATATACAAACAGGCAAATATGAATTATATTCTCAAAAAATGTTTGCTCCCATGCTAAAGATTAATATATGGTAGCAAAACGGGTTACCACCCAGTTTTTAACTAAGTTTTGCTTTTGAAATTACATATAAAATTTGTGTTTTGAAGTATTTTCCTAAAACTCTGCATCTTTCTGATATAAATGGACTAGTTGACAGGTAACTAGAATGAAATTTGATCTTTAAAACTCTAGCTTTGTGTAAGAATTGATAATATCAGGCAGTTGAAAGTTGGGTCTCTCCACTTTATGATATTTATTAATTGTGAATAGCCACATCTATTACAAAGTGCTGAATAATAAAAAGAAATTAAACAATATCAGCCTTCTCTTACCCCACATGTACAGTTTATATGCAAATAAACTCTCAAAGGTCAGAAAAATGCGTATGATTTCAGCTAACTGGTAAAATACTATCTCATTCCAGTTTTAACCTCATTTGAAATTGATTTAAAAAACTCTTCTCTTAGGATCCTGCTCTGATCAGTGCTCCCTGGTCCCCTCAATGTCTCATTTGATTGCAAACCTATCTGAGGAATTGAATATTCTTTTCCATTTGTTCTCTTTAAGGTATGTGTGATAGTGCTTTTTATACAATTTATTATTATTTTCAGAAACATCTTGGGCCAGCCTCGTGGCTTAGCGCTAAAGTGCGCAAGCTGAGCTACTGGCAGCTCGGGTTCGGATCCCGGGTGCGCACTGACGTGCCGCTTCTCTGGCCATGCTGAGGCCAAGTCCCACATACAGCACCTAGAAGGATGTGCAACTATGACATACAACTATCTACTGGAGCTTTGGGGAGAAAAAAAAGGAGGAGGATGGGCAATAGATGTTAGCTCAGAGACGGTATTCCTCAGCAAAAGAAAAAGAGGAGGATTAGCATGGATGTTAGCTGAGAGCTGATCTTGCTCACACACACAAAAAAGAAACTCTTTATTTAGGAACAAATCAAGGAAACAGATGTGAGGAATGTGGGTTCGCCTAGTTGATGGTGCTTGAGGGATTCCTCACGTGAGTCTCGGCATAGAAAAGTTTAAAGAGTAAAGCAGCATTGGTCAGATCAAAAGTGTGGGGTGAACATAATTCTGAAGGAATAATGATGGAGACATAAAAACAAGAAGCCACTTGAATTGCATTGGAAGATATTAGACACATCAAAGGACTGGGAAAAAACATTGTTTAATGTAAGTTCTTTCTAAACTCTAAGGCAAAAAGTAATATGAATTTACATGGTAATTATAAACCACAAAACATCAATTCACAAGACAAGTAAACAACTAAAGTAGAAACCAGAATAAGAAAAATAGAGGTTAAAGGAGAGATGGAGAGAGATTCTTGGCGTCAGAAAACATGGCTGCATCATCCTTGAAGTCTCCCTCAGACTCTGATCATTCTTAGTGCTCAGTAAACACTTTGAGCCCATGAGCCTGGGGAGGGGCAAAGTGAGAGGTGGTTGGGAAGGGAGACAATGCAAGGATACCCTTGTGGAGGCACTGACATTGAAAATCAGTGACATTCTGCCAAGGTGTTTACCATAATATATTAAGGATTATTCTGGAAAGTTAAGGATTTTTCTGGAATGTATATTTTCATTTTATGGAAACTCCAACTAGCCCAGAGAATGATTTAAACATTTCAGCTTTAGAAATAAAGAGAGGGGCCAGCCCTGTGGCACAGCGGGTAAGTGCACGCGCTCTGCTGCAGCGATCCCAGGTTCACATGATCAGATCCTGGCGCGCGTTGATGCACTGCTTGTCAAGCCATGCTGTGGTAACATCCAATATAAAGTAGAGGAAGATGGGCACAGATGTTAACCCAGGGCCAATCTTCCTCAGCAAAAAGAGGAAGATTGGCATCGGAAGTTAGCTCAGGGCTGATCTTCCTCACACACACAAAAAAAGAAACGGAAATAATGAGAAACTTTTCTGTCAGTTTTAAGAATGAAAACCAGTTAGCATCTGGAAAACAGTTGCAATTTGAGATGAGAATGTGGAGAAAAAATTAGATGTCACACGTTGTTTTTGCTTTTCTCTAGGGCAGTAAGGCTTGCAGGGGGAATGAAGTTCCATCTTTGCTCTATTGAGTTTGAGAAGGTGTAAAATTCATTTGTTCTGGGCAACACTGTTGACCTGTGGAGAAAGACAGATGGTTCAAGCAGCTGATCTAAAGGAATAACTGAGCTCATAAAAGTTTTTAGCTAATAAAGGGTGCTTCTTTATTGAACTTTACTGGACATCTATTGACCTATATATGCAAAGTATTTGTGGTAGGTATTGAGAGAAATACAAAGAATTATAAGGTTCCAAGCTCCTCCACGTACATGAAATTGTTTGCAAGATGTAATTAGATTCTACCAAGGTATTAGTGTATGTTGTATTATAGAACTTAAAAAAATGGGAATGTTATCCAGAAATTGTAATTAAGGACAGCTTCTTAGGAGAGGTGAACTAGATCAAGTCCTCAAAGGGACCACTGTTGGGCAGGTGGAGGGAAGAAAGAGTGAGGATTTCAGATGGGGGAAGAGAGGAAAGGTACAGACGTAGAAAGAAACATGGCATTTGGGCATGGGGGTGTGGAGGCCATGACAGGCACAGTCTTCCTGTGACTGAGAGGCAGCTCAGTTTCCTCCTCCAGGAGCCCAGCACTGCTTCACACCTCCTGGCCTCCTCCACCTGCAGACCCCACGCCTAAGCCAAGGCCTATCTTATCTGGATCGCTGCCTAATCTCCCAACAGGACCCTTTACTTCCAGTCTTAATTTCTTCTAATCTTTCCTCCACAATGCCTCCAGAGTTACCTTCAAGAATCCAAATTTGTTTAAATGTGACATCTGCTTATACTCTTTCAATGACTGCTCAGAGCATCTGAGAGATCATTCAGATTCCTGAGCTGGACACGCAGGCTTTCTCTTGCTGTCCTCATCTTTAGCCTCATCACACGCTGTTTCCTACATGTTTGCTTTGTTCCAGCCTTAAAAATACCCCAATTTTGTGAAAGCTTTAGCATCCTTTACCTCTGTATTTTTATATGTGTTTCTTCTGTCCTCCTACCCACTTTTTTGATCAACTTAATTCCTATTTCTTAACCTAAACTCATGTCAAATGTTCCTTCCTCTTGGACACTTTTCCTGAGAGGTCTCCATCTAGAGACCCCTTTTGATGTCCCCACTCTGGGCTCCTGTACTTATCTACTTTTCCATAACGGTTGTTTTATTCATGTCTCATAGACAGTGAGCTTCTTCAAGCGGGAGACTATCCTACTTCTTGATGAATAAATGGCAAGCAATAGGATATATTGGAGCACATGAGGAAACCACTTAGTGTAAAACTAATTGGGCCTGACCTTGTTTTTTTTTTTTTCCCCAAAAGGGGCCTGTAGCCTCTGTTCATCCATTGTATATCTGCTTTAAACAATTAACATGTCCCAAAGACAAAAGCAAAGCCCTTAAGATGTAAATGCAAGTTTCCCCACATTGGTATTTCCTTAAGGATAAGCATTTCTCCCTAGGCTAGGATTTGATTGCTGTGCTCATCCTGTGATGACCCAACTCGAGACAACAGCCACGCCCATGGAGACAGCAGACTTGATACCCACTGTGTCCATCAATTGACATGCCGAGAGGTCAACGTCATGACTACTGTAAAAGGGACATTGCAATCACATGTGATATGTGCTCTTTGACGGTATATAACCACTCTGTACACCCCACTTCTTTGGAGTGCTCCATTTCTTTGTGAAAGGACTCTCCTGGGCTATATGACCCTCAAAGTTTGGCTCATCATAAACTCAACCCAATTTTGATTTATAGATTGGTAATGGATTATATGCATTGACATTCTATTTGTCCCTCCAGTATCTAAACACAGTACCTGACACCTTTGGGTCACTCAGAAAATGTTTGATGAGTGAATATGTGGGAGACAACACTGGCTGGAGCAGAAGGGGCTTTTCAGGGAGTGGTAGAAAATCCGCTCACATTCCTACCATAGTGGTTGAGGCTGTGGGCTTTGGACCAGTTTGTCTGGGTACCAATCCCAGTTATTCCATTTTTAACTGGGGAACCTGTGCAAAGTATTTACTCTCTGAGCCTTAGTTTCCTCATCTATAAAATGCAGCTAATGATTACTCCTGTCTCATAGGGTTTTAGTGAGATTGAAATGCATTAACTTATGTAAAGTGCTTAGAAGAGCTGCTGGCGCATAGTAGGCACTAAAATGTTAGCTGTTATGTTATCATTATTGCTCTTATATCTGAGCAATACTATGGTTTTGAAAAGATGCATTCATAATATAGGTGATCCTCATTATTTGTGGATTCCGTGTTTGCACACTTGTCCACTAGCTAAAATGTACTGGCAGCCTCAAAATAAACACTCACAGGGCTTTCATGTCCATTTGCAGATATGCACAAAGTGGTGAAAAATTTATTCACTGGATGAGCACGTTCCCAGCAGAGGGGAACCAGGTGACGCTCTGCCCTCGTTTCAGCTCATACTGTAAACAAGTGTCCTTCTTGCAGTCTATTTAGTGACTCATTTCTTATCTTTTGTGCTTTGTGTTGGTGACTTTGCTATTTAATGTGTCCCCCATGTGTAGTGCTGCAATGTTGCCTGGTGTTCCTCAGGGCAAGAGGCTTAGCCTTTACAGAGAAAGTATGTGTGTTCAGCAAGCTTCTTTCAGACACGAGGTACAGTGCTGTTGGTGTGAGTTCAATGTTAATATATCACCAATATATCTTAAATAAGGTGACTTTAAAGAGAAACACACAGAAAATAAGGTTATGTATTGATCAGTTGAAGAAAATGTAACTAAGGCTTGCAGCAACCTAACCCTGCATTTCCTGTAGTAGCAGTGGGTCATATTCACCAATTCAGTGTTCACGGTGACTTTATAGAATGTCACACTGTGCATAAAGAGAACTGACTGTATCTTATGTAATCTTCACATACTCCTTTATAGTAGGCAGGGTAAGGATCAGGGTGTCCACATTCTACAGGCTATTACAGACCTTATGAGCAAAGTAGAGAATTTAAAATGTCTTGTGCTCAGCATAAGAGCCATGAGATTTTGAGCAAGGAAGATCTATGATGAACTGATGTTTAAGGAACAGTTACCTGGCAAGAGAATGTAGTTTTGAGAGGAAGAGGGAGAAATGAGCCGGAAAGGAGGACCAGCTGTTAAACTCTCCAAGTATTCCCATTGTTAGGTGAGGAGATTCGGAGCTAAGGTGCTGATGTGATAAAGGAAAAGTAGCAGCCAAAGGATGAAATAATGGATTTGGTAACAATATATAGGGTGTAAGTTAGGCTGTGGTTCTCAAAGTGGGGTCCGTGGACCAGCAGCATCAGGATCACCTGGGAACTGGGTATAAATGCAAATTCTCAGGTGCTGCTGCAGATCCGCAGAACTGGAAACTCTGGGGTGGGGCCTGGCAATCTGGGTTTCAACAAGGCCTCCAGGTGCTTCTGGTGCCCATCAAGTTTAAGAGCCAATGAATTAGAAAATGATTCAAACACATCACCGTGCCCAGGTAAGCTGCATGGCAGGGACGTGGTATTTGTTTAGAGGATAAGATGCATTTTAAATTTTAGGCAAAAGCAGTTCAGTGTCTGTTTCACCATAAGGATTCCAGAGATGCCATTTTAGCTCTCTGCGTTTAAGCTCTTTTTTCCACAATATGTTCTCTTTTAGAGACCCTTTGGTAACTTATTTACCACTTAGCACATATTCTGAGAGTCCCTTCTTTCTTGTAATCCCGTTTCAGACGTGAAAATATATTTTATTTTTGTGCACAATCTCCTTTATTTAAAATCTGGATGTCTCTTCCTATAGGATCATGTATTGCACGTGCAATCTTACTGTAAATTTGGAATGCCATTGGTTTGATCCAAAACCTTAGAATGTTTTAGAATTTAGAACCTGATGAATAGAGAATGTATAAGCTTCTGTGTAGGACTCATATTTTTCAGATGTCTAGAGGTATCCCAACTTGCCAGTAATGTGGCCTTAGATTTAGCAGAACTTGAAAATCTGAATATAGTAGAAAATGAATTACGTCTCTCATATTAACATTTACAAAATAAATGATCACAATGTTAACTTACCAATAAGCACTCTCTATATTTTAGGCTCTGAAAGTATCTTGCTTACATAATAAACATGATAAAGTTTCAAAGATGAGACAATTAACTTTTCAGCAAAAGCTTTACTTGAGTGTATCTTGGCTTCCTTTTTGATAGTTTTAGCCTTAATGTTACAATATTGTTTTCTTTTTCTGGGAATCAGATAATCTTGTATTTGGTGAACATTTTAATTTTTAATGGCCACTTGTATTTCGTGATATGCAGGTGTTCAAACAATCTATAAGAACTAACCATTACTACCCACATATAGGATTATACAGGAATGGAGGAGTTTTGGCTGACTTGTTGTATATAATGGCAGACTCTACCACTTACAATAATTTAGGGATTTGAAGCAGTATTTTTAAATACAAATAATCTCAAAATCAGTAATATATAAAGTATATTACTTACTGTGTTAACTAATCAAAATAGTTAAATTTGTTATTTTTCCTCCATTTATAAGGATGCACCCATTATACAGATTCTGTACAAATTGCAAAGATCACTTTTTTCCTTTTCAAAATTTATTTATTTTAATTTTTATAGTGAGAATCTTAGTGTTGGGTAAACTGCTGCACAATTACTGGAAATGTTGAGAGTCTTTTGGAAAAGTGTAGAAGTCGAAAGAGAATGTAAAGTACATTTCTCCAATGTCAAGTCCTTTGAGCCTCTGTCTAGTTGTACCTTGAAGAGATGGAAGATTAAGTACCAGCAAAGGACACAAGAGAACAGGCTGCCAACTTGAGAGTTTCCCACTGACCACAGAATGCCTGGCAGATGCTTGGAGATGTCGGGGGAAGAGGGAGAATCTCTCTCTGCCCTTTCCCTTAAGGTTCTTCTGGCTGGCCAAATAATCAACAAGACAGGTTAGCAGGAGAAAATAATACCAAGTTTAATAACATGTATACATGGGAGAAAGCAGGGACACTGCGTTTCTCAACACAATAGCAGAAATTCTCGTCTTAAATACCATTTTCAGCCAATGACAAAGGAGGATGTTGGGGGTGGGGGGAGTCAGTTACAGGAGATTATCACTAAAGCACAGTAAACAAGAGTAAGGTTTATTATGTAGCTCAAGGCCTCACCTTCCACATTGATGTCACTAGAAATGAGCTCATCCCCCTCTCTTCCCAATACAGAGAGGGAGATACCTTTACAAATGGAGACTCCCCTTGTAAATGATTGTCTGGCAACTCCTCGCAGGGCCATCCAAAGAATGTGGCCAGAGAGACAGAACTCCCGATAAGATGAGCTTGTTAGTGCCTTTTCTATTGTAACCTCTATCCTACATTATCTTTATAGCAGTCATGATAGATCTGTTCTAGGAAGGAGCCACCATGTCAAATTCTTTAGGCAGTTAGTGGGGGAGGTCAAATGTCCCTAGAGAAAACAACCAAGGTAAAGAGAGAGATTTCAGGGTGGCCAAATCTTGATCTCCCACAGTCCCGCCTTTGAAACTAAAAGTTTCACAGTCCTTTTGAAACTTAAAGAAGTTTCATAGTCCAGAAGCTGTGTTGGTAGATTGTTTCATCTCACTTAACACATTTCTTAGTCCTGATAATAGATCAGTTCAATTAAGTTCATTTTGGAAGGTGGTGATGCAGGTGGGCTCTCAAGGTTACGCCTATATTATGGAAGCAAGCAATCAAGTATTTAATAGAAGCATTTCCATGTAAACAAAAGAAAAACAAGGTTAATGGCTAGAATAAGTTGTAAAGCAGTTTTTGAGTTCAGAGGACAGCCAGTGAAGAAGAATTTTAGATGTCAGCGTCAAAGCATCTTTTGCAGTTTAAAATGTCTCTGATGATGTCATCAAGTAATCTCTTAAGTTTGTATCAAGTCCATCAGCTTTAGTTTGTAAGGCTTCAGGAAAAAGGGCAGGTTCAGTTTTTAGTGATTTCAAATGAAAATGATGGAAAAAATCAAAAACGTTAGTTTGGACATCTGTAGCCAGATATTTCAGGAGACTAGAAGAAATCAGGATCCAGTCCAGTCAATAGATATAAAACAAAAACCTCAAAAGACAATTAACAAAACTAGGATCTAATATCCGCAAATGTATACTACAGTTTTTACTGAAACATAACTTTTTTTCTCAAAAATCACCCTCATTTTTATCAAAGATAGCCAAATTAAAACTAACTAGTTTGCAAAATAAGTCTAGTTTCAATAGAGTTGGACCAATTATTTACATAAGTACAGCAAGAATAGCAATTGATCACATAGGCTCTTTTAAATCTGCTTTGCTGGAACTTTTTGTAAGGAATCTCACATTGAACTTCAAAAGCTTCTCGAGGCCAGGAAAGCCAAGCCAAGGATTTTGTCATCAGACTTTGCCTGCAATACCTACAGATTTGGGTGAATTCTTCTCTTCCAAGGTTCCCCCCAAATATTTCAAGGTTCCTTGTACCTGCCAGACAAGTGACATTCTTTACTTATCCTGGTAAGTGCTGCTTGGAACATAAGGTACCAGGCCAATATTTCCACGTGTCTTTATTCCATAAAGTCCAATCTTCATTCCTCAAAAGCTATATGGTTATATCGCAAATATGATGTTCCAGTCACAACCTTGGTAATATAACAAGTGTTTCCAATTGTGTCCTGTTATAAGGAGAACAGATTCTTATTGAATTTATGCAAATAACCATATTGCCATGAAAACAACAATACTCACTTATTAAGAGTTTCCAAATCCTGGAGGGATCAGGTAGAGAGAAAAAGATAAATATTTCCATTTTACTTACAAAAATATCATTTACCAAATTGTTATAAGTCATAGCTAGCTCAGGAGAAACAAGAAAAAGTTTTCCTTAAATCTGAAAAAACAAAACATTAAAAATTCAGCAATACTTCAAATGAAAAATCATAAAAATTATAAGCATCCTTATCAGTTTATTCAGTCCCGTGTAATCCATTCTTGATCTCAATCTTTTTGTTAGCAGCTTCATGAAGTTATCAGTCTCTCCATCAGATTTCTGTAATTTCTTACCAACTTTAGTTTTATGATCAGAAAGTTTATCAGAAGCCTGTACTTCAGTGTAAATGTCAGAGTCCTTTCCAAGAATTTTTCTGAAGTTGAAACATATTTTGCAAAAACATTAGAGCAAAGAAATGAGTCTGTAAACAACAAGACCTCAAAATGGCAACTGACAAAGAAATTTGGTTAATTTTGTGACATACAACACTTTAAAATAATAATAACCAGAATTATGACTGATAATCAGGACAGATCAGAATTTCAGTAATGTTATACAATTTTAAAACACCTATATCAATAACAGTTGCCCACATAATACCACCTAAGAAGGTTTTATCTTCACTTGTCTGACAATGTTTTCTATGTAATTTAACATACTGAATAAGCCTAATAAGTTTAGTATCTTCCTCCTTATAGGAAGAGGGCAAATTTCTTTGAGAAGTTTCAGGGCCCTTTGAAAATTCTCAAAGAAAAAAAGACTTATTTTAAGATATGAATTTTGGTGGAGCTTGTCAAAAATATAAGCAATCAAAGCAAACAGAACATTAACAGTCCAAAAAGCCTTAATAGCGAGACCTCAGTCTTTTGAACGTAGGAAATTATTTTAACAGGTATTTTTTTTTTTTTTAGGTAGACTTACTCAAAGGTAAAGAAAAATCTTTTATAACCTCTTTATCAAGTTTAAGCAAATTATCTTTTTACGAGAAATTTCAATTTTGCACCAGCTTACTTCTGCTATTAAAACTCATTTACTTAATTAAATTCATTTCAATCTTAGCCAACTTGACCATACAAAAACTCCTTTTCCAGAATTCCTCTTCCACAAACCTTCTATAACTTTCTTTTTACATCTAGAATTTGTCCCATGTCTTTCTTTTCCCTTCTAGTACTTGAGGACAAATTTATCTTTCTTAACCAAACAAAATATTTCCATTCTTTGCACCTTCTTTATACATCTTACTTTCCTTGTACACAGACATATTTTTCTTAATATTTAGTAGCTTCAATCACATATATTAATTAGAAATTTTAACCTTTAGAAACCTTAATTTGTAAGTAAAAACTAAACAATTATAAACTTTTTTTTACATTAGTATCTTGTGGCTTGGAAAATTTATCAACACTTCATAACTTCTAGAAACATGTTACTTTATAGTACAATCTTTTAATAAAACACATGTTTACCAATAGACCCAAAACACCTTTTAGTTTTCCTGTAATGAAAAGCTAAAAGTAGACAAACGTACATTTAGCAATCAATGTCTAATATCTTATCTTATTTGGAAATGATGATACTCAGAGAATTTTTTATCATAAATTTTAGCAAAACTCTAAAAGTCACCAAAAAGAGTTTGGAAGCTGTAACCACCATAACACATAATTATTGTTATAGTTCATCCAACATTTATCTTTTTCACAACTATTTACTTGTTCCCAATAATTATTTAGATTGCCTATAAGACTTCATAAGACTTCAGATAAAATTAGCCATCATTTAAATTACTATTTTTGTTAACCAGTTCTGTAATAGAAATAACATCAGTTTTTTCCTACAAAATTTCATGTAAATTTTATCACCTCTTATACCTTTAAACATAGTTATCATTAAGATTTTTATCAATAGGTCTTGGTCTTCTAATTTTGGACAATGGAAACATTCCCAGTCAGACATTTTAAAACATACTCAGGCAAAGTTGATGTAACCTCTATGTAAAATTAGCTCAAACATTCCAACCTTTATAATCTTATCAACACTTACACTTTTACATGTTCTCAATTCAATTGTAACCTGAGTCAATGTCTTAAGGCTAGTCAAATTTTTCCCTTCCTTTTTTTTTGGCCTTTTCTTAGGTACCAAATAACTAATTATGTGAGAGCTCTCAAAACATTTTTTTTTCCCCCAATTTAGAAGTTTTTCCAATTCAAAGGATCCGTCGTCTGGCCATTGACGAGTAGGATCTTCATTTGTATATTTATTTCAATAGTGACTCGAACCAATAAGCCTTTTTAAGGAAAGACCCGGAGGTAACTTTCCACGCTTAGAATAAATCTACCATGGACGCAAAGCGGCGTCCCTGGTGAGGGCGCAGATGATGTAGCCCCCGTGATCCACAGAATTCACTCCCAAAGATATTCAGAGAAAGTAAAGACCTTCATTGCACAGGCGGTAAGGATGGTGTCTCCGGTCTCCCTCAATAGTGTGGGACGCCTCCAGTCACAGACCCGCTAATCTGTGACACCGGGCAGGCGATACTGGAATGGGATTTTTCGAGCACTAACAAGCAACGAAGGTAAAGACGACAAAAGCCCTTATGGACTGGGCCCTTTATAACAAATTCCCCTGAGAGCTTGGCACAGCCAGACAAAGAGACAGTTCGGAACCCCAGTCTACTCGACTGGCCACCGAGGTGCACCCCGGTAAATGCACCTTCCGTATGGTGGAGACCAAGGAGAAGATTCTCACTGGTCACAAAGCCAAGTTTTCTCAGGACACAGAACAAGACAGAGATTACTCTGGGAGGAAAAGGGATCAAGATCAAAACCAAGAGTACTCTACCAAATTTAAACCAAGAATCACTAAAAGCCCAAGAAACTAGTTTCCCAAATATTTTCTCCTGCCAATCTAAATTTAGAAAGAGAAAAAATTCTCACCATTTCCTTCCGCCGGACTCCGCAGATAGAGATTCTGGGAGGCTGACGTGGTAAGAAGTCTTACCTTTTGCCGGCTTTCGTCAGGCGTTCCCGTATCTCATCATCTGCAGTAGTCCAGGGAGACGGCAGGTCTTCCAGACAGAGAAGGCAACTTGTCAGCCAGTGTGGCTCCTGGCGACTACGCCAAAACTGTCGGGGGAAGAGGGAGAATCTCCCTCTGCCCTTTCCCTTAAGGTTCTTCTGGCTGGCCAAATAATCAACAAGACAGGTTAGCAGGAGAAAATAATACCAAGTTTAATAACATGTATACATGGGAGAAAGCAGGGACACTGCGTTTCTCAACACAATAGCAGAAATTCTCGTCTTAAATACAATTTTCAGCCAATGACAAAGGAGGATTTTGGGGGTGGGGGGAGTCAGTTACAGGAAATTACCACTAAAGCACAGTAAACAAGAGTAAGGTTTATTATGTAGCTCAAGGCCTCACCTTCCACATTGATAAGTCACTAGAAATGAGCTCATCCCCCTCTTCCCAATACAGAGAGGGAGATACCTTTACAAATGGAGACTTCCCTTGTAAATGATTGTTTGGCAACTCCTTGCAGGGCCATCCAAAGAATGTGGCCAGAGAGACAGAACTCCCGATAAGATGGGCTTGTTGGTGCGTTTTCTATTGTAACCTCTATCCTGCATTATCTTTATAGCAGTCATGATAGATCTGTTCTAGGAAGGAGCCACCATGTCAAATTCTTTAGGCAGTTAGTGGGGGAGGTCAAATGTCCCTAGAGAAAACAACCAAGGTAAAGAGACAGATTTCAGGGTGGCCAAATCTTGATCTCCCACAGAGATTAAATCTGGGCTTTGTCTATGGGTGGACCCTGAAAGGAGGATTTTGCTTAAATGACCAGAGAATACACAACCATTTTTCTTGATAATAAGTAATACTTACCATGTAAATTTCTTCATAAATCTCTGAATAAAATAAAAATATATAACCCATATAGATATAAACTCTTACTGACAAACCCCACAGCCTTCTCTAGAGAGCCCAACAAAAAATGTCTCAGCTGACTGTGAATTGGTCTTCTCTAAAAGCCAGCCAGCCCTTCACTGATAGCCCTGGATAAGGAAGGGCAGATAAAATTCTTTGAAGATGTTTAGCTGAATTCAGAAGCAAAAATCCTACCTCCAGTTGGCTCCTCTGTGAGAATGGATGGCCAGCCTTATTTCACAGGCTGGGCAGCTGAGGTTTCAGATGAGCTTATTTGCCCTGTTCCCCGGGGATGCAAAAGGAGGAATGTGACATTCATTCAGGGCTGAGATTTTGCACGTAAAGATAGGGTTGTCGGGATAGAGGGAGAATCTCCCTCTGCCCTTTTCCTTAAGGTTCTTATGGCTGGCCAAATAATTAACAAGACAGGTTAGAAGGAGAAAATAATACCAAGTTTAATAACATGTATGCACGGGAGAAAGCAAGGACACTGCGTTTCTCAACACAATAGCAGAATTCTCATCTTAAATATCATGTTCAGCCAATGACAAAGGAAGATGTTGGGGGTGGGGGGAGTCAGTGACAGGAGATTACCACTAAAGCACAGTAAACAAGAGTGAGGTTATTATGCAGATTTAAGGCCTCACCTTTTACATTGATAAGTTTCTAGAAATGAGGTCATTCCCCCTCTTCCCAATTCAGAGAGGCAGATACCTTTACAAATGGAGATTTCCCTTATAAATGTAAATGTCTGTCTGGCAACTCCTTGCAGGGCCATCCAAAGAATATGGTCAGAGACAGAACTTCTGATAAGATGGGCTTGTTGGTGTCTTTTCTATTGTAACATCTATTGTACATTATATTTACAGCCATCATCATAATAACTCCTTCCTGAAACAGATGTTTTGTTTTAAATTCTTTAGGCAGTTAGTGGGGGAGGTCAAATGCCCTCAGAGAAAACAACCAAGGTAAAGAGATAGATTTCAGGGTGGCCAAATCTTGATCTTCCACAGGGTCATAGAAGGGAATAAAGATTTCAGCAAATTGGTTTTTTGTTCTCTACAGTGGAAGTAATTTAAGAAGATAGTCTCTCACTCCAACTTCTCTTCCCTGTTCTCTATCTGTAATATCGCTGTAAAAATTCTCTCTACAAAAATTTCAGTCTTTTTTCTTTGCAGTCTATTATCATCTTTACGAATTCTTTGACTTCACCACCTTCTTGGCACCACAGCGCTAGCCATTGAGATATTATTATAGATTCAGTTTTGCAATTTCATCCTCTTATCTCTATTTCCTCTGCCATTTCTTAGTTTTAGTTCTTATTGTATCTTATGCTTGAAAACATTTCAAGCTTACAGAGTATATCAGTTCGTTATCGTCTCAACTTTTTATTATCGAAGTGCCCTCAAATACCACTTTTTTTAAAAAAGAAGTGAAATAGATAATAGAACAATATATTGTAATAAATTGACCACTTATAAAATTAAGTTCAACCTGCAATCCCTCCCCACTTAACAGTGACCATCTTTTATAACTCACCATGCTTTAGTTTGGGCAGGGTCAGTTTATCAATGATTTCTGGATGTTTTAAACCACATGAGACAAATACAGTGTAAGGTAAAATTGTTACTCTTGCAGAAGTTGCAGAATATCCTGATGGTTATGGAAGTTGGTGGCGGAGAACCTGAATCATATGAAAAGTAGTTGATTAATTAGCACCTGACAGAATTTGTTAATTTGGTAAGGACAATAATAAGACATAAATGTTGAAACGATAACTTTGCATATCAGAGTATTGTCAAAGGCCACTGAGGAAATTCATAATATTCTCAAATACCACAAAAAATGACCACTTTTTCATAAAAGATGTCATACATGATGGCACCATATACTTCTGTCAGAAAATTTGCAATGAAGGAAATTAAGACTTGAGTCATTTTAATTTTAATGATTTGTTTCTGCTTACTATTAGGTTAAAAAACCCTTTTAGAAATAAAGTGATAAGGGATGTACTTGCTTAATTTTTATTTTTTTTTAAGAAAAAGTCTTTTTCACATTTTAAAAAAATATTTATTTGTATTTATTTTATGCTGAATTTATTTGTGTGCCCAAAGTCTTTTTTTAATTAACTACCACCAATTCTTTTCAAACTCTTTCAAAAAGTTGAAGAGGAGAGAATACTTCTAAAGTCATCCTATGGAGTTAGCACTACCCTGATATGAAAGCCAAAGACACTAAGAGAAAAGAAAACTACAAGTCAGTATCTTTGATGAATATTGATACAAAAATCCTCAATAAAGTAATAACTAACCAGATTCAGCAGCATATTAAAAGGATTATACATCATTTTTAAGTGGGATTTATTTCTGGAATACAAGGTTGTTTCAATATATGAAAATGAATCAATGTAATAAAGCACATTAACAGAATGAGGGAAAAAAACACAGGATCATCTCAATGGATGCAGAAAAAGACTTGACAAAACTAAACATGTTTTCATGTTAAAAACACTAGAAAACTCTCAGAGTAAAAGGAAGCTACTTCAACATAATAAAAGCCAGATATAGAAATACACAGAGAACATCGTATTCAAGGGAGAAAGACTGAAAGCTTTTCTTCTAAGATCAGGAAAAAGGCAAGAATGCCCACTGTCACAATTTCTATTCAACATGGTATTAGATGTTCTAGCCAAAGCAATTAGGCAAGAAAAAGAAAGCAATAGCATCCAAATTGGAAAGGAAGAAGTAATATTATATTTGTTTACAAATAATATCTTATATGTTGAAACCCCTAAAAATTCCACAAAAAAATTTTTAGAACTGATAAATTCTGCAGAGTAGTGGAACACAAAATCAACATGAAAAAATTAGTTGTTCTTCTATACATTAATAATAAGTAATCTGAAAAAGAAATTTAAAAACTTTACATTTTTATTTACAATATCATCAAAAAGAGAAAAATACTTAAGAATCAACTTACTCAAGGAGGTAAAAATTCCAGTGATGTTTTTTGCACAAATAGAAAAATCTATCCTAAAATTCAAATGGACTCTCAAGGGACCATAAATAGCAAAAAGAATGTAGAAAAAGAAGAACAATTTAGAGAAGTCACACTTCCTGATTTCAAAACTTACTACAAAGTAATCAAAACAGTGTGGTACTGGCATAAATACACACAATATACTAATGAAATAGTATAGAGAGCCCAGAAATAAACCTTTGCATATATGGTCAAATGATTTTTGACAAGGGTGCAAAGACCATTCATTGGAGAAAGGATAAGTTTTTCAACAAATAGTGATGGGAAAACTAGATGACCACATGCAAAAGAATGAGATTGGACCCTTACCTTACACAATATACAAAAATTAACTCAAAATGGATCAAAGATCTAATATTAGAGCTGAAGCTATAAAATCCTTAGAAGAAAACACAGGGTAAAAGCTGCATGTCATTGGGTCCAAATGCCATTGCCAACAATGATTTCTTTCATCTGACACCAAAGACATAAGCAACAACAAAAAAACAACAAATTGGACTTCATCAAAATGCAAAAGTTTTCTGTATCACAAGATACTATTAACAAAGTAAAAAGGCAACCCACAGAATGGTTGAAAATATTTGCAAATCACATATCTGATAAGGGATTAATATCTAGAATATATAAAGAACTCCCACAACTCAACAATAAAAAAACAACCCAATTTAAAAATGCACAAAGGACTTGAATAGACATTTCTCCAAAGACATAAAATGGTCAGTAAACACGTGAAAAGATGCTCAACATCACTAAGTATCAGGAAAATGCAAAATAAAACCACATTGAGATACCTCTTCACACACATTAGAATAGTTTTACTCTCACAAAATCAGAAAATAACAAGTGTTGGCAAGGATTTTGAAAAATTGGAACCCTTGTGCTTGGATGGTGAGAATATAAAACTGTGGAAAACAGTATGGCAGTTCCTTCAAAAATGAAAAATAGAATTACCATATGATCTAGAAATTCTACCTATGGGTTCTGAAATAACAGAAAATATATTTATGGATCTCTGTCTCCAGTTCCTGGCACAGAGCTCCTAAAATCCTTGTAATTTCCTAAATGATAAGAACACTAGGAGCATCTCTTGTTCTAATATTTGTCTTTGACCCCATCCCTGACACAGAGCTCCTAAAACCCTTGTAATTTCCTAAGTGATAAGAACACTAGGAGAATCATTTGTTCTATTGAGGCAACTCTGGGTGGGCTCCTGGATGGGGGCTGGTCACCAGAAAGACCAAGCCCCGATTAGAAGCTTGGAATTTTTAGTCCTATCCCTTATCCTCCAGAGAGGGGAGAGAGGCTAGAAACTGAGTTAATAATTGATCATGCCTACGTGAGGGAGCCTCCATAAAAATCCCAATAGAATGAGTTTCAGAGAGCTTCCAGATTGGCAATGACAAGGAGTGCTTGGAGAGTGGTGCACCTGGAGATGGCATGAAAGCTCTGTGCCCCTTCTCACATACCTTTCCCTCTGAACCACTTCCATCAGGCTGCTCTTGAGTTATATCTTTTTATAATAAACTGGTGATCTAGTAAATGTTTCTCTGAGTTTTGTGAGCCACTCTAGCAAATTAATCAAACCCAAGGGGGAAGTTGTGGGAATCTCTGGTTTACAGTCACTCAGTCAGAAGTACAGGTAACAGCCTGGGCTTGTAACTGGCATCTGAAGTTGAGGTGAGGTTGGGTGGGTGTGCAGTCTTATAGGACTGAGCCCTTAAACTGTGGAATCTGATGTATCTCTGGGTTGACAGCATCAAATTGAGTTGAATTATCTGACAACCAGCTGGCATTCCAAGAATTGCTTGTTGGAGGTGTGGGGAACCCTCTCACATGTGAAAAAATGAATCTCAGAACACCATATATGGGTATAAACCCAAAAGAACTGAACACATATATAAAGACATATACATACACCCGTGTTCTTAACAGCATTATTCAAAATAAGCAGAAGCTGGAAGCAGGCCAGGTGTCCATAAACGGATGAGTTGACAAAAATTGTGGTGTAAAACACAGTGGAATACCATTCACCCTTAAAAAGGATGGAATTCTGACACATGTTATGACGTGGATGAACCTTGAGGACTTTACGCTAAGTGAAGTAAAGCCAGACACAAAAGGAAAAATACTGTATGATTCCACTCATATAAGGTACTTAGAGTAGTCAAATTCATAGGAATAGAAAGGAGAATGGTGGTTCCCAGGGGCAAGAGGGAGGGACAACAGGGAGTTGTTGCTTAATGGGCATAGAGTTTCAGCAGAAGGTGAAAATAGATCTGTGGATGGTTGGAGGTTATCACTACACAGTTATGTGAATGTACTGAATGTCACTGAACTGTACACTTAAAAATGGATAAAGTGGTTAATTTCATGTTATGCATATTTTATGACCATTTAACAACATTAATTATTTTCAACAAATGAACAAACACTAGCTACATGCAATAACATGGATGAATATCACAACCATAACGCTGCATAAAAGAAATTATATTCAAAAGGCTATATATTTTATAATTCCATTTATATAAAATGCAAAAAAGAAAAAAAACCGAGGTCTAGCTTCCAGTAATAGTGGAGTAGCTTGTTGAACTAACACTGTCACAGATAACAATGATAAAATCTGCACGATATATTATATATATTTATATAGAATCATGTATCTATATGTAATACACATACAATAAATGTGTATATGTATGTATGCATAAATCTCTTCCAAAGGCAAGCAGAACCGAGGGGGAGTCTTCCCTTGAATCATGGGAATTTTACCAGGATATGTTTGCAAGCTTGAGTGTTTTACCTCAAAGCATTCCAAAATCTGTACATGGCCCAGACAGGGGAAAAACTATAGTATTACTTGTAATGTTAGAGGATGTATTTTGGGGCTGGCAGAGTAGCTGGAAAGTTGGGGGAGAAATTTCTGGAAGGGAGGGAACCACAAAGAGGAAAATCTTAAAATATGTATGAAAGTCTGCCCCCCACACACACCAAATTGGCAGATCTTTGAACAACACACATGCAGGGTAGGCCCCAGAGGGCCTAGTGTAAAAACAGCAGTTGGAAGATGAAAGAACTGAATGAGGATTTCAGCTATGCCGGTTGTAAAGGAGATAGGATTGGAGTTTCAGTCCAGCCAAGTTAACTCCCTGCTAGAAAAATAACAACACTCTTCAAAGGGACACAATAGAATCCAGAGTCTCTATAACTATCATCCATGGTTTCCAGTACATAATTTAAAAAATCATGAGATTTGAAGAAATAGGAAAATATAATCCATATACGACCAAAAGTGGGCAGTAGAAACTATTCCCAAGGTGTTGCAATTAGCAGACAAGGATGAGAAAGCAGCTTTTATATAGATGATCATGGTGGTAAAGAAAAATATTCTCATAATGAATGAACAGATATAGAAACTCAGCAGAGAAATGGAAATTACAAAAAAGAACCAAATAGGAAGGTGAAATACAGAAAATATTTTTGAGTTTACCGGTAGATTAGAAACATTAGGAGAAACGTGAAGATAGAGCAATAGAAATTATCCAGTCTGAAGAAAAGAACATAAAAGTTTTGAGAAAAATGAAGAGTGCCTTAAGACCTGTGAGATGAGTGAGTCCCCATCAGAGAGGGGAGAGACAAAAAATTAAATGAAGCAGAAAGGCAAATCAATGAGTAATAGCATAAAACTTCCAAAATTTCATGAAAAATCTAAAATTTTAGATCCAAGAAAGTCAGGAAACCCACAAAATAAAATACAAAATAAAACCATACCTAGGCACATGATAGTCAAGCTGCTAAAATCCAAAGATAAAAAGAAAATCTTGAAAGCAGTCAGGGAAATACACATATACAGGGGAAGACATTACATACAGGGAGAAATAATATGAATGATGGATGATATATTATCAAAAGCAAAAGAGACAAATCAACAACAAAATGACATCTCTCAAGTGCAGAAAGAAAACCCAAAAGTCAACACAGGATCTGTATTTAGCAGAACTCACTTTCAAAAAGGAAGCAGAAGCCACAATAAGATACCGCACACCTATTAGGTGGCTAAAATAAAAAATAAAATTGCAAATACCAAGTGCTGGTGAGGACTAGGAGCAACTAGAACTGGGAATGCAGCATGATAGTTGTATTCGGAAAACAGTTTAGCAGGTTCTTATAAAGTTAAACATACACTTATTATATGACTCAGATATCCCACTCCTAGAGATTTACTGAAGCAAATTGAAAACTAATGTTTAAACAAAAATCTTTGCGTGAATCTTCATAGCCATTTTATTCATAATTGTGAAAAGCCAGCAACAAACTAAATGTCCTTCGTCAGGTGAATGGAAAAGATACTGTGGTGCATCAGTACCTTAGAATACTACTGGGCAATAAAAAGGATAAACTCTTGATTCACACTACAACATGGATGAATCTTGGATGCATATCTCTAAGTGAAGGGAGCCAGATTCAAAAGGCTATATAGTATATGATTCCATTTATATGACTTTCTAGAAAAGACAGCATTACAGAGATGGAAAATGATCAGTGGTTGCCAAGGGATGGAATGGGGGAAGGGGTTGACTACAAAGAGACAGTATGAGAGAATTTTGAGAGTGAAAGAAACAGCTCTGTGTGGTACCGTGGACGTGGATACATGACCATAAAGTTGTCAAAACCCATAGAACTGTACACCACATAGAGTGAATTTTACTCTGCAAATTTTAAAAATCAATCAGGATGCTGGGGAACTCAGATGGAATGCAGTGACAAATGAACCTCACTGTATTACAAGCATGTGACATAACCACACAGAAGGGGTGGGGATGAAAGGTCCTGACCTAAATAACTTTGGAAGACAGTGTTTTGATGGGATACTGTAAAACTAAAGTACTGTACAGAAACACTGTACTCTAGGTGGTAAATTTGTTTTTCATAAGAGTATGGATTAGCGATTCTGAAACTACTTGACACATTAGTAAATATATTGTAGATAACTGGAGTTAAGTTTCTCACTGTTGGTGAAAGAAGTTACAAATAAACAAAAGGAGAATGCTGGAATAAACTCTGTGGTGCTGGATTGGAGTTGGAAGTATCAATATGAATCCATGACTCTTTTAATATATCTATCCAGATAGATAGATAGATTGATTGATATATCGATAGGTAGATGTGTATACCTGAGTTTATATTCATTCATACATTTCCAAGCTCTGCTGAGAGGGTCTAGAAGCAGTGACACCCTAGTATCAATGGGCACACCTAGCTCCCAGATTTTGGTTTCTAAATATCATTCTCCAATAAAAAGAACCAGGTTTTCTTGGAGAACTGGCTAATTCTAGATCTGGGGAGGGGAAATACAATATGAGCCTGGAGCTTCTTGTATTGCCAGAAAGTAGGAAAGTGCTTTCAAAAAAACACAGAAAATGATGAGATGTGTCAAAAGGAATCAATCTTAAAGACTTCCCAATGGCTCAAGCTGGAAAACTGGGAGCAACAAAATAAATAATGGTAGCATTGGATTATTACCCAGAGAATAAAATAAATATCCATGAGTCTGTACTGATATAAGGAAGATTAAATAAGAAAGTCCTTGTTTATATTACACATCCCAATAGGTTACATTTCTGATTCCAGAATGTGGGATATTATCAAAACATCTGAAAAACCTGGTCATGGAATCTAGACCCTGTCACTTTGTCAAGAATTTGCCCCTTTATGAATTAATGACACATGAATTCTTTAACATTTTTGTAAAGAATGGAAGAGAAACTCTGTAGTGTCTCTGAATGTGGCAAGATGGGGAATTCTCATTAGACCACATCCTTGAGTTCTTCTCTTGTGTTCAATAGGCCCGGGTGATAGTCTGTGTGGTCAGGTGCAGTGCGACTCCCCCAGGCCCCAGTGTTCCATCCTATTCTGGCCTGTGCCTTCTTCAGGGGGTTCTGATTACACTCGTCCACAAGGGTTGGAAAGAGACATTGTAACATGAGGATATTGATCATCTTATTTTTTTTTAAGTCTTTTTTTTTTTTTTTAGATTTTATTTATTTATTTTTTTCCCCCCAAAGCCCCAGTGGATAGTTGTATGTCATAGCTGCATATCCTTCTAGTTGTTGTACGTGGGACGCGGCCTCAGCATGGCCGGAGAAGCAGCATATTGGTGCGCGCCCAGGATCTGAACCCAGGCCGCCAGCAGCAGAGCGCATGCACTTAACTGCTAAGCCACGGGGCCGGCCCTCATCATCTTTAAACAAGGATTAATGGAGAGGAAAGTCTCAGGGTGTGTGTGCTCCGATGTACTGCTGTTGGGGTGTGGCTGCAGTGAACACTCTGCTCCCAGCAGTCCCCACAATGGCTGTCTCAGACGTTTGATCTCCTGGTGCCACCACAGCAGCTGTTGACAGAGCTGGGAACTCATCGTGGTTCAGTGTCTTCCTTCAGATTTTGTGGCTCTGACCCTCCTCTGCTCGCCCCCTTCCTATTCCTATCTGCTGCGTTGATTGCTTTTAGTTGTTTCCTAGGAGCCACTGTGTGTAACTGGATTTCAGTGTCTTTAGGGACCCACCCTCACTACACGAGTCACTGTACAACAGCCACTTATCCTGGTGTAGCCCATGTTCATCCTCTCTAGTGGAGCTGTGAAGAACCTTGCTTACTCGGAGCTCCTCTCACTCTCATGCTGCTGGGGCTGTTATGAAGCTGAGCATCTCGTCTTTGGTCTCATCAACATTATTCTTTTCATTGATTATTCTGAAGTCGGAGACGGCTTTGTTAATAATATGGACACTGGCTGTCACAGGCACTTTTATGTATCTTCCCCAACAGGTCTGTGAAGTAGGCCTGTCATCCCCATTTTACAGGGGGGGACACTGAGGCTCAGAGAGGTCGAGTAGCTCCCTTCACGCAGTTTCTTGGTACATTTTGAGTCTCCTCCTGGAACTCCACCTCTCAGGTGTGTGCACTTAGCTGGTGTTCCACTTTGTCCCTCTCTACCAGCCTCCCCAAAGGCACATGCTCCATCCTGAGTCCATTGTCTGCTTGATGGCAGTCACCCTGCACAAACAGGCCCTGGGCAGGGAATGGACTAGTGGGGCGTAGTCCTCCAGCTTACCTTGGGCATGTTCTAGGTTTATTGTGAGAGCTGGATCAGTGGAAGATACTGACCGTCACTCACCTGGAAGGTTTGTTACGTAGAAATACTCCACTGACTTTTTGCAGGTGTCATGTCTTCTTTGTCTTCATTGCTCCTCTGGGCTTTCTCCTACAGTCCGTGCTGTGCAGTAACATACAGTACAGAGACTGGTGAACATAATACTGTTGCCCTGCACCAAATGGTTACATCACTCATTTTTCTAATTATGAAAGAAATACATATTGTAAAAAAAGTCAAAGTACACAGATCTATATAAAGTGAAACCCACCCCTTTCATCCCCTTCCCTGAAACTCACTCCCCTACTCAGAAGCCACTATTGTTAACAGGGTGGGGTTTATTCTTCTGGAAATTTCCTATGAATTTATAAATACACATAAAGTATTTTAACATAAATTATATAACTACGTCGTTTTGCAATTTGCTGTTTCCCAAATCATATATCATAGACGTCTCCCCTTATCAGTGCACATCATTCTAACTTACCATTTTAGATGTTTTAGAGGTATTCCAAAGAACAGGAATACCATAATCTGTTTACTTCTTCTTTGATAGAAATGGGATTACATCCAGTTTCACTATTATACATAACGCTGCAGTAAAGATCCTTGTATGGAATTAATTACACTGTTATTCAACTGCTCAATTTGCTTTGTTTCCTTTTAGTCAGAGACTATGACGTAACATTTTCATGGTAATTATAGGGAAATTAATTTTATCATGGAATAAATACATTTATGGGGAAACTGGACTTCAAGGTCATCCATCTCAATATTCTGGAGAAAAATCATGAAACTTAGAAGGTGTGCTCCATCACATTCTAACAAGTCATGTTAACAATTTAAAGTTGAATGTTTGGCTAACCTCTACTGTCTCTCTTCCGAAGATGGATGACTTTTTCTTTTCTTGGAAACTTCTGACTCCAGGGGCTCTCAGTTTGGCTTCAGAGAGGATAAGATATTGGTGTTGTATCTGTTTCTCTTCAGCTGTAGGTTGCATCTTCTAAAGATCATAGAATTGAACATGGTCCAATCGATATATATGATTTGAGTCAAAAATTCAAAGTAATGAACCTAAGAGAGGAATCTATAACTTGGGTTCTTAATAAAAAATTTCCTTTGATATCCCTAAGTTTCTGTGATTACTAGTAAAAACTCACCTATGGGTGAAGAGATGTAGTTCTTCTGGCAATGTCTGGCTTGAACATCCATAGTTAAGGCTGCCACACCCGTAGGTAGATTAGACTTGATCTTTTGATGACCTCTACCCTTGGTGTTTGACCTGGGAAAAATAAGAATTTAAAAAAGCTGCTGTTATTAGCACTCAATGCTAGAAATGCCCATTAAAGAGTGAGTTTGATTTGGTAAACCAAAGGGAGTATAAGCAGAACAAAGTCTTTAAAATCTCTAAAATTTCAAGAAATTCTAATTTTTTAAAATATAACTCTATTTTTGCCACAGTACAAACTGTGTATATATGAATGAAATATCCCTCTGTCCATTTCATAACTTGTTTCCATTGATTTGATGGATTTATCCTCTAATCCGGATTCCAAGTGTGAAAGAACATCTTGGTCCTTCAAAGAAAAGAAGCCATTGAAATTTGATTTTCTTTTAGCTTGGCATCCTACAGGTTTGAAGAATAAATTATCATGTAATGATACAATGATTCTGAAATCTAATTGTTAATTAGAGGGGTGTAAAGGATGATTGAATGGTGTTTCTTCCCCATGGTCAGGGGTATTGTACACATGGACGTGTAAACATGATTTAGGAAGCAGCTTCAACTCCGTGACATCCCTGAGAAGCACAGTGCAGGAGGATCTAGGCACACAGCCATCTGCCTCGATCTCCTGGGTTACATGTAGATCCAGGGGTCTTGAGAGTGGCTTCAGAGCAGCTAACTTTTATCTATTTCTCCCCTTCCTTCTCTCCAGCTTATCTCAAACAGTCTTGACTATTATATTTTAAAGTAAGACCAATTATAGTTATTTACATGAGTTTCTTGTTTATTATTGCAGAGTAATAATCAGGCATACCATTAAAGATCATTTAATTGACCTAATTAAATTTGTTGTACCTTATAATAGATTAGAACACTGTTTAGTTCAGTGTTTGATATTCACCAAATGTGTTAATCTGCTTACAACTGCCATGTGTCTCACTCTTCTTAGATGTGCATCTTTGGCCCATCACAAGATTTTAGTGAATGAAATCATCATAAATTAAGATAATGTACTGTCTTTTGGATGATAAGGAGGCATATGTGTCCATTTTGGAAATATGCCCATCTGTCTTTGCTCCCCATGGGAAGTTTCTGATCACTAGGTCTCCAGGTGGCTTGCACAAGCCCTAGGTCTGTAATAGTTTGGTGCCTCTCCTTCTACTTGGGGTAGAAATAAAAGAGATCAGAGAGACTTATTAAAGTTTTGGTTGCATGAAGTCTTCGATGAAGAATATTCATACATATTGTTCTGGATAGCTCTCTGTTCCTAAGAGTACTAGTTACATTAAGGGCTTGTCAGGAACCGTGAAAGGTATGATATTTTACCTTATCTGCAAGCTAATAAGTCAGCTTACCATGGTCTTATAGATGCTGGCAAAAGAAACTAGACCCATGGGTCAGAGACAAAGGACTTAATGACACAGCAATAGCAGTGGCCAGAGTATCAGCATTGGCACTGGTTCACTAAATCCCACTTCCTACAGGGTGATACACAGTGGGCCAGGTGACATGCAGAGGGTTGCAAGAACTCAGAGCTTAAGGAACTCAAATCTTTGATAATGGGCAGGAAGTCTGCTGACCTTTGCCCCAGGGAGGGGTGTTATTTCTATTATATTGGGCAGTAAGCAAGCCTGTCCTTTGCTCTAGAGGAGGCCACTATTTCTATCTTCCAAGGCTGACAGCTCTACACACATCCTTGAA
The DNA here is from genome assembly GCF_020826845.1 of Diceros bicornis minor. Taxonomy (NCBI): domain Eukaryota; kingdom Metazoa; phylum Chordata; class Mammalia; order Perissodactyla; family Rhinocerotidae; genus Diceros; species Diceros bicornis. Next base: position 2,164,992 of record NC_080759.1, read on the forward strand.
AAGATATCCTGGCTTCACTGGCTTTCAAAGATAAGCTTGACTGAGACTCGATCATCATTCAGTTCTTCTGTTTCCTTTATTGAGATTGTGCAAATATGCTCTTTTCTCTGTAAAGTTCACTAACTTTATTCATACATAAGGGATGGTTTTGGTTTTATTTATTAAGTTGAGATTTTCGTATTAGAGCAAATGATGAACTATTATGGGTTGGATCTGAAAGTATGCTTTTCCAGGATAAATGTGAAAGAAGATCAGGGCTCACACAACTCTGCCACAAGGAGCTGATAGCAACTCAAATGATTTTAATTTGAATACTCTTTTGTACAACTTTCTTCCATCTTCCTTCATCCTCTCTGCTTCCTGTAACTCCCATATAGGAGTGGGGCAGTTTCAAGGATTCACTGAACTCCTTTACAATATTCAAATCATTTTGTCTGTTGTGTTTTTTTAATTGAGGTAAAGTTGACATACAACATTATATTAGTTTCAGGGGTACAACTTAATGATTCAATGTTTGAGTATATGTCGAAATGATCAGCACAATAAGCCCAGTTAACATCTGTCCCCATATATAGTTACAAAATTTTCTCATGTGATGAGGACACGGCGTATTTCAAGATGCAGAAGAATCAACGATGATGTCATACTTTTCCATACACAGCTTGATGAATTAGGACATAAGTATACACCCTTGAGACTGTCACCACCATCAAGGCCACAAACATATCCATCACCTCCCAAAGTTTTCTCTCACCTCCTTTATTACTATTATTCTGCGGTAAGATCTCTTAATATCTACTCTATTAGCAAATGTGATGTATGCAATACAGTCTTGTTACCTGTAGGCACTATGTCGTAGCCTACATCTCCAGAACTTATTTATCTTGATAACTAAAACTTTGTATCCTTTGACCATCAGCTCCCAAATTCTCCATCCTCCCAACCCCTGGCAACCACTATTCTAACCTCTGCTTGTATGAGTTTAACTATTTTAGTTTCCACATATAAGTGAGTATTTGCCTTTCTCTGTCTGCCTTATTTCACTTAGCCTAATGTCTTCCAGGTCCATCCATGTTGTCAAAAATGGCAGGAGTTGCTTCTTTTTTCAAGGTTGACTAATATTCCATTTCTTTATCCTTTCATCCATCAGTGACATTTAGGTTACTTCCGTGTCTTAGCTATTGTAAATTAGCTGCAATGAACATTAGAGTGCAGGTATCTCGCTGAGACCCTGATTCCAATTCCTGTGGGTATATACTAGAAGTGGGATTGTTGGATCATGTGCTAGTTTTCATTTTTGGAGGAATCTCCATACTGTTTTCCATAATGGCTGTACTAGTTTACATTCCCACAAGGGTTTCTTTTCTCCACATCCTCACCAACATTTGCCACCTTTAGTTGTTTTGATAATCTCCATCTTAACAGGTGTGAAGTGATAGCTCATTGTGGTTTTGATTTGCATTCCCTGATTAGTGATGCCAAACACCTTTTCATACACCTATTGGCCACTAGTATGTCTTCATTGGAAAAAGTCTATTCTGGTCCTTTGCCAATTTTTTTTTTTTTGCCTTTAATTTTATTTATTTATTTATTTTTCCCCCAAAGCCCCAGTAGATAGTTGTATGTCATAGCTGCACATCCTTCTAGTTGCTGTATGTGGGACGCGGCCTCAGCATGGCCAGAGAAGCGGTGCGTTGGTGCGCGCCCGGCATCCGAACCCGGGCCACCAGTAGCAGAGCGTGCGCACTTAACCGCTAAGCCATGGGGCCAGCCCCCGTGTCCACTTTTTAATTTATTTTTCTTTTTGTTATTGACCCAACACAAAAAAAGAGAACAAAATTTTCAGGCATTATGAGTGCTTCCCAGTTGATGCAGATGGTTTTGTATTTACAGTGGTACCAAAAGATCATGTTTCGTGCTTTTTCTTCAGCTTGTTATAAGACCAGCAGTAGCTGCGGCATGGCAGATAATCGGGATCTTCTGGGTTTGGAGGTTTACAACATAACTAAGTGGTAAGGAATTTTTTATTATTCCAAGGAAATTATTGAGATCATAGTCCATGGAATCCAGGATTGATAGGGGTAGGAGGAAATTAAGGTGAGGATCGGTGATCTGGCATTACTTCTTATCTTGAGGCACAGGTATCCACTGTATGAGTGTTTGAATAAAAGTATTAGATATCAGGAATTTGTGGTAAGTGAATATGTTTTCTGAATTATTTACTTTGAACATAACCATTTGGATTATGTGAACATCTGGGATGTGGGAGTAAGTCGCTAACAAGGGCTGGTTGACAATGTCACTATTGATTTCACTTCTATGAACACCGAGTGGTCAATGGATTAAGCAAATGAGTAGTCAGAAAACACAGAAATGGTGGGATTTGGGATTTAGTAAAAGATTGGGGACCCACTGTCCTGAGATGGAGTGCCAGGACTTGTACTGTTGAGAGTGACAAGGACAAGAAAGGAATAGAAACACACTCAAACAAGGAGGGGGTGTTAACAGGATGGAGGGAGAGAAATGATCTGGAGTAGCCTTGAGTTTTGACCTGGAGCTTTCTGTTCTAGATGCAAATCTGCCTGATGACATCCCAGGACACAGGTCAGATCCCCAGAGGATAGAGGCAGGGTGGAAGTACAAAACAGCCAGGATAATTGTCCTAAAATGGCAGGCATCCTTTGTCATTTGACCCAATATCATGATTTATTTTTGTAGGGTAAGAGGAAAAGAAGGATAGTCATGTCTTCACAGAGGAAGCAGCGTGACTGTGGGAACCAGTCCAAACCAAAGCCTGGTTTAAGCATCTCCATCCCTTTTAGGATGTCCAGTGACATAGTCAAGGGGCCGGTTACTAGAATCCCATCCCATCCTAGCAGTGACGGGTCTCTGGGAGGACACCTTGGACCAGCCCCACCAGGTCTGCTGGCCCGAGAGACCGCGAGGACTCCAGGCCTGCAGCAGTGCAGGACTACTGGTAAGTCCTTTCAATCTTGCCAAAGCGTTGCAAAAACTTGCACCTAGTCACACAGGTGAATCCCTGCCAGGTGTGCTCGCAGGTGGTCTGCACTCCAGGTCCCATGCCCACTCCTGCGGGTCTTCAGATTTGGCAGAGATGATTCCAGGAGCTGATCTGGGCATTCCACAGTTCCACTGCCAACAATTTCTGGTGACTGTGGAAGGTATCAGGAAAGAGGAAAGGGCAGTGAAGAGCACAGGAGAGAGACTGGTGGTAGCACTGATGGCGGACAGACTTGCTAGCGAGGCAGAGAAAACGAGGGGCCAAGAAGGACGTCCTGACAGCAGATGAAATGGAGCAGGCACCTCAGTGAGGTCTCATGGTTGCGTCCCTAATGTTTCCTTGCTTTGAGCTCTTGAAACTTTAAAACATACCAATACGTTTCTTTTATTAAACTCTGCTGTGTGACATAGAAAATATAGACAGCGGTTTCTTTCTGAGGTGAGAGGTTGAGTTTCAGGTGAGGAGAGAAAGATCTTCTTTTTTCATGCTGTTCTCTCATTTTCTTTTACTATGTACATCATTTATTTTTACTTTCAAGTCAGCAGCGAGTTACCAACGTCAAGGGGATGATTCAGTTTTTCCCCTCACAGTCACAGTAAAACGTACTAAAAGTGGATTATTCTTTTTGTGTAATATTCCAATAGATTCCAAAATATTGTTTCAAAAGCCCTTTGATATCTATGTACTCAAATTAGGTATTTACTTCTAGGTCTCCATTTTTATGTTCTTTGTTGCATGCTAATTCAGTGTTGCATCTAAGGAAATACCAGATTTCCCTCAGTTTTTTAGATCCATATGTGTTGGAAATTTGATTCATGAAGATGGACATGGCAGCTGGGGGATCGTGCTATTATCAAAAGAGGCCTTTTCAGCATCAGTAATCTGACAAGAACCCACTGCTTGTTGGGATTTAATTGTCTATTTCAGGGATCAAGCTTTCACTGTTGGCACTTCTCTTTCTCTTTGGAGGGAAAGTACGGCCTTCCCAGTCTTTCCATTACCAAATCACTTTCCTGGGTGGCTGTGCTGTGTCAGGAAGGGCCTGGGATGCCGGGAACCAGTATTCATCATCCGCTTCTGGCTGTCCTGAGAAGGCTTCCCTGGCAGAGTCCAGCCTGTGTGTCTGGGTGACACTTGCAGCCATCAGAAAGGAGGCGATAACACACAAGTGCCAAGCGATTCATCTGGCCCTCGTCTTACAGGGTGTTCCCAAGGAAAGAGGTTCAAAATGCCACTTGGTAACCCTTTGAAAGCTGTTAGTCATGGGTCGGGTTCTTGGTGTGAGCTCAGAGCAGTGTCTATTCACCACCAGATGGGAACATTTCAGTATTTTAATTGGTAAGGCTGTGTTCATGCACGACCATGGATCATCAGTTCCGTGGCATTCCCCGCTGGACCTCCCAACACCCCTGTCATGCCTCATATTTCAAAGCTCCAAACAGGGTTCACACCCCAGCAGCTGGTTGTAATGTAACCACAGCACAAGACTGGGGAAAAAAACACAGCCACCCAGGGGTGACACACTTTAATGACTTGGGCCCAATTATGCCATTTGGACGAGTTCAGAACACCAACACTGAGTGTGTAAACTGGAGGATTGCCCAAGACCTTGGACCTCAGAAGGACACGAGCTCAGAATTCACCTTGGACAGCAAGGGACAATGTGGGGTCAATTACTGGCCAGGATTATGGTCCCTTATCCTGGCAAAGCAGAGCTCATTCGGGCTCCATCAGGCCAAGCCAGGGAGGAGGCTGGGGGCCTTCTAGGGAATTTCTGCCCTAAAGGGAATTGCATAAGGAAGGCAGGGGTGCTGAAAATCCTAGTTCACAGGGAGCAGTCATGTTTATGTAACAAGGCCCAGCAGTAGCCTTAAAAGCTGCATCAGATATCGTTCCTCCTGGATACAAATCAAGCAGGAAAAGGAATTCAGAGGCCTGTACAAGGATCCCAGCAGAATTCAAATCTAGGTCAGGGGTGAACATGGAGCCCCTAGAGGGGTCTCAGGAGGGAAAGTCCTGCCTGCCTTTAGTCCATTTTCAAATGATCTTCCTCGGGCCTTGTCCTCTCCACATGCACGTTTTGATCTTTTTACATTGGTTTCCCCACTTAGAGCTGATGCAATTCCAGAGATTCAACTGGAAAACTAAAAGCTCCTAAAATTTGGTCAAAAGAAACCTCAGCAGCTGGAGTCTGGGTGTCCCAGAGGTTGCCATGCCATAAGGCCTGGGGCTGACCAGGGGGCCACGGAGACAGGCTCTCTGGACTGGCCAACAGGGAGAATCCACCCCTGCCCTCACCCAACTCCTGCCCGGCCTCACTCATTCTCGTTGAGCAGCTCCATGTCCTGGAACCAGGCCCCAAATCACTCCTTGGGGTCTTTTTATAATTCTTTGCAGCGACCTGGAGCAGCAGGATCTCCCTCATGACTCGGTGTTCTTGGGACCAGAGGGAAGGAGAGGATGCAAACAGGGCCTGGTTGGGGGATGTTGCAGGGGCCTTGTGGGGGGTGAGGAGTGGGGCAGGGGACCAGTCCTGGGAACGCTCCTTCCCTCCAGTTCCATCCAGGCTCTACCTGTTCTCAGAATGGGAATAATCAGCCCCTCCTCCAAGAAGTTTTCCTTGATGCCATCCTCCCTTCAACCCACGCGCCAACTGGATGGGTCTCGACTTCTACCAAAATCTTCCACTCAATGTAAGATACAAGGGGTGGAGCCAGAAACTGTTCTCCCCAGAGGGTCTCTGATTTCCACCTCCTTCCCCTCCCCTGCAAGGAGTGCCACAGCTGCTCCTCAGTCCTCTTCTCAAGGTTGATCTCATTCCCCTGGAAGGCAGACAGCCAGAGTCCATCAGACAGAGCCCCCTAGCCTGACTAGCCCCCTATGCCCTGCCCTTCTCATGTGGCACTACTGCCAGGTCCCCAGAGGGGGCGGGGCATGCAGAGAAAACAGGACTTGGACCTAGGATGGGCTCTGGGCTCCAGAGTAGTAGGACATGGGGGGAGGCTGAGGGACCTGGCAGCACAACCCTCTCTGATGACAGACTTGGAGGCTGAGGCCTCAGGCAGAGGGGACTGCTCAGCCACTTATGTGCTGCCTGACTTGGGGGGGGGCGACTGCTCTCTCCCTCCACGGGCAGCATGGGAGGGACAGGCAGAGTCCAGCTCAGATAAAACCTCACGCATCTGTGCCATCAGGCAGCTCTGAGCTTCCCCAGCCTGAGGAACGAGAATGAATGTCTCAGGCGGAGCCTCTGTTCACTCATCCCTAAGATGGGCCTGATGCCCCAGCTCCCAGGGGCGGCTGTGAGGCTCTCACGAGAGGAGATGTGCCAAGTGCTGAGAGCTCAGAGCTCAGTGCGGGGGCTCACGCATCCCCAGGCTCAGGATCCTGGTCCTTCCTGCTTGGTCCTCAGATTTATCCACTTCGAGATAATCACCCATCGCCAGGTGCAGCATCAGCAGTTCACCGAGGAAAGTGCCAAGATAGGGGACAACACCCTGTGACATCGGGGTGCGGGTGGGATGAGCCCTTGCTCTCAAGTCGGACCCCTGCAGACCCTCCCCTGAAAAGTCCTCACCCTCAGCCTCCTGGCCCACCCCAGGGTTCCCATGGGGAGCAGCCTAGGACCCTTAGCAGCCTCCCCTCAATTCTTCCTCCCTTCACACCCCAAGAACACCACACTCCTCCTCCTCACCTCCCAGGGCCGGCTTCTGGCAAATCACAGGGTATGTGGTCCCTGGCCCTCACCACAACAAATCCATCCTACACCAGCTCTTCCAGGCCCCCCTCCTGGTCACTTCTACTGGGGGATTCAGACACTGTGGCACCAGGAGGAAGGGACCTCCTCTCTTGATTTGAGGCCTCCGGCTGGGAGGGCAGAGCCCCTCCTCCACAGGCACACTCACCTGCTGCTGCTGCTGCTTCTCCTGCACTCTCTGGGGGTTGCCCTCCGGGGGGCAAACGTGGAGGGCCCCTCCTGCCAGAGTCGAGGACAGTGTCAGCGAGACCATACTCCCCTCACCCCATTTCTCTTGAGCACCACTGGCCTCTGACCCTGAACATCTGACTCGAGTGAACTGGCACCAATGCCACTCCACCCTGCAAGGTCTTGTGATTCCAGAACAAGCCCAGCTCCAACTCTCACTCTGGGTGTGAGCTCGGGCTTTTGGCCTGGCCTCCCCGAGCCTGTTTCCTCATCTGGAAAGTGTGAGAACTCCAGCTACCTCACAGGTTCTCCTGAGGACTCACTGTCGCATGACTGTCATCATTGTTCTGGCCCTCACCCCTCCAGGTGGAGCAGGCAGAAAGCTCCCACATTCCTTTCCTCCCTCTTACCTCATTACCACCCTGTGAGGCCTGCACCACACAATCACCACACAATCACCATACCTCCATTTCCCTGATGGGGAGACAGAGGACCAAACAGGGGCAGTGAGTTGCTGAGGGGCCAACAGAGGAGAGGCCGCTTGCCCCTCTCAGCCAGAGGCCCTGTTCCAACATCCTTGCCTAACCCCCAGCCCCACCACTGACAACAGTCTTGTACCCTGAGCTCTCAAAGCTTGGCCCTGGGCCGAGCCGTGGATCGAGAGGATGGGGTGTCTTGGGAGTCTGGTTGTTGAGTGGCTCCTGCCTGCCCCAGTCCCCTGGAGTGTCTCTCCCCCATGCCGGACAGAGGCAATGCCAAACCCTTCTCCTCCCCAAAGAACAACTCAGGATATTCGCCTGCACTGAACTCTTTCTTTATCCACTCAGGAACTGGACCCACAAGGTGCCACCTCTGATCAACAGGGAAGGGGGTGACAGGATGCTTTGCTTCCCCGTTTACATGAAGCTCTTAACGTCCTTTCAGCAGGATCCACTAAGAATCCATCAGTTGCCTAGACGCTACTCATAAGCCACCTGGGGCCTATATCATTGCCAACCAGGCACTCAGGTGAGACTCCTGTGGTTGACTCAAGTGACTGCTCTAGGGGTCCAGTGGGGAGTCCCACAATGCACACACATCTGTCTCTGGTCAGTTGTTCAGATCCAAGGATGAGCAGCCTGTTTGTCCACCTGTGCCAGGGGAATCCCCTGTTGTGCCCGTCCCTGGGGTAGGCAGTGTGCCCTCCCCTTGGAGACATGGTGAAGATAGAAGGAGCAGCAGGGGCCTGGCTTCCTGAGGACAGGTTTAGGCTGAGGGATAAACCCACCCAACCACCCAACAGCCTGGAAGAAGCTACATCCAGCAGGATGGACGTGAGTGGAAGCCAGAGACCTGCTGATGGCGCCAGCTCGGCAACTCGTCCTGGAACAGCCCAGCCAACACCACTGTGTCCCATGACCAAGGCCTCCTGCCCAAAAATGGCACCCCACCTGCCCATGGGCAGAACAGATCCCTCTGCTTGTTAACCTGGACAAGATAGACAGGAATGTTTCAGAGAAAGTTCAAGTGAGAAATTATCAAAACCACAGCTTGCTCAGTCCCCCTCCCCCCCTGGCCCCTGCTTTCTTTCCAGACCCCCAGCCTCCACTCTACCTTGGTCATCAGTTCTCTGTTCAAGGACTCGTCTTGGCTATAGCTCTCTTTAAATTTTTCAGAGCTCTCCCTGAGAGGAAGGGAAAGAGGGAAGGATAAATTTAGGGATAATGTGAGGGGTCTAAGTGCATATCCTTTTCTTTGACAACCTGAGAGATTCAAACTGCCTGGAGGAGTGCTCTCACTGGGCTCCTCTGAGCGCTAAGGTCTCGTGGGACTGGGAGGGGGCTCTCCTGTTGGTCACTGGGGTCTCCATTCGCCTGCTATACAAAGCAGCTCTCTTTTGACCACTTTGAGTTTCAACTGGGCATAGAGTTCTGTTGCTATAAACACTTGAAAATCTCCAATGTGGCTCAACCCAGTACCTGGCATTTAGGGAAACCGAGTCCTGAAGCAGAATTGGTGCACTAAGGACACCGGGAGACTTAGAGACCCACCACTGAGGCCCAGGCCCTGTCCCCATCATTTGCTGCCTCCCAGGAGTTCCCAGCTGACTGAGGGGCCAATGGCAGACATTCAGGAGATCCCCCATCCACCCTGGTTCTCCTATGGAGAGGGGCACTACCCACCAGGAAACTTCCTCCATGTGTTCTTCAGGTGGCATATGGATGTTTTCTGCAGAGAAGAGATGACAGTGCGGGGCGAGGAGAAGTTCTTCAGGATCTCACACTCCTGGGGAAGGGAAGAGAATAAGCTGTGAGGTGGGGCACTGGAGCCCTGCTTGCTCTAGCTTCAGTCCCCTTCTATTTAAATCTCCCCTCCTGGATTAGACAGATGTACAGGGAGCCCCAGAAGGGCACATTTAGGACCCAAAGAGTAACACTCACAAGGAGGAGGATTTTAGCTCAACCCAAGGAGGGAGCCAGGTAGGAAGTGAGCATCCCCACACTGGGACCTGGAGTCAAGGTCAACGTGCTCCTGGCAGGAAGGATCTAGGGACTTGCAGGGGCTTAGACCACACACTGCAATCCTGGGAGCTGATAAAGATGGAGGCAGTTCCTAAGGCTCCAGAGAGGGGCTCCACTGGGCCTCCCACAGCACACCTGGGCCACCTGGATCCAGCGCTCCACCACCCTCACCCTGTCCTGGGCCATCATGCTCGGGACCCCAAGGCAGGTGGTGATGACGAGGTTGGCCACCCTTCTGAAGTGGTCGATATTGGCCTGGACGGTGTGTGCCAGGTGCTCATTGCCGGGCTTGTTCCTCTTGCCCCAGGTGGAGCCCAGACACTGAGAGGGCACCACCTTCTGGAAAGGCTCCTGGGGAACAGGGGGAGTGTCACCCAGCATTGCCACACCCTAGCTCTGTGTCCACAGCCCACAAAGTCCCACACAGGGGTCACAATTTAGAGCTGGAGCTCAGGAAGCTCATGATGTGGCCTGAGCCTTGTTAGAGTCCCCGGCTTTTCTTCTCTGTCACTGCAGGCACCCAGCAGAGGATGACCCAGGACCCAATACTGGCAGGGAAGGGAGAGGGGCATTTGCATCCAGCCCGTCCTGGCTAACTCCAAGCTCCAGATGGTGGCTCAGCTTGGCTCATCCCAAGGGAGCATCTTCCAACAACCTGATCCCCCCTCTGGTCCCACTCCCCATTCTGATGCACATTCCCCTGTGGTAGCTACAACCACGGGCTTTGTCTGTCTCCCTCATAGTGAAGTACACATCAGGTGTCTAATAAGTCCTGAGGCTGTTGGGCCTCCTGAGCAGAAGGTTGGGCCACCAGGGACCTGGCTGCACACAGTGAGTTCCCCTCCCCCACTGATGGGCCAGGCCCTGCTCACCCTTCCGTCTCTTCTACCTCATGGAGCCGGCACAGCCACTCTGTGCAGCAGGTCCTGTTAGTGTCCACCTCTACGGTCTGTAGGTGGACAGCAAATGTTTGGGGGTTCAGAAAGTTGCCCAGGTCGTATGGTTGGTAAGGGGTGGAGCCAGGATTCGGGCCCAGATCATAGGAGACTGGATGAGGTCTGGGGCAATGATGGCAGAGGGAAGGCCTACCCCACCCGCCCTGAAAGCCCAGCTGCTCACCGCATCCATCACGGTCAACTGCTCCACCACCAGCTTAGGAGGGAAGGCCGTAGGTTGGGCTTCTTCTCATGCTTCTTAGCCACAGGTGGAGATGGACTTCCCACTAGAAATGATGGTCCAGGTGACTCCAGCTCAGCAGCTCCCACTCCTGCTGCAGCCGATGTCGGCCCTTGCTCCAGCTCCAACACTGCTGGTGGAGGGGACACTGGCTCCAGTGCTAGAGAGGGTGGTGTCAAGGAAGCTGGAGCCAGCTCTACCTCCACCACTGCCCACTGCTCTGCTTCTGCTGCTGGCTGGAGCTCTGCAACTGGCGCTGGAGCGGGATAAAGAGAAAGGTTCACTCACATAGCTGACTTTCCATGTGTCCTTCTAAATACAGGAAAGATCCCACTTCCTTTCCAGGAATAGCCAGCCTGCAGTCCCCCTTACCCTCTGGCTCTGCCTCATTGGCCTCCAGAAGCTCACACCAGTCAAAGGAAAGAGGGTCACAGCAGCTCAGCTCTGAACCAGGCAAGGTTACCTGCATGTACATCCCCTTTAGCTTGAAAAAGAGACAGCCCCTGACTGGTCCCACCCTAGTTCTGGTCCAACCCCATCATCTCAAGGTCCTGAGTGTGGAGGCCCTCTGCTCCTGCTCTCATCTCAGAGCAGCACTGGATGGTGTGGGTGGCCTCATGCACCTGCCCCTTGTCTAGTGAGTTGGTGGAGTTGAAACCATTGGGCAGCTACTCGATGACCTCCTGAGTGGAGTTCTGCAAAGACTGCCTGGGAGCTGGGCCAGAGGGAATCAGGGGCTGCCTGCACACTGCCACTGTGGTCAACCCCCAAGAGAAAGTCTGCTCCTCAGTTCAGGCACAGAGGGCATCCTGGCAAAGAACTCTGGTCAGGAAGGGAAGGAGATGAAACCTCTAGGGCTCAATAACATACGAGTTGAGCAGCTCACCTTCTCATGCTGCCAGCCATGACCTGGGTACGAACGTCACAGACCCACAGGCTTCCGACACCTAACAACCAGCTCCTGCCCAGGAATGGCCTGCCCCACATACCCTGCCTTCCCCACACCACACAGACACACAAACACACACAAACACACGATGAGGGGCCTGGATTTTGGGGTTGATCAGGTGGGATCACCGTTGTGTCCTGATCTGCACTAACCTTTCCTGGGCTGCCCATGTTACCCTTCACTGCCTCCTGTCAGACACCCAGAGGTGTCAGGGATGAGGGCTGAGCCAATGTAGGCAACAATCAAAAAGATTCTATTTCTGGGCTTTTTTGAGCCCAGATCCTGCAAAAGTTGGGATACAACAACAAAACATTTCTGCCTCTTGACTGTCTCCCGTCAAGTGAGCTGGATGGGGGACTGTGGGTGCCTTGTTACCAGAGTTCAAAGATCTGTTGAGGCCTAGGACCAAGGAGATGGGGTCATTTTTCAAGATTCCTATACCTGGACCCCTTACCTCAATCAGATTTCTCCAGAGCTGCCCCCTGAGCCCGGGCTGCTCACCCTCTTCTCTCATGTCACTTCCTGAACTGTACACAAGGAGCCTACACAGCCCTAGCCCCAGTTCCCTAGAAACCTAACTCAGGTCCTTGCTTTGAGGAGACAGAGATGAATGCAGATTTCCTTTAACTTACCAGTTCTTCATCCTGGGATAGTCCCTGTGCCTCTCAGGTCCTCCCCAGTCTCCAAACCTACACCAGTGGGATCAGGCTAGAATCTACTTCCTAGGGACCTCAGCTGGTGTATATGAGATAATATCTATTATCCCTGTGGGCTGGTGTCACATGTACCTAAGGCACAAAATTAGAGATGGAAGAATAACAAGAAGGGGTGACAGGTAGCACAGAACACCACTCAAAACAGGCCTGTGTTCTAGCAATTTTATATTGGAACAGTCACTTCCAACTTGGCCTCATTTTCAGGTCAGCATCATGAGGGGGTTGAAACTAATGGAAATTTAGATACTGCCACCCTGTGGCATTAAACCATTCAATTGTTTCCTGTTTTATGGAGAATGAGACCCAAGTGCCTCATCTTGGCCTATGAGGTGGGCAGCCTCCACAGTGGTACCCAGTAAGCCCCACCCATGGTATAGCCATCCCCGTGGAACCACTAAGTAGTTAGTAACTGGCTTCTGAACATAATAACAGCCAAAGTGATCTGATGTCTTGTCTAAATTTTAACAACACAAGTCTCTCACTTCCTCTTACTCCGTCTTTCATGCTCCATCTCTCTCTCTCTCTCTCTCTGTCGAATCCCTGTAGCTGAGGAATCAAATACCAGTGTTTTGGGACTGCCCAATGTGGAGGCCTATAGAGGAGAGAAGCACGGGAGTGCCCAGGCCAACAGACAGAAAGAAACTTAGACTCTCAGTCCAAACTGAACCCTGAAGGCTGAGAGTGACCTTTGGGGCTAGTCCTCCCCCAGTTGAGCCTCAGTTGAGGCCACAGCACCAACCTGTTCAACTCACTGAGGCAGAGGCACCAAGCTGAAACGTGCTTGATTGCTGATCCACACAAATTGTGAGATAGTCAACATTTGTAGTTTTGAAATGCAAGGTTAGGGGCAATGAAGTTAGAGAGGGAAAGGTAACTGACACAGCCTACCAGGCCCTGGCCCTACCTTCCACCCCAGCTCCTGTTCTCTCCTCCCAGCCTCCCTCCAGCTGCACTGGCCACATTTCTAACCTCCTCTGGCCAAACTCACTTCTACCTGTGAGACTCAGGACCAGTGGTGTCATCCCCGTGACACACTGCTCCCAGACCCCTGAAGGGCTGGCCCCCTCTTGTCATTCTGGTCCCAGAAAACGTCACCCCAGTGAGGCCTTTCAGACCCTCCTACCCAGTGATGCCCAGCCCTCCCTCACGGCCCCCTGCTGTGTTTCTCTACAGCACTTGCTCTTTTCTTGCTCCTGTTTTTGCTTTTGTCCATTTCCCCTCTAGGCTGTGAGCTCCTGGCAGGCAGGGACCACTTGGTCATTTTCATCCTGCACTTTGGCCCACCAGGGCACCTGGCACAGGGTGAGTGCTGAGTGCACAGCTGCTGAATGAGTACATGGGAAGATCTTGCACCCCGCCCCCTGCTTCTGACCAACTGTGATTGTGGAGATGAACACTAGAAATAGGAGGTACAAGTTGTTTCTGAGGCAGAGGGACAGCCAGAAAGACCTCTGCTTGACTCTTCTCTGCTCCAGGAGGTCAAGAAAAGTTCAGTGGACACCGTGTAAGTTCCAGGTTTACAGGAGAAGGAAAGGCCTTGATGTATATGTATATTATGTAATGGTTACCAAAATAAGTTTAGTTAACATCAATCACCAAGCAAACATAAAAGATTTTTTCCTGGTGATGAGAAGTTTTAGGATCTACTTTCTTAGCAACTTTCAAATGTACCACACAGCAATGTTAACTCGCATAGTGCTGTATATCAAGTATATCTCAATACAACTGAAAAAAATAAAAACAAAATCTAACTTGCCACCACTGACACAAGAGGCTTCCCGCCCCCTGGTGGCCAGCACTAGCACTGCAGCCCTCACCAAAACTCCACCAAACAGAAAGGAATCATTCTTCAGATGTCCTCAAGGCAGAGGCTCTCCAGGGTCCCAGAGGTAAAGGAGCAGGACCTGTCGGCTTCGAGAGAGTGGGGTGAACCTTGGGAGCCTACATATCCCCCCATCTTGCTGTCCCCCACCAGGTGTCTTCTTCATTCCTGAGGCATCCAACCTCAACCAGGACAATGACTCCCCCCTGCCTCCAGATGAGGACCCCGAGGATCCAACAAGAACTGGTTTTCTCCCTCATCTCTAGACTTGGGGTCCAGTGCTCTGGCATCTTCTTCCTTATCCCCAGTTCTCATCCACCCATGCCCCCATGTCTCCTCAGTTCTAAATGATCTCAAGTGGGTGGAAAGCATCTTCTCAACATTTCAGAGCACAGTAGGTCATCAACAGAGAACCTAGTCCAACAGACACATTGCAAGTGCATGGAACACTTGGAGTCACCTGCTGGATGCACTCCATTTTATACAGGAGGACCCTCACTGAGGTATTCTCTCCTGTTCCCAATGCCTACACAAGGGGAGGATGGACTCATCACAGTTCTGGGTGCCCACAGAGGTGGACTGCAGGATCCCAGTCCTGTGCTCGCCAGGCTGGGCCAAGGATGGGTCTGGAACAGACAGATAGGCAGAAACCTAGGAACCTTAGGGATTCCTCTGCCCATCTCTGGGCATGTATCTAGGAGAACGAATGCCATGGTCCCCTGGGAGAGCTGCCTCCCATCTCTCTCCCTCCTGCCTCTTGTCACTTCCTCTGGGTCAGCTCTTTCTTGACTGCACTTCCATGGTCCCCACATGAGAATTCAGTGTGAGTGGGGGTGCCTATGCACATGCTATGATGAGGAGAGGAAAATGACCTCATATGGAGAGGGGTGGGCAGCAATCCTCTAAGATCTTAATGCCTCTCATTGCCAAAGGAGACCTGAGGGAAGGGGCGGAGCCTTGGCCAAGGAAGCTGGAGCTCTGTCTAGTCTTTGGGACTCGGACTACCTCCTGTGGTCTGGGCTAGTACTTGCCTCTTTCTGGGCTAGTTTCCCAACTGCACAGTGAGGGGTAAGATGTGCAACAGCACAAGCGTGTGCTCAGCCAGGACAAGTCATCAGGCCCCATAGATACATTAAGTATGTTTTAAGTGTATTGAAGACATTAATATTGCTGTGCAATCATCACCACGATCCATCTTTAGAAGTCTTTTCATCCTACAAAACTGAAACTCTATACCCATTCATGAATAACCCCCCATTTCTCCTCCTCCCAGCCCCTGGCAAACACCATTCTACTTTCTGTCTCTCTGAATCTAGCGATTTCAGCAACCTCATAGAAGGGAAATCACACAAGGTTGTATTTTTGTGACTGGCTTATTTCATTTAGAGTAATATCCTGAAGGTTCATCCACGGTGTGCCATATCTTAGACTTTCCTTCCTTTGTTAAGGATGAATAATATGCCATTTTATGTATATACCACATTTTGCATATCCATACATCCCTGGACAGATAGCCTAGCCGGGCCCAAAACCAAGCCCAAAATAAAATGGGGCCCCAACCAGACTTTTATCAACGGTCCCCTGGAGACTACTTTCTTAAGCCACGTTCCACATATTTACTAAGGATCTAGTTTTGGGCCATGAGTTCTTTTTCAGAAACTCCGTTTTTCCTCCTTGGGCAAGTTTCAACTGGTTTGAACCAGTGAGACCACAAGACGGCTGGCAAGACTTAAACCATCACTGCTGTTTGAGTCAAGTGACTGGAGGATGACGTAGGGGACCAAGAACTCAGCTGCCAATCATGTTAAGGACACTGCCTTTTGAACGTGGGATGTATGACAGAACATGAAAATCTACTTGCGCAAAATGCGTAGGACTGCCCCCAACCTCCCGCACCCACTCCTTTGCCCTTAAAAAGCCCTTTCAACGGCCCATTGGGGAGAAGGATTTAACCTTTGGCTCCTGTCTCCCTGCTGGCCAACCTCGTAATAAAGCTTTTTCCCTTCTACAAGAGCGGTATCTCATGGTTGGCTTAAGGGGTGCATTGGGCAGCGAGCCCTTCCTCGGTTATGATACTTGGGTGGCTTCTATGTTTTACCTATTATGAATACTGATGCTATGAATATGGCTGTTGAAATATGTTTTGAAGAATATGCTTTCAACTCTTTGGGGGCGTATATACCCAGAATTGAAATTGCTGGGTCCTATATAATTATATTTTTAATTTTTTTTAGGAATTGCTATACTGATTTCTACAGTAACTATATATTTTATCTTCCCAAGACAGTGCACAAGGGTTCCAACTTCTCCACATCTTGACCAACACTGGTTCTATTCTTTTTCTTCTTCTTCTTTTTTTTTTTTTTTTGGATGCCAACTTTTTTTTTTTTTTTGATCGATGAATGTGAGGTGGTCTCTCACTGTGTTTCTGATTTGCATTTCCCTAATGATTACTGATGATGAGCATCTTTTCATATGCTTATTGGTTATTTGCAGATCTTCTTTGAGCAAATGTCTACTCATGTGCTTTGTTCAAATTTGATTTGGGTTGTTTGATTTTTGTTGTTGAGTTTAGGAGTTCTCTATCTATTCTGGATATTAAGCCCTTGTCAGACACATGGTTTGCAAATATGGTCGCCCATCCTGTGAGTTGTGCTTTTACTGTTGATAATGTCTTTTGAGATACAAAACTTTTTAATATCCATGAAGTCCAGCATGTGTATTTTCTTATTTTATTGGCTGCTCCTTGGGGGTCATATCCTCGAAATCATTACCAAATCCTATCTTGTAAAGTTTTGTCTTATGTTTTCTTCTAAGAGTATTATAGTTTTAGCTCTTACATTTAGGTCTTTGATCTATTGGGAATTAAGCTTTGTATATGGTGTTAGGTAAGGGTCCAAGTTGATTCTTTTGCATGTAGATATCCACATTTTCCAGCACAACATGTTGAAAGGGCTTTTCCTCTTTGAATAATCTTGGCACCCTTGTCAAACATCATTTGATCACATGGGTCAGGGTTAATTTCTGGGCTCTCAATTCTGTTTCCATTGGTCAATATGTCTGTCTTTATGCTATGACAATGCAGTTTTGATACTGTAGATTTGTAGTAAGTTTTCAATCAGGAAGAATCAGTCCTCCAACTTAGTACCTTCTTTCAAGATTATTTTTGGTATCTGGGCTTACTTGAGATTCCATAAGAATTTTGGGATGGGTTTTTTTCTATTTCAGCACAAAAAGTCCTTGGGATTTTGGTAAGGACTGCACTGGATTTGTTGATCTCTTTGGATAATGTTCACATCGTCACAATAAGGAGTCTTCCAATCCATGGTGATGGGATGTCTTTCATTTCTAGTAGTGCCGGGTGGTTGTTCAGGTTGAGGGGGCGGCACTCCTAGAGGCAGTCGTGCAGAAACCCACAATTCCTCCTCACTGTGCCTTCACCATTTCCTTAGAACTCATCAACCATCAACAGAAGAGAAAATGCATGTAAAATGCATGTGGGAAATTTGCAAGGACTGGATGTGCCAGTCGGTGCGCACCCAGGGTCTGAACCCGGGCCCCCAGTAGCGGAGCATATGCACTTAACCGCTAAGCCACTGGGCAGGCCCTGGTGTCTTGTTTTAAACACATGACTTCTGTTGGTCCTTGATTTCCCCAGTTACACCCCAGCTGTCCTTTCACTGACCATTGTTGGTCACACACCCACTGCACCTGCCTCCAATCCTTCCCCTTCAACACCGTAATCTCACACAGAGTTCCTCCCGACACTATCATGGCATCTCCCACCACACGTCCCCTATATCTTCCATACAGCCATCAAGAGGCTTCACAAACACCATCACCATTTATGTCCAGTGGGCTGAGAGGGCTGCCCGTGCACTGGGAATCAGGAGTCACAGGGTCTGTCACTTGGCCTCCAATCACATACTGTACCCCAGATGAAGGGCTTACCCTGCGGAGACACTCACTAGTAGCCAACTCCATCGAACAACAACATCTTTGACCCAGGCTTCCTTCAAAATTATCCCCCCACTTTCTGCCCCAACTGCTCCTTTAGGGGTCATTTTGGGGCAGCCTTTGAGGCCACCTTGGTGATTTTGTGCCCAGGCCCAGACAGCTCCTGGCCCACAAACGCTTTAACCATAACCTCTGAAATCATATAGCACAGGTAGCCAGTGAATGGGTGCAAATTACTGGTTTTACCTCAAGACACCTAAGGAATATTTCACACCAGGAGTATCCACTTTTGGGTTTTACTGTGGGCTGATATCACAAGGCTCTCATCCAGTGAGCTTCTCTCTTCCCCAATCCCGTGAACAGCTTTCTCCAGGCTATATTGTGCAATGCATTATTGTCTCTCTCTCAGCCTGCTTCCCTCAGGTCGCAGGTCCCTTGAGTTTCCTGCCCTGACTAGCTACCACCAACCCATAGAAACAATGTCAGTCCTATAGCACTGGGTGTTCAGTTCTACTAGGATTGACTGACTGGACTGGGCACAGGAGTGGTGGCCCTACCCACACAAAATAAGGAAACTGAGGCAACTAAGAGGTATCAACAACCTTAACACAACATGGACAACAACTCCATAAGAACATATCCTAGCCCTTGAACAACAGTCTCATGAGTCTCTCGCCTAAATGGTTTTAGAAAATGGCCTGGCCCTAGACTGTCTATACCGGCCAAGGAAGGAGGGGTTGGTGCCTTTCCTAGAACCACTTGCTGAGTGCACATCAACAGAGAAGTTCAAACCTACCTCCACCAAATGGCCCAAGAGGTTAAAATATTGCATAATATTACCCAAATCTTTGAATAGATACCAAAGTCCCCTGAGATCACTGACCTATTTTCATGGCTGGTCTCTCCAAGTTGGGGACAATGGAAATGGACTGGATTTTAGATTGTTGCTTGTATAATCATAGGATTTGTTACTATAGCCCTCGTCGGATGTTTACTCTCTTGGCTACAACCTGCCATACTCCTAATAACTCCATTAATTACACTTATTAAATATACTAACCAACTTAAAATTAACCAATACCCTGATTAACTTAAAAAATTCAAAATTTTTATGTGGAAAATCTGCTTAACGTAGAATACACCGTTTTAAGCATTTCAAAGTATACATTTGTGTGGCTTTTAACACAATGATTATGTCGTGTGGCTATCACCACTATCTAATTCCAGAACATTTTCAACACCCCCAAACAAACCCATACTCATTCACACTCTATTTTCTGCTAACCCAAGCCCATGGAAACAACTCATCTGTTTTCTCCCCCTATGGATTTCCCTATTCTGGACATTTCATTCAAATGGCATCATGTTATCTATTGCCTTTGTGGATGGCTTCAGTGAGCACACATGTTTCAAGGTTCACCCATGGCCTAGTATGTAGCAGTACTTAATTCTTTTTTATGGCTTATAATATCCTATATTATGAATAGGCCACATTTGGTTTATACAGTCATAACTGGATAGTAATTTGGGTTTGTTCCACTTTTGGACCATTGTGAACACTGTTACTTTGAATGTCTATGGGCAAGTTTGCTCTTTTGGACATATCTACCATGGGCCTCTCCAGGTCAATGGTAATTCTAGGTTTAAGATTTTAGAAAATGCCAAGCTGTTTTCTGCAGTGGCTGCATCATTTTACTTTCCCACCAGTAATGTATGTGGGTTTCCCTTTCTCCACATCTTTACCAACATGTGTTATTTTCCATTATGTTGAATATAGCCTTCATTTTGAACATGAAATAGTATCACATTGTGCTTTGAATTTGCATTTTCCTAATAATTAATGATACTGAGCAACTATCTTGTGCTTATTGGCCATCTATGTATTTCATAGAGACATGTCTATTCCAGTTGGTTACCCCATTTCATTGACTTGTCTTTTATAATTGAGTTCTAAGAGATCTTTATATATTCTCAAAATAAGAGCCTTCTCACTTATATACGTTGCAAATAGTAGGAGACATCAAAGACCCACTTTTAACAATGGATAGAATATCCAGACAGAAAACAGGAAATAGCAGACATGAAAACATTAAATACTAAATGGAGCTATCAGACACACACAGAACATTTTACTGGACAGCAACACAATGCACACTCTTCTCATGGGCACACAGACTATTTTCCAGAACAGATCACGTGTTAGGTCACAAAACAAGTCTTAACAAGATTAAGAAGACTGAAATAATACCAGGTAACTTTTCTAAACACAATGGCATGAAACCAGAAGTCAAAAACAGAAGGAAAACTGGAACATTCATAATACGTGGAAGTTCAACAAAAACTCTTCAACTTAAAAGTAGATCGGGGGCTGACAGGTGCTGTAGCAGTTAAGTGCGTGTGCTTCGCTGCTGGTGGCCCGGGTTAGGATCCTGGTCACGCACCGATGCATGCTTGTCAGGCCATGTTGTAGTGGCATCTCACATAAAGTGGAGGAAGATGGGCAAGGATGATAGCTCTGGGCCGGTCTTCCTCAGCAAAAAGAGGAGGATTGGCATGGATGTTAGCTGAGGGCTGATCTTCCTCACACAAAAAAAAGGTAGATTAAAGAAGAAATCAAAAGGGAAATTAGAAAATAGCTCAAAACCTACAAAAAGAAACAATAGGGGCCGGTCCGGTGGCGCAAGTGGTTAAGTGTGTGTGCTCCACTGTGGCGGCCCGTGGTTCGCCGGCTCAGATCCCGGGTGTGCACCGACGCACCGCTTGGCAAGCTATGCTGTGGCGGCGTCCCATATAAAGTGGAGGAAGATGGGCACGGATGTTAGCCCAGGGCCAGTCTTCCTCAGCAAAAAAAAATAAAATAAAATAAAAGAGGATTGGCAGATGTGACCACAGGGCCAATCTTCCTCAGCAAAAAAAAAAAAAAAGAAAGAAAGAAAGAAACAATAAACACACCAAAACTTCTAGGATGCAGAGAAAGTAGTAGTAAGAGGACAGTTTATAGTGATAAATTTGTACATTATAAGAGAAGAAAGATGTCAAAGAAAGAACCTGACTTACAGCACACAGCATTAAAAAAAGAAAAAATGAAACCCAAAGTTAGCAGAAGGACGGAAGTCACCAAGAGGCAAGTGGAAAAAAATTGAAAGACAGTATGGAAGATCAATAAAAGTAAAAGCAGAGTTTTGGAAAAAATAAAATTGAGAAACCCTTAGATAAAATATCTAGGAAAACAAAGAAAGATGACTCAAACTAAATCACAAATGAAAAAGGAGGCATTACAACGGATGCTTCAGAAAGAAAAAGATCAGAAGAGACTATTCTGAATTAGTGTACACTCATCAATTGGGGTAACCTAGAAAAAATAGATAAATTCCTAGAAACAACCTACAAAAGCTGAATCATGAAGAAATAGAAATCTTGAACAGACCAGTAACAAATAAGCAGATTGAATCAGTAATCAAACACCTCCCAATGAGAAGGGACTTCTCCACTCTGCCTGACCTTAGCCAGCCTGCCCCAGTGCCAGGCTGACTCCTGTGGACCTAGCTGGCTCCCTGCAGGCTTCTGCAAATCCAGGCCCCTGGCTCACCCTGGAGCATGCCAGCTCTGGTGGCCTCAAGCAGCATCCTTGACACCAGGCTCCCACCGGGCTCCTGGGAACCCAGGCCCCCATCTCAGCCTAGGGGCTGCCATCTTAAACAGCCCAAGGTGGCTCTTGTGACCACAAGTGGTGTCCTTGGCACCAGGCTCCTGGTGGGCTCTGGTGAATCCAGACCCTGGCTCACCCAAGGTCCTGCGTATGCCAGGCAGCCACAGGCAGCATTCACAGCCACAGGCAGCTTCTGTAACAGGGCAAACCCAAGACCCCAGTGGGCTCCCACAAACCCAAGACCCCAGGTCACTCCAGCACTTGCTGGCTCCAGCAACCCAGGTAGATTCCATGACACCAGGCTCCCAGGGGGCTGCTGGGAACTCAGGCCCATGGATCACCACACCACCTGCCAGTTCCAGCAGCTGTAGACAGCTCTTATGGAACGAGGCTCCTTGCAGGCTCCCACAAAACCAGGTCCCCAGTTTACCCAGGTGCTTGCTGACTCAGGCGGCCCCAGGCAGCTCCCATGGCACCAGGCACCGGCAGGTTCCCATGAATCCAGGCTTCCATCTTGATCCAGTGCCTGCTGGCTTCTGCAGCCTCAGGCAGCTCCTGTGGCCCCAGGATCCCAGCAGGCTCCCAGGAATCCAGACTTCTGGCCTACCACAGCACAAACTGTCTCTCGTGGCGCCAGGCTCCTGGCAGTCTCCCATGAACCAAGGCTCTCAGCTCATCCCAGCACTGGCGAACTCTCATGGCCCTGGATGACTCCTGTGGCTGCAGGCTCTCAAAGAGGACCTGCCAAAACAGGCTCCAGTGGGGCTACTCATGATCTCAGGGTCCCAGCTGTGCCCAGGGCCAGACACAATACCATAGACCCAAGCTTTCCACTCACCCCAGGACCAGGCTGTCCAAGGACTCCAGCAGCAAGCTTGCCCCTGGACACCACCAGATGGCCTACCCAGGACCCCTAGATGGGATGACTGTGAAGGCTTTGGTTTGCTAAAGCCATTCTGTAAAGACTGGAAGAGTTGCCTACTTCCTCAAATTTGCAGACACCAATGGAAGGCCACAAGGATCATGAATAATCAAAGACTCATGACACCACCAAAGAAAAAGAATAAAACTCCAATGACCGACCAAGCAATGGAGATATAGGAACTATGACACAAAGGCTTCAGAACAACCCTCTTTGAGAAATTCATAAAACTCTAAGGAAACATAGATAAACTACTAAATGAAATAAGGAAACAGTGCATGAACAAGTGAGAAGTTCATTATAGAAACAGAAATCATTAAGGAAAAACAAACAGAAATCCTAGAATTGAAGAACACAACGACTGAACTGAAGAATTTAATAGAGAGGTTCTAAATCAGATTCAACCATGTACAAGAAATAATTAGTGAACTAGAAGATGTGTCGTTTGAAATCATCCAGTCAAAGAAACAAAAAGAAAAACGGTACTGCATAGGAATGGGGATAGGCAGTGTGAATTATGGGATACCATGAAAAGAAATAGATAAGCATTATTAAAGTACCAGAGGAGAAGACAGGGATAAAGGAAAAGAGTGTTTACTTAAAAAAAAATAGCAGCTTGTATCGCTATGAGTTTCCCTCTCAGGACCGCTTTTGCTGCATCCCATATGGTTTGATATGGCATGTTATCATTTTCGTTTGTTTCCAGATAGTTTTTGATTTCTCCTTTAATTTCATCAATGATCCATTGGTTGTTCAGTAGCATGTTGTTTAATCTCCACATTTTTGTCACTTTCCCAGTTTTTTTTCATTGTTCATTTCCATTTTCATAGCCTTATGGTCTGAAAAGATGCTTGTTATGATTTCAATCTTCTTAAATTTATTGAGGCTTGCTTTGTTTCCCAACATATGGTCTATCCTAGAGAATGTTCCATGCGCACTTGAGAAGAATGTGTAGTCAGCTGTTTTTGGAAGGAGTGCTCTGTATATGTCTACTAGGTCCATCTCGTCCAGTTTTTCATTTAAGTCTAATATTTCTTTATTAACTTTTTGTCTGGATGATCTATCCATTGCTGTAAGTGGGGTGTTAAGATCCCCTACTATTATTGTGTTGTTGTTGATTTCTCCTTTTAGGTTTGTTAATAGTTGCTTTATGTACATTGGTGCTTCTATGTTGGGTGCATATATATTTATAAGTGATATGTCTTCTTGATGGAGTGTCCCTTTTATCATTATATATTTCCCTTCTTTGTCTTTCTTAACCTGTTTTATCTTGAAGTCTACTTTGTCTGATATGAGTATGGCAACACCTGCTTTCTTTTGTTTGCCATTAGCTTGGAGTATTGTCTTCCCTCCTTTGACTCTGAGCCTGTGCTTGTCTTTAGTGCTAAGATGTGTTTCCTGAAGGCAGCATATTGTTGGGTCTTTCTTTTTAATCCATCCTGCCACTCTGTATCTTTTGATTGGAGAGTTCAATCCATTTACATTTAGGGTAATTATTGATATATGAGGGCTTAATGTTGCTGTTTTGTCACTTATTTTCTGGTTCTTTTGCATTTCCTTTGTTTCTTGTCCCATTTGTTTTGGACTGCCAATTCAGTTTGGTTGTTCTGTCTTATGATTCTTCTAGTTTTCTCTTTGTTTATCATATGTGGTTTTGCTTTGATTATTTGTTTAGTGTTTACCTTGAGGTTTGGGCAAAAAATCTTGTGTATGAGATAGTCCATTATCTGATAGCCTCCTATTTCCTTATACTAAGTCAATTCAGTCACTTTCCTCTTCCCCTTAAGTGATACAATAAGTTAGGAACAGATCTGTTGACAAACACAAAAAAGCTAGATCCAGCCTCAGCCTGAGGGACAACAACATAAGAAACTAGTGGAGAGGAAACATTCTTCTCAAACCACAATGAAACAGTCACCACAATGGACTGTGTGCTAAGCCACAGTGAAATCTCTAAAGAGTCCAAAAAGCAGAAATCTATAAGTAACCATATTACGGGACCTTAAAGCAATAAAAATAAAAAATAATCACAAAATATTGGCTCCTCTCCCCCAACCTATCCACTTGAAAATCTGTCCACACTCTTCTAAATCTCTCAGGTTACAGAGGGGATCCAGACAGACAGGACAAACTCTTTAGAAATGAGCAGCACTGAGAGCAGCATGAGGCAAATCCATGGCGTGGAGACTAAGGGACAGAAAAGACACAGCTTCCACTGCAGGTATCAGGGAATATCAACTCTACACGAAGAAGCTGAGCACTTCCCTCCAGGAGCCAGAATAACACCACAATAAAACCAACAACAGCAGAATGAAGTGAGGATTCACGAGGTGGGAAAAACAATGCAGACCTAAGCAATGGAGTTAAGGGCTGGCTCTCTGGCAAGACCTGTAACAGTGAGAAACCTTGCGCAGTCTGACCAAAAGGAACAGACAAAGGCACCAAACTGTACCATCAGGTACAAGAAACTACCGAAACTGCTTTAACGTGATAGGAGAACATAGTGGATAACTCTGATCAAGACATCAGCGGTCCTCAACTGGAGCTGTCCTTCCACCAGAATGCATCTGGAAACACGCAGGATGGGTTTTGTTTCTTGTTTTGTGTTGTCCTAATGGTTGTTGCCCTGGGGGTCCCGGAGATCCTGAACAGCCAGTCACATAGAGCCGTTTCCCTCCTGAAGTGTTACTGACATCTGGGAAGACCAGCACTGATCCAGATTAAATGAACTATGTAGTAGGGAAATGTTTTCCATGGATGTATAACAGGCAAAAGATGGTAACCTCAATACATAAGGAATATCGAGAAACCAATGTTTACAACAACTAAACTGTAAGAGAGCGGGAAAATCAGAAACATAGCCAATAAACACACCAAAAATATATCCAACCTATTCGCACAGGTGGAGAAATATGCATGTAAAGCACAGGGAAGAGTTGAGGAGATTACACACCAAATTTTACTACCAACAAGGAATAAAAGTTGGGAGGTAGGTGAGAAATAGGAGTTTTTACCACTTCTTAGCTTATGTATTTCTCTAGTGTTTTAATTTTTACAAAAGAGAATGTATTCTACTCAAAAAGATGTTTAAAATTTTAAAGAAATTATTAAAATGTTCAAAATGACTTCAGTTCATGGATATTCATTAAAACACGAATGGAAAGAACCTCCCCATGACTTTAAGAGTCTCCTATAACTTTTCTAATAGTTACTATGTCGATTTTATTTCACATTTAGATCCTAACTCATTGGAATTTACATTTGTGTGAGGGATGCAACAGAAGCTGATTTTCTCCTGTTCAAGTGGAAAAACAAGGATCCAGGCACCGTTCATTGTGTAGGTCTGGCTTTCCCAGCAGACCTGCAATGCCTCCTTTCCCAGCGGCTAAACCTTGACAACTACCGCTGCCTCTCGAGCACCCTAGAACTGGCAGGGTGAGCTCTGCAGCCTGGGCTCCCTGTCTGCAAGGGGCAGCTACCAGCAGAGCCTTCTCCCAAGACAGCAGCAGGCATGCTGCACACAGAAGTGCTCAAGGGCAGTCTGCTGCATAGCAGGAAACCCCTCATGATGAGCAGGCAGTGGGGGAGCCCCGAGCACAGGCATTGACCTCGGCGGGGGGCAGCAGGCTGCTAAGGCAGGGAGCCCCCTCCCTTCAGCTCGTCCAGCTCCTCCTGCAGCGTGTGCACCTGGCTGTCGGCAGCTGCCCCTCTTCAGCTCGCCATTCTTCTCCACCTGCTCCCACAGGTGGCACACGTGCTCCTGTTCCCCCGGGAGCAGAAGCAGTAGGAGTGCAGCGAGTTGAGGAGTTCTTGGGCCCCCAGTGCTGACAGGATGACCTTTCTGAGAGACGTGGGGCCGGTGTTGCTGTGCTTGCTCTGCACAGCTTCTGTGTCTGGCTTTAAGGTGACATCTGTTGGAGGGTGGAGGGGCTCTGGGAGGCTTTCTGAGGCATCATTGTGAATGATGAACTTGGGGGTTCTGGGCCAAGCCCTAGTCAGGCACAAGGCTGGTCCCTCTGCAGCTGGGCTCCACATCTCTCTTCAACCTCTTTCGGTCAACAGCCTCGTGGGTGACAGATGGCCTTTCTCGAGTGTGCTCTGAGAAGAAAGTGTGAGAAAGTTGCCAGCCAATAAATCTGCACACCCCAGATCCTGAGGGATAAAGTCACCCACGGAAATGCCACTCTTACCTAAGAGACCCTGGCAGGGAAGAGGGGGGTCTCATTGTCAGCATCCATAGCAGACATGTTTGCATCTCCCTGGCTGCCTGATGTTGTGGAGGCCACACTGTCTCCTGCAGTTCCTTCCAGAGACTCTGCACCTGCCCCTGACTGGCGGCTTTCTGGGCAGCCCTGGGTGCAGGTTCACCCTGCACAGTGGCTCGCTTCAACTTGCGGGAGCCCTGCTAGGCCCTCAGGTTTTCCCTCAAGGACAATGATGAACCTGCAGCTCCTTTCCCATCTGCTTCACTCGCATGTTCCTTAGGTCCCTGGTGGCCTCCCTGGTGTCCTTTCTCCTGGGGCAGCCACGGACTTCAGCCCCCCCTTCTCAATCAGGTGGAAGATGGAGGGCACGGCCATGGCTTGAGCATGTAATACTGACCATCCAGCCTTTCCAAGAGCTTTTTTTGGTGAAACGTTCACTACAGACGAAAGAATGTTTAGTGGGGTCCAGTCATCCCTGTGAACAGCTTTTAACCACTGAACCAGACATTGAGCCCTTTATGTGGAGCCTGCAAGGATAAATGAAAAAGTAACTAGAAAGAAAGGATTAAATGTCTACCCCTGAAATAATCAAGTATAGAAACAAAACAAGTGTTTTTGGGAACACCGACACCTGTAGCCAATTTACCCATTTAAACCTTTAGTAAAGATTTAAGAAGCACCTTCTGCTTGCAAGTTATTACTGGAATAGAAAGATGAAAGACCCACTGTCTACCTTAAGAAACTGACCATCTAAGGCAGAGGAGGAAGAAAGGTGAATACCTCCTCCCAGGCTGTGGTAAGTGCCCTGTAGGGACACAGACACTCGGGCAGATAGCACAGGATGGCATCAAGACAACAGGAAAGGCTTCAGGAAGCCTCAGAAATAGTTCCTAGAAGCTCATGGTTACCCAACCCTCCTGCTGTCCATGGGACGCAGTGCTAAAACGGCGAGGGTTGGTCCCCCTATTTCAAAGCCAGGCCAGGTGTCGGACAGCAGAGCCTCCCAG
Organism: Diceros bicornis minor; assembly: GCF_020826845.1. Classification (NCBI taxonomy): domain Eukaryota; kingdom Metazoa; phylum Chordata; class Mammalia; order Perissodactyla; family Rhinocerotidae; genus Diceros; species Diceros bicornis. The sequence continues at coordinate 2,192,843 of NC_080759.1, forward strand.
GCACTCAGCGGGGCGTCTGGCCCCAGCTCTGCTCAAGTAGCTGAGGTATGCAGGACTGCAGCCAGGAGAAGGTCAGCCCCAAGGGTTGTGGTTGCATGTTCCTCCTGTCCTCCCCCTACCAGGAGGAAAGCTGTTCCCTGTACAAAGCAACAAGCCCCTGCAAGGTACTGACCAAGACACTTCATCATCTCTTCTCCTCATTAAGGTAAATTCTCTATTTAGACCAAACTCTGCACATGGGGGTTTGGGGGGTCTCTCTCAAGGGCTTTCTGCTCCACCTGAGGTCATCTAGCCCCCCTGAGTCCGCTGTGGACCAGGCCAGGTGGATACTAGGTCCTCAGGGAGTTCCAAGCAACCTGACCTTCTAACCTTTCTCAAGGCTTTGTGACTAGTTACCAAAGGACCCCCACCTCCTTTGCCCCCAGACCACGTTAAACAATGACACATGCCAAGAGCAACCTTCACTGCAGTGCTTTGCCTCATTATCAAAAACAGTAACAAAACTTATGGGACACAGGCTCTGAAGGAACTGTCAAGAAAGCAGGGTGGCTGACCTCTGAAACAAGCTCACATTACTAGTTCTTTGGATAGATTGTAACAACTCCCGACTTAGAACAAACCACTGTAAACCTGTAGAAATAATTCTACAGACAAGTGGCATTCAGCTCTTTCAAAATACAACAAGAATCTGCAATGCAAAACAAAAGGATCTGCCAGGAGATTTTCAAAGTAAAATGTGTTCAGTGCACTGTTTTGGGACCTCCAGTGCGGAGTCCGCAGGAAAGGACTCACTGAACTGGCTGAATTCCAGAAGCCCTCATGAAGGGAGCAAAGCCAGGGGACAGGCAAACTCCTCACCATGCTGTCGGAGCCCAAGGAAGAAGTGAAGAGAGGAGCCCCTTCCCCGAGTCCCCAGGGTAAGCCCTCGGGTGAGGAGTGGGCCACGCCCTCCACCACCCAGGATGCTGTCAAATGCAGAGTCCACTGTCAGATGCCTCTCCAGGACTCACCTCCAGTGCAGAGCCACCTTTCCCTGCACTGCCAGGACCCGTCTAGCAACAGAGTATCTGGGAGGTGCGTCCATCCCGGAGGTACAAGCGGCTTTTGCTCAGCCACATTCCTGATCACAGAGATCAAGGCAGGCTCACTGCCATCAAAAGAGCAGAAAAGTCACAGCAAATGCCAGAAGATAGTTACCTAAGGAAGAGCGTTTCCAGAATACCCTGTTTCCCGACATTGTAGGCCTCAGCCCAAATCAATGGAGAGCACGGTGGTCATGGGGTGGGACTGAGAGGGTGATGGAGGCCATAAGGTGGGTGCTGGTGGCCATGGGGAGGCCGTAGTGGCCCGAGGCACTCAGAGCAGAGATGGTGGCACAGACCAAGGCCACACAGTGCCCGGTGCTGACTCACCTGCTGGAATGGCCCAGAGGGCCTGAGCACAGAGTGCCGCCTGCCTCAGGCTGAACCTCGAAGCAGGCTGACCAGGCAGTAGGATGGCATTGTTTTTAATTCCTTTTTCCTTTCCTGGCAGCTGCAACGTAAGTTTACTGAAATCTCAGTTTGGGAACGGTACAGTAGACTAGTAGGCAATATTTCAATGGTTTGTGGCATCTGGCCACTTAAACGTGAGGTGGCTGACTTCCAAAGGAGCATGTTCAGCAGATGTATTTCTGGTGACGTTTGTTTAAAAAAGATAAAGAATCAGACAGTGATGCACTGTTTGCTGGGGGCACATGGTGGGGGAAGGAATAGAATTATTTACTTCTCCATCTGTTCTCAGGTTATTACCGCTTACATACCTACGACCATTCCCAGGAAAGACTTGGTTAAGGTAGAAAACACAGCTTAATATCAGTCATATTACCTTAGATATGAAAGTCATCATAGTAAAGTCAGGAAAAGACATGCGATGAGTGGTAATGAGACACGGAAGGCTATTTCAAAGTAGAAAAGGTGTTTGTGTTTGAAGGCCTCTGTTGATGCTGATAAGAACATGTACGGTATTTGTAGGATGGGGTGGGGAGTTTTCTTTCTAACATGATGCTGTGCGTCCTTTTAGGGCTGATTAATGGATCAGCCTCTCCTGTCCCCTGGTGTTCTTACAGATTCCGCCTCCCTTGCCCAAGGGTTAGGCAGTTCCTGGTAGTTTTTATAGTTATCCATTCATTAAACTACATTTCTTATTGAGCGCAAGGTTTGGTTCATGCATTGTCCTAGACCCTGGTGCCAGAGAAGTGAGCAAAACACAAAAAGCATGCCCTGGGTGACGTTCTAGATGTGACACCAATGGTGTGGCTCATGTGGGAGAGTGATGTGTGCCAGGCTGGAGGGGGGGTGGAGTTGTAGCCAGGAGAGCCAGGAAAGGTCTCACCGCAGAGGTAGATTTTGAACAAGCTCCAAAAGCAGTGCAGGAGGAAGAGCAAGTGGCCTGCTCTGGGAGCAGCAAGGAGGCCAGTGTGGCCAGGGCACAGCCGGTGACGGCAGCAGGAGCTAAAAGCAGAGTTGTGATTTTGGCCCAATCGTCAGCCCTTGTTGTTCATAATGAGGACTCGGGCATTGATTTATTCTGAATGAGATGGTGACCCTTTGGAAGGTTTTGAGAGCAGGAGTAACATGGCTGGACATAGGTTTAGCAGACTTGATCTGGCTGCTCTGTTGAGAACATACCACAGAGGGGCCGGGGCAGAGGCAAGGAGACCAGTTAGGGTGCTGTTGCAATAAGCCAGGCAAGAGGCCTTGGAGATGTAGGTCAGGGTGGGGAGAGGAGGTTGAATTCTGGGTGTGTTTGGAGATCGAGACAGTAGGACTGTGTACAGATGGGATGTGGTGAGGGGTGGGGCTGGGGAGGACTTGAAGTCGGTGCTGAGTTTATGGCCTGAGTCAAGAAACTTAGCTGGGGAGACTTGGGGAGGTCCTGCTTGATGGGGAGCTGTGGGAGTTTGGTTTTGGCTGAGTTGACTGTGAGATTTATAGTTTGTCTGTGGCTCTTTTCAACGAGAGGAGAGCAGAGAATGGCCACCTGGAATCTGTCGTATGAACTCCCTGTGCCCCTCCCAGGCTCTCTCCTGGCACAGACATCCTATGGGAAGGCCTTGGAGTGGAGGTTCCTCTGTGCCAACTTTCTTGGGTGTTCTGGCCTGTTTGCACTGCCCCTCCCTGGGTTTGTCACCTTGAAAAGATTTACTCACTTAGTGGAGCCTCAGGTTTTCAAAAGTTAAAGTTTATGTAATCAGTGGGCTTGAAAAGCAGTATAAAGTATTTCCAAAGACGCAAGAACTTGGTAAATTTCAGAAAAAAAAAGATTCTAGTATTACATTGTATGTGTTAAAAATTCTTGTTTCCCTTTCTGCCTCCCGTGAGCATGTGTAGTCATATTGTTAGTTCTGTTCTTTTCCTTGTGTTGCAGTATTTTCAAATGGAATTCCAGGGCTTACAATTGCACAGCAAGTTGTAATATGATTAATTGTTTATAAAACAATGTCTTTCCACGGAAATAGTTAATTAACATTATTTTCTGAAAGTAATAAATACATGTGGCTTTTCTTGTTGAACTAGAAAAATGCTTTACAACTTTCTTCTCTCCTTTCCATTAAAGTGTAGGTTTGTGTGAATTTGCTGGATTCTTCAAACACTGGGTTTGCCATTTACAAGGTCACTGTGGTCCAAAGCAACGTGACTGGGAGCAGAGGCCTGGGGTCAGGGTCTCTAAGATAAGCCCCCCTTGAGCCTGCACAGAGAAGTACTTGAGGCCCACACGTTCTTCCTGGGTGTCCTCCCTGCTCATACTCACTGCAGAAGGAGGCTTTCTGCTGAGAGAAGCTACAGAGCCCTGGAAAGCTGGGAAGGCACCTGCACAGGGGGAGGGAGTTGCTGCCCTTCCTGAGGTTGTCCCTTTGCTTCCCTTGAGCCTGTGTCTACACGTAGGGTGGAGTTTTACACCCACAGTGTAGGGGCCCCGCAGAGTGTAATTTGTTCACATTGAGAAAGTCTGTGTATGTCAGGAGTTCTGTGTCTGGATTAGAGTTTATGAATTTAGGGTTCATTTGAGTTACAACATTAAACTGCATCCTGTCGAGAGTCTCCTCACTTGTGAGAGTGGAAGCTGAGAGAGGGAGCCCTTCTTTTCCTTCCCAGGCAGGGGAGGGTGTATGAGCTCCCAGAGTCCATTCCTGTGGCTGTTCAGGTATCGCCACCCTTCTGCACCAGGGACTGACCCACTCCAGGGCTTCTGTCTCTACCAGGAGTGTTTAGAATGTGTTTAACTTTCTGCATGTGGCTTTCCTTCTGTCCTGTGGGAAGCAGGCAGCTTATCTGTGCTGATCCCAATATTTGTGTTTCTTTGCTTTGGATTCCTGTATCGATTGAGCAGTGCAGCCCTATATTTCTGGTTTCCCTTAGCTCTTTGTAATTTTATTTCCTGTATGAGAAATAACATTTTGAGTTTCTTGGGATTAAAAATGTGAATTGATGGAGAGATATAATGTCAGTAAGGCAAGAAAATTGTAGAACTAAATAGAGTTTTTGTTTTTAGGCAAGAGAATCTCAAGATGTGAAATGAATGTGTTGAAGTTTTCAGGTGCATTTTCATTTTTACATCAGTGTTTGCATGTGCTTGTCCCTAGAGAACATTGAGATTTAAAAAGCTAAAACAATGGAATTTCTATTTTAATTGATGTGAAGAAAATTAATCAAACTAATCCCACTATGTTTAAGGATATAATCCCAAACCCCTCTTGCATTATAATGTGCCACTGACTCCTGAAAATCCTGCCTGTGTGAGACGCAGTGGAGGACAAACTAGGATGCAGCTTGTCCTTTTACTTAGCGAGAGATATGAAAATGTCATTTCGTATGGTTACTCTTTTGTAACCGTTAGTGTGCTAAAGGAATTAAATCTTAGAATGGTTTCCTATGTCCAGAAGTTTAAATTAAAGAAAAGCTATGAAATGGGAAAACATGTTATGTGTAAATTTCTCTATTTATATTAGATAAATCTGTAAGATAGAAAAGTCTAAACTCAGAAGAGTCACTGCCAACACTTCTGGGTCCCCTCCAGCCACCCCCAGTGCACAGTTCTGATCATTCTTGAGCTTCCTGTTGGTGTTTCTTTCTATAAAAACAAGCCATTGTGAATGCATATTTTTGTACGCATGTTTGTCCTTGCAATGAGCGGTCAGACACTGCACTTTTTGATGTATGCTGACAGCTTACTCCTCCCTCTCCCTCTTCCTCTCGTGTCCACACCTGGACAAGCTGAGGAACAAGTCCGGAGGCTCTGTTCTCTGACATTGGCTTTGGATCCAACCACACAATCCCTGTCTGTGTGCAGAAGTCTTGCCCTGGTCTCAGCCCTGGCAAAGATTTTTCGCTTTGACCAAACTTTAGTCAGGCCCCTGAACCTTCTTGTATGCCTGTCTGTGCACTTCCTTGTAAAATCCAGTTTTAGCAACAACCTTGCAAAGTCAGTTTAACCAGAACCCACTCACGAATGTCTGATCACACTTGAGATCTGCTCAGGCTCCTCCTCCTCCTCCACCATCCCTCAGGTGGTGTCTGATCACTCTGGCCTGTCTCTGGTAAGAATCCTATTAGGTCAGGTTAGCCAGAAACCCCAACACTTGAGTTTCTCTTAGTAATTTTCCATCCCCTGACCCCCACCATGCTGCCTGGCTGTGAAAACCCACTTGCCCATGCTGCATTTAGAGTCTAGCCCAACCTCATTTCTCCCCCGCTGTGAATCACATCACAGGGGTCTCTGCGTATCACAGTGGTTCTGAATAAAATATGCGTTACCATCTTTGACAAATTTCATTGAAGATTTTTTGTTTAAAACACCAAACCACAATAAAAAACCCAGGCCAGACTCCTTTCCTTGCTCCCTCAAGCCATTTCAGAGCTGCTTGAGATTCTGGCCCTGCTCTCCTCGGAGACCTCTATTATGTGAGTCATAAGACTTTTCCTAACTTCTGTGTGTGTGTGGAGGGGGGCACACACCAGCATCAGTCTCTCCATGGGAATCACAGCACTTGCCAGTGAGCAGTCATATTTTGAAAGGCATCTCTTTCTCTGAGTAGTAGGTCTCAACAGTGGGCTTAAAATACTCAGTGAACCGTGTTGTAAACAGATGTGCTGTCATCTGGGCTTTGTTCTTCCATTTGAGAGTTGACTTTAACTTAAAGTTACCAAATGCATTACCCTTAACAAGAGAGTGAGCCTGTACAAAGGCCTGGGGGTGGATTGGATGGGGAGGGGAGAGAACAGGCTCAGTTAGAGGACCAGAGTTCAGAGTGTGAGACAGGAGTTGGAGAAGGGGCCAGAGCAGTCAATAACAGCACAGCAGCCAGGTCAAGGCCCTGTGCACCATGTCTGGGAGTCAGGAGCTTCTAATTGCAGTCAGTGGGGGAGCCCCACTTTTGCTTGGATCTCTGGGGGACAAGAAGACAGTGTCTTACCACGTCTGACTGTCCACAGCTACCAGACCCTGGCCAGGGAGCATGAAGCGCTGATGCAGGAGTACCTGCACCTGCTGCAGATCGTGGAGGCGAGAAGACAGTGGCCAAGCAGCTACGGCAGCAGATCGAGGATGGGGAGATCAATATCGAGCGGCTGAAGGCAGAGGTGACTGCTGGCTAGGGGTGCAGAGGAGGCTGGCCAGGCGACACAGGGCACAGGCCCAACACCTCACACTCCAGGCTCCTGCAGGACCAGGGGGCACATGACGGGCAGGGGGAGCAGCTTCCAGTCACAGCTATGCCAGCCTCGAAACTTAAATTTAGTGATGCTGGCAGAGTGGGAAGAGCTTTAGTTAGATCTGAGTTCAGATCCTACCTCTGCCACTTGACAGTTGCAACCTGGAGTATATCCCCCCATCCTCTGTGCCTACATTCCTTCATCTATACAACAGCCTTTTTATACTTGCCTGGCCAGGTTGTGAGGATTGAGTGAGGTTATTTATGGGCGAGTTTTTAGTTACTTTTCTGATGACCACATTGACTAAGCATTCCCACATTATCAGCTGGAGTCCAGGGACACAGAGTCCCAGGTAGGTCGTCATAGTGTGGGATCCTGGCTCAGTTCCAAGCATTCGTTCCTTCTGCCTGTTGTAAGAGCTCCTACAGGGGCTTACCGCGCATGAGTCTGGAGGCCACACTGCTCCTAGGTTAAGCCTTGTAGAAATTCACTACTCAAACTGTGGTCCATGAAGCAAGAGCATGTTGGAAATGCAGAATCTCAGGCCCTGCCCAGACCTCCGGAATCAGAATCTGCACTTTCACAACATCCCAGTCGATTGCCATTTACATTAAAGCTTGGGAGGCGCTGGCTCTCTGTCCCTTAGACGCCCCTCACCAGCTGTCTACCCCAGCACCGAATGATGTGATTGCCTCTCCCCCCTCATCTCACCATGCTCACCAGATGTTCAGAGCCATTTGGCCACATCACACGAGGACCGTGGACTCTGAGCTGAGGATGGGAAAATGGAAACATAGATTCTAACGAGGGTCGGATGCATGATTTGTAGGGCCTGAGGCAAGGGAAAAATGCAAGGCCCTGGGTGGAGTCGGGGAAGTCGACCTCCCCTTCTCACAGCCCACCAACCCACCCATGGCAGACAGGCGACCCCCCAATTTCAACCTCCAACCTCCTCTAACCTCTGTGCCATGATACAATTGGTACCTAGATGAGGGGTGGGCAAGATGCCCGTGCTGAGTCACCCACCTAGTGCCAGACACTGTCTTCTCACTCTGCCCTGAGACACCATCGGGTGTGCACTGCACTCACCCTTTCTGCACCTACCCCGAGGCCCCTGCAGAGGGTGGAGGGTGACTCACAGTGGGAGGTGTGTCTTCCTGGCTGACTCAACCCATTTCCTCCCAGACAGAGGGTAGACGAGGTCATGGTTCTGGGGTTTGGGGAGCGAGCAGCTGAGAAACCATCCCAGGGAGGCAGCAGGAGGCAGTAACACATGAGGGCTGAGGCTCCACGCCCCTGGGGAGTGCTCCATTGTTCCATCAGATGTTACTCGTGAAAACAAATTCAAAGAGAAATGATTAAGAACTTCAGGGTGGCAACTGCAGAACTTGAAGCCCCAAGCATGGGGCCTTCTGAGCATAGGACCCCATCACACGCCCTTGAAGCCAGCTCTGCCTGGAATGTTCAAAGATCCAAAGTTTCCAATTCCACCTTATGGTACCGCTGCCAAGCTCTGAACTAATGGTCACATCGGCTTGGAACTTGAGCTCGAACAAGAGTTTAAGATTCCACACACCTCCTCTACCCTGCACCAGGCACTGTCAGACAAGCTTCCTTAGTCAGTCCCCATAGCCATCTTCATAGGATCAAAAGATGAAGCAGGTTCAGAGAACTCAAGTCACCTGCCCAAGCTCACACAGCTGGGAGGTTGCAGAGCCAGGACTAGAACCCAGGTCTGAGTGTCTAATTGCCAGTCTTGCCACTCGTAGCCTCTTCTCACATGGCTCCTGGGATGGGGGCTTGTCCCATGTCTAAACCATCTGGTTCATTCTGAGATCTATCATAGCCCTACACATATCCCTGAAGCCAAGTTGAGTCCTTGTTAGGGACCAGGGAATAGGTCTAGGGACCAGCACCAGATTAGTGGCTTCACGATCAAGGGTGTCATTCATTCACTCAATCACTCGTTCACTAACTGCCTAAGATCAGCTGACCACTGCCTCATCCTCTGCCCCAGGCTCCTCTTTCCCCATCACTTTGGGCTCCAACCAGTGTCCCTGGTCATGAGCTGTGCACCTCTTGGCCTTGGCACATGCTGGGGCTTCTGTTTGGAGTGCTCCTGCCACCCCCACGCTTTCTTGCCTGGTGGAATCCTACCAAGCTCGAATGCCTCCTCCTGGGGACTCTCATCACAGAATGTGCTCCACGTCCCCTGTTCCCTCGGCTTTCCCACCCTCAGCATGCCACGTCAGAGCCAGGTCCTTGGGTGTCTGTCCCCCATCCAGCCTGGTTGGACCTCTTTGAAGGCAGGAGTGTCCTTTATCACTGTGTCCTTTCTGCCGCGCACATAGTAGGTACTCTGTAGGGGCTTGATGAATGAATGGACATCAGGCTCTGTGGTAGGCAGTAAGAGATGGAAGTTTCTACACTTAAGGTCTGATTGTGGTAAAGTGTGACTGGCACCATAATAGAGCTTTCGGTGTGAACCCAGGTAGAAAATGAGTCACTTTATGGCCAAAGAGGGTGCGGGTTCATGTCGCATATGACCTTGAAAGGTTTCGGGGGTTGATAGGCCAAAGAAGGGGTGGGTGCAAAGGGCAAGGCCCTCTCTGGTGCTGGAGAGCACCAAACTGGTCAGTTTTGAGTGAAAGTGTATGTGTGTATGTGTGTGTGTGTGTGTGTGTGTGTGTCAGTGTGGCATCAGAGGCCTTTTTGGTGGGAATTTGGAACAACGTTTCCAACTGAGTACATTACTCTCCAGGGCAAAAGATTTCTTTAAACAAGACTTTAAAAGATCAGCTTGGTAAAGTTTTCTGGCTATAGTCTCTCTCTTTCTCTCTCTCACTCTCTCTAACACACACACACACACACACATACACATCCTGCAGGGCAGAGGGCAGCTGTGTGCTCTGGAGGGGCTCCAGGAAGGTGAAACAGAGCACATTTCCCAGGAAGTAGGCCATCAGGTAGGCAGGAGGTGCCAAGGAGACAAGTAAGTGATGAGTGACGCCCATGACAAAGACAGAGTGTCTTAGAACGTCAGAGCTGGGAGGGATCTGAGAACTCTGATGTCCACGGAAGAGGAAGGGACTTATCCAAGGTCACTCCAAGGTCACTTCCAGCGCTGGAATCCAGGCTTAACCTTGGGTCTCCTGGCTGTAGATCCTTGACCTGTACCTGCCCCACAACTGATTCCTTCCTTGCTGGGGAGATGGGAGATGGGCCATCTAAAAGGTGCATGTTCAGGCACCACTGTGTCACCTGGATGGCATCAAGCTCTCATGGTCCACCTGATAGCCAGAAAACTTCCCCAAACCCCATCCCACATATTCCTGAGGATTTTCAGGGTCTTCCATTTTCCTAGCCATGTCTGGTTTCCAATTCTGCTCTCCTGACTTCTAATATCATTTCTCACAGTGGCTGTCTTCACTCAGTCTTGACTGCTCCTTGCCCCCGTGTGGGCACTCTACGTGCCCATCAGGTGGAGCTAGATTCTGCTGCAATTACAAACAGCCTCCGAATCTCAGTGGCATAAACAACAAAGATTGCTTTCTCTCTCACATTGTGTGTCCATTGTGTGTTCTGCTCCACAACATTCTCACTCAGAGACAGGGACTCAGTCTGATGGGGCTCCACCATCAGGAAATTCACCAGTCCCATGGCAGGGGAAGGATCATGACAAATCATGCCTGACAGCTCTGCTCATGTTTCACTGGACAAAGTGAGTCACATGACCACACCCGGACTTCAGGGGCCTGGGCTGTACAGTCCTGCCTTTTACCAGGAGGAGAACCAGAGTATCCAGGAAAGCCCTAATGACACCCAACTGGCTCCTCCTTCAGTCCCCAAGCCCCTGACACCAGCCAAGTATGGACCAGACTTTCTGAATGGTTTAGATACAGTCAACGGGTTTTCCAGTACTGAAACAGAAAACAGCTTAAATGTGAATAGAAGACATACCTGCCCTCCTGTCACTCAGCCTTTTCTGCTACAGGGATTTCTTACTGACCTCCTCTCCTCACACTGGCCTCTCTCCACACGCTCCCAACTGCCATTTTGTTGGTGGTGGGGGTGTTCATAATCCCTCTATCTGCCAAGACCCTCGCCCCCGTCCAGTGATGTGCTGGAGCTGGCTCATACCAACTTGCAAGTCACTTGTGAAATTTTCAAGAATCTTGCAAGCTTGTTATTCACCCTTCGGTAGCTTAAAATGGGCCAAGGTAGGAATGTTTACACCATGGAAATCGGCCGGTGCTACCAGTCAGAGTTTTTATTTGAGAGAGCTGGTGGTTAATCATTTAACAATATACGATTCTCTATACCTTTTTTCAGGACCAGCTAAATACTTTGCTGGGCCCAGTGCAAAATGAAAGTGCAGTGCTCTTAAGAATTTCAGGGCAGCAACAGCGAAGCTTTAAACCAGGTATTAGCCCCTTCTAAGCGGGCTGTTCACAGGTCACACTTCGAGGACATCGGCCCTGTCTCTACTCCCTCTATATTCTCCAGCCCTGGAGCCTCCACCCATAACCATCTCTTCCTAGAGGTAATGGGAGATGACACATAAACAAAAGTCTGCACAAAATTTATTAAGCAAAACTATCCAGCTTTGCTCAGTCTCTTCTCTCCCACCTAACAGGCCTCTTGGACCTCATCTTTTGTAACCAGAAAGCTCCAAGGACCATCTAAAACAAAGGGAGCATCCTCCTCTGAGAAGAATCCTCCCCTCCTCTAGAATCTTCAGTTTGTCACCATTTCATTGTTTTAATAGCTATTTTTCTCCCATTTATGATTGGAAGTAAGTTGGGACTGCTCAAGCAACCCTAGAAGGCAGGGTAGGAGTTTAGAGATGGTCGTGGTATTTTCCTGGCTTGGAAGCACTCAGAATCCTGGAAGCCTGACTCTGCAAGAAACTGCAGAGATCTTAATTCAGGGTTTAAGGTAAAACTGTAGCCGAGGAATCAGGTTTGCAAACCAACTTTGTCATGAAGAGGGCCGCCTTGACCCCTCCCCAGTCAGCCCCTCTGCAGGGCCCACTCTGTGCCTTGAGTCCTGTTTCCCATGTTCCTCCTGCCATCCCCACCCCTGCTGCCCTGCACTCAACACCCTGTCGTACTCTGCATCTTTGTTCACACCATCCCCTCTGCTCCAATTCCTTCCATTCTATAACACACCTGCTGGGCTCCTTTTTGTGTGTGTGAGAAAGATCAGCCTTCAACAAATATCCACGCCAATCCTCCTCTTGATGCTGAGGAAGACTGGCCCTGGGCTAACATCTGTGCCCATTTTCCTCCACTTTTATATGGGATGCCACCACAGCATAGCCTGACGAGCGGTGCATGGGTGCAGGCCCGGGATGAGAACCCCAGGCCGCCAGCAGCAGAGCGTGTGCACTTGACCACTACACCACAAGGCCAGCCCAATTGGGCTCCTTTTTTGTCCTGCTAAACCTCTGGGTAGCGCTTGTGGCTTCCATGGTGAGACCCTCCCACTGCAGGAGGTGTGCACCTCTGGTCTGGCCTCACCTTGTTGGAGTATAAGTTACCTCTGTGGGTATCTGACCCGCTTCTTAGGCTGAAAGCTCCTCCAGGGAAGGGATCTGACTCATCCACCTCTGGTTGTGTCTCACCCGTGCCCAGCATGGTGCCCACCACGGAGCCCACCACGGAGACTCCCTCAGGACATGCTGACAGGATTGGCACAAAGGGAGACAGAGATGGGCATCTCTTAGGCTTGGAACAGGTCAGAGGGAATCGAGAATGAAGGAGAGAGAACTGAGTTGTGTGGCAGCTGTTTAAAAAGAAAGAAGTACAAAGATCTTTAGCAAAACCTTGACTGCTAACAAAAGAGAGAAAACCATGGACTAATTCCTCCATCAATGACTGCACTGACTAAATGAATTCTGGATTAAAGACACTGTCTCTAGAGAGGGGAGTGGGGTAGGGCAGGAGCCAACGAGCAATGCACCTAAGGGGTGTGGCAAACGAGGGTTTGACTGTGATGGGCCAAGAAGGCCAGACTGTGGGGTGGCAAGTGTGCAGGGCTCAGCTGAGATGCCAGGCATTGGGCCAGGTTGGGCAGCCAGAGCTAGACTCTAGCCGGAGAGTTGGGGTATAAGCCAAAGTCCCAACTCTCCATGGCCATCGTTGACAAAGGTCAACTGAGCAGGCTTGGATGTTAGCCAAGCCAACCCAGATCCAAAGCAAATGCATCCCCAGAAGGGACCTGCAGGATAAGGGAAAGGCAGCCTCTGCGAGGTCAGTGGGGCTGGCGATCCTGCCGCCAACCTGACACTGGCTCGTAGCAGGGGTGGGCCGTCTCCCAAGGCTTCTGCAGGGTCCCCCGGCTCACAGCTTTCCAGAGCTTTGCCCACCCGGCCCGATCCTTAAATTAGGCTCCCAGACTGCCAGTGCTGCTTTTGCAGGGAGCAGAGAGCCTGACCTGACTGCATCTGGTTTTTGCTCTGGTCCCTGGGGAGTAGGTGTCCTGTAGATGTCTCTGAGAAGAGCGCCATCAGTTTAACATACAGACTACATTTACACACACACACACACACACACCCTGCCATCCTAAAGAGAAAAGAATACCGCGTGCAAATCCCAGAACTGGCCAAGAGAGCAGACTGGGATGGGGGTGCTGACATGAGGGCAGTGAGGGTGCTGACTGGGCATCCACAAGTCTCTGAGCTCTCCACAAGCGTGTGTGTGTGAGTCCCTTAGCTCTTTAGAGTTCAGATCCAAGAACAGCCATTATTTCATGTGCCAAGGTTCTCAGAGAATTGAAAAAACAGAAAAGCCTGCATCAGCCCTGAATATTTCTCCATTAGATATTTTCAGCAGCTCTTCAAGCACAGGCCGGGGTAGTTTTAGCAACCCGAAAGTGGAGATGGGTAACTGTCCCATTTTGCTCTCAAAGTGCTCCATAGGCTCAATGGTCAGAGCCCATTCATCCTGCAGTTCAGCAAGTGGTCTTGAGGGGATAAAGCCACATGCCCTGAAAAGGGAGGCGATTTGGCTCTGTGGCATGTTTGTGATTTCCTGAGCTACTATCTTTGGACGTCTGCCACACAGCTCAGGGTTGTCTCTGTGCCCACTCAGCACCTTCCACCCCCTGCTCTTATTGTACTCAGTGAGACCCCAGGGTGGGGGTTTGCCCTCAGTGCACAAACTGCTGGGAGAGGGCACAGTCCCCTGTGACAGCTCCCCAAGGAGGACAACACCAGGGGCCTCCAACAGCCAAAGTGCTGGGTCATCACACAGAGATGGAGCAGAGAACACACATGGAGAAAGGGACCAGGGAGGGGCATCTGATGTGGCAGAGAAAGACAGAGACCACTGCAGGGGGAGGGGGACAGGCTTCTAGGCTGGGGCTGCCCTGACTCCCAGGGGTTTCACTCTTTCTCTCTGAGCCTGTTTGCCTGTCCACAAATGGGGTGTATGACAGAGTCCCTTTGGCTTCCATTCTGTCGTTCAGCTCAAATCCCAGACACATTGGGGAGGTTCCCAGGTCTCCAGGGTGGTAGGAGCTGAGGGTGTTGAGCAGGGGCAGAGGAGGAACAGTTGGGAGGGGAGGGGGCTGCAGGAAGTAGCAAAAGTCTCTCTGGCATCCTTACAGCTCATCCTAGGAGAGGAGACTCGGGCTGTGTTCTGGAGCTGGCTGGCCGGGTAGCATGGGCGGGGAAAAGGGTGCTGGGAGGGGAGCCACAGCAATGTGGCTGGAGGGTGCTCAGAGACCCATTACCCAGCCTGGTGTTAAGCTGCCAGTGAGGAGGCATGATCCCCAGGGCTCTTTAGGTGGTGACAGGGCAGGTGCTTGGGAGAATCTGGGTGTTTTTGCTTTTCTAAGTTTTCCCCCAAAAGGGGGTGGTGGAGAGCTAGCATTTACTAAGCACCTTCTCTGCACCAAGCCCTCAAATTTTCCCATTACATACAGGGGTGACCTCATTTCACCTTCATATTTTACGGGAAAGACCTGAGGTTCAGAGATGTTAGGCAACTTGCTGGAGGTCACACAGCTGAGAAGCAGCATAAGGCGGATTTGAGCCTGCTCTGCGTGGGTCTCAAGCCCTAGCTCTTTTCACATCATCAGTGGCATTTCCTCTGAATTCTCTAGAGCCCTGAGTTCCTCTAAGATCCCTTAGGGTCACCCCAGCAGGTGTGCACTGAGGGTGCCAGGAGGGCTGGTAACAAGAGCAGCTGCCATCCTCTGCCAGCTTCTGGGGCGTGTGACCCATGTTTACAAAAGTCTGTGTTTGGTTTAGTGGTCTGCTGTCACCATCTTGAAATTTTGTCATTTTTTAAAGAAGGGGTCTTGCATATTTTCTCTGCACTGGGCCTCACAAGTTACATAGTCCGTCCCGCTGATGGGGTTTTCACATAAGGTGTCACTTGAGAAAGGTGTTTGCTGCTAGAGTCCCACCGGTGGTGGCAGCCCCTGCCCTCTCCCTGGTCCCCTCAGCTCTGCTGGACTTTGGGGCGAGGGCCCCTTGGAGGGGCAGGAACTCCGTGGCCAGAGCTTACCCTGTGCCTCCTCTGTCAGTGAGGCCATCGTGTGTTTGCACCAGATCTCTACCAAGGCCTGAAGGCCTGCATCTCCAGCTGGCCCACTGGGGCCTGGATGAGCAGGCAGCCCTGGCAGAGGTCCCCAGGCCTCCTTCTCCGGCCTCCACCTGAGAAGTCCCTCTCCAGGGCCCACTCCTCCAGGCTGGCGGCACTTCCATCCTCCTCGAGTGTAACAGCGGCCCCTTAAAAACACAGAATCCCTCAGAGGGAGCAGAAGAGGAAAGACAAGTTGGCAAAAGCTGTTTTTCTAGGAGGAAGAGATATATTTTTAGTTTCTTATCTACATTTCTCTTTTAAAAATAATATATATGAACCCATTTGAGAAAATCAGACAATCTAGAGAAGCAGAAAATGTTAAAAGCTGTATCAATCATAGTTCTGTTTCTCAAAGATAATCACTGTAAACACTTTGTTGTGTTTTCTTCAAATTTTTTCTATGCACAGATCTTGGGATTTTTCCCCGTTTTATTTACATAATGTCACACATATGAATATTGAATTTGAATCGTAATGTGTTTTTTTTTTTTACTTAAGATTGTAGCACAATTGTTTTCTCATGCTGAAAGTATGCTTTTTGATGGCTGTATGATGCCCCAGTACCTGTGAGCATGCCATCATCCATGCAGCCATCTCCCATCCTTGGCTCTTAAAGTTGTTGCAAGTTTTTGTTACTAGAAACACTCATCTCTGCATCTGAAATGTTCATATAAGAGAGCGTCTCCTTGGGGCAGGTTTCCAAAAATAGAATGACTGAAACAAAAGGTAGAAGCACGGTCAAGGCTCCCACTCCGTCCACCCTGCGTCACTGCTCTCCGAGCGAGGTGAACCGCCCTGACGGCCCCGAGGGCTGCACAGCAGGACCCCTGCATTGCGCCTCTCCCACACTGAGTGTGACATTTTGTTGTTCACTTTCCCTAAGTCAGAGAGCCCCACTTTTCCCCAAGGTCACAATGGGAAGCGGCCCTAGAAAGACGAGGTCTGCACTTCCTGTAGTTACGTGGTTGAAGGTGCCGTCCCTTGGGTAGTGGAATGCCCTGTGTAAGCTCCCACTTAGAGTTTATTGCAAAGGAGGCATGTTTCTCTTTTTCAATGGAGTTTATAAGCAGAGGTTTCAGTGGACCCATCCCTGCCAATCAAGTACTGAAGGGCAGGTTTGGGGAGACTGGCTGGGCTTTTGGGGGCTGGAAAGCAGGGGACTGTGTTTCCAAGAGGTTGGGACAGAGCAGGCCAGAAGCAGACCCAAGTTGCTGAACCTTGGGAGGCATGGAAGGACAGGGACACGTGGATAAGTGGACAGGCAGCTGAGGGGATGGGACTCGGGAGGGCATGTCATGTGGGGGAAGCACTGGAATGGGGGACTCAGGAGACCTGGTTCCAAGCCAGCTACTGACTCACCTTATGACCTCAGATGGGTCACTTCTGTCACTGGCGGGGCACTCTGGGGGGGAGGCCTCAAGGGGGTGAAAGGGCCAAGGGGGATGTGGAGCTGCAATTCACTTACCACAGAGACCTCAGCCAACCCCCCCAAAGCTCCAGAGCTGGGTGGCCCTTCAGACCCTTCAGGCGGCGAGGCACACCACAGCACCCACAACAGCCCTCTCCGACCTTCCAATACACAGGAGTCAGACTAGTCGGGACCCCATCTCTATAAAGATCTGTGACTCTGATGTTGTCCTGATGCCTGGGGCCAACTATCTGGCCCTGGGTAGGGCAGTGGTGCCAGAGTCATCCACAAAGGCAAGGGTGTCTCTGGGTGGGAGGTCTGAGCCTGGCCCTGACCTCCGTGGGTGGGGCTGGGTGACAAAGGGCTTGTGGGGCATCCCACTGAGCAGACCTGTTGGCCCTCCTGCTGTCCATGGTCAATTTCTATCAGGAGATGGTCTCCAGCCACCAGTACAGCCTGCAGATCTTGGCCCACTGCAAGCAGAACAGTGACTTTGACAAGCTGCTGAAGCACTATGAGGCCAAACTGACTGCAAGGAGATAGTTCTGGAGACCTTCCTCACTGACCCCATGCTCCAGCTGGCACCTAGCCCTGTCCTTGAGGGCGCATGGCTGGGGAGCCTGCTGGGGGGCCATGGCAGTGATGGCCCCAGCTGGGAGGAAGCCACAACTGGGGGCACCAGGGGGCCATGGCCGGGAGGCCCCAGGCCTTAACAGGCCCCAGGTCTGGGCTGCCTGGAGAATGGAGTTAGAGCCAGCTCCTGACCCAGTGGACCGCAGGCCTGTCCAGCTTCACAGAGCAGGCAGTGTGGGAAGGTGAGGGGGAGCTCCTGGTCCTGAGCCCACCTCCAGGCCCTTCTGCTTGCTGGCTTAGAGCCTCAAGCTCTGGCCTCTTGGCCCAGACAAGACCCTGGAAGAGCCTCCACGTTAGAGTCTGAGATCAGAAGTGCTGTGGGTGTCCGTCCTCAGCCCTGCTCATGGGAGTGCTGGGAGCTGCGAGTACCATTCTCCGTCCACTTGGTGTCTCTCTCTCCCTCTCTCCATTGTTGCTATATCTCTGACTTGTTTCATCACTGTCTCTCTCCTTGCCTTTGTCTCCCTGTCCCTTTGTCCTTCCCCATCCTTGCCTCTGTCCCTGTCCCCCTGCCTCTCCCTGCTGCAGATTCCCAGGCACATTCTGACACTGCACGAGATCCTGGCCCACTTTTCACGAGCACATCGAGCCAACAGCTTGGAGAACGCCAGGGCTAAACTGGGGGTGCTGTCTGGGTGAACTCAGCTCCCAGGTGCCCCCCCGGTGGACAGGCCAGGGCTGAGGATGCTCCCCAGCGGGAGTTTGCTGAACCCCAGATGGTAAAATGTCATGTTCAGGTTAGGATCCCAAGGGGTGGGTGTTGGGGGACCCCCAGCCTGTCCCACCTGGAAGCAGGGACACGGAACAATCTGAGGAGTTCACAGCTCAAGCCCAGGGGGCACTTGGTGGGATTGTGTGGGTGGTGTGCTGTCCCTGGCACAGATGGGGTTCGAGGAAGGGCTCTGGGCACTCACGTGGGCCCACCTGCCAGGATGGGGATGCGCCAAGGGACTCACAGGCACTCTGCCAACTTCCTCTGTTCTCCAGTGCCAGTGTGTCACAACGTGTGGTATAGGAGCCCCAGAGGGGGTCCTGGGTGATGGGCCTTCAAGTGCCAAAGGCTGCAGTCAACAGCAGGCAGTGTCATGGGTGGACAAGCCCATGACTTGTCCAGTGTCAGAGGCCCCAGCCCTCTGGTCAAGGCCCCTCTGCTGCCCCTCTTTCAGTCCCCAAAGCCCAGGGGGAAACTTCCTCTGCCGGGGCAGAAGCAGAGGGATCAGGGAGGAGGCGCCTACAACAGCACAGGCAGCAGTTGACGGTGGCCTACACCAGGTGGTGGTATGAAGGTGAGCAGGAGGTTCAAATTCTGGGTGTGTTTTGAAGATGGAAACAACAGGATTTTCTGATGCATTAGATGTGGGGAGAGAGAAGATGGGAGTCAAGAATGATTCGAGAGTTTTTGGTTGAGCAAGCAGAAGGTTGGAGTTGCTGCTCACCAAGATGGGGAAAGGTGCAGGAGGGGCAGGTGTGGAGGGGAAGTCTTTCTTGCTTCATTGGAGCTTTACTGGGGGAGTGTTGAACTTGAGATGGACAACAGTGGTGGAGAGGACAAGAAAGGAGGAGGGCGTTTGGGTCTGGAGTGTAAGGGAGTGAGCCATTCAGGAGCCATCAGGTCAGAGGTGGTATTTAAAGTCACATGAGTGGTGCGATCACCAGGGGAGTGAGTTTAGGCAGGAACGAGGTGCGTACCAAGAGCTGAGCCCTGGGGTCTGCACCTTATGGAGGCCAAGAGATGATGAGCAGCCTCATACGCAGTGATGGGCTGCCAGAAGCTGCAAGGGAGTGTGGTTCTGCAGCATGTGGGGTACAGTCCCCAGCCCTGCCAACCACTCAGTGCCCTAAATGGCTTCCCGTGTCCAGCAAAAGGCAGCCAGTAGGGCCATGTCTCCCAGCCTGGCAGTGGGAGGCCCAGGCTGGACTAGGGCAGAGCACAGGCCCCGGAGTGGAGGTTCATTCAGGGAGCAGATGTAATCAGAGCGTGATTGCAGACTAACAGAAACCATTGTGGGGTGGGGACCCCAGTCCTCTCATACCCCAAGGAGCCAAATCCTGCACACTTCCCCAAGGAGAAGACTTGGGGCTCCAGCGAGGCTCCTCATCCCTGTGGGATGCCCTGTCCCGGTGCGGGCAGTTGCGAGGAAGGCACATGGGTGCCAAGGCATTTATCCTAAGATTCTGATCCCCTTTCCCAAAGCCTACTCATCCTTTGTTCCACCTGATCACCTGCATCTGGCCTGAACACAACCTTAATGGCACAGAAGTGAGTTTTCCCATCGCCCTGACAGCAGCCCTTTCATGCTCCTCTCTCCCCTTGGGGGACTGAGGAAAGCTCCCAGCCAGGCATGAAGCCATCAGACAACCAACCCTCTCTGGCTGTGCTCAGAAACACTCCTCGCCTGGGGCTGGGTCTCTCCTACCTCTGGCCTTTGTCCCGCTTTTTCTCCTGAATCTCATCTGTTGGGCTCACTGTAACCCAGGTCGTCACTTCCAGTTCCCCCGGGAGCCTGTGGCCCTGGGAACTCCTCCCCAGCTGCCTGGACGGTGTGGCTCTCAGCACAAACTCCAGTTGGGGCTGGCAGGAGTCCTGAGCAGCTGCAGCTGGCACTTGTCTAACAGTGAAACTAGTGTTGCTACTCTGGAATCGCCCCCTTGTTTATAGCAAATACAGCCCTCCTCAGCAAAATCCCCACCCTCTTCAAAAGAAATGGTTCTGCTTAGTTTTGCTCACCTCCAAATATGAATCCCTATCCAGGGAACTAGCATATCCTTGAAAGGTGCCTCCCAGTGCCCCGTCCCTTCCAGAAGAGGGCTAGGGCCTGGGCTGCTGAGAAGAGCATTGCTGGGAGAGACAGACTGAGGCTCCTAAAGAAGAGACCCCTTCTCCATGCCCCAGTCTGATAACCAGAAAACAACGGATAATAATAGTTTTATAATAACACCTTTGCAACCAGTGATACTAGCAACAGCGATCACGGCCCTTTACTCAAGCACCTGCCATGTGCTGGGCCTGAGGTCAGCAAGTGAAATGCATTCTCTTCCATCCTCACTCCGACCTTCTACAGGTGAGCAAACTGAGGGTCGGAGGGGCCCAGTAATTTGCTCATCACGCTGAGTTCATTAATTAGAGATCCAGCTCGACCAGTGTCATCTCTCATTGCTGGGAGGGTTAAACTGGACAGTGTCTACTACCACACACATTAACCAGCCCTCTTGGTGATCTAGTCGTGGTTGTAGTATTTGAGGCATCAGCAGACAAATAAGAGGTTTTGTGCTTTTCTTGGAGTAGGTGGGGTAATTTCTCCAGAAGCTCCTCCCCACATGATTACTAACCTACTAAGACTCCTGAAAACCCACCAAGGCTCTTAGCAAAGTTGGTAACTCACAGGCTTCTTTTCCCACCACTGCTATTTTTTTTTTTTTTTGGTAAGGAAGATCAGCCCTGAGCTAACATCCATGGTAATCCTCCTTTTTTTCTTTTGCTGAGGAAGACCGGCTCTGAGCTATCATCTATTGCCAATCCTCCTCCTTTTTTTCCCCAAAGCCCCAGTAGATAGTTGTGTGTCATAGTTGCACATCCTTCTAGTTGCTGTATGTGGGACACGTCCCCAGCATGGCTGGAGAAGCGGTGCGTTGGTGAGCACCGGGGATCCGAACCCGGGCCACCGATAGCAGAGCTTGCACACTTAACCGCTAAGCCACGGGGCCGGCCCCACCGCCAATGCTATTTTTAAAAAGCAGTTAAATGGTGCCACCTCCTGGAGGAGGGGTGTTGCGGCAGTCAGAACAGGACAAATAAGAGAGTTGTCCTTCTTTCTAGATTAAGGGGCAAGGTGTGTCTTGCTCCCCCCAAGACGTGCTGGAACCTAATGGAGTCAGTCTTTCCGTGAGCCAGCTGGATTG
Source organism: Diceros bicornis minor (assembly GCF_020826845.1). Classification (NCBI taxonomy): domain Eukaryota; kingdom Metazoa; phylum Chordata; class Mammalia; order Perissodactyla; family Rhinocerotidae; genus Diceros; species Diceros bicornis. The sequence continues at coordinate 2,214,070 of NC_080759.1, forward strand.
CCAGGTGCTCCAAAACTAAGTCATTCCAGGGCCCGAACATTAAGGAAGCAACTGTATAAAGTGCATTGGGGGAGGGGTGGAGACATTAAGTGCAAAGCCCCTGAGGAAGGATGGGTGGGTGGAGTTCTATGGATGGAGATAAGCCCAGTAGTGGTGTGGAGATCAGAGTAATGAAGAAAGGTTGTTTCCAGTACTCCTGTCCTCCCAGTTTTGCCATCTCTGTTCCACGTGGTTCAGACTTTTAAATCAGACCTGCTTTCTAGCTATTAATCTCCATTTACATTTCCAACAGCTGTCTCCTTGGGCTATCAAAAGGATGATGGGAGATCATGCCCCTAGAGTGCCCGGCAGAGCGGGCATTCAATATGCATGCTCTCTCCCGCTTTGTGAACACAGGATCCACCTGAGAATCCTAGGCTTTCTTCCTAGGTCTGGCCAGAGGCCTGGCATTACCTTCTCACTGAGAGGTGGGAGCAGCCTGTCTCTGACATTTTCTCTCTCCACAGGATAATGCACAATGAAGTAAATGAAACAGAGAGCATCCAGGAAAACATAGCCATGGGGGGCGTGATTGTCGAAGGCTGAGACCCTCCTGGACACCAGCCAGACTTTTGTGAGATGGGGCATGGCACCCTGCCTCCTCCCACCCTCATGGTAGGCCCCAGCAGTGGTGGCACTTGGGGACACCACAAGTTGGTTTGGCTACCATGTGCCAAAATCTGCCAGCATGATTGCAGAGTATTCCAGGGCTGCTGGAGGAATGTGACAGGTGTATGTGGATGTCAGTATCTGCACACATGGATGCAGATATTACTGGTTTTCACAGTGCCCTTCTCTCCAGATGTACACATGATTCTTCCCAGATGCCCTTGATGTGTCTGTGGATGTCATAGTAAACACTGACATGTCCTTTTGGGGAGAGAGGAGTGGAGGATGGGGACAGATACTGATTGGCCTGGTGAATCACAAGCATGTTCAGCATCCGAGGGGAAGTCATGTGGGTCAGTCCCTCTGTCCCTTTCTCATCATCTTTGGCCCCTTGCGGGAGGCCGTGATCACAACGGTTCTCAGGGGTAGGAGGTTGCCTTCACCCTCAGCCTCCACTGTCCTTGGGAGCGGTGTTTGAGAGGCACAGCCTTGTGAGGGGGCAGCTAGAGGCTGTGACTGAGGGGACTGACTTCCAACTCGGAGACGTTAGAGCCGCAAAGAGTTTGCGAGTCACCTCTTCAGATTCCACTTGCTGTGGGACCCTCAGCTTCTGCTTGCATGCCCCCGAGGTGGCCTCCACCTCAGATGGGCCTCCTGAGATCCTTCTATCCAGCCTTGGGACTCTCTGAGCAGATGAAAGTCTCGTCAGCACGTCCTGCGGCCTGCGCAGCTGCCTTTGGCCCCTGCTGCCCTTAGCAAGGGTATCGTCGACTTGGAGTTTTGCCCCGAGCCCCTCTGTGTCGCCCCCTGTGCCTTTTCCCTAGGCCCACCCTGTGATCTGCTGAGCCCAGAGCCAGACTCCCTGTGTCCTGGCTCCCCCTGAGCTGCATTGGGCCCAAGCTGGAAGAGGCCCAAAGAATGACCTCTCCTGGGGTGGGCAGTGTCACCACAGTCCAGGAATCTGCTCCATTGCCCTGAGCCTAAGCATTTCCTCCCCTCCTGAGGGGCTGGGCTGGACATGAAGTCCAGACAAGGGGGCCCAGCAAGGTGCCAGGCAGTGATGGACGTGGGCAGGAGGCAGGGTGGTGGCCTAGAGCAGGTCTGGGGAGATAGAACGTCAGGGAGGGCTTCCCAAGGAGGCATCACTGGAGTCGAGTCTTGAAGGGTAAGGTGAGCTCACAGGGTGGATGGGGTGAAGGAAGGCCCTTCCAGGCCAAGGAGCAGCACTCAGGAGCCACAGGTAACTTGCCCTGGAACTAGAGTGGGAGCACAGAGGGGAGGCGATGGTAAGGAAGGAGAAGTGATCCCAGTGGTATAGCCGCCATTAATGGCTCATTTGTTGAATGATTCAAGTCCTACGTGATAGGAGTTCAGACAAGACTAATCCAGTCTGTTTCTATCTCTTCTGTGTTTCTCCCAGTACAAACAGTAAGTACAGGAATCTACATATATAAATAATATATGTATATTTTTTGAATAATACAAATCACTAGACTGAATAATATATTGAGTTAAATAATATAAATATATATTTAATGAATATATAATGAATATGTATAAGTATGTTTATATATATTTGAATTAAATAATATAAATATATATATGATTTAAAGGAATATTCAGACATAATAACAGTAATTTACAGAATTGATAAAAGACTCCTACTCTAGATTCAGGCAGCTGAATACATCTCAAGCACAACTAAAAAAAAAAAAAAATCTAGAGCCAGATCCATCCAGGGAAACCAAAGAACACTAAATACAAAAGAAGATATTCGAAGCTCCACAGAGGAACAGAACACTTACAGAGACTTACATTTAGACCTATGATACATTTCTTAACAATGGAAGGCAAAAGAGAGTTGGAATAAATCTTCCAGGTACAGAGAGAAAAGAACTTTCAGTGCATATCCAATCAAACCATACCTCAAGAACTAGGGTGACTTAAAGATATTTTTATGCAAACATTTACTAAGGGTATTACCACCAACAAATGCTCATTAAGGATCTTCTAAAGAATATAATTTAAGGGGGCCAGCCACCTGGTGTAGTGGTTTAAGTTCAGCACGCTCCGTTTCCAAGGCCTGGGTTCATGGGTTTGGATCCCAAGAGTGGATCTACAACACTCATCAGCCATGCCATGGTGGCGACCCACATACAAAATAGAGGAAGACTGGCACAGATGTTAGCCCAGGGCTAATCTTCCTCAAGGAAAAAAACTTAAAAAGTGAAAAAGAATATACTTTAGGAAGAAAGAAACTGATAGAAGAACTGCTAAGAGGTAAAAATGGATCTTGAGGATAAAAAAGGGTAACATCTGAATAAATCATTGAAAGCATGACTTTACCAAACAATAATAATATTGACAATGTATAACTGATGGAGTTAAAAACTAATGACAAGGGAACTTCTGTTTTAGAGGAGACTAGGACAGGAAAGCACACTTGGTGCAAAACTGGACACAGGCAGATAAATTAGAAATATATTTTTAGAGCATCAGACAACTTCAGAATCAACCAACTAAAATTCCAGAAAGAAGAAAAAGTCTTTTATGTGAGCAAGGATATTTATCTTTCTTTCCCCTGGAGGCGTTTTCTGATTCTAGCTGGTTGCCGAGGATCTGGCTTGCTCAGTCAGAGCCTCAGCTAGGGAAAAGAGAAACTAGCCAAACTTGTAGTGATTCTGCAGGACTGGTGTGGCAGAGGAAACCTGAGGGCTTGCAAACACACAACTGCTCTTTCTCACAGCACATGTGCTAAATTTTGGTTCCACACAGGAATCTGAGGAACTAGGCCAAAAGCTTCCACAAAACAAAGTGAAACGTCCAGAAGTGGTGGAAGTGGCCTAAGTCCAACATACTGCTAGTCTGACCTTCAGGGAATTTGCCATATTGTGAAGCGATGTAAGGTAGGAGGCTGCAGAGCTGCGCTGAGATGTCTGAAGGGAGTAGCTGAATTTTCTGTGGGCTCCCAAACCTGAAGAGATAGAGATCTACCAGACTTAGAACCAGACCCCTGTGCGGGGGAGAGGAGCACAGCAAACAGGAACAGGGGAAAGCAGAAGGGCTGGGTTTACTAAAAGTGAGACCCAGCCCCAACTCTGACCAACGTCTGATTGGACTCAGGTGCTCCAACCTCACTCTGTTTCTCAACGAAGGACAATAAGGTCATGTGGAGCCTCTCGAGTTACGTTACACAGACCTTCCAAAGACACTGGTGAGAGGATGGAGAAGGCACGCCACAGACTGGGAGAAGACCTTTGCAAATCACATATCTGACAGGACAATAAAGAACTCTCAAAACTCGGCAATAAGAAAATCCAAGTTTAAAATGGGCACAGATTTGGACACTTCACTAAAGAAGATAAACAGATGGCAAATAAGCACAGGAAAAGATGCTCAATGTCATTAATCGTGAGAAAAATGCACATAAAAACCACATTGAGATACTGCTACGTACCTATTGGAATGACTAGAATTAAAGAGGATGACCATAAGAAGTGTTAATGAGGATGGAAAGTAACTGGAACACTCCTACATTGCTGGTGGGAACACAAAGTGGTTCAGCCTCTTTGGAAAACAGTTTTAAAGTGGAGTTTGTTATGCTGCTGTAACCAATTAGCACAAATTTCATGGCTTAAAAACAACTCAGATTTATTGTTTTACAGTTCTGTAGGTTAACAGTCTGACACGGGTCTCCGTGGACTATAATCAAGGTGTTGGCAGAGCTGGGTTCTTTTTGGGGCACTCTAAAGGTTAATCCATTTCCTAGCCTTTTCAAGCTTCTAGAGACAACCACAGTCCTTAGGCTGTGGCCCCCCTCCTCCACCCTCAAAACCAGAAACTCTACATCTCTCTGGCCCTGCTTCCCTTGTGGCATCTTTTTCTACTCTGCTGCTTCTCTTTCCCTTTTGAGGCCCTTTGTGATGCACTGGGCCCACCTAGATAATCCAGGATAATCGCCCTATTTTGAAGTCAGTTGATTAGCAACCTTAATTCCATCTGCAAATTTAATTCACCTTTGCCAAGTAAACTAATATATTCCTATGTTCCAGGGATTAAGACACATTTGTGGGCCATGACTTTGCTACACAAACAGTTTTTAAAATAAAGTTAAACATACACATACCATGTGACCCAGCAATTCCACTTTTAAGTGCTTACCCAAGAGAAGAAGACTTATGTTCACACAAAAACTTGTTTGCAAAGATTTATAGCAGCTTTATTCATAGTCAAAAAAGACAAAACTGAAAATAACTCAAATGTCCTTCAACTGGTGGATGGATAAACTGTGGTACATTCATACAATGGATACTACATTCAGCAATAAAACAGAAGGAAATGCTGATACAGGCAACAACATGGATGAACACTAAAATGAATGTATTGTGCTACATGAAAGATTCCAGACTCAAAAGGCCAAATGCTGTAGAATTCCATCTATATGATATTCTAGAAAGGACAATCCACAGGGAAAGACAGCAGATCGTTAGTCTCCAGGGGTTAAGGGTGGGGGAAGAGTTGACTACAAAAGAGCAGCTGAAGGGAGTTCTGGGTGCTGGAACTGTTCTGTATATTGAATGTGGTAGTGGCACAGCTCTCTGCATTTGTCAAAACAGTTGTAACAAGAGGAAAACAAATACATCATTGCTCACCCATCAGATTGGCAAACCTTTAAAAATCTGACAATGCCAATCTGACAATTCCCAGGGCAAGGATGACCCATACACTGTTGGTGGGAATGGAAATTGTTAAAACTTCAGAGGATGATTTGGCTGCAGCTCGTCAAGTTGCAGATGCACATCAGCCTTTGGCCCAGCAATCCACTCACAGGCAGGTGTCCATTCTAGGGAATCCATGTGTGCTCGAGGAGACACACATAAGGATAGTCATTAGACATGGTAGGAGAATGAATTAATTGTAGTTAGTAGTTATTTTAAAAAGAAAGGAAATATACATATGGGAAAGAATCAACCCTGCTGGCTACATATATGATCTGAGAAGGCAACTCATTAGTTTGTCTCCTTAGTAGTATGTATACAGCACAGAGAGCACTGTACTAAGAATCTGGAGACAAGCATCCGAGCATTTACTTCCAACTCTGTCACTAAGTAGCAGTCAGACTATGGATGACTTAACTCAAGAAACCTCACTTTCCATTTCCTGGAAAATGAAGAGTTTAGGCTCTACAACCACTAAAATTATTTCCATCTCCACGATTCTATGATTCAATAAGCCAACTATCAAAAATTATATTCCAAAGTACCTATGTTGAGAAACTGTTCTTCCCAGATACCCTGAAATCAGAAACTATCAGAGAAATAGGACTTCTTAATATGTTGATACATAAAATGATCCAAATTTCTTGGTGTGTCTATGACCAGCTTGTTAATCAAGATCGTAACTCAGAAAGAGCGTATAAGCAGCTAAACCCACCACATTGACTCGGGTCACCCTCAGGAAAAACTAATATACCTTCTCCCATTTTAACATTCCAAAACAAGTTCCCCATACTAATGAGTCCATCTTGTCAAGTTCAGGTCTGTCTAGCCAAAAGTCATTCATGTATATGATAAGATTTACTTGATTTTTTAACAAAGATAAAATGATGAATGGCTTTTTGTATTTTGCCTGTTTCATCTATAAAGATCTTACATTATAATTTAATAGCTTCAGCCTGCTACAATAAATTATAGAGCCTTTTGAAACTTGTAATATGCCACGTCCAACATGATCTAGTAAAAAAATCAGTAGTTCAGAATCCAAAAAAGCTTAGTTAAAAATTTCAGTACCACCAATACTTACACTTCAAAGATACAAATAGCCAACAAGTCATTTGTTCCTACTGCAGAATTTAATAGGTTATTAACTTCTGTAATCATCCAAAAGCATAATTAGGATGTTATCATTAAAATGTATTTTTTAATCAGAAATATTAAAACTAATGATTAAACTATTAAATTAAATAATTAACTAAATATTAAAACTAATGGCAACTAACGATCTGTTGTCTTTCTTTATGGTTTATCTTTTCTAGAATATCATATAAATGAAATCCTACTGTATTTGGCCTTTTGACCTTTCACCATGTCAGTCAAATCAAAATTTCAAAATTCTTGTTCTATGGGCTTTCCAAATCTAAATTCTTACGATTCTAAATGAGTACGGAGACAAAACACACACTACATACTACTTCTAAAAACCTCCTCCTTATCCGATTTTAATTTTAGCACCAACTGCCAAGAAAAACCTTTCCACTGAAACCTAAATTCCATACACATTATGTCAATCATCAATTGATCAGTCATCAATCTATCTTAACCAAAGGTGAGTTATTATTAGGAAGTTACATAATTTTCACCAAGGATTGTTTAAAGCTCCTGCCATTAAATGCAGTTTACAACAATTCACAGGCTTCAAAGTTCGCCTTGCAAATATAGAGTCAATTATCAGAAACCATTAATGGGATTAGGCTTTTCTATAAAAGTGGTCCCAAGGAAGTAGGAACGCTTATTTGTTTAAAGAACGCAGTGAGGAGCCCAATAGCCTGCGCGGAGTCAGGCAGAGGAGCGCTGACCACTGGCTGTCTTCTGAAGGAAAGTGTTCACCCCGGGATGTCGCGACCTGGCCTAGACGGGGTCCTGGGGGAGCGCGAACTCAAGGGCACACACAGAGGGCAGGCGACTCCCTGCCGCCCCCTGCACCTCTGCTGGGTGGGCAGGAGACCCTGCCGAGGTGGGGCCACGCCAAGGCAGAGGGGCCCGCTGGCCAGGCGACGCTCCTCTGCTCCTCCAAGGGACAGAGGTTTGGCTCCCCCGCCTGAGGCAGCCCGCCAGCAGCCCCGTCCCCATCCGCCGCCCCCGACACCGCGCTCCCGCCATCAGCGGCGGAGATCTCCTCGCGGAGCCCGCCGCCCACCGCCCACCGCCTACCTCGGCGCCGCCTCCTGCCCAGCGCTCCTCCACACTGCAGAAAGGAGAGCTCCCCAGCGCTGAAAATCCTGGAGGAAAGATCCAGAAACCGCCAATCCCCCCACACAAACCTCCGAGGCAGCCACCTCCGCACCAGGGACCCTGCCTCTGGTGCACGCATCACGCACCTCTCCAGCTCGCCGGCCCCTCTGCCGCTCTGAGCGCCGGTCCTGCGCATGCGCGGGCCTCCGAGGCTACAATGGGAACCGCTGGAGGGGGGCGCTGGCTGGGCATGGGGGCATGGTGACCGATGTGTCCATGAGACGAGAGCAGGAGCTGGCTGGCGCTCTGCAGCCCTTGACTCTGCTCTCCCTGGATTACCGTCAGCTCCTGGAGAAGATCTGCCTTCCCTTGAGGCGGCTCCTCCTGTCCTGAGAAGTGCGTCACATGATCTAACATTTGTTTAAAAAAGAATGATGACATCCTTAACACCTGAAGTGTGTCGTGTCCCCAGAAGAATTCTCTGCTTCCCCAGAAGACTAGACAGTGAGCAGCTGGGACCGAGTTCTGACCCAGGAAGGAAAGACGCTGAGTGTGAAGCCGTCTCCCCTCCGCCAACTCCTCATCCTGATCTGTGGCCTTGATGGGGTGACTGCGCTGGGGACTTGTGCAGGGGACAGTGCTCAAGTGTTTGCCCACGGTATTACATTTCTTATGGTTTAGTGGTTAAAAGAGGAGGCAAGCTGTCAATTTTTTAGACAATTTCACTTGCAGAAATGTCTTTGGACAAAGAAGTTTGTTTTCTTCTGATTTTTATAATCAATAACAATAATTAAAATACTTATTTTCTTGATCTCATTGGCATGCTAAAACAAACAAGTCACTTGGTTTTCACCAAATTGGCCACATTTTCATTAAAACTTTGGAAGTATTGCTGTTTGAGGTAAAGAAACCATCTGGGAAGAGCAATTACCCTTAGTTGCTATCTTCCCAGATAAATGTACAAACACAGAGCTATGAGCCGTTTCGACGGGCCTGGCAAATCCAGTTTGAGTTCTAGAATGGATCATCCAAAGTAAGGTTAAATTAGTAATTTTCTGAGGAGTTTGCAAGTAAATGTTCATGTTGCCTTCATCAAATAAGTCTGGTGATTTAAATGAAGTTTAAGTTTAATGATAAAAGTTTTCAAGAGACTGAGAAATATTAAGTACACGTACTTAAAAACGTGTAAATTAAAGTAAAGCCTGGTATTATCCTCTTTAAAACAGAGTCACAGTAGCACTATTGTCAAGGTATGACAAGGAATAGAAATGTTTTATAGAGTCAATTCTTCACTTCTAAAGGACCTAATGTGACATTCTAGAAATCTCCATAGTCTTTCAGTCATCTACATTTAAATTGCTCAATTTATATTTTAAAGACTAATGAATCTGAGGGCAAAATATTCAAGGTCATTGTTTAATTGTTTTTCATTGTTGCAAAGTACATGGGTATAAAGTGTGGCTGAAATCCATGGTCTTGGAGAAGAAAAATATACAGAACTTATTTATCACTCTCACAGTGTGTCCTGACTTAATCCTACAAATGTCCCAAGTATAAAGCCTCAGTGAATTCCATTCTGTTCTTAGATATGACATCTTTCATTCATAATGAATATTCTCAAATTAGGCTCCAGCTAGTAATTATGTTCCTGATGCAAATAGGCAATAAAGAAGAATCCATGTTTGATTAAATTGGGCTCAAGAGGACTACTTAGAACCAAAATTTGTTTTTTGCTTTGTTTTTCTTTATCGATGTCTTTCTTTCTCCTCAGTGGATTTGGCAGACAAATGACACAGAAAGCTGAGAGACTGGAGGGCAGGGTCTTGAAGAATATGGGGTTTCCTCATCTTCAAGATCTTTTTATCTTTCAAATTCTATGATTTTTACTATTTATATAGGGATTCTTTTTTTTCATTATTTCTAATAGTGATCATAATAGTGAGACTAACAAAACTTAGCACCTGTGGAACATTTTTCATTGTAAAAATTTACGTTATTCTAAGCCAGAAAGAGAAAGACAAACACTGTATGATCTCACTCATATGTGGAATATAAACCAACACATGGACAGAGAAAACTGGACAGTGGTTACCAGGGGCAGTGGGGGGTGGGGGGTGGGCACAAGGGGTGAAGGGAGTCATATATATGGTGATGGACAAACAAAAATGTACAACCCAAAATTTCACAATGTTAGAAAACATTAAAACATCAATAAAAAAATAAATAAATAAAAAAATAAAACAAACAAAAAAATTTACGTTATTCTGACAACTGTTAATATTTTAAAAAGCCATTAACAGCTAATCTGATGCTCAGAGGATTTTTAGGGTAGTGAGACTGTTCTGTACATAATGGTGGCTACATGTCACTATATGTGTGTCAAAACTCATGGAACTGTACAACACAAAGAGTGACCCTCAAACTAGGGACTGTTTGTCCCTAACAACGTATCGATATTGTTCATTCATTATAACAAATGTATCACACTAATGCAAAGTGTTAATAATAGGGGAGATGGGGCTTGGGGGAGAGGAGAGGGGCAGTGCGGTGGGTGTATGGAACGTTATGTACTCTCTGCTCAATTATCTATAAATCTAAAACTGTACTTTTAAGAATCAAATTTTTTAAAGTTTTTTTGAAAGGCACTGAAAGGTAATTTAACACTGTAGGGCATCTATTTTGTGCAGAAGGACAAGGAAAGAAGAAGGTGATATGATTTAAACAGTTCACCTTGTGAGAATTTGAATTGCGGTGTGTTTCTGAAGCCTTGGACAAGGGCAGGACATAGAATTTGAGACATGGATGAAATAAAGGAGAAGGAAGACATCAGCGTGATCAGACCTGATCAATTAATATTAGGACAAATTACTAAATTGGACGGATTTGTTTTTATTTTCTTTGCTTTTTAGAAACCTTACACCGTTCTATGAAAGCCACACGTGCACAGTGTCAACAGGTATGTTTCCTACCGAGCGGCACCTGCTTCTCTCCCTCTGCATCTTCTATTCCTTTCCCCTCCTCTCACTACCTCTGACTGATGGTCGCTGTGTCTATCTCCCTTCCTTACTCTTCCTCTCTCCTTTTTTTTTTTTTTTCTCTTTGTGCTTTCTCCTCTAACAAATCAGACTAACCATAACTTTCCTGGTCATTGTTTACTTCCACTGAAAGAACTCAGTGGTTTCCATCAAGAACTGATAGATCAGTGTTCTGGGAAAAATTTCTCTATTTCAGCTATTTCTCCACCCTCAATCTGAAACAGGAAAATTTCTTGAACGTTGAACCCATTTTTTATATTTTTTTCTTTTTTGAATCCAAATTTCAGAGCTCCTGGTTGTATTGGAAAAATTCCTGAAGAAGGCTGCCTGGAGTTGAGCCGATAGCTCTTCCTATAAAAAGAGCCATAACAAAGAATCCTTATTTTGTCCATGGGGCCTCAGGAGAAGCCCTAGTGAGAGAGGAATCCTTGCTAACCCTATGTTGTACCACTGGCTTCTCCTTAGACAGTGGTTCTCGAACTCCAGTGTGCATTAGAACTGTGTGGAGGTCCCCTACAACACAGAATGCTGGGCCCATCCCAGAATTTGTGATCCAGTAGGATGGCGGACCCAAGAATTTACGTCTCTGATCATTTCCCAGGTGATGCTGCTGACCAGCCACACATTGAGAACCACCGGCTTGGAAACCTTAGGTTTCAAAGGATGCTTTCCTTGAGCAGACAGCCAAAACTATCAAAATCTTAATCAAGATTCACCAACAACTTCAATGTGTTGGCATTTGGATCTAGAGGCTCCTGAATTGTAAGAGACTAAAGCAAAGATTACGCTGATTTCAAGGTTTGTGACTCTCCTAAGTGTCACCCAATTCCTTTGCTTGCTTCCCTTGACCCCTACCTGGCTAGGAAAGAATATTAAAAACAAAGCCAGCTTTGATTATTTAACCTTCAGTCAATTAAGACATTTTTGAGTAAGATTTTTTTGACAGAATAGCCAACTTTCTTTTATCTACACTATTGGAAACGAATTATTAGTGATAACAATGGTTGTTTACTGAGGACCTAATATGTCTCAAGCCCTTTACATACTTTTATTGCTCTGCTTCTCAGAACCCTATGGCATCCCAGGTGTGTTCACTGTTTCTCCACCACTCCTCTAATGAACCCCCAGACCACACTTATATTTGACTTCACCATGCCTTCTCTCATTTAATTTAGCAGTAGATTAAAATTACAGAAGAAACTTGAAGGGGTCTTGAACCCCAGCGGGAGAAGGTCTAAAGTCTATCCAGGACAAATGGCTTAATGTTTGTTTCTGAGAAGTTTCCAGGGACAAAAACTCCACAACCTCCAGAAACTAGTTCTGTTGATTATTAATATCTCTAATCAATGATATATAGTAATTAATTGGTTTTTTATTGATTGGTTGATTGCTATATTACTTTGCCATATGATAAAATTTTTCTTTGTGTTATTTAAATAATTTTCACTTTATATCCACTTTTTAAATTTAGCCTTCTCTGGACTTCCTCATACATTGAAGATGGTAATTGTCACCTATTAACATTTTCCTCTTCTGTTTAGATAACCTCAGTTTCTTTACTGTATTAAAAATATTTAATAAGTGTTGTACTTTTTTTCTCTAGTTCTTCTCTAGGTTCAATTTATTGGGTAGTATAGTGGAAAGATGACTTCAGAGGTCCTGTGTGGTAAAGAATCATCTTTGTACTGTATTCAATGTGAATAAAATCTATATTAGTTTTGTGTTCAGTCTAATCTAGAATCTGAACCTTTCCTTCCATCCTCCCTCTATTGTCTGGAATAGTTAATAATCCCAGACCTAGAGTTTTGCTTGTGGAAAGTGTTTCTTGTTCTTGTTGGTTAGTTGGCTTGACGTTCTAACAATTCAATTTATTTAGTAGATATGTCAGTTTTCCTATTTTATGTTTTTTCGTGTGTCAGTTTCAGTATATGGGTTTTTTATAAAGTGAATTTTGACCTTTGCCGTCTAATTCGTAGTGCTAAGTATTTCACAAAATGGTGTATCTCGTTAAGATCTAAGCACTCTGTAGAGAATACTTCTTATTTGATTTCTGATACTGGTCATTTGTGTTTCATTTCTTTTTCTTTTCCTTAATCAGTTTTGCTAGTGGTTTATTAACATTATTAATATTTTAAAAATAACTTTTAGCCTGATTTATTTCTTTAGTATTTTTCTATTTCATTGATTCTTATCTTTATTATTGTTTCCTATCTGTATTTTTTCCAGTGTTATTCTCTTTTAATTCTTGAGACAGAAGCTGAGATTGTGGATTTCCTGTCTTTCTTCCATACTCATACATTCATTTAAGGCTACACACAGATGTAGCTGGTATCTCTTGTCTTCCCTAGTGTATTTCTAAATTCTGTGCTGCAAGCCATGTCTGCCCCATAGCGTCTCCAGCCCATGAGCCTACAACCATGCCAGCCTTTGTGTGTCTCCGTCCCTCTACCTGAAGCTCATATCTTGTGTCGAGTGTCACCATCTCATATGACTGCGGCCCATGTCTGCCCTTTTATGTTGTCAAGATTTTCTCTCCCCTCTGTCCATACCACCTCTCAAAAGTCTCCATTCCTTGTTCCTGTAGCCCTTGCCAACCCATATGAGTCTCCATCCCCTCTCTCTAAAACCCATGTCAGACAACTAATGTAATTCTCTCATGTACCTGCAGCACATACATTTCCTCGAGTGTCTCTATCTCCTGTGCCCACATTTTATACCAAACCTCACATGTCTCTCTCACTCCATGTGTCTGCATCCCTTTCCATCCCTGAGTGTGCCTGTCCGCTGTGCTTCAGCCCATGCCAGCTCGTGTTTGTCTACATTCTCTGTGCCTCCAGCCTATCTAGACAACCAGTGTTTTCATTTACTGTTCCTCTAGCCCCTGTCTGAACTCTTGTGTTTCCTTACCCTGTGCCTGTAACCCATGTGTGCCTCAAGTGTCTTTACTCAGTGTCCCACGCTTGGGTGTCATTCACTTGTTAAAGGACATATTGGTTCCTTCTAGGTTTTGGCCATTGTGAATAAAGCTGCATTTTAGATGTTCTTAGGGGTCTGTGTGTGGATGTATATTTTCACGGTAGTTGGAGAAATACACTGCTGCACAATTGGTGCACCATATAGTGACACTATATTTAGCTTCACAAGAATTAGCAAGATGTCTTCTTAAGAGGTTGTACTGTGTGTATTCCCATCAGCAGTGAATGAGATTTCCTATTGTCCTACATCCTCACCAGTAATTGGTATTGTCAGTTTTTGGTTTTTAGCTATTCTACTAGAAGAGTAGAGTATCTCATTGGTGTTTCAGTTTGCTTTTTCTTAATGCACAATGGATTTTATTTTCCAATAATTTCTTGTTGTTGAGCAATTTATATTTGCTTATTTCTCATGTATATATATATTTTTGGTAACTTGTCTATTCATATTTTGGTCTATTTATTTTAATTTGGGGAGTTTGTTTTCTTGTTGCAGCATTTGATTGGTTCTTTGAATATTTTGCATGCAGGTCTTTCTGCAGATATGTGTTTTACAAACGTATTATCCTATTCAGGAGTTTGTATTTCCACTCTGTGAATGCCGTCTTTCCCAGATTGGAGAGTTTAAATTTAACCAAGTCCACATGATCAATTAGTTTCTTCATGGATTGTGCTTTTTGTCTTGTATATGAAAACTAATCATCAAACTATAAATCATGAAGATTTTCTCCTGTTTCCCAGTATGATTTTTACAGTTTTGCATTTTATATTTAAGTTGATGAGTGATTTTGAGTAAATTTATGTCTAAGGTGCAAAGTTGGTGTCTTTGTTCATTTATTTCCATAGGGTCGTCCTTTTTTATCATCACCATGGTTGATGATGACTAGAGACTAAAAGACTAAAGACCTGAAAGACTATTATTTTTTATGTTGGAGTGCATTTATTGTCTTGACCAAGATCAAGTTGTCTGTATTTGCAGAGGTCTATGTGTGGACTTTCCATGCTTTTTCATTTACCTCTGTGTCTATGCATTTTATTTTTTATTTATTTTTTAATTTTTATTTATTTATTTTTCCCCCAAAGCCCCAGTAGATATTTGTATGTCACAGCTGCACATCCTTCCAGCTGCTGCACGTGGGACGCGGCCCCAGCATGGCCAGAGAAGCAGTGCTTCGGTGTGCGCCTGGGATCCGAACCCGGGCCGCCAGCAGCGGAGCGCGTGCACCCAACCGCCAAGCCATGGGGCCGGCCCTATTCATTTTAAAATATCACGGTTTGGATCCTGGGCGTGCACCGATGCATGGCTTCTCCGGCCATGCTGAGGCTGCATCCCACATACAGCAACTAGAAGAATGTGCAGCTATGACATAGAACTATCTACTGGGCCTTTGGGGGAAAACAATAAATAAATAAAATTATTAAAAAAAATCACGGTCTCTTGATTATTGTAGTATTGTAAAATATCACAGTCTCTTGACTTTGTAATTAATCTTGACATTGAGAAGTGTGAGTTCATCAATTTGTTCTTCATCAGGATTGTCTAGACTACTCAAGGTTTCAAATGAGTTGGTCAATGTCTACAAAATAGCTTGGTGAGATTTTTATTGGAATTGCACTGGACCTTTAGATCAATTTAAGAAGAATTGACATCTTAATAATATTGTGACTTTTGATCATGAGCAAGGAGTATATCTCAATCGATTTATTTTTTCTTTTATTGTTTTTAAGAATGTCTCATATTTTTTTCCACAGATATCTGTAAATATTTTATTGGATTTACACTTGAGGATTTCTTTGTGTATGTGTGTGTATTGTTAATGGTTTTGTTTCATATTCCAATTATTTGTTGGTATATAGAAAATCAACTGAATTTTGTATATTGAATTTGAACTTCTCTTTGTGATATCTCTATAAATTCCCATCTGGGCACAGAACAGGGGGCTCCATTTCTGTTTGAACATCCCAAATCATGACATTGAATAATCTGAACACTGAATTTCAGCCATTCACCAGAACTGCCAAGGCACACAGCCACCACTAACACTGCAGTTACAAGCCTTTTCCAAGAGACGTGCCCTCGGATTCATTAAAGAACGCCTGTTTTCCACTCGGCCTGGCAGTGGCAGTTTGGCAAGAAGACTGCAGAACCCTTACAGGCTTGCTCCTAGAGCTGAGCCAAACTCTCCCTGTCTTCCATTGTTGAAACTGAGTCTGTGCAGAACCTCCCTCAGCTCTAGGTCTTAAGGCTCTCTCGCACATAACTTCCCAGACACACTGCACTTACAAGCCTTTTCTGAGAGTCGTTCCTTCAGATTCACTAAAGAAAGCCAGTTCTCAACTCGGCCTGCCAGTGGCAGTTTGGCAAGAAACTGCAGAGCCCTTAGAGACTTGTCCCTAGAGCTGAGCCAAACTATCTCTGTCTTCCATTTCTGGATCTGAGGCTGTGCAGAACCTCCCTCAGCTCTAGGAATTAAGACTGTCTCACACATAAATTCCAAGACACTGCAGTTAAAAGCCTTTTCTGAGAGGCATTCCCTTGGATTCACTAAAGAAAATCGGTACTTGACTCGGCCTGCCAGTGGCAGTTTGATGAGCAACTGCACAGCCAGATTGTATGTATAACTGAGATCAAATGGTATTTGTCTTTCTCTGTCTCAGTTATATCACTTACCACAATGACCTCAAGGTCCATCCATGACATTGCAAATGGCAAGATTTTTTCATTTTTATGGCTGAATAATATTCCATTGTAAACATATACCACATTTTCTTTTCTTATTTTTTGTGAGGAAAATCAGCCCTGAGCTAACATGTGCCAATCCTCCGCTTTTTGCCGAGGAAGACTGGCCCTGGGCTAACATCCGTGCCCATCTTCCTCCACTTTATATGGGACTCCATCACAACATGGCCTGACAAGCGGTGAGGCAGTGCGCGCCCGGCATCTGAACCCCGGGCTACCACAGCAGAGCACACACACTTAACCACTATGCCACCAGGCCGGCCCATGCTACGTTTTCTTTATCCACTCATCTATTGATGGACATTTATTTGGTTCCATTTCTTAGCTATTATAAATAATGCTGTAATAATCACAAGGTTGCATATATCTTTTCAAGTTAGTGTTTTCATTTTCTTCGGATAAATACACTGAAGTGTATCTATTTTTAATTTTTTCAGGAACCTCCACTGTCTTTTCCATAGTGGCTGCACCAATTTAAATTCCCATGAACAGCACACAAGGGTTTCCTTTTCTTCACATCCTTGCCAACACTTATTATCTCTTGTCTCTTTGATGATCGCCACCCTTACAGGTGTGAGGTGATAGCTCTTTGTGCTTTGGGTTTGCATTTCCCTGATGATTAGTGACATTGAGCTCCTTCTCATGTACGTGTTGGCCATTTGGATGTCTTCTTGGGACAAATGTCTACTTAGTCCTTTGCCCATTTTTCAATTGGATTGCTTTTTTGTTATTGGGTTGTATGAGTTCTTTATAAATTTTGTTATGGGTTGTATAATTTTTTTATAAATTTTAGATATTTAACTCCTTATCTGATACATGGTTTGTAAAACTTTTCTCCCAGCCTTTTGATTTTGTTGGTTGTTTCTTTTGCTGGGCAGAAGCTTTTAAGTTTGATGTAGTCCCATTTGTTGATTTTTTCTTTTGCTGTTTGCAGTTTTGGTGGGATATCCACAAAATCATTGCCAAGACCAATGTGGAGGAGCCTCTTCCCTATGTTTTCTTCTAGCAGTTTTACAGCTTCAGGTCTGGGAATGTCCAAAAGGCCGGGAGGAGCAATGTCCCTTTTTTTCGGAGCTGAACAGATTCAGTCTCTCATTTCTCTATCAAGCAGTTTTGTTCAGACCTTATAAACATAATTCTTTCCAATTTTAAGCCAAATTAAAAAGGTCAGCCTCCCCCATTCACTCCAAAAGTGCCCCCTAGCCTCCCCTGGTCAAGGAAATTCCCCCTGGGTTTCTCGTTCCCAGGAATTCTGCCCTAGGTTTCTCTGACCTAGGGAATGTACCAGTACCCCCTTAAGACACCTTGCCTTAAGCCTTGAAAACAGCTCAAATAAACTCTGAAATGTTGACTTACAATAAAGAGGTCTAGGTTTCAGGAGAACTCACTGGGGTCACCTGAAGAATGCAGTGATCTGGAGGGCACAATATGCCCCTATTGGTACCCAATGCCAGTTCAGTGTAGATTCCAGGTGGTCTCTGGTGGGTTTCTCTGAAATCCTGCCATGACTACACCAACAAACGTCTACATAAATAATCCATAATCAATGTATAAATCGAAATTGGAGTGAGTTTATTATGAGCCAACTTTTGAGGACCATGGCCCAGGGCCTTCCTTCCCTAAAGAAGGAATGGCACCAAAGAAGTGGGGTGTACAGAGCAGTTATATGCTGTCAAAGAGCTTGTATCACATAGGATTGTAATGTCCCTTTTACTATAGCAACAAGATCGCCCTGTCAGATTGCCCTGCCAGAATAGCAATTGATGGACACAGCAGGGAGCAGGTCTGCTGTCTTGATGGGCTTGGCTGGTGTCAGGTCTGTTGTCTCAAACTGGATGGTCACAGGATGACTGCAGCAACCAAGTCCTAGCTTAGGGAGAAATGCTCATCCTTAAGGTACTGCCAATGAGGGCATCTTTATCTTAAGGTCATATTCTCTTCTTTTTGGGACATGGGAAAGCAGATACACAATGCAGGCGACAGGCCCTTTTGGAAAAACAAACTCTGGCCAAATTAGTTTTACCCCAAGTGGCTTCCTCATGTGCTCCAATATATCCTATTGCGTGCCATTTATTTATCAGTTCCTTAGTACTCATTGTGTGTCTGTTATGTATACGGAATATGTAATATCCTGGGGAAAACTGGAGTTATAGGATATAGTGTCTGCAGACAAGAAGCTTATTACCCTACTTGGAAAATAACTACATTTCTTTTTTTTTTGTGAGAAAGATCAGCCCTGAGCTAACATCCATGCTAATCCTCCTCTTTTTGCTGAGGAAGACCAGCTCTGAGCTAACATCTATTGCCAATCCTCCTCCTTTTTTTTCCCCCCCAAAACCCCAACAGATAGTTGTATATCATAGTTACACATCCTTCTAGTTGCTCTATGTGGGACACGGCCTCTGCATGGCTGGAGAAGCGGTGCGTCCGTGTCCGCCTGTGATCCAAATCGGGGCCGTCAGCAGCGGAGCGTGCGCACCCAACTGCCAAGCCACAGGGCTGGCCCCAATAACTACATTTCTGAAATGCTAAACAGAAACACAGTAGAGAAAAAGACATGCCTCAATGGTCGAGGAAATGTCACAGCAAAGTTATTAATTGAATGCCAAACAGCGACAATCAGCACAAATGCCAAGAAAGCTCTGGAGACTCAAGTTTGCTCAATTAGCTTCTCACAATAAAGCAAAGATTCAGCACTGGTTCTGGAGAGACCTTGATGTGGACATATGGTGATGATGTTGAATTCCTCTGAAGAGGATTTTTTAAACACAGGAAATAATGTGTGATTATTCTAACTAAACATAGATTTTTTTTTTAAGTTTTATTTATTTATTTGCCTCCCAAAGCCCCAGTAGATAGTTGTACGTCATAGTTGCACATCCTTCTAGTTGCTGTATGTGGGACACGGCCTCAGCATGACCGGAGAAGCAGTGCGTCGGTGCGCGCCCGGGATCCGAACCCAGGCCGCCAACAGTGGAGCCTGCACACCTAACCGCTAAGCCACGGGGCCGGCCCTAAACATAGGTTTTTAAAATGTCAAAACGAGTGGTACTCCTGGTGTGTTATTTCTGAATAACAGCTGTCATCGTCTTAGCTCTTTCCACATAGTGTTCGCTCCTGCCTCACACCAGCCCCATGAACAGGGCTAGGGCGGGTATCATTCCTGATTTCCTGATGAGAACGCTGAGGCCTTGTAAAGTTAGGAGATCTGTCTGGGTGCTGGTATTGATGATATCCTAGGATTTTTGTCTACTCAGTATTTTTCTTTATCTTCTGTAATTGCCATTAGATTTCGATATAATTGATAACTTGCTACCTTGGTTTTTCAAATGAAACCCACAAAGTGTGTGGGTATCTTTTGGTCCCTTGTTAAGCAAATGAGGAAAAGGAGATTACCAGCTACAGCTGCTGCTCATATTGACAAGCCATCTCTTTTATTTTTCTACCTGACAAGCGTGTTCATTCAATAGACATTAAGTGGCTGTTATGCAGTCATCATCAAATTGTCAAAAGTGGGGGGATTGACAGGACAAGTGTGCACACTTCTCGTGCTGAAGAGACTTTCAGTGCATTTGAGGGAAGATGAGATACACTCAGGAAAGTGTTAAGCCACCACCCTTCCAGACAGCACAACATTATTGTCAAAACGAAGGGTGCAGGTGTGCCGTGTCTGTGTGCTGATTCCGGAGGGGTCCAGGTGAGCTGGGGCTTCAACCTGACTTTACTGATTGATGAGACTCTGTGAGGGGAGGACCAGGGAGGGCCTTCTAGTGGAGTGGAGCTTGACTCAGGAAACAGAGAGAGACGAATTTGGGGGGTGGACGGGAGGCATGTAGAAAAATATAAGTGATAGTCTGGTTGAAGAGATGGCATCTCTAGACACTAAAAAGCCATGAAAGAAATTGTGTTTTCCTTATTTTCTGCTACTGGAGCCATGCGGTGAAGGAGAGGTTTTGAGATTACATCACATCACTGTAATGTGTGAGAGTCCTGGGGTGTGGCTGAAAGCCTGGAGGACCAACTGAACTTTCCATATATATATAGTTTATATGGGGTTGTATAGAGTGCTTATAGCATACATGGTATTGGGGTGAACGTGGAATCCTAAGTGAAACCATTTATCACTTTGCCTGTTGGTGCCGCTTGTTTTATATGGAGCCAGCGATGTCCAAGACTGAATGGAATCATTGTATTAGGATGATGAAGTGCTCTAGGAAAGAGTCCCTTCATCAGGGGATGTGCAGCTTGCTACCCAGATAGATGCCCAGCTACACCTTCCATGAAATGTTCACATGATACAGATATGAAGGAGGCAGGATCCTGTGCCTAATGGCTGGCAACAGGCAGGGAGACATTTTCCTAAACCAGCAGCTGGTGCAGCACTGTCAGGACATCACGCCTGACATCCTCCCTTGCCCGAGTCTTACCTTCTTCCTCTAAGTATGAGGATATTCTCTGATGTTTTTGCCAATCCACATATACAGAATCCCTTCAGTTTCACCAATGAGATCTCATTTCTAAATTCATGCTAATTAAACGAACCACTCATTTCACCAATGAAAAGCTATTTCTGATATTCAGTAAGCTAAGTAGCAAAGCCTCTGGTGCTTATCAAGCTATGACTAGCTTAAAGAGACGTGAATAGCTGAAACGCACAGCCAGGTCTGAAATGTGACACTTTCTGATACAAGGCTAGCTGACCCCTGGAATCTGAATTCTCTATTAGGGTCAATGACTGTCCCTGAAGGTAAAGCTTGAACTAACTCATCTATGCGTTGTATATTACCGTTAATGCTGAAGAATATTTTATGAATTTCTTAATTTGTTAAAAAAAATTACAGAAAGAGCATCTCCTGTCCATCAGTTAATTCAGTTTACTTTATAGTCTCAACATGATGACTACAGTATGTTTTTTGTTTTTAATTTGCTCTTTACCTCTGCCACACTCTTACTCTCTTCGCTTTGCTTTATAATCCACAAAGGTTTAGCGGAATCTACATATAGGTAAGGCAGATATCATGAGGAGAACCCGGGACATGCGGATATTGAACACACACACCCTAAACATGTTGTTGTTCTGAAACCCTAATGAGTAGCTTTGCAAGGTGTTTATAGGCCTCAAAGTGGCCTCCTTTGTGAGATTTCCACTTTATTCCCTGGTGCCAGGTGTAGTTGTGAGCCTTCTCATTCTGTCCAGATTCTATTGGCCTGTAGCTGGGAAAAGTTTTCTTTGCCAGCAGATCGCTGTCCAATTCTTTTATTCTTGTCTGGTTTATTTACTTTTTCACTATATTTCTCCAAAACAGTTCCCAACTTGGACCCAAGATAACTCGGTTCCTGGACCTTTTGTTGTTGAAGGCAGGGAAGCTATTATCATCCTGTGGTGCCTAGTATACGCTGTCCTTTGACTTTGCCACACGTATTCAAACAGATGTTAGAGGGACAGCATATTTGAATGTATTAAAGATGCTAAAAAATTGCTTAAAAAATACTAAAGTTCAGGGAGTTCTCCGATTGAGTGTCTGGATTTTCTGATCTTATAATCTCGGCCCACAAGCCATCTCTACCTCTAAAGAAAGAGACTTATTGTCTCAAAGAATCAGCTCTTAGTTTCATTGAACGTTTCTATTCCTTTTCTAGCCTCTCTTTCATCTATTTCTGCTCTGATTTTTATTTCTGTCCTTTTACTGTCTTTAGGCTTTGTTTATTCTTCTTTTTCTAGTTCTTTTAGATACTGTGTTAGATTGTTTATTTGGACTTTTTCTCATTCCTTGAGGTAGGCTTGTATTGCTGTAAATTTCACTCTTAGTACTATGTTTGCTGCATCCCATAAGTTTTCATGTATTGTTTTTCATTTTCATTTGTCTCTAGGTATATTTTGATTTCTCCTTTGACTTATTCATTGATCCAATAGTTGTTCAGTAGCATATTGTTTACTGTCCAAATATTTGTGAATTTTCCAATTTTTTCTTGTAGTTGATTTCTAGTTTGATACATTTGTGGTCAGAAAAATGCGTTATATGATTTCAATCTTCTTAGAATTATTGAGGCTTGCTTTGTTTCCCAACGTATGTCTATCTTTGAGAATGTTCCATGTGAACTTGAGAAGAATGTGTATTCTGCTGTTTTAGGATGAAATGTTCTATATATATCTATTAAGACCATCTGGTCTGATGTTTCATATAAGGCCACTGTTTCCTTGTTGACTTTCTGTGTGGATGATCAATCCATTGATGTGGGTGGGGTGTTGAAGTCCCCTACAATTATTGTGTTGCTGTCAATTTCTCCCTTTAAATCTGATAATAGTTGCTTTATATAGTTTGTTGCTCCTGTGTTAGGTGCATGTATATTAATGTATTATGTCTTCTTGGCAGAATGTCCCTTTTATCCTTATATAATGTCTGTCTTTGTCTCTTGTCAGGCAAGGGAAACAAAAGAAAAAATAAGGAAGTGGGACTACATCAGACTAAAAAGTTTCTGCACAGCAAAGGAAAGTGTCAACAAAATGAAAAGACAACCTACCAACTGGGAGAAAATATTTGCAAATCATATATCTGACAAGCGGTTAATTTCCAAAATATATAAAGAACACATACAACTCCACAACAAAAAAATGAACGACCTGATCAAAACATGAGCAGAGGATATGAAAAGACATTTTTCCAAAGAAGTTATACAGATGGCCAACAGGCACATGAAAGATGTTCAACATCACTAATTATTAGGGCAATGCAAATCAAAACTACAATGAGATATCACCTCACACCCATCAGAATGGCTATTATTAAAAAGGCAAAAAATAATAAGTGTTGAAAAGGATGTGGAGAAAAGGGAACCCTCATACATTGCTGGTGGGAATGCAAACTGCTGCAGCCACAATGGAAAAAAGGATGGAGATTACTCAAAAAATTAAAAATAAAAATACCATAAGATCCAGCTATTCTACCTCTGGATATTTATCCGAAGAATATGAAGTCAGTAATTCAAAAAAATGTATGCGCCCCTATGTTCTTCACAGCATTATTCACAATAGCCAACACTGGGAAGCAACTCAAGGACTTATCAATGGATGAATGAATAAAGATGTGATATATATACATATATACCATGAAA
Organism: Diceros bicornis minor; assembly: GCF_020826845.1. NCBI lineage: Eukaryota > Metazoa > Chordata > Mammalia > Perissodactyla > Rhinocerotidae > Diceros > Diceros bicornis. The sequence continues at coordinate 2,237,528 of NC_080759.1, forward strand.
TACTACTCAGCCATAAAGAAGACAACATCATGCCATTTGTGACAGTATGGATGGACATTGACGGTATTATACTAAGTGAAACAAGTCAGCTAGAGAAAGAAAAATACTGATCGATTTCACTCATATTTGGAAAATAAACAAACACATAGATAAGGAGTACAGGTTGTAGTTACCAGAGGGAAAGAGGGAAAGGTGTAAAGGGGCACATATGTATGGTGACAGATGAAAACAAGACTATTGGTGGTGAACATGATCCAGTCTATACAGAACTGAAATATAGTAATGTACACCTGAAATTTACACATTTATAAGCCACATGACCTCAATAAAATTAAAAAGAAATTTATTTTTAAATGTAGCAAGACCCACTTTACACCTGGGCTGCAGGCAGCCCACGCACTCACTGAATTACACAGAAGGGCAGTTTCCCAGGTGAGTCCTGTCTGTTTTGCCACCGTCGGAACCTCCTGATGAAGAACACAGGCCCTAGGATGCTGAAGCAGGTGGGACCCCTGGGGCAGGGAATGTTCTGAGAGTGTGTGACACAAAGTATCTGTGCAGTGCATACTGGGTAGTGAGTTTGTGCTTCTCTTCAAGGTATGCCTTTGGTCATAATCTGCCAATAACTCAAGGAAAATCACTCTTAGGCTTGTTAAATGGAAAATTCTCGTGTCCCAACTTCAAAGTTGCTGAGTTAGAATTCCGGGGAAGGGGACACTGGACTTGTCCAGTTATTATGGTGTAGACTGAAGTCTGAGAAGCACTGCTGCTGGCGTCCAGCTGTAGCCACTGCCCGAGGTCAAAGCTCCACATCTTGTGAGGCCTGAGACGGCTCCCAGGGGAGATTTCTGTCTGTTGTCTGCAGAGGGGCGGCCACCTCACCTCTTCCCTCTGACTTGCTTCCCCAACTGGCTTCCTTGTGCCTTTCTTAGTCCTTTTCTTTACCTTCAGAGATAACTGGGAGAGGCAAGATAGAGATACAAATTTTACTAAATCTAACATTTAAGTAATATTTTAAAAAACTCTACAGCGTTCAGATGTAATATTTATTTTTCTGTTGGGTTGTTTTTTGTCTTTCTCCCTTTTGTTGTCTTAAAGTATTTTGTGTTATTGGCTGGGAAGATAGCGTGATATTAACATCAGCTTTATATTGAGCCCCAAACCAGGAAAGCACTTTATATTTGTCATATGGAATTAAGAATCACATTTGTGTAATGATGTTTAAAGGAATTTCGTTGTTTTATTCCTTATTTCTTCTTCTTTTTGGCATAATAAAGTCCCAGTTTCTTCTTGTTGGACTGATCAGGAATATTGATGTCTGATCTATAAGTGAAGAGTAAATAGAAGGGCATTGTTACTATTCATGAATCTCTTCCTCACTAACTTTTCCTAAAGGATAGCATGGGTGTTAGAGTTAAGAATTTTGATGTTTCCCCCATTGGATTATAGAGAGAAAGATAGTCGTTAGAGACTTCACTTGGAGTTGTAGTCCAAGAGCATCACAGAAGAGCACTGAGCTTGGTCTCGGCCATGTATCCGCTTTGTAACCTGGCTGAGTTTTCTAGCCGCTGTACCCAGTCTCTTCATCTATGAAATGATGAGAAGCACAACATCTACTACGTCGGGATATTTTGAGGGTTATGGGAGTTAATGTATGTTCAAGCACAGAATTAACATTCAGATTGCAGTGCCTGGTTCAGTAGAAGTGTTTGCTGCTGTTATTATAATTATCATTATTTCATCTCCTTATCTTCCTCATGAGTTCCCTGTAAAACCAACAATGATCCACAGTGTAAACAGTTTTATTCCAGGTCCCTGCTTCAAGGCCTTCAGAGGGAGCCTCGTGCTCATAACCTCCTGTTTTTATCCCAGTCTCTGGAGGGATGCATTTACCTCTTCCTTCTTTGCACTAAGGCACTGAATGGGGGCCCACACCCAACCCTGCATGTCCTCCTTTTAGTATCCGATGCTTTTCAGACACTGCTTAGTGTTCACTTGGTGGACTATACTCCCTGACATGAACAACTCATGGGAGATAAGACGTAGGAAACATTGTTTCATGTAGGTCTCTGAGTTTATCATAACTCTGAGTACAGTTGATCAAGGGCCAAGGTAGAGTTCCATAATGCAAAGATATTCAGAGATGAGGGTGTTCTAATGTGACACCACCTGAAAATAAAGCAAGCACATAAAAGCATATGAAGTTTTAAAAGGAAAAGCACACAACTAAAAGAATTGATCCCATTAAATACACTATTCTATTTGTTTATGCATCAAATGACTGATAGGAAATAACCAGGTGTAGAGATAGTAGAATTGATCAATTTCATAGAGAATTCTTTTTAACAGTTGTTCATATCTTGTGTTTTACATCATTGATTGGGGTAATATTTTCATCATTTCCTTTCCTAGTGTCTTTATCTTTCTCAACTTTTCCAAGAGATATATTTATATTATCCTCTAAAATTTTAGGGCAATTTAAAAAAAGTTATCAAACATTTTAAGTTACTGATTTAGTATACTGGAGGAGCTCTAGATTGAAAGTTAATTAGTGATAATTAGAGTTTTAGTTTGGTAAAAGATGGTAGTTGTAATTGATAACAGGATGTTTGTAACCTAGTTTTTTCTTCATTATATGATGTAGTTTTCAAAATGAGAGAGCCAGTAATTTTTATGTAATATATTGTCTCATTTTAAAATATGTGTTCTTGGAGAGGGTGATGGAGGTAAGTAGAAAATAATTTAATGTAGTGACTTGTTTTTCTCAACTTGATCTGTTATAAACCCAACAGCTATATAGAGTCATTTTTTCCAAATGACCTGATGGCACTTTCTTGACTTTTCTTGCTGTGACTCTAGCAATCTGAGGTCACATCATCTTTTCCCTCCTAGTCATGTTTTCATTTGTAAGAGTGACACTATCAATAATATAGTGACAACTTTGCACACAGTCTACTATTTACTAAAATATATATATCAATTGCAAACTTTGATAACATAATTATTAAGTAATGAACTATTTGCAGTGCACTTAACAACTGATTGCTGCACGTTATTGTGTAGTGACATCATGGTTAAAACCAGTATTTGCAACATGTGACCCCTTTCAATTTTATTTTAGAAGAAAGGGTTCAATGACTTTTTTCTTTTTGAAGAAGAAAGACTTGCATTTCCATCTTAGAAAATTGAGAACTTGCTTTTTGCCTTTTTTTTGTCTTCAGCTCTTCTTCCTACTGCTTACTAATTCACATGTCCAGTTTCTTCAGATTCATGGTGCTACCTCTTCTGTCTTTTTCATGGTTCTCACTTTAATTTTTCTATAATCCCGTCTGAGAAAGATGTTTATCTCCACCTTCATATATCGAGGAAGGAACGGACCCTCCTTTATGTGAACTTGGAGACAGAGGCCAAGGTGAAGCCTTGGTGCCCCTTCCCACCAGTGAGCTGCAGAAGGCCTGCAGAGTCCTGTGAATCTTTTGCTCCCCTCCTGACTCCCTACGTAGTTGGCATTGACTCCACGGAGAAGCCCAGTTTGGTACAATCGAATTTTTGAAGTCTATAGAAGCCTGCTGAAGGATAAGATTGGCTAGAAAGGACATCAGCAAGTAGTGTGCTCCAAAAGTTGGTGGCAGAAACATTAATAAGAAGAAAATCTTTCCGTTTATCTTGTTTTCTTTTTATGTTCTCTAACTTCATTTTCCTTTGCTTAGATGGTACAAACCCTGTCCACCCCCCATGGTGGTTCTTTTCCTGGAGTCCCACGGCAGTTTATTCATATCTCTTTCATTCAAATTATTTCTGTAGTGTAATTTATCTGTTCATATATATCTGTTCTCCTTGCAGACTGCCAACATTTCAAGACCTTTGGGCACATAGTGTATACTTAAGTATTTGAGTGAATAAATGAAGCTCTTTTGTGGAATAAGATCTAAATAAATAAAATACCTACTAAGCACATGAATGCAAGCATTTGAGAGAGAGTTTTGTGTCTCCTCAAGTAGTCTGTGGACCAGTTTAGGGGCTCAGTGCCAAGGTTACTTAATAGATATAGACAAAGTGAAAGAGAAAATTAACTTTAGTTTTAAAATTCTTGGAGAACAGGAACAGCATATCTAGGTGTGGATCAGGACTTGATCATTCTTGTTGCATCTTTGGAAAATCCAGTCCTTTATCTTTCTATGGAAATGTGACTGGCCAAGAGAATGAACAGAGGACTGGCTTTTAGAAAGGCAATTTTGTCACAGGAAATTCTGGAGGAAAAAATATAGAAGGAGAGCTGGTAGAAACATGGCAGAAACTTTTTGTGTAGAAACCCTAAAAATTGGGTTTACATGCTGTCTGAAAGAACTGTAACCCAACTTTTCTCCAATATAGATTTGAGCAGCTTTTAAATATCTAGGTATACAAAAGGATTACAAAGGAAAATAGATCAAACTGAAAGGAATTTAGGATGGAACAATGAAATGAAGCTGAAGTAAGCCAGTGCACTGAAATGTGTTTCAGAAGGACCTGCAGTTTTTAAAGGTAGTTGGAAATGTATCCCTCAGGTTTAAAGTAGAAAGGGAAATGGGAACAATTCTCTATCATCTCTTGTCCATGAGATTAAAAGCAACAGTCTCTCAGAGAAGCAAAACTTTTCTGGCCTCTAATGTCCCAAAAAGTGTTTTGAATGGTGCCTAATGAAAGAGATTCTGTGTGATGTAATACAAATACAGTATCATGAACTCATTTCAGAGTTTAGTTCAAACACTTTAGGACACGTTCAATTGAGGTAATGCAGAATTCTATGAAGGGCCAAGGAAGAGGCCGACAGCATTCTCTCTCAGCTTCTCACTTGACCAAGGGAGAAAATGTTCTTGAACAGATTGACCACATCTCCTAAAGACAATGCTCCATTTTCAATTTTTCTTTTTGTAAACTCAGTCTGCATTTCCCATTACATATGCAAGTAAAGCCTGTGTGTAGACATCCTTCGTTGGCAATGAGGAGCAGATCCATACTATTAAGTAATCAAATAAGCAGAACATCCGGTTGGCCCCTTTTAGGAAAATTATAGGTTTAAGCCCACCTTCATTGGTGGAAGGACATGGTATACCTGAATTAAAATATCTACCACTTATTATGCAGCTAATCATAAGTCATGCTATTTAAATGAAACTTAATGAATTCTTCTTCTATTAAGTGGACTAGATTTTAGACACACTGATGTATAATTTCGAATAGGTGGATTTTTACTTAAAATGTAAAACTCTTTAGAGACCGTTTCATTCAGTTTTAGAGGCATATTTTGTATATTTTGATGATTTTATTTATTTTCCTTCATAGTAGAAGGGCACATCCTACTCTTTTTCTTGCTGCCTTCTCTCTACAAGATAAAACTCATCCAAGTTTATTTTGTTTTATAAGGCATAGGCTTACGTTGTCATGATAAAGAGATCATTTCTGAAACATGTTTGGAACTGTAGGGAGCCCAGAAATTTAGATTATGCTCAGAATTTTGTGAGGTAACTTCAAAGAGATGGAACATTTAAAATTTTGCCAGAAAAGTTTTCTCCTACTTTTCTTCACAGTAATTAAAAAAAAAAAAAAAGTTTAGTTTCTTAATTCTTCAGATGACTGAGTGAAGGAGTTGGCAGGATTAAATGTACCCTTGAGAGAGCTCTTTCTGGGTTACTCTTTCAAAACAATAGTCGTGGGCCAACCCCGTGGCTTAACAGTTAGGTGCACGCACTCCGCTATTGGTGGCCCTGGTTCGGATCCCAGGCGTGAACCGATGCCCCGCTTCTCCGGCCATGCTGAGGCCGTGTCCCACATACAGCAACTAGAAGTATGTGCAGCTATGACATACAACTATCTACTGGGGCTTTGAGGGAAAAAATAAATAAATAAAATTTTTAAAAAAAGTAATTCAAAAAAAACCCACCCTCCTAGTTGATGAGTATTTAATGGGGACTCTGTCAGTCCCAGAGCTGCTGACAGAGGCAGTTCCCAAAGCTCCAGCAGGTCCCGGGAGAGGACAGCGCTGGTAATCAGTGTCATCAGAGTTTGCATGAGGCGTGATCATTCTCTGGATGTTAGAACTGAGTGGAGTTCTCAAATGAAGCCCAGTGACTCTAGACCTGAGCCCTGATCAGAAGCCAGTTGACTTGTCATTCTCTCTGAACATGGTGTCTTCCCTCTGCTAGTGCCCCTTTTTGCCATTTCTCATGCTTCTCCTGACTCTTTCTCTTTCCTACACCTTCTTTCTTCTTTTTTCTCTCTTTCTTACTTTTACTCTCTATTATATTCCTTCTCCTTATCAATTTTTTCTTCCTTCTCTTATTGTTCTCATTCATTTTCTTTTTATTTTGTAGTACAGTTACTCTGTACATCACATTCATCTTAAAATCTTGACCCTCTACCACTCTTATACTTCAGCTAGCTATTTTGAAGAAAGTGTTTTGATAAATTTCTCTTAGATGTTATAACATGCTGATTCAAGGAGATAAAAACTATCACAAAAGGGATGGGGATGGAGAATGAATTCAGTTCAGGCAGCCATGGAATTAGACAGAGGGAAACTGAGAGCTTAGGTGTGGGTGTTCAAAATATTTCCTGATACATCTTTGTAGTTCATTGTTGTGGTAAACTGCACATGGTCTTATTTACTGTTGGAGCCCAGAAGTTTTCTCCTCTGGGCAGGTCAGCAGGTCTCAGTCTAGAGAAAAGAAGCTAGGAAACACTGCCTGGGTTTCTAATGTAAAGAACTGTTCGTGTTCCACCAGGAGATCTTTTGGGCTCTTCCCTGCACTATCTGAATAGAAAAAGAGGAAGAGAAGCTTTTCTCCATCTTCACAAAGCCGGGACCTTATCTTGAGTTTGAGAGGATTTGCATGTGACTGAAAACAAAAGTGTTCCCAAGTTTGGATTTGCTTTAACAAGATCTATTGGCTGGCTTTGATGTTAAAGGTCTTTATTCAAAATTGGCTACCTCTAGTATTAAGTTCAGAGTTGAGATTTGTGAGTATAAGAAAGAAGAATCTCTTTTTGATTAACTCAGTGAAATACAATATTTGGGAAAATGGTTATATTTGAAGGCTACTTGTTAATATTCTGTTGCCACAGTGACATCTGTTGGTAAGTGACTACTTCATGCTATTCTCCATGATTTGTTTGAAAGACACGCCCTGAGCTTGATAAATAAGTGGCAAGCAATAAGATATATTGGAGCATATGAGGAAGCCATTTGGGGTAAATCTAATTCGGCCTGAGTTTGTTTTTTCAAAAGGTCTTGTCGCCTGCATTGTGTATCTGCTTTTCCATGTCTCAAAGAGAAGAGTATATGCCCTTAAGATAAGAATGCAGCTTCCCCCTCATTGGCATTGCCTTAAGGATAAGCATTTCTCCCTAGGCTGGGATTTTACTGCTGCAGTCATCCTGTGACCCCCCCAGCTCCAGACAACAGACCTGACACCAGCCACACCCATGGAGACAGCAGACCTGCTCCCTGCTGTGTCCATCAATAGCTATCTTGGCATGGCAACCTGGCAGGGTGATCTTGTGGCTATTGTAAAAGGGACATTACAATCCTATGTGATACATGCTCTTTGATGGTATATAACCACTCTGTACATCCCACTTCTTCAGTGCCCTTCCTTCCTTATGGAAGGAAGGCCCAGGGCCATGGTCCTCAAAAGTTGGCTCATAATAAATTCACCCCAAGTTTGATTTATACATTGGTTACGGATTATTTACGTAGACATTTGTTGGTGTAGTCATGGCAGGATTTCAGAGAAACCCACCAGAGACCACCTGGAATCTACACTGAACTGGCATTGGGTACCAATAGGGGCCCATTGTGCCCCCCAGATCACTGCATTCTTCAGGTGATACCAGTGAGTTCTCCTGAAACCTAGACCTCTTTATTTTAAGAATAATTTATTTGAGCTGTTTTCAAGGCTTAAGGCTAGGTGTCTTAAGGGGGTACTGGTACATTCCCTAGGTCAGAGGAACCTAAAGAGGAATTCCTAGGAAAGAGAAATGTAAAGGGAATTTCATAGGCCTGGGGAGACTAGGGGGCAATTTTGGAGTGAATGGGGCAGGGTGACTTATTAATATGGCTTAAAATTGGGAAGAATTATGTTTATAAAGTATGAACAAAACTGCTTGATAGAGAAATGAGAGACTGAATCTGTTCAGCTCCGTAGAAAAGGGACATTGCTCCTCCCGGCCTTTCGGGCATTCTCAGGCAACTGAGAATCTCATCAGGGGTGTCAGAGGGGAACCCCATGACGTGTAACGGTCCTTCCTATAGGGAGCTCCACTACCATTCATGTTAATTAATCACAGGTTCGTCCGGGGACCCGCACAGGAGGGTTGGTCACCCGAGCTCCAAACCTCCACGGCAGTACCTAGACTGCGGGCGGGAGAAACAGAGGCACGTAAGAGAGTGATTACGACCTTTCTTTAGCGAGTAACACTCACAAGCAGTACACTCCTGACCCGCTACACAGTCCCTAGAAATGGTTCAGACTTTGTAGCAAAATAAAAGAAAAGAGAAGTGGGAAATTGAGTTTGCTGGACCATTCCCGGCTGGGCCGCCTGGCCTCTAAACCCAGGAGACTTTCGCAAGTGCTAAGACAGCAGGGGGCCTAAGACTGAAAGAAAAAAAATGGTTAAGAAGATTTCTGCAGATAGAAACTGCTAAATTTTCTAAAACAGCGGCTATAAAATCTTTTTTGCATCTGTCTGTTCTTTATGTGTGTGTCTTTTCATGTATGTTATATGTGCGTGATATTTTAGCTCCGGAGGGTTTGGTCAAAATCAAGAGGTCTATTCAATTAACTTGAAGTAAGCACTTACAAAAGTTGTTTCTAAATCCAAATGTTTTTCCAGTTAACGTGATATGAAATAATCTTTGGTAAATAAAAGCTTATTTAAGCTTGTTAGTTTTCAGCATTGGATATAATGCAGATATGCAGCCTTTATTCGTCAGATAAACTGATGTTATTTCTATTACAAAACTGGTCTCAAAAATAGTAAATGATGCCTAATATTATCTAATGTCTCATAAAGTCTTGTAGGCAATCTAAATAATTATTGAGGGGCGGGCCGCGTGGCTTGGTGGTTAAGTGCGCATGCTCCGCTGCTGGTGACTCGGGTTCGGATCCTGGGTGCACAGCAATGCACCACTTGTCAGGCCATGCTGCGGCGGTGTCCCATATAAAGTGGAGGAAGATGGGCACAAATGTTAGCCCAGGGCCAGTCTTCCTCAGCAAAAAGAGGAGGATTAGCGTGGATGTTAGCTCAGGGCTGATCTTCCTCAGGAAAAAAAAAATATTCATTGAGTATCTAGATCATTTCCAAATAAGATAAAATATTAGACATTGATTGCTAAATATAGGTTTATCTATGTTTGGCTTATTACAGAAAAACTAAAAAGTGTTTTGAGTGTATTGGTAAACATGACTTGTGTTTTATTTAAAAGATTGTACTATAAAGTAACGTTTCCCAAAATTATAAAAAGTGTCCATATAAATTTGTCAAGACATGAAATGTTATGGTAAAAGAAATTTTATAATTGCTTACTTAGTTTTTACTTAAAAATTAAGGTTTCTAAGGGTTAAAAATTTCTAAGATGTGATTAAGCTACTAAAAAATTAAGAAAAATATGTTTGTATTCAAGGAGAGTAAGAAGTGTGTTTTCATTAAGAAGATATGAAAAATGGAAATATTTTTGTTTGGTTACGAAAGATAAATTTGCCCTGAAAAGTACTAGAAGGAAAAAAAGGAGCGCATGGCACAAATTCTGAATGTAAACAAAAAGTTATAGAAGGTTTGTTGAAGAGAAACCCTGAGGAGTTTTATATATGGTCAAGTTGGCTAAGATTAAACTAAATCCAATTAAGTAAATGATTTTTAATATCAAAAGTAAGCTGGTACAAATTCAAATTTGGTCTTCTTCCTTTTAAAAGGATAATTTTATTCTACTCTTTTTTTTCTTCCCCCAAAGCCCCAGTAGATACTTGTACATCATAGTTGCACATCCTTCTAGTTGCTGTATGTGGGACGTGGCCTCAGCATGGCTGGAGAAGCGGTGCGTTGATGCACGCCTGGGATCCGAACCAGGGCCACCAGCAGTGGAGCGTGCTCACTCAACCGGTAAACCACGAGGCTGGCCCTATTCTACTCTTAATCTACTCTTGATAGAAGTTATTACATAAAAAGATTTTTCTTCACCTTTGAGTTAAGTTTATCTAAATAACAGAGATCTCTTTTGTTAAGGTAATTTCCTAAGTTCAAAAGACTGAGGTCTCTCTATTAAGGTCTTTTTGACTGTTTAACTGCTGTTTGTTAACTAAGCATGGTTTCACTGCGAGAAGAGCAGCAACTCCTTGATCTTGTCGGACCAAGTGTTTGAAACCCTTCTATATTTTTGACAATCTCCCCAAAACTCATATCCTAAATAAAGTCTGTCTAATAACCTTTTTCTTTGCGAATTTTCAAAGGGCCCTGGCAATTCTCAAGAAAATTTTATCTCTTCCTATAAAGAGGGAGATACTAAACTAACTAGCCTTGTTAAGTATGCTAAATTGCACGGGCAGCATTGTCAAGGAAATGAGAAAACTTCTTAGGTTATACTGCGTAGGTAAATATTACTCACTATTTTAACCCTGTTATCTTGCTTCCAACATTACAAGAGGAAGGGCCACGACTGCATTCTATTTAATTTGGTTTACAGATGGGTCTTACTTAAGTGATAAACAAGATATTACCAAGCTGGATATGCTGTCCAGCCTCGAGAATGCCTATGTGGGGGAAGAGGGAGAATCACCCTCTGCCCTTTCCCTTAAGGTTCTTATGGCTGGCCAAATAAATAACAAGAGAGGTTAGCAGGAGAAAATAATACCAACTATAATAACATGTATACATGGGAGAAACCAGGGACACTGTGTTTCTCAACACAACAGCAGAAATTCTCATCTTAAATACCGTCTTTATGTAAAGACAGAGGAGGATGTTGGGGGTGGGGGATGTCAGTTACAGGAGATGGCCACTAAAGCTCTGTAAACAAGAGGTTATTATGCAGATTTAAGGCCTCACCTTCCACATTGATAAGTTTCTAGAAATGATGACATCCCCCCCCTTCCCAATACAGAGAGAGAGAGAGCTTTACAAATGGAGATTTCCCTTATAAATGTAAATGTTTGTCTGGCAACTCCTCACAGGGCCATCCAGATAATGTGGCCAGAGAGAGACAGAACTTCTGATAAGATGGGCTTGTTGGTGTCTTTCCTATTGTAACATCTATTTTACATTATATTACAACCATCAGATAGAAGATCTGTTACGGGAAAGAGTTACTATGTCAAATTCTTTAGGCAGTTAGTGGGGGAGGTCAAATGTCCGTCAGAGAAAACAATCGAGGTAAAGAGATACATTTCAGGGTGGCCAAATCTTGACCTCCCACACCTGCTTATTCCTATTAACTCTGCTAACCCAATAAAAGACTTCTTTCCACAGGCTTGAAAGAAATCACCACCGAAGAAGAGAAACACATATAGGAGTCAAAAGGGGGAGTTTTTGACACCCCCTCACAGATGTGGTTTGCATCCAGTAAAAAACCCATAGTACCTATTGGAGCACAATTGCCACTGCTCCAGCATATACACCAATTAACCCATTGGGCACCTGAAAAGATAATTTTGTGGGAAGAGCAATGCTTTTAAAAACCTTCTCCCACAGCGGCTCATAAAGCTATACTGATTGTGTTATATGCCCAAAATATCATCTAGGGAAACTACTACATGAATCACAAGGCCACTTTGCCTTTACTAAGAGACCCTTTGAGGTATAGCAATCGGACTGTGTCCAAATGCCACCATCTCAAGGATAAATATATCTTGTAATGACTGCGTGTTCTCACATTGGGTTGAGGCCTTTCCTTGCAGAAGAGCAATGGCTCTAATAGTAGGTAAATTACTATTAGAATAATTCCTGTTTGGGGAATTCCTGCTGAGTTACATAGTGACCAGGGAACTCATTTCACTGGACAAATAATTAGTCTATTTTAATATTGGGCCAATGATACAGCATTTCCACTGCGCTTAACATTCCCAATCCTCACGATTGGTGGAAAGAACTAACGGCACAATCAAAACTCAATTGGCAAAGTTTTCAGGAACATTTCATCTCATGGCTGAAAGCTCTTCCACTACTGCTCCTCAATCTTACATCTACGCCCTTTACTAAACACTGGCTGTCTCCTTTTGAGATAATAACTGGACAGCCTATGCAATTAGATAAAGAAATGTATGAATCAACTTCACGTAAAGAAAATATCTTAATTACTGCCAAGGTCTCCTTGAGACACTTAAAAAATATATATATATATATATACACATAACATATATATGAGAAGTCGGTAGCCGATTCTTTTTACAGAGCCCTCCCAGACCTTAAGGATGATAACCTAGAAAATTTATTTATCAGAAGAGTCATCAAATAAAAGACTCTACAGCCCCATTGGAAAGGAGCATACCAGGTACTTTTAACCAGTTCGTGAGCTGCAGAATCAAAAGACATAGACTCATGGATTCACATTTCTTGTTTTAAAAAGAGGCTTTTGTATCTGAGTGCGTTATAGTTCCTATTTCTGAAAGCTGACTTCAACTGGCCAATACGAATATCTCCAAACCAGGATGAGAAGAAGACAACATCACTTGTAGACAGCTGTCCCAAGACTCCGGACCAGGCCTGTATTCCCAACCTTAAATCCACTCATTTAAACCTTTGTTATGCTTAAACTGTATACTTATTTTATAATTGTTACAGTTAAGATTTTCAGAATACTATCATACTTAAGGAAGGTGCTTGATTTTCAACAGACTGGTCTTAATGTCCAGGCATTTATCGGGTGGCTCCTAATATAACTTAATGGTTGTATAGAACAAATCTCTGGCCTTGACTACTGGCCTGATGGCTAAAACACTGCACCCGATCTTCCCTTAAATGCAGGGAAGGATTCACAGTGACAACTGCTGCCAACCTTTCTCTGCTTAAGGCCAGACGGGCTCATTCAGTGTTCTCCTGGTATGACCACAGAGCAGCTAGCTATATTTGTTCCTTTTTTAGGACTAAAGGATGTCACATCACATACAGAAGCCCTTAGTGACAGTCAAGCAGGAATTGCCTTATTAAATACTAAAATGTCTTTAATAAAAAGACTGTCTTTCAAAATAGAATGGCCTTAGATATTTTAACTACATCCCAAGGTGGTACATGTACAATCATTCAAACTGAATGCTGTGTTTTCATACCTGACGAGTCTTCCAATGTGTCATCTCTGCTAAAGCACATGAAAAAGCAGGTGAATGCCTTAAGCGATCCTGCGCTCAGTCTTGAGTTGTTTGGTTGTCTCCCTTCTGGTATTGGTTCCCTTTTTTGATCTGGATTGCAATTCCTATTTCTATTACTTCTTGAAATTCTTGTACTAGCCATAACATTTAAACTAATTGCTGTTTTCTTTACTCAGTGCTGTAAGAATGTCATGTAAGCTGGAGTAATGAAAGCTGAGGTGGTCGATTGATCTTATAACCTAGGACAAACTTCCCTTTTTGATAAGGACTATGCCTAAGAACTCATTTTAAAATAATCTTTTCAAAGATGTTAAATTATTATCATTGTTATTGTACTTGTTTTATAATTGTGCGTAGCGTAAATACAAGGAGTGATAAAAAGCACATACACAATGTTTGTGCAACAACCTAAAATAAATCCAAAACCCATGAAATGCTTCCTCTATTAATATATGTATACCTTTTGCTTGTCCACTGTATTCAATTAAATCCCCCCAACGGGGACAAGTGGGCAAATAAATGAGATAAAATCCTGGCACCGAGGGACGTGATGGACCCAGGGCAGGCGGCAACCACCCTGGGGCTGACGGACAATATTTTGATCATCAATGCTTTCTATCAAAAGATTATAGATCAAAAAGGGGAAAATGATAAATAAATGGCAAGCAATGGGATATATTGGGGCATATGAGGAAGCCGTTTGGGGTAAAACTAATTCAGCCTGGGTTTGTTTTTCCAGAAGGGCCTGTCGCCTGCATTGTGTATCTGCTTTGCCATGTCCCAAAGAGAAGAGTAAATGGCCTTAAGATAAGGATGCAATTTCCCCCTCCTTGGCATTTCCTTAAGGATAAGCATTTCTCCCTAGGCTGGGATTTGACTGCTGCAGTCATCCTGTGACCGCCCAGCTCTAGACAACAGACCTGACACCAGCCATGCCCATCGAGACAGTGGACCTGCTCCTCACTGTGTCCATCAATAGCTATTCTGGCAGGGCAACCTGGCAGGGCGATCTTGTGGTTATTGTAAAAGGGACATTGCAATCTCAGGTGATACATACTCTTTCACAGTATATAACCACTCTGTACACACCACTTCTTCGGTGCCCCTCCTTCCTTAGGGAAGGAAGGCCCAGGGCCATGGTCCTCAAAAGTTAGTTCATAATAAACTCGCCCCAATTTTGATTTATAGATTGATTATGGATTATTTACATCGACATGTTTTACAAGTAATAAAATATCTTGAAAGGAAACAATAAAGCAGCAGCCCTGCATTACACATGAAAGTTGTGCTCCCCCTGGAGGGAAAATGAGGATACGACATTGGTCGAGTACTTGATTTTATAATCCACTGGTGCCTTTCAAAAATATAGCTATTATTGTAAGAGTAAAGATATCCTTAAGAATATTGCCACAAAACAGGTTTTCCCAGCTTCTTTTGTCAGAGCTGAAACCAACATCAGACTGGGGCACTTGAAGAGGCATGGTGGACTCAGCTGAGGGTTACTTAATTACCTTGAGATGATTAGCCAATAACGAATAGGATGCAGAATGATTAAAAACAAGTAAATGGACATAAAGTTGGAAATAATTAAGAAAAATAATGCCTTCAAAATATTCTCTCATTATTTTTATATTTTTTTTTTTTTTGAGGCATGACTAGGATAGTATGTTAGATTTTTCTAAATCCTTATCTCCAGGGCATATGTTACTGAGATCTTCATTATATATGATAATGCCAAAGAAAACCTGGACAAAAATATTCTGTACTATCAACAAGGACAAAACATGCACAACATTGCTCTATACATTAAGATTCCAGCTGTAATAGTCAAGATATATATTCATGTGTGCAAAATTATAATGATTTTCTATTTTTCTCGGGCTGTGAACCATGGTAAAATATATAATAATAAGCAGAAAACCTGATGAACTAGGTGATTTAAAACACCTGATGTTACAGCTTGGCCATTCAAGGGTGAAATACATCAATTTAAATTTCTCACCTTCTTTCCTTCTAGCCAGTGAAGTGTCTGGAAGACATAAAATTAATTGAGAGTTAACAGTATTTGGAAGCACTTGAGGTTAAGCCCTCAACAATGGTGGCCCTTACTTCTGGAGCCATTGACTCTTTGTCATATATTTATTGTATAGACGAGTTCTCTTCTTAGATGATTTGTGCATGTTTCATAGAAGAGAGACAGAGCAGGAGAATTAACTATCACTCTACACCGGTTCCTTTACTGTATTACCTCATGCAATTCTTACAGTAATCCTTTAAAGTAACTATTATAATTCATATTTAACTGATAAAGAAAACCATGTTTAGGGGCCTGCTCGGTGGCGCAAGCGGTTAAGTGTGCGCGGTCCGCTGCGCCGGCCAGAGGTTCACTGGTTCGGATCCTGGGCGCGTGCCGATGCACTGCTTGGCAAGGCATGCTGTGGTGGCATCCCGTATAAAGTAGAGGAAGATGGGCATGGATGTTACCCCAGGGCCAGTCTTCCTCAGCAAAAAAAGATGAGGATTGGCAGATGTTAGCACCGGGCTGATCTTCCTCACAAACAAAATAAGACCATGTTTACAAAATTGATCAAGGGTAAGAGGGAAGATCTGAACATCAGTCTCTTGGATTTATGCCTCTATTCTCTCCACGGTGATAAAAATGGTGCTTCAACATTGGTATTCACCATCTGGCTATTTAATACCAGTTCCTGCCAGCATCATTGAATGAGATGAGATGAGAAGTTTATTTCCAAAGTTATTCTATTATATTTAAACTATTTATGAGTCAGATGTCAAGACATGTTTTAGAGGCAGAGAGAACAACTGATTACTTCACCTACACATTTTTCAGTTTTACTATAACTTTCATGTGTCACATTTTGTCAACTTTACCAACTTTAGTGCTGCACTGTTCTTTTTTAAAAAACTTACAATTTCATTTTCCATGTAAAGCACCTTGCTGTTTTCTTCTTAGTCACTAGATGGCAGTTCTGTATCTCTGTAAATTACCACTGCAGCAGGAAACGAGAGGTCTTAAGCCAGTTTGCTCTGTACAAATGATGGACAAAGGAGGATTTCTGGTCCATCAAGGCTGCCTGTGTTATTCTGTGGCCGTAACGGCGATGTCCAGGATTACTTAGTCAAAGGCACGAAGCAGAGTCAGAAAGCATCCTCTAAGTTCTTTTTCAGATGTGAGTTCAGGCACCTATCCTCTCACCTGAGCACACTGGAGTTTATTGAATGTGTTCTGACTCTTACTTTCTCCCTGTAGTTAATAAGTCTGGGAGCTCCATACCCCTAGAAAAAAACACACGACTCATAAAGCCTTTTCTCAACTAAACGGAGTTGAGGGCTATGGTGTTGCCTGAGAGTCTGATGCTTAAAGCAAACGCAGCTGGTGCTCATGTGGAGGGAAAGAGCGTCAGCCACCCCTGGAGGGCTTTTATTGATGCTCCTATGGAATGAGCAAGTTTAAAATAAAACCGCATTGCTTAAACATCACTAATTGATTATTTTATTTTCAAGTAATATGCTGTGAAAATCTGCTATGTCTAAAAAACTATTTTACAAAACTGAATCAATTCTGTTTTTTATTCTCTGGTATTTGAAATACTATTAAAACTGTAAATCCTTTAACATTCTACAATATACAAATAGGCAAATTTCAATTATATTCTCTAAAAATGTTTGCTCCCATGTTAAAGGTTAATATATTGTAGCAAAACTGGTTACCACCCAGTTTTTAACTCATTTTTTGCTTTTGAAATTACATACAAAATTTGTGTTTTGAAGTATTTTCCTAAAACTCAGCATCTTTCTGATAAATGGACTAGTTGACAGGTAACTAGAATGAAATTTGATCTTTAAAACTCTAGCTTTGTGTAAGAATTGATAATATCAGGCAGTTGAAAGTTGGGTCTCTCCACATTATGATATTTATTAATTGTGAATAGCCACATCTGTTACAAAGTGCTGAATAATAACAAGAAATTAAACAATATCAGCACTCTCTTACCCCACATGTACAGTTTATATGCAAATAAACTCTCAAAGGTCAGAAAAATGTTTATGATTTCAGATAACTGGTAAAATATTATCTCATTCCAGTTTTAACCTCATTTGAAATTGACTTAAAACTCTTCTCTTAGGATCACTGCTCTTATCAGTGCCCCCTTGTCCCCTCAATGCCTCATTTGGTTGCAAACCTATCTGAGGAATTGAATATTCTTTTCCATTTGTTCTCTTGAAGGTATCTGTGGTAGTGCTTTTTATACAATGACCACTTGGTACAATTTTTTATTAGTTTCAGAAACACCTTGGGCTGGCCTCGTGGCTTAGCGGTTAAGTGCACGCACTCCGCTACTGGTAGCCTAGGTTTGGATCCCGGGTGCGCACTGAGACACCGCTTCTCTGGCCATTCTGAGGCCGTGTCCCACATACAGCACCTAGAAGGATGTGCAACTATGACATACAACTATCTAATGGTGCTTTGGGGGTAAAAAAATGGAGGTGAATTGGCAATAGATGTTAGCTCAGAGCCGGTCTTCCTCAGCAAAAAGAGGAGGATTAGCATAGATGTTAGCTCAGGGCTGATCTTCCTCACAAAACAAAACAAAAAAAGTAACATCTTTATTTAGGAACAAATCAAGGAAACATGTCAGGAATGTGCGGTCGCCTAGCTGATGGTGCTTGAGGGATTCCTCAGGTGAATCTTGGCATAGAAAAGTTTAAAGTGTAAAGCAGCATCGGTCAGATCACAAGTGTGGGGTGAACATAATTCTGAAGGAATAATGATGGAGACGTAAAAGCAAGAAGCCACCTGAATTGCATTGGAAGGTATTAGACACATCAAAGGGCTGGGAAAAAAACCTTGTTTAATGTAAGTTCTTTCTAAACTCTAAGGCAAAAAGTAATATGGATTTACATGGTAATTATAAACCACAAAACAAAAATTCACAAGACAAGTAAACAACTAAAGTAGAAACCAGAGTAAAAAAAATTAGAGGTTAAAGGAGAGATGGAGAGAGATGGTTGGGGTCAGAAACCATGGCTTAGTCATCCTTGAAGTCTCCCTCAGACTCTGCTCATTCTTAGTGCTCAGTAAACACTTTGAGCCCATGAGCCTGGGGAGGGGCAAAGTGAGAGGTGGTTGGGAGGGGAGACAATGCGAAGATACCCTTGTGGAGGCACTGACATTGAAAATCAGTGACATTCTGCCAAGGTGTTTACCATAATATATTAAGGATTATCCTGGAAAGATAAGGATTTTTCTGGAATGTGCGTTTTCATTTTGTGGAAACTCCAACTAGCCCAGAGAACAATTTAAACATTTCAGCTTTAGAAATAAAGAGAGAGGCCAGCCCTGTGGCACAGCAGTTAAATGCACATGCCCCGCTGCAGCGGCCCCGGGTTCACAGGTTCGGATCCTGGCGCGCACCGATGCACCGCTTGTCAAACCATGCTGTGGTAGCATCCCATACAAAGTAGGGGAAGATAGGCGCAGATGTTAATCCAGGGCCAATCTTCCTCAGCAAAAAGAGGAAGATTGACATCGGAAGTTAGCTCAGGGCTGATCTTCCTCACAAAAAAAGAAAGAAAAGGAAATAATGAGAAACTTTTCTGTCAGTTTTAAGAATGAAAACCAGTTAGCATCTGGAAAACAGTTGCAATTTAGGATGAGAATGTGGAGAAAGAATTAGATGTCACACGTTGTTTTTGCTTTTCTGTACGGCAGTAAGGCTTGCAGGGGGAATGAAGTTCCATCTTTGCTCTATTGAGTTTGAGAAGGTGTAAAATTCATTTGTTCTGGGCAACACTGTTGACCTGTGGAGAAACACAAATGGTTCAAGCAGCTGATCTAAAGGAATAACTGAGCTCATAAAAGTTCTTAGCTAATAAAAGGTGCTTCTTCTTTATTGAACTTTACTGGACATCCGTTGACCTATATGTGCAAGGTATTTGTGGTAGTTATTGAAGGAAATACAAAGAATTATAAGGTTCCAAGCTTGTCCACATACATGAAATGGTTTGCAAGATGTATTTAGATTCTGCCAAGGTATTTAGTGTATGTTGTATTATAGAAATTAAAAAAATGAGAATGTTATTGAGAAATTGTAATTAAGGACGGCCTCTTAGGAGAGGTGGACTAGATCAAGCCCTCAAAGGGACCACTTTTGGGCAGGTAGAGGGAAGAAAGGGTGAGGATTTCAGATGGGGGAAGAGGGGAAAGGTACAGACGTAGAAAGGAACATGGCATTTGGGCATGGAGGTGGGGAGGCCATGACAGGCACAGTCTTCCCCTGACTGAGAGGCAGCTCAGTTTCCTCCTCCAGGAGCCCAGCACTGCTTCCCACCTCCTGGCCTCCTCCACCTGCAGACCCCCCGCCTGAGCCAAGGTCTATCTTATCTGGATCGCTGCCCAGTCTCCCAACAGGTCCCTTTACTTCCAGTCTTAATTTTTTCTAATCTTTCCTCCACAATGCCTCCAGAGTTACCTTCTAGAATCCAAATTTGCTTAAATCTGACATCTGCTTAGACTCTTTCAATGACTGCTCAGAGCATCCGTGAGATCATTCAGACTCCTGAGCTGGACACGCAGGCTTTGCCTTGCTGTCCTCATCTTTAGCCTCATCACCCACTGTGTCTTACATGTTCGCTTTGTTCCAGCCTTAAAAATACCCCCATTTTCTGAAAGCTTTAGCATCCTTTATATCTGTCTTTTTATATGTGTTTCTTCTGTCCTCCTACTCCCTTTTTTGATCAACTTAATTCCTATTTCTTAATCTAAACTCATGTCAAATGTTCCTTCCTCTTGGACACTTTTCCTGAGAGGTCTCCATCTAGAGACCCCTTTTGATGTACCCACTCTGGGACCCTGTACTTATCTACTTTTCCATAACTGTAGTTTTATTCATGTCTCATAGACAGTGAGCTCCTTAAAGCTGAGACTATCCTTCTTCTTGATGAATAAATGGCAAGCAATAGGATATATTGGGGCACATGAGGAAGCTATTTGGTGTAAAACTAATTGGGCCTGAACCTTTTTTTTTTTTTCCTAAAAGGGGCCTGTAGCCTCTGTTCATCCTTTGTATATCCGCTTTAAGCAATTAACATGTCCCAAAGACAAAAGCAATGTCCTTAAGTTGTAAATGCAACTTCCCCCACATTGGCATTTCCTTAAGGATAAGCATTTCTCCCTAGGCTAGGATTTGATTGCTGTGCTCATCCTGTGACCACCCAACTCGAGACAACAGCCCCGCCCATGGAGACAGCAGACCTGATGCCCACTGTGTCCATCAATCGACGTGCTGACAGGTCAACATCATGACTACTGTAAAAGGGACATTGCAATCACATGTGATACATGGTCTTTGATGGTATATAACCACTCTGTACACCTCACTTCTTTGGGCCTCCATTTCTTTGTGAAAGGACTCTCCTGGGCTTTATGACCCTCAAAGTTTGGCTCATCATAAACTCAACCCAATTTTGATTTATATATTGGTTGGATTATTTGCGTCGACATTCTATTAGTCCTTCCAGTATCTAAACACAGTACCTGACACTTTTGGGGCACTCAGAAAATGTTTGATGAGTGAATAAGTATGTGGGAGACCACACTGACTGGAGCAGAAGGGGCTTTTCAGGGAGTGGTAGAAAATCCACTCACATTCCTACCATAGTGGTTGAGGCTGTGGGCTTTGGACCAGTTTGTCTGGGCACAAATCCCAGTTATTCCACTTTTAACTGGGGAACAGGTGCAAAGTATTTACTCTCTGAGCCTTAGTTTCCTCATCTATAAAATGCGGCTACTGATAACTCTTGTCTCATAGGGTTTTAGTGAGATTTAAATGCATTAACTTATGTAAAGTACTTAGAAGAGCTCCTGGGACATAGTAGGCACTAAAATGTTAGCTACCTTAAGTTATCATTATTGCTCTTATATCTGAGCAATACTCTGGTTTTGAAAAGATGTTTTCATAATATAGGTGATCCTCATTATTTGTGGATTCCGTATTGCACACTTGCCCACTAGCTAAAATGTACTGGCAGCCTCCTAATAAACAAGCACAGGGCTTTCATGTCCATTTGCAGATATGCACAAAGTGGGGAAACATTTGATTCACTGGACGTGCACATTCCCAGCTGAGGGGGAACCAGGTGACGCTCTGCCCTCGTTTCATCCCACACTGTAAACAAGTGTCCCTCTTGCAATCTATTTAGTGCCTCATTTCTTATCTTTTTGTGCCTTGTGTTGATGATTTTGCTGTTTAATATGTCCCCCATGTGTAGTGCTGCAATATTGCCTGGTGTTCCTCAGGGCAGGAGGCTGTGACGTACCTTTACAGAGAAAGTATGTGTGTTGGACAATCTACTTTCAGACGAGTTACAGTGCTGTTGGTGTGAGTTCAAAGTTAATATATCAACAATATATATTAAATAAGGTGACTTTAAAGAGAAACACACAGAGAACAAGGTTATGTATTGATCAGTTGAATAAATTGTGACTAAGGCTTGCAGCAACCTAACCCTGCATTTCCCATAGGAGCAGTGGGTCATATTCACCGATTCAGTGCTCACAGCGACTTTATAGAATGTCACACTGTGCATAACGAGAACTGACTGTATCTTATGTAATCCTCACGTACTTCTTTATAGTAGGTAGTGTAGGGAACAGGGTGTCCACATTCTACAGGCTATTACAGACCTTATGAGCCAAGTAGAGAATTTAAAATGTCTTGTGCTCAGCATAAGAGCCATGAGATTTTCAGCAAGGAAGATCTATGATGAACTGACGTTTAAGGAACAATTACCTGACAAGAGATTGTAGTATTGAGAGGAAAAAGGAGAACTGAGCTGGAAAGGAGGACCAGCTGTTAAATTCTCCAAGTATTCCCATTGATAGGTGAGGAGATTCGGAGCTAAGGTGCTGATGTGATAAAGGAAAAGTAGCAGCCAAAGGATGAAATAATGGATTTGGTAACCATATATAGGGTGTAAGTTAGGCTGTGGTTCTCAAAGTGGGGTCCCTGGACCTGCAGCATCAGCATCACCTGGGAACTGGGTAGAAATGCAAATTCTCAGGTGCTGGTGCAGACCTGCTGAACTGGAAACTCTGTGGTGGGGCCCGACAATCTGGGTTTCAACACGGCCTCCAGGTGCTTCTAGTGCCCATCAAGTTTAAGAACCAATGAATTAGAAAAATGATTCCAACACGTCACCATGCCCAGGTAAGCTCCCTGGCAGCGTGGTGGTATTTGTTTAGAGGATAAGATGCATTTTAAATTTTAGGAAAAAGTAGTTCAGCGTCTGTTTCATCATAAGGATTCCAGAGATGCCATTTTAGCTCTCTGCGTTTAGGCTCTTTTTTCCACAATATGTTCTCTTTTAGAGACCCTTTGGTAACTTAGTTACCACTTACCACATGTTCTGAGAGTCCCTTCTTTCTTGAAATCCCCTTTCAGACGTGAAAATATACTTTATTTTTTGTTCACAATCTCTTTTATTTAAAATCTGGATTTCTCTTCCTATAGGATCATGTATGGCACATGCAGCCTTACTGTAAATGTGGAATGCCATTGGTTTGTTCCAAAACCTTAGAATGTTTTAGAATTTAGAACATGATGAAGAGAGAATTTATATGCTTCTGTGTAGGACTCATATTTTTCAGATGTCTAGAGGTATCCCAACTTGCCAGTAATGTGGCCTTAGATTTAGCAGAACTTCAAAATCTGAATATAGTAGAAAATGAATATTAACATATTAACATATTAACATTTACAAAATAAATGATCACAATGTTAACTTACCAATAAGCACTTTCTATATTCTCGGCTCTGAAAGTATCTTGCTTACACAATAAACATGACAAAGTTTCAAAGATGAGCCAATTAACTTTTCAGCAAAAGCTTGACTTGAGTGTATCTTGGCTTCCTTTTTGACAGTTTTAGCCTTAATGTTACAGTATTGTTTTCTTTTTCTAGGAATCAGATAATCTTGTATTTGGTGAACATTTTAATTTTTAATGGCCACTTGTATTTTGTGATATGCATGTGTTCAAACAATCTATAAGAACCAACCAATACCACCCACATATATGATTATACAGGAATGGAAGAGTTTTGGCTGACTTATTGTATATAATTGTTCAGCCAAAGCAGATGGCAGACTCTACCACTTACAATGATTTAGAGGTTTGAAACCGTATTTTTAAATACAAATAATCTCAAAATTGGTAATATATAAAATATAATACTTTGTTAACTAACCAAAAGAGTTAAATTTGTTATCTTTCCTCCATTTATAAGGATACACCCATTATATAGATTCTGTACAAAATTGCAGAGATCACTTTTTTCCTTTTCAAAGTTTATTTTAATTTTTAAAGTGAGAACCTTAGTGTTGGGTAAACTGCTGCACAATTACTGGAAATGCTGAAAGTCTTTTTGAAAAGCGTAGAAGTCTAAAGACAATGAAAAGTACATTTCTCCAATGTCAAGTCCTTTGAGCCTCTGTCTAGTTGTACACTGAAGAGATGCAAGATTAAGTACCAGCACAGGACACAAGGGAACAGGCTGCCAACTTGAGGCCTTCCCACTGACCACAGTGTGCCTGGCAGATGCTTGGAGATTAAATCTGGGCTTTGTCCATGGGTGGGCCCTGAGAGGAGGATTTTGCTTAAATGACCAGAGAATAGACAACATTTTTTCTTGATAATAAGTAATACCATATAAATTTCTTTATAAATTTATGAATAAAATTTAAAAAATATAACCCGTACAGATTCAACTCTTACTGACAAGCCCCGCAGCCTTCTCTAGAAAGCTCAACAGAAAATGTCTCAGCTGACTGTGAATTGGTCTTCTCTGAAAGCCAGCCAGCCCTTCACTGATAGCCTTGGATGAGGAAGGCCAGATACAATTCTTTGAAGATGTTTAGCTGAATTCAGAACCAAAAATCCTACCTCCAGTTGGCTCCTCTGTGAGAATGGATGGCCAGCCTTATTTCACAGGCAGGGCAGATGAGGTTTCAGATGAGCGTAAATGCTCTGTTCCCCAGTGATGGAAAAGCTGGATTGTGACTTTGATTCAGAGCTGAGATTTTACAGATAAAGATAGGGTCATAGAGGGAAACAAAGATTTCAGCAAATTGGTTTTTTGTTCTCTACAGTGGGAGTAATTTAACAAGCAGATAGTCTCTCACTCCAACCTCTCTTCCCTGTTCTCTATTTGTAATATCGCTGTAAAAATTCTCTCTATAAAAATTTCGATCTTTTTTCTTTGCAGTCTGTTTATTATCATCTTTACGAATTCTTTGACTTCACCACCTTCTTGGCACCACAACGCTATCCATTGAGATATTATTATAGATTCAGTTTTGCAATTTCATCCTCTTATCTCTATTTCCTCTGCCATTTCTTAGTTTTAGTTCTTATTGTATCTTATGCTTGAAAATATTTGAAGCTTACAAAGTATATCAGTTCCTTATTTTCTCAACTTTTTATTATCTAAGTGCCCTCAACTATCACTTTTTTAAAAAAAGAATTGAAATACATAAGAGAAAAATACACTGTAATAAATTGACCACTTATAAAATTAAGTTCAACCTGAAATCCTTCCCCACTTAACGGAGACGATCTTTTATAATTCACCATCCTTTAGTTTGGGCAGGGTCAGTTTATCAATGATTTTTGGATGTTTTAAAACACATGAGAGAAATACAGTGTAAGGTAAAATTCTTAATCTTGAGAAGTTGTAGAATTTCCTGATGGTTAGGGAAATTAATAGTGGAGAACCTGAATCATATGAAAAGTAGTTGATTAATTAGCACCTGACAGAGTTTGTTAATTTGGTAAGGATGATGATAAGACATATATGTTGAAAAGATAACTTTGCATATCAGAGGCCACTGGGAAAATTCATAATGTTCTCAAATACTACAAAAAATGACCATTTTTTCATAAAAGATGTCATACATGATGGCACCATATACTTCTCTCAGAAAATTTGCAATGAAGAAAATGAACACTTGAGTCATTTTAATTCTAACAATTTGTTCATGCCTATTATTAGGTTAAAAATTTTAAGAAATAAAGTGGTAAGTGATTTACTTGCTTAATTTTTAACTTATTTTAGGAAAACAACTTTTTCACATTTTTAAAAAATATTTATTTGTATTTATTTTATGCTGAATTTATTCCTGGGCACAAAGCATTTTTTTAAATTAAATAACACCAATTCTTTTAAAACTCTTTCAAAAAGTTGAAGAGGAGAGACTACTTCTAAAGTCATCCTGTGGGGTTAGCATTATCCTGATAGCAGAGCCAAAGATGCTAAGAGAAAATAAAATGACAGGTCTTTGAAACTACAGAAATGGAAAACTACAATAGAATACAATAGAAGAGAAAAGTACAATTTCTATTGTAGAAAACTACAATATCTTTGATGAATATTGATACAAAAATCCTCAATAAAATAGTAACAAATCAAATTCAGCAGCATATTAAAAGGATTATACATCATTTTTAGGTGAGATTTATTCGTAGAATGCAAGGATGTTTCAATATATGAAAATGAATCAATGTAGTAAACCACATTAACAAAATGAAGGAAAAAATAAAAAGATCATCTCGATGGGTGCAGAAAAAGCGTTTGACAAAACTAAACATGCTTTCATGTTAAAACACTAAAAATCCTTCAGGGTTAAAGGAAGCTACTTCAACATAATAAAAGCCATATATAGAAATTCACACAGAACATCATATTCAAGGGTGAAAGACTGAAAGCTTTTCCTCTAAGATCAGGAACATGGCAAGAAGGCCCACATTCACCACTTCTATTCAACATGGTATTAGAAGTTCCAGACAAAGCAATTAGGCAAGAAAAAGAAAGAAATAGCATCCAAATTGGAAAGGAAGAATTAATATTATATTTGTTTACAAATATTATCTTATATGTTGAAACCCCTAAAAATTCCACAAAAAAATTGTTAGAACTAATAAATTCTGCAGAGTACTGGGATACAAAATCAACATGCAAAAATTAGTTGTCCGTCTATACATTAATAATAAGCAATCTGAAAAAGAAATCTACAAACTTTACATTTTTATTTACAATATCATCAAAAAGAGTAGAATACTTAAGAATCAACTTATTCAAAAAGATAAAAGTTTCAATGATGATTTTGCAAAAATAGAAAAATCTGTCCTAAGATGTCTATGGACTCTCAAGGCACTCTGAATAGCCAAAACAATCTAGAAAAAGAAGAAGAAAGTTAGAGAACTCATACTTCCTGATTTCAAAACTTACTACAAAGTAATCAAAACAGTGGGGTACTGGCATAAATACACACAATATACTAATGAAATAGTATAGAGAGCCCAGAAATAAACCTTTGCATATACGGTCAAATGATTTTTGAAAAGGATGCAAAGACCATTCATTGGAGAAAGGATAAGTTTTTCAACAAATGGTGCTGGGAAAACTGGATACCCACATGCAAAAGAATGAGGTTGGATGATTACCTTACACCATATACAAAAATTAAGTCAAAATAGATCAAAGATTTGAATGTTAGAGTTGAAGCTATAAAATCCTTAGAAGAAAACACAGGGTAAAATCTTTGTGTCATTGTATCCAAATGCCATTGCCAACAGTGATTTCTCTAATATGACACCAAAGACATAAGCAACAAAAAAAATAACAAATTGGACTTCATCAAAATGCAAAAGTTTTCTGTATCATAAGATACTATCAACAGAGTAAAAGGCCACCCACAGAATGGTTGAGAATATTTGCAAATCACATATCTGATAAGGGATTAATATCTAGAATATATAAAGAACTCCCACAACTCAACAATAAAAAAACAACCCAATTTAAAAATGCACAAAGGACTTGAATAAACATTCCTCCAAAGAAGAAAAAAAAATGGCCAGTACACACATGAAAAGATGCTTAACGTCACCAAGTATCAGGAAAATGCAAAATAAAACCACAATGAGATACATCTTCACACCCATTAGGATAGTTACTATCAGAAAATAACATGTTGGCAAGAATGTTGAGAAATTGGAAGCCTTGTGCTCTGATGGTGAGAATATAAAACTGTGGAAAACAGTATGGTAGTTCCTTCAAAAATTAAAAATAGAATTACCATATGATCTAGCAATTCCACTTATGGGTTCTGAAATAATAGAAAATATATTTATTGGTCTCTTCCTCCAGTTCCTGGCACAGAACTCCTAAAACCCTTGTAATTTCCTATATGAAAAGAACACTAGTAGCATCTCTTGTTCTAATGTTTGTCTTTGACTCCATCCCTGACACAGATCTCCTAAAACCCTTGTAATTTCCTAAGTGATAACAACACTAGGAGAATCTTTTGTTCTATTGAGGCAACTCTGGGTGGGCTCCTGGATGGCTCCTGGATGGGGGCTGGTCACCAGACAGACCAAGCCCTGATTAGAAGCTTGGAATATTTAGCCCTACTCCTTATCCTCCAGAGAGGGGAGAGGGGCTGGACACTGAGTTAATAATTGATCATGCCTACATGTGGGATCCTCCATAAGAATCCCAATAGAAGGAGGTTCACAGAGCTTCCAGGTTGCCAATGACAAGGAGTGCCTGGAGAGTGGTGCACCTGGAGATGGCATAAAAGCTCTGTGCCCTTTCTCACATACCTTTCCCTATGAGCCACTTCCATCAGGCTGTTCTTGAATTATATCCTTTTATAATAAACTAGTGATCTAGTAAATGTTTCTCTGAGTATTGTGAGCCACTCTAGAAAATTAATTAAACCCAAGGAGGAGGTTGTGGGAACCTCTGGTTTATAGCCAGTCAGTCAGAAGTACAGGTAACAGCCTGGGCTTCTAACTGGCATCTGAAGTTGAGGTGAGGTAGGGTGGGTGTGCAGTCCTATAGGATTGAGCCCTCAACCTGTGGAATCTGATGTATCTCTGGGTTGACAGAATCAAATTGAGTTGAATTATCTGACGACCAGCTGACATCCTAAGAATTGCTTGTTGGAGGTCTGGGGAACCCTCCCACATGGGAGGAAATGAATCTCAGAACACTATTTATAGGTATACACTCAAAAGAACTCAATGCAGAGGTATAAACACATATAGGTACACCCGTGTTGTTAACAGTGTTATTCAAAATAGCCAGAAGCTGGAAGCAAGCCAGGTGTCCATCAACGCATGAATTGACAAAAAAAATGTGGTGGATACACACAGTGGAATACCATTCACCCTTAAAAAGGAAGGAATTCTGACACATGCTATGACATGGATGAACCTTAAGGACTTTATGCTAAGTGAAATAAAGCCAGCCACAAAAGGAAAAATACTGTATGATTCCACTCATATAAGGTACTTAGAGTAGTCAAATTCATAGGAATAGAAAGGAGAATGGTGGTTCCCAGGGGCAAGAGGGAGAGACAACAGAGAGTTGTTGCTTAATGGGCACAAAGTTTCAGTGCAAGGTGAAAGTAGGTCTGTGGATGGTTGGAGGTTATAAGTACACAATAATGTGAATGTACTGAGTGTCACTGAGCTGTACACTTAAAAATGGTTAAAATGGTGGATTTTATGTTATGCATATTTTATGACCATTTAAAAAAATTAATTATTTTTAACAAATAAACAAACACTAGCTACATGCAATAGCATGGATAAATATCAAAACCATAATGTGGCATAAAAGAAATTATATTCAAAAGGCTATATATTTCATAATTCCATTTATATAAAATCCAAAAAAGAAACAAAACCGAGGTCTGGCTTCCAGTAATGGTGGAGTAGCATGTTGAACTAACACTCTCACAGATAACAATGATAAAATCTGCATAAATTATTATATATATTTATAGAGAATCATGTATCTATATGTAATACACATATAATAAATGTGTATATGTGTGTATGTATAAATCTCTTCCAAAAGCAAGCAGAACTGAGAGGGAGTCTTCCCTTAAATGATGGGAATTGCACCAGGAGATATTTGCAAGCTTGAGTCTTTTGCCTCAAAGCATTCCAAAATCTGTACATGGTCCAGACAGGGGAAAAACTACAGTTTTACTTGTAATGTTACAGGATGTATTTTGTGGCTGTCAGAGTAGCTGGAAAGTTAGGGGAGAAATTCTGGAAGAGAGGGACCCACAAAGAGGAAAATCTCAAAATATATATGAATGTCTCACCCCCACACACACCAAATTGGCAGATCTTTGAACAACACACATGCAGGGTAGGCTCCAGAGGGCCTAGAGTAAAAACAACAGTTGGAAGATGAAAGAACTGAACGAGGATTTCAGCTATGCTCACTGTAAAGGAGATAGGATTGGAGTTTCAGTCCAGCCAAGTTAACTCTCTGCTAGAAAAACAACAACACTCTTCAAAGGAATACAATAGAATCCAGAGGCTCTTTAACTATCATTCATGGTTTCCAGTACACAATTTTGAAAAATCATGAGACTTGAAGAAATAGGAAAATGTAATCCATATATGAGCAAAAACAGGCAGTAGAAGCTATCCCCCAGTTGTTGCAATTAGCAAACAAGGATAAGAAAATAGCTATTATAAAGATGATCAAGGTGGTAAAGGAAAATATTCTCATAATGAATGAACAGATGTTGAAACTCAGCAGAGAAATGGAAATTACAAAAAAGAACCAAATCAGAAGATGAAATAAAAAAATACTTTCGAGTTTACCGGTAGATGAGAAACAGTAGAAGAAACATGAAGATAGAGCAATAGAAATTATCTAGCCTGAAGAAAAGAATGTAAAAATTTTGAAGAAAAATGAAGAGAGCCTTACAACTTGTGAGATGATTGAGTCCCCAGCAGAGAGGGGAAGGACAGAAAAATTAAATGAGGCAGAAAGGCAAATCAACCAGTAATAACATAACTTTCAAAATTTGGTGGAAAATCTAAAATTTTAGATCCAAGAGGGTCAGGAAACCTAAAAAATAAAATACAAATTACAAACATACCTAGGCATGTGATAGTCAAGCTGCTAAAATCCAAAGATAAAAGGAAAATCTTGAAAGCAGTCAAGGAAATACATATATACATGGGAAGACGTTACATACAGGGAGAAATAATGTGAATGATGGATGATACATTATCAAAAACAAAAGAGACAAATCAATAACAAAATGACATCTTTCAAGTGCAGAATGAAAACCCAAAAGTCAACACAGGATTCTATATTTAGCAGAGCTCACTTTCATAAAGGAAGCAGAAGTCACAATAAGAGACCGCACACCTATTAGATGGCCAAAATAAAAAATAAAATTGCAAATACCAAGTGCTGGTGAGGACTAGGAGCAACTAGAACTGGGAATGCAACATGATAGTTGCATTCGGAAAACAGTTTAGCAGGTTCTTATAAAGTTAAACATACATTTATTACATGACTCAGATATCCCCCTCCTAGAGATTTACTGAAGCAAATTGAAAACTAATATGTAAACAAAAACCTTTGTGTGAATCTTTATAGCCATTTTATTCATAATTGCCAAAAGTTGGAAATAAACTAAATGTCTTTCATCAGGTGAGTGGAGAAAGAAGCTGTGGTGCATCGGGACATTAGAATAGTACTTGGCAATAAAAAGGATAAACTCTTGATTCACACAACAACATGGATGAATCTTGGAGGCATTTCTCTAAGTGAAGGAAGCCAGATTCAAAAGGCTATCTGGTATATGATTTCATTTATATGACTCTCTAGAAAAGGCAGAATTACAAGGATGGAAAGTGATCAGTGGTTGCCAAGGGATGGAGTGAGGGAAGCAGTTGACTACAAAGAGACAGTATGAGAGAATTTTGGGAGTGAATAAAACAGCTCTGTATGGTACTGTGGAGATGGATACACGACCATAAAGTTGTCAAAACCCATAGAACTGTACACCGCAAAGAGTGAATTTTACTCTGCAAATTTTAAAAATCAATCAGGATGCTGGGGAACTCAGATGGAATGCAGTGACAAATGAATCTCACTGTATTACAAGCACGTGACATAATCACACAGAAGGGGTGGAGATGAAAGGTCCTGACCTAAGTAACTTTGGAAGACAGTGTTTTGATGGGATACTGTAAAACTAAAGTACTGGACACAAACACTGTACACTAGATGATAAATGTGTTTTTCATAAGGGTATGGATTAACAATTCTGAAAGTAGTTGACACATTTGTAAATATATTGTAGATAACTGGAGTTAAGTTTCTCACTGTTGGTAAAAGAAGTTACATATAAACAAAAGGAGAATGCTAGAATAAAATCTGTGGTGCTGGATTGGAGTCGGAAGTATCAGTATGAATCCATGTCTCTTTTAATATATCTATCCAGATAGATAGTTAGATTGATAGATAGATTGACAGATCAATAGATAGATGTGTATACCTGAGTTTATATTCATATATGCATTTCCAAGCTCTGCTGAGTGGGTCTAGAAGCAGTTACACTCTAGTATCAATGAGCACACCTAGCTCCCAGATCTGCGTTTATATCATTCTCCAATAAAAATAACCAGGTTTTCTTGGAGAAGTGGCTAATTCTAGGGCTGGAGATGGAAAATACAAGATGAACCTGGAACATCTTGTAGTGCCAGAATGTAGGAAAGTGCTTTAAAAAAAACACAGAAAATGATGAGATGTGTCAAAAGGAATCAATCTGAAAAACTTCCCAATGGCTCAAGCTGGAAAATTGTGAGCAACAAAATAAATAATGGTAGCATTGGATTACTACCCAGAGAACAAAATAAATATGCATGAGTCTATACTGATATAAAATAGATTAAATAAGAAAGGAAGAAAGAAAGAGAAAAAAAAAAAGAATGAGAGAAGGAGAGAAAGAAGGAAGGGAGAGGGAGGGGGGGAAATCTTCCTCACAGAATTCCAAATAATAAACGTGGCTGGATAGCATGAAATAGAAAATTGCCACTAGAACACCACAGTAATAATTACTGTGGGCAAGACTGACTGATGAATGCAAAAACTGTGGGTGAACCTTAAAGAAGAGACAGTACATTTGCAGAGCCTCAAAGGATCTCCCTCCAAATACTTAACTTTTTTCTCTTAATTTCTTTAAAAGACCTATGACTATTTAAAGCAAAAATCATAACACTGTATTGTGGGATTTATAACATGGGTAGATGTAAAATTTATGACAACAATAACATAATGGACAGACATAGGTAAATGGAACTGTTCTGTAGCAAGGCTTCTATATTTTACATTGATTAAACTGGTGCACTATTAAGTCTAGGTAGGCTGTGATATGTTAAAGATGCATATTGTAATCTGGACCAACCACTAAAAAGGCAAAGGTGTGTCACTTAAATGCTAATAAAGGAATTAAGCAGCAAAAAAAAAGGGTTTGTACAAGAATGTTCACAGGAGATGACCTGCAAGACGAGCGCACTGCGGGGCAACAACAGAGCGGAATGCCCTCAGCCATGCCAAGGAGCAAATGCTGACACACACATGCTGGGTGAGTCTCATCAACCTCGTGCTGAGGGAGGCAAGTTGGACAGAAAACAAAACACTTGGGATGATTTCAGCCAAGATGAACCTATGATGAAAAAACCAGAACATTGGTTGCCTCGGGGGAAAGATAAAATTGCCTGGGAAGGAACAGGAAGGCGTTTTCTGGGGGTGATGGAACTATTTTATTCTTAAAGGGGTGAAGGTTATATGGACATGTTTATTTGCCAAAACTGTACAGTTGAGAGTTGTGCCTTTCAGTGTGCGTACATCTTACCCCCCCCCCCACACACACACAAAGGACTAAAAGAATAATAAAGTGAGGTGGGACTGGGATGGAATGTGGATGAAACAAAATTGGCAGACAATTAGTAGTTGTTGAAGCTGGGTGAGGGGCCTACTATGCTATTTTGTTTATTTTGTATATTGTTTAAATTGTTCTGTAATAAAACACTTATATAAGAAGACAAACTCGATATACAGTGTTTGCTGGTAAGATATCAGTTACCTTTTGGGAGGAAGGAGGGAGAAACGGATTGTTGGCGCCTGAGTGAAGCTGGTGCTAGTTCTTGGTCACACAAGTGTGTTCACTTTGTAATAATTCTTTGAGGTTTACATGGATGACTTCTGCATATATTTCTGTACTCATGTTATACATCAATAAACATTTTAAATCCTGCATATTTGCGCAAAGATCCTAACTCAATATCTCAGAACAACAGCAGTGTTTTGTTTTAAAGTGGAACACGTTCACTCATGACATCATCAGATGGATTTTAATACTTTCAAGTATCTATTAATGCCCTCATCCTTGCGTGTCCCCCTGGGTCTTTCCATTTTTGCCTCAATTTGGCAAGTGTCATGGCTTTGAGTTTTTATGATGGGTATGGGCCCTTAGGGTGTGCGAGGTCAAAGGGAAGGATCTCTGCAGCGACCTTGACCACGGGAACCAGAGGGAGGACCATGGCAACCTGGAGGGATGGAGGGGATGGTAGGACAGGTGGCCTTAAAAAGGCAAATTCCAGAATCCCAGGCACTCAGTATTTCCATTTTAGATATAGAATTTACGCTTCAAATACTGGCCAGGAAATTTCCACGAGGGCTGCAAGCATCTTCAGCAATAGCCAGGCTGGTGAGCCCCACCCCTACCTGAGTGCCGGCCTCAAGGGATGCAGCCCAACCACACTGCGCATACTCTGGGGGGTGGGCAGGGCATGGAGAGTGGTCATGGTATAGAGAAGAGGAGGGGTAGAGAGTGGGGTGGAGAAGCAGAGGGATGGAGACCAGGGGCGAGGGGACAAGGTGGGAGTTGGGGCCCCTAGCTGTGTATGCTGGGAGCTTTTGTCTCTTAACCGCTACCGGCTGGGAGCTTGCAGGACGGCCAGACTACAAATCCCAGAAGGCTGTGGGCATGGGGCGGTGCCTAACCCTGGGGGGAGGAGCAGGGTGGTGTGCGCTTGGCCGAGGGCCAAACTGCCCTTGACTCAGGACTCTGGTCCTGCACCCGCTGCATGTGGACTGAATCCCGGAGGGATGCCACGGGATGAGCGGGACCAGGGAGTTAGGAGGATGTGGCGGCTGCATGGGCAGCCGAGGTTCTGCAGCGTGCAACTGGTTTTGTCCAAAATAGAAGTTGGACTCGTGCCTCTTCCACACCGCCTCCCTCCGTTGCTTGATTCCTCCTCCCACCTGCATGTCTGTGGGTCTTTCCACAGCCTCCTACCAAGTCCAGGGCCAGGTGCTTCTCTAAAATGCTTATGGGAACTGGTTTGACATCCCAGAAACTTTCCACTTTGCCTGCTGCCCTCTGCCTTCTCTAGCCAAAGTGCCATCCTTTCATCAGCTTTTGAGAGAGATTCCCCCTTGTGGCCCCTCTTGCAAGTACAACTTAAGAGCTTGGCTGGGTGGTAACATTGGCTGTTGCTTGTCTTTTTCGCAGGTGTGGAAGTTAAGGTATCTGTGAGGTTAATCACTGGTTTCCCCAGGATCCGCTAAGAGCAGAGGAGAACAACCCAATTCCCAGGTAAGTATCTATTAGGCTATTTTCACCAACACATTCCAGTGCAGTGGCCTCCAAAACAGCAACCTTAAGATGAGAAAAGCTTAAGCATTTTGCCCTTTAGATTGATCACCTAATCTCAGCTCAGGCCTGAGTGGCCAGTCTCTCAGGGACAGGGGTGGTGACTCTGATCCCTCAGGAAGAGACCGGTGGTCCAGCTTTGGGAGAGGGATGTTCATGGTAGACAGCACCTGGGCAGCATTTGAAACCCGTCAGCTTTAACATCTCTGCTTTGGATTCAGGCAAGGTTCCCAGATAAACACGCCTAGGGATAGTCAGATGTACCGTATTCTTTAAAAATTGATTACAGCAGTGAAAGGAACAGAGCATAAAATATCCTGCTTATTTGCAAAAGATAAAATGCAAGCAAGACCTGCCTGTTAATTTTTTTCTGCTCATTCTCTTGCCTGTACTGTACGTTTGAATGCAGAAAAATAACCTTGAATTGCCAAATTCTCTTTTCCTGAGATTGGTAAATTAACTTAAAAGTCTTATTGAAACCTGTGGAGGAATGGTTAGCAGCTTTCATGATTTATGTCGTCCCTAAAAATCTGGGCGTTGATCTACACGAAAAAAAGTCCCAGTTATATTACACATCCCAATAGGTTACATTTCCGATGCCTGAATGTGGGATATTATCAAAACAACTGAAAAACCTGGTCATGGAAACTGGACCCTGTCACTTTGTCAAGAATTTGCCTCTGTATGAATTAATGACACATGAATTCTTTAACATTTTTGTAAAGAAAGAATGAGAAAGTGTGTAGTGTCTCTGAATGTGGCAAGATAGAGAAGTCTCGTTAGACCACATCCTCGGGTGCTTCTCTCGTGTTCAATAGGCCCAGGTGATAGTCCGTGTAGTCAGGTGCAGTGCCGCTCCCCCAGGCCCCAGTGTTCCATCCTACTCTGGCCTGTGCCCTCTTCAGGGGGTTCTGATGACACTGGTCCACAAGTGTTGGAAGGAGACATTGTAACATGAGGATATTCATCATCTTAAAACAAAGATTAATGGAGAGGAAAGTCTCAGGGTGTGTGTGCTCTGATGCACTGCTGTTGGGGTGTGGCCGCAGTGACAACTGTGCTCCCAGCAGTCCCCACAATGGCTGTCTCAGACGTTTGATCTCCTGGCACAACCACAGCAGCTGTTGACAGAGCTGGGCTTTCGTCGTGGTTCAATGTCTTCCATCAGATTTTGTCACTCTGACCCTCCTCTGCTTGCCCCATTCCCACTCTTATCTGCTGCATTGATTGCTTTGTAGTTGTTCCCTAGGAGCCACTGTGTGTAACTCTGTTTCACAGTGTCTTTAGGGATCCACCCTCACTACACGAGTCACTGTACAACAGCCCCTTATCCTGGTGTAGCCCGTGTTCATCGTCTCCAGTGGAGCTGTGAAGAGCCCTGCTTAGTCGGAGCTCCTCTCATTCTCATGCTGCTGGGGCTGCTTACGAAGCTGGGCATCTCGTCTTTGGTCATTAACATTATTCTTTTCATCGATTTTCTGAAGTCGGAGATGACTTTGTTAATAATGTGACACTGACTGTCACAGACACTTTTATGTATCTTCCCCAACAGCTCTGTGAAGTAGGCTTGTGATCCCCATTTTACAGGGGGGGACACTGAGGCTCAGAGAGGTTGAGTAGCTTCCTTCACTTCACACAATTTCTTGGTACATTTTGAGTCTCCACCTGGAACTCGGCCTCTCAGGTGTGTGCACTTAGCTGGTGTTCCACTTTGCGCCTCTCTGCCAGCCTCTCCAAAGGCACACGCCCCATCCTGAGTCCATTGTCTGCTTGATGGCAGTCACCCTGCACAAATCGGCCCCATGCGGGGAGTGGACTAGTCGGGCATGGTCCTCCAGCTTACCCTGGGCAGGTTCTAGGTTTATTGCGAGAGCTGGAGCAGTGGAAGATACTGACCATCACTCACCTGAAAGGTTTGTTATGGAGAAATACTCCACTGACTTTTTGCAGGTGTCATGTCTTCTTTGTCTTCATTGCTCCTCTGGGCTTTCTCCTACAGTCCGTGCTGTGCAGTAACATACAGTACAGAGACTGGTGAACATAATAGTATTGCCCTGCACCAAACGGTCACGTTACTCATTTTTCTAATTATGAAAGAAATACATACTGTAAAAAAAAGTCAAATTACCCAGATGTATGTAGAGTAAAGTGAAACCTACCCCATCCATCCCTTTCCCTGCTAACTCACTCCCCTACTCAGAAGGAACTATTGTTAAGAGGTTGCAGCTTATTCTTCTGGACATTTCCTATGAATTTATAAATACACATAAAGTTTTTTTTTAACATAAATGACATAACTACATCATTTTGCAATTTGCTGTTTCCCAAATCGTATATCATAGACGTCTCTCCTTATCAGTGCTCGCCACTCTAACTTAGCGTTTTAGAAGTTTTAGAGGTACTCCAAAGAACAGGAATACCATGATCTGTTTATTTCTTCTTTGATAGAGATGGGATTTACGTCCAGTTTCACTAATGAAATGATGCAGTAAGATCCTTGTATGGAGTTTATTACACTGCTATTCAACTTCTCAATTTGCCTTGTTTCCACTTGGTCAGAGACTATGATATATTTTTAACAATTTTATGGGAATTATTATTGTTATTATTATTATTTTTGTGTGTGTGTGAGGAAGATCAGCCCTGAGGTAACATCCATGCCAATCCTCCTCTTTTTGCCTAGGCAGACAGGCTCTGAGTTAACATCTGTTGCCAATCCTGCTCCTTTTTTTCCCCCAAGCCCCAGTAAATAGTTGTACGTCATAATTGCACATCCTTCTAGTTGCTGTATGTGGGATGTGGCCTCACCATGGCCGGAGAAGCGGGGTGTTAGTGCCAGATATGAACCCGGGCCACCAGTAGTGGAGCACTTAACCACTAAGCCACAGAGAATTATTTTATAGGGAATTTAATTTTATCACTGAATATAGACATTTATGGGGAAACTGGACTTTAAGGACATCCATCTCAGTATTCTGGAGAAAAATCATGAAACTTCGAAGGTATGAGGCTTGCTCCATCACAATCTAACAAGTCATGTTAACAATTTAAAGTTGAATGTTTGAATAGCCTCTACTCTCTTTGTTCAGAAGAAGAATGACTTTTGCTTGTCTAGAAAACTTCTTACTCCAGGGGCTCTCAGTTGTGCTTCAGAGAGGGTAAGATTTTGGTGTTGTATCTGTTTCTCTTCAGCTGTAGGCTGCATCTTCTAAAGATCATAGACTTGAACATGGTCCAATAAATGTATATGATTTGGGTCAAAAATTCAAAGTAATGAACCCAAGATAGGAATCCATAACTTTGGTTCTTAATAAAGAATTTCCTTTGATATTCTCAAGTCTCTGTGATTACTAGTAAAAACTCACCTATGGGTGAAGAGATGTGGTTCTCCTGGCAATGTCTGGCTTGAACATCCATAGTTAAGGCTGCCACATCCGTAGATAGATTAGACTTGACCTCTTGACGACCTCTTCCCTTGGTCTTTGACCTTGGAAAAATAAGAATTTAAAAAAGCTGCTGTGGGCCGGCCCTGTGGCCTAGCGATTAAGTGCGCGCGCTCCGCTGCTGGCGGCCCGGGTTCGCATCCCGGGCGCGCACCGACGCACCGCTTCTCCGGCCATGCTGAGGCTGCGTGCCACATACAGCAACTGGAAGGATGTGCAGCTATGACATACAACTACCTACTGGGGCTTTAAGGAGAAAAAAATAAATAAATAAAATCTAAAAAAAAAATAAAATAAAATAAAAAAGCTGCTGTTATTAACACTCAATGCTAGAAATGCCCATTAAAGAGTGAGTTTGATTTGGTAAACCAAAGGGAGTATAAGCAGAACAAAGTCTGTAATATCTGTAAAATTTCAAAAGATTCTAATTTTTTTAAATATAACTCTATTTTTGCCACAGTGCAAACTGTGTATATATGAATGAAATATCCCTCTGTCCATTTCTTAAGTTGTTCCATTGACTTGATGGATTTATCCTCTAATCCGGATTCTAAGTGTGAAAGAACATCTTGGTCCTTCAAAGAAAAGAAGCCATTGAAATTTCATTTTCTTTTAGCTCGCCATCCTACAGGTTTGAGGAATAAATTATCATTTAATGGTACAATGATTCCGAAATCTAATTGTTAATTAGAGGGGTGTAAGGGATGATTGAATGGTGGTTCATCCCCATGGTCAAGGGTATTGTACACGTGGACGTGTAAACACGATTCAGGAAGCTGCTTCAGCCCTGTGACATCCCTGAGAACCACAGTGCTGGAGGATCTAGGCACACAGCCATCTGCCTCGATCTCCTGGGTTACATGTAGATCCAGGGGTCTTGAGAGTGGTGTCAGAGCAGCTAGCTTTTATCTATTTCTCCCTTTCCTTCTCTCCAGCTTATCTCAAACAGTCCTATCATATTTTAAAGGCCAATTGTAGTTATTTACATGAGCTGCTTGTTCATTATTGCAGAGTAATAATCAGGCATACCATTAAATATCATTTAATCTACCTAATTAAATTTGTTGTACCTTTTGATTGATTAGAACACTAAAGTTAGTTCAGAGTTTGATATTCACCAAATGCGTTAATCTTCTTACAACTTCCATGTGCCCCAGTCCTCTGAGAAGTGTATCTTTGGCCCATCACAAGATTTTAATGATTCAAATCATCATAAATTAAGATAATGTATTGTCTTTTGGATGATCGGGAGGCATATGGGTCCATTTTGGAAATATGCCCATCTGTCTTTGCTCCCCATGGGAAGTTTCTGGTCACTAGGTCTCCAGGTGGCTTGCACAAGCCCTAGGTCTATAAAGCTTGGTGCCTCTCCTTCTAATTGAGGTAGAAATAAAAGAGGTCAGAGACACTTATTAAAGTTTTGGTTGCATGAAGTCTTCTATGAGGACCATCCATGCATATTGTTCTGGATAGCTCTCTGTTCCTAAGACTACTAGTTACTTTAAGGGCTTGTCAGGAACTGTGAATGGTCTGATATTTTACCTTACCTGCAAACGAATAAGTTAGCTACCATGGTCTTACAGATGCTGGCAAAAGACACGAGACCCATGGGTCAGAGACACAAGACTTAATGACACAGCAATGGCAGTGGCCAGAGTATCAACATTTGCACTGGTTCACTAAATCCCACTTCCTACAGGATGATACACAGTGGGCCAGGAAACATGCAGAGGGTTGCAAGAACTCAGAGCTTAAGGAACTCAAATCTTCAATAACAGGCAGGAAGTCTGCTGACCTTTGGCCTGGGGAGGGGTGTTATTTTTATTATACTGGGGAGTAAGCAAGCCTGCCCTTTGCTCCAGAGGAGGCCACTATTTCTATCTTCCAAGGTTGTCAGCTCTACACACATTCTTGAAAAGATAACCTGGTTTTACTGGCTTTCAAAGATAAGCTTGAATGAGACTTCATCATCATTCTGTTCTTCTGTTACCTTTATTGAGATTGTGCAAATATGCTCTTTTCTCTGTAAAGTTCACTAACTTTATTCATACATAAGGGATGCTTTTGGTTTTATTTATTAAGTTAAAATTTTCTTATTAGAGCAAATGAGGAAACTATTATGGGTTGGATCTGAAGGTATGCTTTTCCAGGAAAAATGTGAAAGATCGGTTCTCACAGAACTTTGCCACAAGGAGTTGATATCAACTTAAATGATTTTAATTTGAATACTGTTTTGTACAACTTTCTTCCATCTTACTTCATCCTCTCTGCTTCCTGTAACTCCCCTATGGGAATGGGGCAGTTTCAGGGATTCACTGAACTCATTTACAATATTAAAATGGTTTTTTCTGTTGTGTGTGTGTGTTTTTTTTTTTTATTGAGGTAAAGTTAACATACAACATTAAATTAGTTTCAGCGGTATAACATAATGATTCAATGTTTGTATAAATGTTGAAATGATCACCACAATAAGTCCAGTTAACATCTATCCCCATACATAGTTACAAATTTTTTTCTCTTGTGATGAGGACACGGCCTATTTCAAGGTGCAGAAGAATCAACGATGGTGTCATACTTTTCCATATACAGCTTGATGAATTTGGACATAAGTATACACCCTTGAGACTGTCACCATCATCAAGGTCACAAACATATCCATCACCTCCCAAAGTTTTCTCTCACCTCCTTTATTACTATTATTGTGTGGTAAGAACTCTTAATATCTACACTATTAGCAAATGTGATGTATGCAACACAGTCTTGTTAGCTGTAAGCACTATGCCATATCCTAGATCTCCAGAACTTATTTATCTTGATTACTGAAACTCTGTATCCTTTGACCATCAGCTCCCCATTTCTCCATCCCCTCAACCCCTGGCAACCACCATTCTAACCTCTGCTTGTATGAGTGTGACTATTTAAGATTCCACATATAAGTGAGTATTTGCCTTTCTCTGTCTGCCTTATTTCGCTTAGCATAATGTCTTCTAGGTCCATCAATGTTGTCAAAAGTGGTAGGATCTCCTTCTTTTTTCAAGGTTGACTAATATTCCATTTCTTTATCCATTCATCCATCAGTGACACTTAGATTACTTCCATATCTTAGCTATTGTGAATTAGCTACAATGAACATTAGAGTGCAGGTATTTCTTTGAGACCTTGAGTTCAATCCTGTGGGCATATACCAGAAGTGGGATTGCTGGATCATATGTTAGTTTTCATTTTTGGAGGAACCTCCATACTGTTTTCCATAATGGCTGTACTGGTTTACATTCCCACAAGGGTTCCTTTTCTCCACATCCTCACCAACATTTGCCATCTTTAGTTTTTTTGATAGTGGCCATCTTAACAGGTGTGAAGTGATAGCTCATTGTGGTTTTGATTTGCATTCCCTGATAATTAGTGATGCTGAACACCTTTTCATACACCTGTTGGCCACTTGTATGTCTTCATTAGAAAAAGTCTACTCGGGTCCCTTGCCCGTTTTTTAAATTGATTTGTCTTCTTGTTATTGAGCCAACACAAAAAAAGAGAACAAAATTTCCAGGCATTATGGATGTTTCCCAGTTGATGCAGATGGTTTTATATTTACAGTGGTACCAAAAGATCATGTTTCATGCTTTTTATTCAGCTTGTTATAACACCAGCAGTAGCTGCGGCATGGCAGATAATTGGGATCTTCTGGGTTTGGAGGTTTACAACATAAATGAGTGGTAATGAATTTTTTATTATTCCAAGGAAATTATTGAGATCATAGTCCATGGAATCCAAGATTGATAGGTGTAGGAGGAAATTAAGGTGAGGATCGGTGATCTAGCATTACTTCTGATCATGAGGCACAGGTATCTACTGTATGAGTGTTTGAATAAAAATATTAGAGATCAGGAATTTGTGGTGGGTGAATATGTTTTCTGAATTATTTACTTTTGAACGTAACCATTTGGATTATGTGAACATCTGGGATATGGGAGTAAGTCGCTAACAGGGGGTGGTTGATAATGTCACTATTGATTTAACTTCTATGAACACCAAGTGGTCAATGGATTAAGCAAATGAGTAGTCAGAAAACACAGAAATGGTAGGATTTGGGAACTAGTAAAGGACTGGGGACCGATTGTCCTGAGAGGGAGTGCCAGGACTTATGAGGTTGAGAGTGACAAGGACAAGAAGAGAATAGAAACACACTCAAACAGGGAGGGGGTATTAACAGGATGGAGGGGGAGAAATGATCTGGAGTAGCCTTGAGTTTTGACCTTGAGCTTTCTGTTCTTGATGCAAATCTGCCTGATGACATCCCAGGACACAGGTCAGATCTATCCCCAGGGGATCGAGGGAGGGTGGAAGTACAAAACAGCCAGGATAATTGTCCTAAAAAGGCAGGCTTCCTTTATCATTTGACCCAATTTCATGATTTATTTTTGTAGGGTAAGAGGAAAAGAAAGATGATAGCCAAGTCTTCACAGAGGAAGCAGCATAACTGTGGGAACCAGTCCAAACCAAAGCCTGGTTTAAACATCTCCATCCCTTTGAGGATGTCTAGTGACATATTCAAGAGGCCAGTTACTAGAATTCCATCCCATCCTGGCAATGAAGGGTCTCTGGGAGGACACCTTGGATGAGCCCCACCAGGTCTGCTGGCCCAAGAGACCACAAGGACTCAAGGCCTGCAGAAGTGCAGGACAACTAGTAAATCCTTTCAATCTTCCAAAGCGTTGGAAACACTTGCACCTAGTCATACAGGTGAATCCCTGCCAGGTGTGCTCGCAGGTGGTCTACACTCTAGGTCCCATGTCCACTCCTGCCGGTCTTCAGATTTGGCAGAGATGATTCCAGGAGCTGATCTGGGCATTCCACAGTTCCACTGCCAACAATTTCTGGCGACTGAGGAAGGTATCACGAAGGAGGAAAGGGCAGTGAAGAGAACAGGAGAGAGACTGGTGATAGCACTGATGGCGGACAGACTTGCTAGCGAGGGAGAGAAAGTGAGGGGCCAAGAAGGCCGTCTTGACAGCAGACAAAATGGAGCAGGCACCTCAGTGAGGTCTCTTGGCAGCGTCCCTAATGTTTCCTTGCTTTGAGCTCCTGAAACTTTGAAATATACCAATATGTTTCTTTTATTAAACT
This sequence comes from Diceros bicornis minor, assembly GCF_020826845.1. NCBI lineage: Eukaryota > Metazoa > Chordata > Mammalia > Perissodactyla > Rhinocerotidae > Diceros > Diceros bicornis. Next base: position 2,280,996 of record NC_080759.1, read on the forward strand.
CTGCTGCGTGACAGAAAATATACACAGTGATTTCTTTCTGAGGTGAGAGGTTGAGTTTCAAGTGAGGAGAGAAAGATCTTCCTTTTTCATGCTGTTCTCTCATTTTCCTTTACTATGTATGTTATTTATTTGTACTTTCAAGTCAGCAGCGAGTTATCAACGTCACGGGATGATTCAGTTTTGCCCCATACAGTCACAGTAAAACCTACTTAAAGTGGATTATTCTTTTTGTGTAATATTCCAATAGATTCCAAAATATTATTTCAAAAGCACTTCGATGTCTATGTTCTCAAATTAGATATTTACTTTTGGTCTCCATTTTTGTGTTCCTTCTTGCATGCTACTTCAGAGTTGCATCTAAGGAAATACCAGATGTCCCTCAGTTTTTTAGATCCATATGTGTTGGAAATTTGATTCATGAAGATGGACATGGCAGTTGGGGGATCATGCTGTTATCAAAAGAGACCATTTCGACATCAGTAATCTGACAAGAACTCACTGCTTGTTGAGATTTAATTGACTAGTTGAGGGATCAAGCTTTCGCTATTGGCACTTCTCTTTCTCTTTGGAGGCGAAGTATTGCCTTCCCAGTCTTTCCATTACCAAACCACTTTCCTGGGTGGCTGTGCCATGTCAGGAAGGGCCTGGGATGCCGGGAACCAGGAGTCATCCTCAGTTTCTAGCTGTCCTAAGAAGGCTTCCCTGGCAGAGTCCAGCCTGTGTGTCTGGGTGACACTTGCAGCCATCAGACAGGAGGCGATAACTCACAAGTGCCAAGTGATTCATCTGGCCCTTGTCTTACATGGTGTTTCCAAGGGATGAGGTTCAAAATGCCACTTGGTAACCCTTTGAAAGCCCTTGTCGTGGGGTGGGTTCTCAGTGTGAGCTCAGAGCAGTATCTATTCACCACCAGATGGGAAGCATTTCAGTATTTTAATTGGTAAGGCTGTGTTCATACATGACCATGGATCATCAGTTCTGTGGCATTTCCTGCTGGACCACCCCACACCCTTGTCATGCCTCATTTTTCAAAGCTCCAAACAGGTTCACATCCCATCGGGTGGTTGTAATGTAACCACAGCACAAGACTGGGGAAAAAAACACAACCACCCAGGAGTGACACACTTTAATGGCTCGGGCCCAATTGCCCCATTTGGACAAGTTGGCAACATCAACACTGAGTGTGTAAACTGGAGGACTGTCCAAGACCGTGGACCTCAGAATGACACGGCCTCAAATCTCACCTTGGACAGCAAGGGACAGTGTGGGGTCACTCACTGGTCAGGATTATGGTCCCTTATCCTGGCATAGTAGAGCTCACCCGGGATCCATCAGGCCAAGCCAGGGAGGAGGCTGGGAGCCTTCTAGGGAATTTCTGCCCTAAAGTGAATTGCATACGGAAGACAGGTGTGCTGGAAATCCTGGTTCACAGAAAGCGGTCGTGTTTATGGAATGAGGCCCAGTGGTAGCCTTAAAGCTGCATCACAAATCTTTCCCATTGGATACAAAACAAGCAGGAAACAGAATTCAGAGTCCTGGACAAGGATCCCAGCAGGATTCAATTCTAGGTCAGTGGTGAACACGGAGGCACTAGAGGGGTCTCAGGAGGGAAAGTCCTGTCTGCCTTTAGTCCATTTGCAAATCACCTTTTCGGGCCTTGTCCTCTCCAAGTGCATGTTTTGATCTTTTTACATTGTTTTCCCAGCTTAGAGCTGATGCAATTCCAGAGATTGAACTAGAAAACTACAAGTTCCTAAAATTTGGTCAAAAGAAACCTCAACAAGAGAAGCAGAAAACATTCCCTCTTCCTCCAGAATGTAGAAAGGCACCCCCTGCCTATGGCACGACCTGGTCCTGGGTAGTGCTGTTTTCAAGACACCCACATTTCAGTGGTTGTTGCTTTGCCTTTGAAAGTACCATCAAACTTTAAATCCCAAGAGAACGGGCGGGGGGCCGTGTCTGCCCCTGGAGCAGCTGAATGATACTGAAATGAACTTGTCCTGGGAGTTAGGGGGAATTGGGAGTGATGTCACTAGCCAAAAAAGGGGCTGGCCCTTCTCCCTTCTCCCACATAAAATAAGCTGATGACCCAGAAGAGTTCTTGATTCAAGGAGAAATGTGAGATTCTGTGTCTCACTCACATGCCTACAGAAAGCGACAGAACCACACCACAACTCCCAAGCTATAAAGGGAACAGGACTTTAATATAATATTCAAATATGTCATTTATTATTTACAACAAATAACCACTGGCCCTCCCAAATGGGTGAGTAGGTGCTGAGGTAGAGATGTCAGGGAGCTGGGATGGGGTCGTCCCTTCTCTCTTGGGCTTCAGGGGACCCCAGGAATCAGCTTACAATGCTCCCCTTCCCATCAAGTGGGAGGAGCTGGCCTGGTGCATCGCAAGCATCCCAACTGTGTCCCTGCTGCTGAGGATGGGGCTGTGATCAGCCACTGGTACGGGGTTCGGGGTTGGGGCCTGGGGGCTGAGTAGAAGAGTCGGGTTATCTTCTGCGGCCTCCCTCTGAATCATGGCCCCCCACCCTGTCCCCACTGCACTGGGTGCTTCAGACCCTGTGCTCAGTGCTGTCAGCCACCAGTACCCCATTCGTCCCTGCCACGTGAGCGATCATTTAGTATCACCTATTTCACAGAGGGGGAAACGGAGTCTCAGGAAGCTGAAGAGAGTCACCCCAGTCGCAGGACTGGTCAATAGTGGAGCTGGGATCCCAGTGCCAGCTATCCAACTCCCCAAGGCCACGCTTAGCCCGAAGCCTTACTGAACCCCCAGGAGTCAGTCACCCCGGCCCAGACACTCACTCACCCCAGACCTTGATGATGGCCGGTTCTTCTTGGCCTTGCGTATTTTGCAGGCCAACTAGGTCTAGGGTTCTGGCTGGCAGGACAGGTTGTAGCTACAGGACAGAGAGGCATCTGTGAGCCTACCAGGAACCACACCTCAGGTGTCGCCCCACTGCCTGCCCAGCAGCTGGAGTCTGGGTGTCCCAGATGTCGCCATGTAATAAGGCCGGGGGATGAGTGGGGGACCATGGAGACAGGCTCTCTGGACTGGCCAACAGGGAGAGTCCACCCCTGCCCTCACCCAACTCCTGCCCAGCCTCACCTCTCATTCTCGTTGAGCAACTCCATGTCTTGGAACCAGGCCGCAAATCGCTCCCTCGGGTTCTAGGTTGTAATTCTTGGCAGCCTCCTGGAGCAGCAGGATCTTCCTCATGACTCGGTATTCCTGGGACCAGAGGGAAGGAGAGGATGCACACAGGGCCTGGGTGGGGGATGCTGCAGGGGCCTTGTTGGAGGTGAGGAGTGGGGCAGGGGACCAGTCCTGGAAACCATCCTTCCCTCCAGTTCCATCCAGGATCTACCAGTTCTCAGAATGGGAATAATCAGCCCCTCCTCCAGGAAGATATCCTTGATGCCATCCTCCCCTCAACCCACCCGCCAATTGGATGGGTCTCCCACTGCTCTGTTATCAAACTCTTCCACACAATGTAAGATACAGGAGGTGAAGCCAGGCACTGTTCTGCCCAGAAGGTCTCTGATTTCCACCTCCTTCTCCTCCCCTGCAGGGAGTGCCACAGCTGCTCCTCAGTCCTCTTCTCAAGGTTGATCTCATTCCCCTGGAAGGTAGACAGCCAGAGTCCATCAGACAAAGCCCCCTAGCCTGACTACCCCCTATGCCCACCCCTTCTCGTGTTGCACTATTGCCAGGTCCCCAGAGGGGGCCAGGCATGCAGAGAAAACAGGACTTGTACCTAGGCCGGGCTCTGGGCTCCAGATTAGGAGGACATGGGAGTGAGACTGAGGTACCTGGCAGCACAACTCTCTCTGATGACAGACTTGGAGGCTGAGGCCTCAGGCAGAGGGGACTGCTCAGCAACTTATGTGCTGCCTGAGTTGGGGGCGCCCGACTTCTCTGTCCCTCCATGGGCAGCATAGGAGTTAGAGGCTGAGTCCAGCTCAGATAAAACCTCACGCAGCTGTGCCATCAGGCAGCTCTGAGCTTCCCCAGCCTGGGGAACTGGAACGGGTGTCTCTGGCAGAGCCTCTTTACACTCATCCCTAAGATGGGCCTGATGCCCCAGCTCCCAGGAGCAGCTGCGAGGCTCTCATGAGAGTAGATGTGCCAAGTGCTGAGAACTCAGAGCTCAGTTTGGGGGCTCCCACATCCCAAGGCTCAGAATCCTGGTCCTTCCTGCCTAGTCCTCAGGTTCACCCACCTCGAGATAGTCACCCATCGTCAGGTGCAGCATCAGCAGGTCACTGAGCAGATTGCCAAGATAGGGGAAGACACCCTGTGACATCGGGGTGCAGGTGGGATGAGCCCTTGCTCTCAAGTAGACCCCATGTAGACCCTCTCCTGAAAAGTCCCCACCCTCAGCCTCCTGGCCCACCACAGGGTTCCCATGAGGAGCAGCCTAGGACCCTCAGCAGCCTCCCGTCAATTCCTACTCCCTTCACACCCCAAGAACACCACAGTCCTCCTCCTCACCTCCCAGGGCCGGCTTCTGGCAAATCACAGGGTGTGCCTTCCCTGGCCCTCCCCAAAACAACCCATCCTGCACAAGCTCTTCCAGGCCCTCCTCTTGGTCACTTCTACTAGGGGATTTGGGCACTGTGGCACCAAGAGAAAGGACCCTCCTCTCTTGATTTGAGGCCTCCAGCTGGGAGCGCAGAGCCCCTCCCCCACAGGCACACTCACCTGCTGCTGCTGCTGCTTCTCCTGCACTCTCTGGGGGTTGCTCTCTGGGGGGGCAAACGTGAAGGGCCCCTCCTGTCAGGGTCGAGGACAGTGTCAGCGAGGCGATACTCCCCTCACCCCATTTCTCTCCAGCACCACTGGCCTCCGACACTAGACATCTGACTTGAGTCAACTGGTACCAATGTCATTCCATCCTCCAAGGTCTTGTGATTCCAGAACAAGCCCAGCTCCAACTTTCATTCTGGGTGTGAGCTTGGGCTCGTGGCCTGGCCTCCTTGAGCCTGTTTCCTCATCTGGAAAGTGTGAGAACTCCAGCTACCACACAGGTTCTCATGAGGACTCAGTGTCACAAGACTGTCATCCTTGTTCTGGCCCTCACCCCTCCAGGTGGAGCAGGCAGAAAGCTCCCACATTTCTTTCCTCCCTCTTATCTCAACACCACCCTGTGAGGCCTGCACCACACAATCACCATCCCTCCATTTCCCTCAATAGGAGACAAAGGCCCAAACATGGGCAGAGAGTTGCTCAGGGGCCCACAGAGGAGAGGCCGCTTGCCCCTCTCAGCCAGAGGCCCTGTTCCAACATCCTCGCCTAACCCCCAGCCCCACCACTGAAAACAGTCCTGTCCCGTGACCTCTCAAAGCTTGGTCCTGGGCCGAGTCATGGATGGAGAGGATGTGGTGTCTTGGGAGTCTGGTAGAGTGGCTCCTGCCTGCCCCAGTCCCGTGGAGTGTCTGGCACCCAGGCTGGGCCAGAGGCCAAGCCAAAGCCTTCTCCTCCCCAAGGAACGCCTCAGGACATTCCCCTGCACTGAATCCTTTTTTTTTTTTTTTGTGAGGAGATCAGCCTTGTGCTAACATCTGCCAATCCTCCTCTTTTTTTGCTGAGGAAGACTGGCCCTGGGCTAACATCCATGCCCATCTTCCTCCACTTTATATGGGACGCTGCCACATCATAGGTCGACAAACGGTGCGTCGGTGCGCGCATGGGACCCGAACCGGTGAACCCTCAGCCGCTGCAGCGGAGTGCGCGCAATTAACCACTTGCGCCACTGGGCAGGCCCCTGAACTCTTTCTTTATCCACTCAGGAACTGGACCCCCAAGGTGCCACCTCTGATCAACAGGGAAGGGGATGACAGGACATTTTGATTCCCTGTTTACATGAGACTCCTAACTTCCTTTCAGCAGGATCCACTAAGAATCCATCAGTTGCCTAGACGCTTCTCATAAGCCACCGGGGGCATATGTCATTGCCAACCAGGCACTCAGGTTAGACTCCTGTGGTTCACTCAAGTGACTGCTCTAGGGGTCCAGGGGGGAGTCCCAGAATGCACACACATCTCTCACCTAAGGATGAGCAGCCTGTTTGTCCACCTGGGCCATGGGAATCCTCTGCCATGCGCATCCCTGGGGCAGGCAGGCTGCAGCCCCTTGGAGATGTGGTGAAGATAGAAGGAGCAGCGGGGTCCTGGCTTCCTGAGGATAGTTTTAGGCTGAGGGCTAAACCCACACCAATCACCCAACAGCATGGAAGAAGCTACATCCTGCAGGATGGACATACATGGAAGCCAGAGACCTGTTGATGGCGCCAGCTCGGCAACTCCTCCTGGAACAGCCCAGCCAACACCATTGTGTCTCATGACCAGGGCCTCCTGCCCACAAACGGCACCCCACCTGCCCATGAGCAGAACAGATCCCTCTGCTTGTTAACCTGGATGAAATAAACGGGAATGTTTCAGAGAAAGTTCAAGTGAGAAACTATCAAAACCACAGCCTGCCTATTGCCCCTCCTCCGCACCCCTCCTCTCTTTCCAGACCCCCAGCCTCCACTCTACCTTGATCATCAGTTCTCTGCTCAAGGACTTGTCTTGACTATTGAGTTCCTGAAGATTTTCAGGGCTCTCTCTCAGGGGAGGGGAAAGAACGAGGGATAAATTTAGGAATAATGTGAGGGGTCTAAATGCAAATCCCTTTTCTTTGCAAACCCGAGATTCAAATGGCCTGGAGAAGTGTTCTCACTGGGCTCCTCTGAGCGCTAAGGTCTCATGGTACTGGGAGGGGGCTCTCCTGTTGGTCACTGGGGTCTCCACTCCCCAGATCTACTGAGCAGCTCTGTTTTGACTGCTTTGAGTTTCAAATGGGCATAGAGTTTTGTTGCTATAAACACCTGAAAATCCCCAATTTGGCTCAACTTAGTACCTGACACTTAGGGAAACCGAGTCCTGAAGCAGAACTGGTGCACTAAGGACCCCGGGAGGTTTAGAGACCCCCTGCCGAGGCCCAGGCCCGGTCCCCAGCATTTGCTACCTCCCAGGAGTTCCCAGCTGACTGAGGGGCCAATGGCAGACATACAGGAGATCCCCCATCCACCCTGGTCCTCCTATGGAGAGAGGCCTACCCACCGGGAAACTTCCCCCGTGTGTTCTTCAGGTGGCTTGTGGAGGTTTTCTGCAGAGCAGAGATGACAGTGCAGGGCGAGGAGAAGTTCTTCAGGTTCTCGCACTCCTGGGGAAGGGAAGAGAATGAGCTGTGAGGTGGGGCACTGTAGCCCCACTTGCTCTAGCTTCAGTCCCCTTCTATTTAAATCTCCCCTCCTGGATGAGACAGATGCTCAGGGAGTCCCAGAAGGGCACATTTAGGACCCAAAGAGTAACACTCACAGGGAACAGGATTTTAGCTCAACCCAGGGAAGGAGCCAGGTAGGAAGTGAGCATCCTCTCACTGGGACCTGGAGTCAAAGTCAGCGGGCCCCTAGCAGGAAGGGCCTAGGGACTGTGCAAGGGCTTAGACCACACACTGCAATCCTGGGAGCTGATAAAGGTGGAGAGGCAGTTCCCAAGGCTTCAGAGAGGGACTCCACTGGGCCTCCCACAGCACACCTGGGCCACCTGGATCCAGCGCTCCACCACCCTCGCCCTGTCCTGGGCTGTCATGCTCGGGTCCCTGAGGCAGGGGGTGATGACGAAGCTGGCCACCCTTCTGACGTGGTCGATGGTGGCCTGGACGGTAGGTGTCTGGTGTTCATTTCGGGCTTGCTCCTCTTGCCCCAGGTGGAGCCCAGGCACGGAGAGGGCACCACCTTCCGGAAGAGGTCCTGGAGAACAGGGGGAGTGTCACCCAGCCCTGCCACACCCCAGGTCTGTGTCCACAGCCCCCAAAGTCCCACACAGGAGTCACAGTTTAGAGCTGGAGCTCAGAAAGCTCAGGATGTGGCCTGAGCCTTGTGACAGTCCCTGGCTTTTCTTCTCTGTCCCCCGAGGACACCCAGCACAGGATGACCCAGGACCCAATACTGGCAGGGAAGGGAGAGGGGCTTTTGACCCAGCCCATCCTGGCTAACTCCAAGCTCCAGACGGTGGCTCAACTCGGCTCATCCCAAGGGGGCATCTTCCAATACCCTGATCCCCTCTCTGGTCCCACTCCACATTCTGATGCACATCCCCCTGTGGCAGCTACAACCACAGGCCTTGTCTGTCTCCCTTGTAGTGAAATACACATCAGATGTCTAATAAGTCCTGAGGCTGTTGAGCCTCCTGAGCAGCCGGTTGGGCCACCAGGGACCGGGCTGTACACAGTGAGCCTCTCCCTGCACAGATGAGCCAGGGCCCACCCAGCTTTCCATCTCTTCTACCTCATGGAGTTGGCACAGTCACTCTGTGCAGCAGGTCCTCTTAATGTCCACCTCCACGGTCTGCAGGTGGACAGCAAAGGCTTGGGTGTTCAGAAAGTTGCCCAGGTCTTATGGTTGGTAAAGTGTGGAGCCTGGATTTGGGCCCAGATCATAGCAGTCTGGATCAGGTCTGGGGCAACGATGGCAGAGGGAAGGCCTGCCCCATCCCGCCCTGAAAGCCCAGCTGCTCACTGGATCCATCACGGTCAACAGCTCCATCACCAGCTTAAGAGGGAAGGCCGTGAGATTAAGCTTCTCACCCTCCTTAAGAGCCACAGGTGGAGATGGACTTCTCACTAGAAATGATGGTCCAGGTGACTCCAGCTCAGCAGCTCCCACTCCTGCTGGAGCCCATGTTGGCCCTTGCTCCAGCTCCAACACTGCTGATGGAGGGGACGCTGACTCCAGCGCTAGAGGAGGAGGTGTCAACGGAGCTGGAGCCAGCTCTACCTCCACCACTGCCCACTGCTCTGCTTCTGCCGCTGGCTGGAGCTCTGCAGCTGACGCTGGAGCGGGATAAAGAGAAAGGTTCACCCACATAGCTGACTTTCCATGTGTCCTTCTAAACACAGGAAAGATCCCCCTCCCTTCCAGGAATACCCAGCCTGCAGTCCCCCTTACCCTCTGGCTCTGCCTCAGTGGCCTCCAGAAGCTCACACTGGACAAGGGTAAGAGGGTCACGGCAGCTCCTCTCCTAACCAGGCAAGGTGACATTCATGTACATCCGCTTTAGCTTGAAAAAGGGACAGCCCCAGTCTGGTTCCGCCCTAGTTCTAGTCCAACCCCGTCATCTCAAGCTTCTGAGTGTGGAGACCCTCTGCTCCTGCTCTCATCTCAGAGCAACACTGGAAAGTGTGGGTGGCCTCATGTACCTGCCCCTTGTCTAGTGAGTAGGTGGAGTTGAAACCACTGGGCAACTACTCGACAACCTCTTTAGTGGAGTTCTGCAAAGACTGCCTGGGAGCTGGGCCAGAAGGAATCAGGGGCTGCATGCACACTGCCACTGGGGCCGACCCCCAAGAGAAAGTCTGCTGCTCAGTTCACGCACAGAGGGGCATCCCTGCAAAGAACTGTGGTCAGGGAGGGAAGGAGATGAATCCTCTAATGCTCGGTATCATGATTAGAGGAGCTCACCTTCTCATGCTGCCAGGCATGGCCTGGGGTATGAACATGACAGACTCACCAGGTTTCCGACACCTAACAACCAGCTCCTGCTCAGGAATGACCCGACCCTTATGTCCTGACTTCTCCCCTCCTCACAGACACATGCAGACACACACACACACACAAAGAGGGGCAAGGGGTGTGGGGCTGATCAGGTGGGATCACAGCTGTGTCCTGGCCTGCACTAGCCTTTCCTGGGCTGTCGCGTGTTACCTTTCACTGCCTCCTGCCAGACACCCAGAGGCGTCAAGAATGAGGGCTGAGCCAACATTGCCAACTACCAAAAAGATTCTCTTTCTGGGATTTTTTGAGCCCAGATCCTCCAAAAGTTGGGAAACAACAACAAAACATCTTTGCCTGCTGACTGTCTCCAATCAAGTGAGCTGGATGGGGGGCTGTGGGTGCGTGGTTACCTGAGTTCTAAGATCTGTTGAGGTCTATGACCCCACGTCATCTCCTGAACTGTACACAATGAGCCTACACAGCCCTACCCACAGCTCCCTGGAAACCTAACTAGGGACCTAGCTTTAAGGAGACAGAGATGAATGCAGACCTCCTTTTCCTTACTAGTTCTTCATCCTGGGATAGTCCCTGTGCCTCTCAGGTCCTCCCCAGTCTCTAAACCTGCACCATGGGGATCAGCCTAGAATCTACTTCCTAGGGACATCACCCGGTGTATATGAGATAATATCTATTACCCCTGTGGGCTGGTGTCACATGTACCTAAGGCACAAACTTAGAGATGGAAGAATAACAAGGAGGGGTGGGATGTAGTACAGAACACCACTCAAAACAGGCCTGGGCTCCAAGAATGTGATATTGGGACAGTCATTTCCAACTTGGCCTCATTTTCAGGTCAGCACCATGAGGGGGTTGCAACTAATGGAAATTCAGATATTGCCATCGTGTGACATAAAACCATTCGATTGTTTCCTGTTTTATGGAGAATGAGACCCAAGTGTCTCATCTTGGTCTATGAGGTGGGCAGCCTCCACAGTGGTACTCAGTAAGCCCCACCCATATTATACACATCCCCGTGGAACCACAAAGTGGTTAGTAACTGGCTTCTGAACATAATAAGAGCCAAAGTGATGGGATGTCTTGTCTAAATTTTAACTAAAAATGTCTCTCACTTCCTCTTGCTCCCTCTCTCATGTGCCATCTCTCTCTCTCTCATTCTGTCAAATCCCTGGAAGTGAGGAATCAAATACCGGTGTATTGGGGCTGCCCAATGTGTGAGGCACATTGAGGAGAGAAGCAAGGGAGTGCCTGGGCCAACAGACAGAAAGGAACTCAGGCTCTCAATCCAAAATGAATCCTGAAGGCTGAGAGTGACCTTGTGGGCCAGTCCTCCCCCAGTCGAGCCTCAGTTGAGGCCACAGCCCCAATCTGTTCAACTCACTGAGACAGAGGCACCCAGCTAAAACATGCCTGATTGCTGATCCACAAAAATTGTGAGATTGTCAACATTTGATGTTTTGAAATGCAAGGTTAGGGGCAATGAAGTCAGAGAGGGAAAAGTAACGAACACAGCCTACCAGGCCCTGGCCCTACCTTCCACCCCAGCTCCTGTTCTCTCCTCCCAGCCTCCCTCCAGCTGCACTGGCCACCTTTCTAACCTCCTCTGGCCAAACTCACTTCTGCCTGTGAGCTCAGGTGCCATTTCCCTGACACACTGCTCCCAGACTTGTGCAGGGCAGGCTCCTTCTTTTCATTCTGGTACCAGAAATAGTCACCCTAGTGAGGTCTTTCAGACCCTCCTACCCAGTGATGCCCAGCCCTCCCTCACAGCCCCCTGATGTGTTTCTCTACAGCATTTGCTCTTTTCTTTCTCATGTCTTTGCTTTTGTCCATTTCCCATCTAGACTGTGAGCTCCCAGCAGGCAGGGACCACTTGGTCATTTTCATCCTTCACTTCAGCCCACCAGGGCACCTGGCACAGGATGAGCGCTCAGGGCACAGCTGCTGAATGAGTACATGGGTAGATCTTGCACCTCGCCCCCTGCTTTTGACCAACTTTCATTTTGGAGATGAACACTATTAATAGGAGGTACAAGTTGTTTCTGAGGCAGGGGGACAGCCAGAAAGACCTCTGGTTGACTCTTCGCTGCTCCAGGAGCTCAAGAAAAGTTCAGTGGACACCGAGTAAATTCCAGGTTTACAGCAGAATGACTTGATATATATATATTATGTAATGGTTACCAAAATAAGTTTAGTTAACATCAATCACCAAACAGAAATAAAAGATTGTTTCCTGATGATGAGAAGTTTTAGGATCTATCTCTTAGCAAGTTTCAAATATACCACACAGCAATGTTAACTTAGTGTTGTATATCAAGTATATCTCAATACAACTGAAAAAAAATAAAAACAAAAACTCACTGGCCACCACTGACACAAGAGGCTGCCCGCCCCCTCGTGGCCAGCACTAGCACTGTTGCCCAGGCAGGAACTCCAAACAGAAAGCAACCTTTCTTCAGGTGTCCTCAAGGCAGAGGCTCTCCAGGATCCCAGGGGTAAAGCAGCAGGACCTGTCAGCTTCGAGGGAGTGGGAGGAGTCTTGGGAGCCTACCGTGCCCCCCTCTTGCTGTTCCCCACCAGGTGTCCTCTTCACTCCTAACGCATCCTAACTGCTGCCATGACAATGGTTCCCCTTACCTCCAGAGGAGGACCGCAAGGGTCCAACAAGGATTAGTCTTCTCCCTGGACTCTAGACTTGGTGTCCAGTGCTCTGGCATCTTCTTCCTTATCCTCAGTTCTCATCCACCCAAGCCCCCTAGCCTCTTCAGTTCTAAAGGATCTCCAGGGGCTGGAAATCATTTTCTCAGGGTTTCAGAGCACAGTAGGTCATCAACAGAGAACCTAGTCCAACAGACATGTTGTGAGTGCATGGAACACTTGGAGTCACTCGCTGGATGCACTCCACTTTATACAGGAGGACCCTCACTGAAGTATTCTCTCCTGTTCCCAATGCCTACACAAGGGGAGGATGGGCTCATGACAGTTCTGAGTGCCCACAGAGGTGGACTGCAGGACCCCAGTCCTGTGATCCCCAGGCTGGGCCAGGGATGGATCTGGAATAGGTAGACACCTAGGAACCTTAGGGATTCCTCTTCCCATCTCTGGGCCCCTGCGCACGAATCGAGGAGAATGGATGCTACTGCCCCGTGGGAGAGCTGCCTCCAACCTCTCTCCCTCATGCCTCTTGTCACTTGCCCAGTGTTGGCTCTTTTTTGACTGCACCTCCGAGTTCTCCATATGAGAATTCAAGTGTGAGTGAGTGTGCCTGTGCACATGTGATGATGAGGAGAGGAAAATGACCCCATATGGAAAGGGGTGGGCAGCAATCCTCTAGGATCTTAACGCCTCTCATTACCAAAGGAAACCTGAGGGAAGGGGTGGAGCCTCGGCCAAGTAAGCTGGAGCTCTCTCTAGTCTTCAGGACTCTGACGACCTCCTGTGGTCTGGGACGGTATCTGCTTCTTTCTAGGCCAGTTTCCCAAATGTACAGTGAGGGGTAAGATGTGCAACAGCACAAGCATGTGCTCAGCCAGGACAAGTCATCAGGCCCCATAGATACATTAAGTATGTTTTAAGTGTATTGAAGACATTAATATTGCTGTGCAATCATCACCACGATCCATCTTCACAACACTTCTCATCTTGCAAAACTGAAACTCTATACCCATTCATGAATTACTCCCCATTCCCCCTCCTCCCAGCCACTGGCAAACACCATTCTACTTTCTGTCTCTCTGAATCTGGTGATTTCAGGAACCTCATAGAAGGGAAATCACACAGGGTTGTATTTTTGTGACTAGCTTATTTCATTTAGAGTAATATCTTGAAGGTTCATCCATGGTGTGCCGTATCTTAGACTTTCCTTCATTTTTCAAGGATGAATAATATGCCATTGTATGTATATAGCACATTTTGCTCATCCATACATCCCTGGACAGATACCATAGCAAGGCCCACAACCAAGCCCAAAATAAAATGGGGCTCCAGCCAGATTTTTCTCAACAGTACCTTGCAGACTACTTTCTTAAGCCATATCCCATATGATATTTACTAAGGATCTAATCTTGGGCCGTGAGTTGCTTTTCAGAAACTCCATTTCTCTTCCTTAAGCAAGTTTCAACTACTTTGAGCCAATGAGACAACAAGATGGCTTGCAAGACTCAAACTGCAACTGCATAAGTGACTGGAGGATGAACTGGGGGACCAAGAACTCCCCAGCCAATCATGTTAAGGACACTGCCTTTTGAACGTGGGATGTGTGACAGAACATGAAAATCTGTGCTTGCACAAAATACCTAGGACTGCTCCCAAACTTACTGCACCCACTCCTTTGCCCTTGAAAAGCCCTTTTCAACAGCCCATTGGGGAGAAAGATTTAACCTTTGTCTCCTTGCTGGCCAACCTCATAATAAAGCTTTTTTCCCTTCTACAAGAGTGGGTATCCCGTTTGGCTAAGGGGTGCATTGGGCTGTGAGCCCTTCCTCGATTACAATACTTGGGTGGCTTCCATGTTTTAGCTATTATGAATAATGATGCCATGAACATGGGTGTTGCAATGTGTCTTTGAGAACATGCTTTCAACTCCTTGGTGGGGTATACACCCAGAAGAGGAATTGCTGGGTCCTATATAATTATATTTTTATTTTTTTTTAGGAATTGTTATACTGGTTTCTACAGCAACTATATATTCCCACCACAGTACACAAGGGTTCCAACTTCTCCACATCTTGGCCAACAGTGATTCTATTCTTTTTCTTCTTCTTTTTTTTTTTTTTTTTTGATAGATGCCATCCTAATGAATGTGAGGTGGTCTCTCACTGTGTTTCTGATTTGCATTTCCCTAATGATTACTGATGATGAGCATCTTTTCATATGCTTATTGGTTATTTGCAGATCTTCTTTGAGCAAATGTCTACTCATATACTTTGTTCAATTTTGATTTGAGTTGTTTGTTTTTTGTTGTCGAATTTAGGAGTTCTCTATCTATTCTGGATATTAAGCCTTTGTCAGATACATGGTTTGCAAATATGGTCGCCCATCCTGTGGGCTGTGCTTTTACTCTGTTGATAATGACTTTTGAGGCACAAAACTTTTTAATATCCATGAAGTCCAGCATATGTATTTTCCTATTTTATTGGCTGCTCTTGGGTGTCAGAACCATGAAATCATTACCAAATCCTATCTTGTCAAGTTTTGCCTTATGTTTTCTTCTAAGGGTATTATAGCATTAGCTCTTACACTTAGGTATTTGATTCACTGGGAATCAAGTTTTGCGTACAGTGTTAGGTAAATGTCCAAGTTGATTCTTTTGCATGTAGATATCCACTTTTTCCAGCACAACTTGTTGAAAAGACTTTTCCCCATTGAATAATCTTGGCACCCTTGTCAAACATCATTTGATCACATGGGTGAGGGTTAATTTCTGGGCTCTCAATTCTGTTTCCATTGGTCAATATGTCTGTCTTTATGCCATGACAATGCTGTTTTGATACTGTAGATTTATAGTAAGTTTTCAATCAGGAAGAATCAGTCCTCCAACTTAGTATCTCCTTTCAAGATTATTTTTGGTATCTGGGCTTATTTGAGACTCCATAAGAATCTTAGGTTAGGTTTTTTTCTATTTCAGCACAAAACGCCCTTGGAATTTTGATAAGGACTACACTGCATTTGTTGATCTCTTTGGATAATGTTGACACCGGCACAATAAGGAGTCTTCCTATCCACGGTGATGGGCTGTCTTTCATTTCTACTAGTGCCAGGTGGCTGTTCAGGTTGAGGGGGCGGCACTCCTCGAGGTAGTCTTGCAGAAACCCACAGTTCCTCCTCACTGTGCCTTCACCATTTCCTTAGAACGCATCTACAGTCAACAGAGGGCAAAATGCATGTAAAATGCACGTGGGAAGTTTTCAAAGACTGGGTGTGCATGGAGCACACATTTCTTCCACTCCTCTCCATTAGCAAGAACCACAGACTGAAGCAGCAGACCCTAACACATGGAGACTGCAGACTCAACCAGCAGACCCCAACAAATGGGGACTGTGGACTAATTAAGGGCCAGGGACTCGGGTTCCTGGCAGAACCATCTGGCAGCTCAAGCTGAACCGCTAAGCCTTTGCCTGGCACTGCTGACTAACCAAATGCTAAGACTGATGCTCTCTTAGAGCATCCTGTCAGTCTAGACTGACCCACTCACCCTGGACTGGAAAGCCAGTTAGATCAGGAGCTCACGGCAAACAGAGTGGATCTCATATCCAAGAGGAACTTACCCACAGCCCTCAGAAACAGTGAAAAAGATGGAGAACTCAAAGGTTTTGAGGGTACCAATGACTGTGTTTCTCATCCTCGAAGCCATCAGGTGTCTCCTTTGGATCCCACTGCTGCCACCAAACTGGTACAAAACAAAATAAAATTGAGCAAATTTTAAACATCTTATTGGCTTTATTCAACAGTTCATGAATCAGGCAGCATCCAGTCTAGCAGAGAGAAAGGCACTCCAAGGAGTTCTACAAAATGAAGGATTTTATAGGCAGAAGGGAGCAAGAACAAGGAAGTTACACTAGATAAAAAAGCGGGTTGGTTACTGCAAGGTTACCTTCCTTAGAGGATGGCAGGGCTCTATCAGGAAGATGAGCTACCTGCTGCGCATCAGGTGATTCCTGATTGACTGCTTTAAGATTCTATTCCTGGGAGGGCCAAAAGTCTAATTAAGTCTCGACTTGTTTATGTGAGGCATAGCCTAAGCGGCTCCATTTGGGCCTGGTGTCTTGTTTTAAACACATGACTTCTGCTGGTCCCTGCTTTCCCCAGTTACCCCCCGGCTGTCCCTTCACTGACCATTGTTGGTCACACACCCACTGCACCTGCTTCCAGTCCTTTCCCTTCAACACCGTAATCTCACATACAGCTCCTCCCGACACTATCATGACGTCTCCCACCACATGTCCCCTATACTTTCCACACTGCCATCAAGATGCTTCACAACACCACCACCATTTATGTCCAATGGGCTGAGAGGCCTGCCCGTGCACTGGGAATCAGGAGTCACAGGGTCTGTCATTTGGCCTCCAATCATCTATTGTACCCCAGCTGAAGGGCTTACCCTGCGGAGACACTCAGTTGTACCCAACTCAATCGCACAACATCTTTGCCCCAGGCTTCCTTCAAAATGCTCCCCCCACTTTCTGCCCCAACTGCTCCTGGAGGGGTCATTTTGGGGTAGCCTTCGAGGCCACCTTGGTGATTTTGTGCCCAGGCCCAAACAGCTCTTGGCCAACAAACACTTTAACCATACCCCCTGAAATCATATAGCATAGGTAACTAGTGAATGGGTGCAAATTACTGGTTTTACTTCCAAGGGCCCTAATGAATATTTCACACCAGGAGCATCCACTTTTGGGTTTTACTGTAGGCTGATATCACAAGGCTCTCACCCAGTGAGGCTCTCTCTTCCCCAGCCCTCTGAGCAGATTTCTCCAGGCTATATTCTGCAATGCATCATTGTGTCTATCTCAGCCTGCTTCCCTCAGGTTGCGGGTCCCCCGAGGTTCCTGCCCTGACTGGCTACCACCAACCCATAGAGACACTGTCAGTCCTATAGGACTGGGTGTTGATTTCTACTAGGACTGACTGACTGGACTGGGCACAGGTGCGGTGGCCCTACCCACACAAAATCAGGTAACTGAGGCAACCAAGAAGTATCGAAAACCTTAACCCAACATCGACAACAACTCCATAAGACCCTATCCTAGCCCTTGTGGAACAGTCTCATGAGTCTCTTGCCTAAATGGTTTTAGAGAATGGCCTGTCCCTAGACTGTCTATACCAACCAACGAAGGAGGGGTTTTTGCCTTTCTTAGAACCACTTGCTGAATGTACATCAACTCACAAGTTCAAACCTACCTCCACCAGATGGCCCAAGAGGTTAAAATATTTCGTAATGTTACCTAAATCTTTTAAAAGATACCCAAGGCCCACGAGATCACTGACATATTTTCATGGCTGGTCTCTCCAAGTTGGGGACAATGGAAACAGACTGGATTTTAGACTGTTGCTTGTACAATTATAGGATCTGTTACTATAGCCATCATCGGATATTTACTCTCTTGGCTACAATGTGCCCTACCCCTAATAACTCTATTAATTACCCTTATTAACTATCCCAACCAACTTTAAATTAACTAAATTAAAATTAATCATTACCCTGATTAATTTAAAAAATTCAAAAATTTTATGGAGAATCTGCTTAACACAGAATACACTGTTGTAAGCATTTAAAGTATACAGTTCAGTGCCATTTAGTACAATGATTATGTCGTGTGGTTATCACCACTATCTAATTCCAGAACATTTTCAACACCCCCAAACAAACCCATACTCATTCACACTATTTTCTCCTAACCCAAGCCCATGAAAACAACTCATCTCTTTTCTCTCCCTATTGGTTTGCCTATTCTGGACAGTTCATTCAAATGGCATCATGCTATCTGTGGCCTTTGTGGGCGACTTCAGTGAGCACACATGTTTCAAGGTTCATCCATGGCCGAGCATGTAGCAGTAGCTTATTCCTTTTTATGGCTCTATAATGTCCTATATTATGAATAGAGCACATTTGGTTTATGCAGTCATAACTGGATAGAAATTTGGGTTTGTTCCACTTTTGGACCATTGTGAATAATGTTGCTTTGAATATCCATGGAAAAGTTTTTCTTTGAACATATGTTTCCAATGGTCTTTTGGACATACCTACCTTGTGACTCTCCTGGTCCATGGGAATTCTAGGTTTAAGATTTTTAAAAATGGCAAACTGTTTTCTGCAGTGGCTGCATCATTTTACTTTCCCACCAGTAATGTATGTGGGTTTCCCATTCTCCATATCTTTACTAACACTTGTTACTTTCCATTATGTTGAGTATAGCCTTCATTTTGAGTGTGAAATAGTATTACACTATGCTTTGAATTTACATTTTCCTAATAATTTATGATACTGAACATCTATCTAGTGCTTATTGGCCATCTATGTTTCTCCTGGAGACATGTCCATTGCAGCTAGTTACCCATTTTCATTGGGTAACCAATGAAAATGGTTTCATTTCAAACTTCTTTGAATGAAGTTTCATTTCAAACTTCTTTGTTTTTTATAATTGAGTTCTAAGAGATCTTTATATAGTCTCAATATTAGAGCATTCTCAGTTATATAACTTGCAAATAGTAGGGGACTTCTGTACCCCACTTTTAACAATGGATAGAATATCCAGATAGAAAATTAGGAAACAGCAGACATGAAAACATTAATGGACTTATCAGACATACACAGAACATTTTACTGAACAGCAACAAAATGCAGTCTTTTCTCAAGGGCACACATTATTTTCCAGAACAGATCACGTGTTAGGTCACAAAACAAGTCTTAAGTAAATTAAGAAGACTGAAATCATACCAAGTATCTTTTCCAAAGACAATGGCATGAAACCAAAAGTCAATAACAGATGGAAAACTGGGATATTCATAATACATGGAAGTTCAACAACAAACTCTTAAACAGCCACTAGATCAAAGAAGAAATCAAAAGGGAAATTAGAAAATAGCTCAAGACATACAAAAAGAAAAAATAAAAACACCAAATCTTATAGGATGCAGCAAAAGTAGTACTAAGAGGAAACTTTGTAGTGATAAACTTGTACATTATAAGAGAAGAAGGATGTCAAAGAAACAACCTGATTTACAACACACAGCATTAGAAAAAGAAAAAATGAAACCCAAAGTTAGCAGAAGGATGGAAGTCACCAAGAGGAGAGTGGGAAAAAATGAAAGACAGTATGAAATATCAATAAAAGTAAGAGTTGATTTTTTGAAAAAATAAAATTGACAAACCCTTAGATACAATATCTAGGGGAAAAAAGAGAGATGACTCAAATAAAGTAAATCAGAAATGAAAGAGGAGGCATTACAACTGATGCTTCAGAAAGAAAAAGACCAGAAGAGACTATTCTGAACTACTGTACATTCACAAATTGGGTAACCTAGACAAAATAGATAAATTCCTGGAAACAACCTATGAAGGCTGAATCATGAAGAAACAGAAATCTTGAACAGACCAGTAACAAACAAGCAGACTGAATCAGTAATCAAAAACCTCCCAACGAAAGGAGAGTAAAGTGAATGCTCGACTTCACCACAGATCCCTGAGCCAGCCTGCCCCAGCCCCAGGCTGACTCCTGTGGACCTAGCTGGCTCCCTGCAGGCTTCTGCAAATCCGGGCCCCTGGCTCACCCTGGAGCATGCCAGCTCTGGCGGCCCCAAGCAGCATCCTTGACACCAGGTTCCCATCAGGCTCCTGGAAACCCAGGCCCCCATATCAGCCTAGGGGCTGCGATCTTCAGCAGCCCAAGGTGGCTCCTGTGACCACAAGTGGTGTCATTGGCACCAGGCTCCTGGTGGACTCTGATGAATTCAGACCCTGGCTTCCCCAAGTTTCTGCCTACTCCAGGCAGCCACAGGCAGCACCCACAGCCACAGGCTGCTTCCATAACAGGGCACCCATTGGGCTCTCACAAACCCAGGACCCCAGGTCACTCTAGCATTTACTGGCTCCAACAACCCCAGGTAGATTCCATGGCTCCATGCTCCCCGGGGGCTACTAGGAACACAGGCCCATGGCTCACCACACCACCTGCCAGTTCCAGCAGCCGTAGACAGCTCTCATGGAACCAGGCTTCCGACAGGCTTCTACAGAACCAAACCCCCAGCCCACCCAGGTGCTTGCTGACTCAGGCGGCCCCAGGCAGCTCCCATGGCACCAGGCACCGGCAGGTTCCCATGAACCCAGGCTTCCATCTTGACCCAGCGCCTGCTGGCTCCTGCAATCTCAGGTAGCTCCTGTGGCCCCAGGTTCCCAGGAATCTAGACTTCTGGCCTACACCAGCACAAACTGTCTTTCATGGCACAGGCTCCTGGCAGGCTCCCGTGAGCCAAGACTCTCAGATCATCCCAGCACTGGCCAACTCTCATGGCCCTGGATGACTACTGTGGTCACAGGATCTCAATGAGGACCTGCCAAAACAGGCTCCAGTGGGGCTACTCATGATCTCAGGGTCCCAGTTTTGCCCAGGGCCAGACACAATACTGTGGACGCAAGCTTTCCACTCACCCCAGTACCAGGTTGCTCAAGGGCTCCAGCAGCAAGCCTGCCCCTGGACACCACCAGATGGCCCACCCAGGACCCCTAGATGGGCTGAATGTGAAGGCTTTGGTTTACTAAAGCCAGTCTGTAATGAGTGGAAGAGGTGTCTACTTCCTCAAATTTGCAGACACCAACGGAAGGCCACAAGGATCATGAATAATCAAAGATCCATGACACCACCAAAGAAAAAGAATAAAACTCCAATGACCGACCAAGAAATGGAGATATAGGAACTATGTGACAAAGACTTCAGAACAATGCTCTTTGAGAAATTCATAAAACTCTAAGGAAACACAGACAGACTACTAAATGAAATAAGGAAATAGTGCATGAACAAGTGAGAAGTTCAACATAGAAACAGAAAGCATTAAGGAAAAACAAACAGAAATCCTAGAGTTGAAGAACACAATGACTGAACTGAAGAATTCAATAGAGACCTTCTAAATCAGATTCAACCATGTACAAGAAATAATTAGTGCACTAGAAGATGTGTCATTTGAAATCATCCAGTCAAAGGAGCAAAAAGAAAAAAAGGAACGGATAGGATTGGGGAAAGGTAGTGTGAATTATGGGATACCTTGAAAAGAAATAGATAAGCATTATTAAAGTACCAGAGGAGAAGACAGGGAGAAAGGAAAAGAAAGTTGACTTAAAAAAGTAGCAGCTGACACCTTCCCAAATCTGGGGAGAGATGTAGACATCCAAGGTCCTGATGCCGATTGGTCACCCTAAAATTTCAAACTAAAACTTTCTTCTCCAAGACACATTAGAACAAAACTATCTAAACTCAAAAAAAAGGATCAAACAACATGATCAAGTTCAACATGATGCAAATCAATGAATGTGATACACCGCATTGATAGAATGAAAGATAAAAATCCTAAAATAATCTTTCAATGCAGAAAAAGCAGTTTGACAAAATTCAATGCCACCTCATGATAAAAACTCTCAAGAAAGGGTTACAGAAGGAACATACCTGAACATAATAAAAGGTTTACATAACAAACCCACAGCTAACATCATATTGAACAGTGAAAGGTTGAAAGCTTTCTTGCTAAGACAAAGAACAAGACAAGGGTGCCCAGTCTCAACACCACTCTTCAACACACTGCTGTAAGTCTCACCCAGAGACATTTGGCCAGAGAAAGAAATATAAAGCATCTAAATTGGAAATGAAGGAACAAAGTGGTCTCTGTTTGCAGATATGATTTTATGTAGAGAAATACCTAAAGACTCCTCCCCAAACTGTTAGGACTAATAAACAAATTCACTCAAGCTGCAGGAGACAAAATCAACATATAGACATCGGTTGCCTTTCTCTACACTAACAATGAACTATCTAAAAATGATATAAAGAAAAAAATCCTAGTTACAATACCATCAAAAACAGTAAAATACTCATGAATAAATTTAACCAAGAAGGTGAAAGATCTAGAAACTGACAACTATAAGACACAGATGAAAGAACTTAAAGACACAAAGAAATGAAAAGATATCTTATGATCATGGATCAGAAGAATTAATATTTTGAAAATGTTCATGCTACTCAATGCCATCTCAAGATTCAATGCAATTCCTATTAAAATTCCCATGGCATTTTTCAGAGAAATAGGACAAATAATCCTAATATTCATGTGGATCCACAAAAGACCTCCAATAACCAAAGGAACCCCGAGAAAGAAAAAGCTGAAGGCATCACAATTTCTGATTTCAAACTTTATTACAAATCTATAGTAATAAAAACAGTATGATACAGGTATAAAATGAGACACCTATACCAATGGAACAGAATCAAGGATCCAGAAATAAAACCACACACATACAGTTTGCTAACAGTTGACAAGTCAGCTAAGAAGACTCCATGGGGAATGGATAGTTTCTACAACAAATGGTGCTGGGAAAACTGGATAACCACATGCAGAAAACTGAAATTGGACTCCTATTTTACACCACTCTATAAATGATCCCAAATTGAATTAAAGACTTAAATGTAAGACACCAAATATAAAACAACTAGAAGAAAATATAGAGAAAAAAGCCCCATGAAACTGGTCTTGACAAAGATTTTTTTGGATATAATATCAAAAGTGCAAGCAACAAATGCAAAACTTAACAAGTGTGATGACTTCAATCTAAAAAGCTTCTGCATAGCAAATGAAACAATTGGCAAACTAAAGGGGCTAATATCCACAGTATATAAGAAACTGTTACAACTCAACAGCAAAGAAACCAACAAAACAATATGAAAATGGTCAAAGGACCTGAATAGATACTTTTTCAAAGAAGACATAAAAATGGTCAACAGGTACCTGAGAAGATGCTCGTAATCACTCACCATCAGGGAAATGAAATCAAAACTACAATGAGATATCACCTCACACCTGCTAGAATGGTTATTCTCAAAGAGACAACAGACAACAAGTGTTGGCGAGGCTGTGTAGAAAAGAGAACCCTGTGCACCGATGGTATGAATGTAAATTGCTACAGTCACTATGGAAAAAATATGGAATTTTCTCAAAAAAATAAAAATAGAAATATATATAAATGAGCAATTCCACTTCTGGCTGTATACCCAAAGGAATTGAAGTCACTATTCTGAAGAGATATCTGCACCCCCATGTTCATTTCAACATTATTCACAGAGAACATGGACACAATCCAGGTGTCCATCAATGGATAAATAGATAAAGAAAATGTGAGATATATGTATACATGTAATATATAATGGAATATTATTCAGCCATGCAGGAGAATGAAATCCTGCATTTTGCGACAACATGGATGGACCTTGAGGCATTGCGCTAAATGATATAAGTCAGACGGAGAAAGACAAATACTATATATTCTCACTCATATGTGAAATCTAAAAAAGCCCAACTCAAAGGAATAGAGACAAAAATGGGTTTCCCAGGGTCGCGGGGTTGGGGGAAATGGGGAGATGTGAGTCAAATTGCACAAATTTCTAGCTGTAAAATGAACAAGTTTTGGGGATCTAATGTACAGCATGGTGACCATAATTAACAATACTATATTCTTATAGACTTGAAAGTTGTTAAGAGAGTAGATCTTGAAAGTGATCACTAGAAAAACCAAGTTAATTATGTGAGGGAATGGAGGTGTTAACTCACCGTATTGTGGTAATCCTTTCACAAATCATCATCTTGAACACCTAAAACTTACCTATGTTATATGTCACCAATATTTAAAGAAATCTAAAAAAAAAAATCTCTCAACAAAGTAAAACCCAGGACCAGATGACTGCACTGGTGAATTCTACCAAACATATAAATAAGTATTAAAAACAAGACTTCTTACACTCTGTCAAATATTGAAAAAGAGGGAACACTTCCAAGCTCACTTTACGAGGCCAGCATTACCCTGATACCAACACTAGACAAGGACACTAAAAGAAAATAAAATTACAGACCATTATCCCTGATGAACATGGATGCAAAAATCCTCAACAAAATACTAGCAAACTGAATTCAACAGCATGTTAAAAGAATTATACTCTACCACCAAGTGAAATTTATTCCTGGTATACAAGGGGAGTTCGATATACAAAAATTGATCAATGTAATAAGCCACATCAAGAAAATGAAGGGGAAAAAATGACCAACTCAATTGATGCAGAAAACCATTTGACAAAATTCAATGCCCTTTCATGATAAAAAACTCAACAAACTAGGAATAGAAGGAGAGTGCCTCAACATAACAAAATCCATATATGAAAAACACACAGCAAACATAATACTCAATGATGGAAGACTGAAAGCTTTTCCTCTAAGACCAGGAACAAGGCAAGGATGCCCACTTTCACCACTTCTATTCAACACAGTATTGAAAGTTCAAGCCAGACCCATGAGGCAATAAAAATAAATAAATAAAAGGCATCTAAATTGGAAAGAAATAAGTAAAATGGTCTCTGTTTGAAGATGATATCATGTCGTATGTAGAAAATCCAAAAGACTCCACAAAAAAGCCGTTTGATCTAACAAATGAATTCAGAAAAGTAGCAGGATACAAAATCAACACACAAAAATCAGCAGCATTTCTAGACACGAACCATGAGTTCTCTGGAAAGGAAATTACAAAAACAATTCATTTATAATAGTATCAGAAAGAATAACAGGCTTAGGAATTAACTTAACCAAGGAGATGAAAGGCTTACACCATAAAAACTACAAAACATTTCAGAAAGAAATTAAAGAAGACATTCATAAATGGACACACATCCCATGTTCATGGATTGGAAGGCTTACTATTGTTAAAGAGTCAGTATTACCCAAAACAATCTATAGATTCAATGTATTCCCTAGTCAAATCCTAAGGATGTTTTTTGCAGAAATAGAAAAACCCGTCCTAAAATTCACATGGAATCTCAAGGGACTCAGAATAGCCAAAAGAATCTTGCAAAAGAAGAACAAAACTGGAGGACTCACACTTTCTGATTTCAAAACTTACTACAAAGCCACAGTAATCAATAGTATGGTATTGTCATAAAGACAGACATAGAGACCAATGGCATAGAATAGCGAGCCCAGAAACAAACCCTCACATATATGGTCAAGTAATTTTTGACAAGGGTGCCAAGACCATGGAATGGAGAAAGGTTTCTTTTCAACAAATGGTGCTGGGAAAACTGGATATCCCCATGCAAAAGCTTGAAGCTGGACCCCATCCAACGCTATATACAAAAATTAACTCAAAATGGATCAAGGACATAAATGTAAGACCTCAAACAAGAAAACTCTTAGAAGAAAACATAAGATCAAATATTCATGACACCAGACTTGGCAATGATTTCTTGGATATGACACCAAAGGCGCAGGTAACAAAAGAAAAACAATGGAAAAATTGGACTCCACGAAAATTTTATAAGTTGATACATCAAGAGGCACCCACAGAATGGGACAAAATATTCGCAAATCGTATTTCTGACAAGAGACTGGTATCCAGAATATACAGAGAAGTCCTAAATTAAGCAACTAAAAACAAGCCAATTCAAAAATGGGCAGGGACTTGAAGACTCCTTTGCGAAAGAGGACTTAGAAATGGCACATAAGCACATGAAAAGATGCTCAACACCACTAATCATTAGGGAAATGCACATCAAAACCACAATGAGACACCACCTCACACCCAGTAAGATGAGTGTTATTGAAAAGACAGAAAACAGCAAGTGTTGGCCAAGATGCAGCGAAATGGGAACCCTTGTACACTGTTGATAGGAATGTAAAATGATGCAGCTGCTATGGAAAACAGTATTGATGTTCCTCCAAAAAATTGAACATAGAATTATCATGTGATCCAGCAATTCCTCTTCTGCATATACACCCAAAAGATCTGAAAACAGAGCCTTGAAGAGATATTTGTACATCCATGTTCATAGCGGTATTATTTACAACAGCTAAAACGTGGAAGCAACCCAAGTGTCCATTGACACATGAGTGGATACACAAAATGTAGTATATCCATACAATGGAATATTATTCAGCCTTAAAAATTAAGCATATTCTCCAATACGCTATACATGGATTAACCTTGGAGACATTATGCTAACTGAAATAAGCCAGTCACAAATAGACGAATACTGTATGAACTGAGAGTAGTCAAATCATAGAGACAGTAAGTAGAATGGTGGCTGCCAAGGGCTGGGGGGAGGGGAGAAGGGAGGGTTATTGTTTGATAGGTATAGAGTTTCAGATTTATAAGAGTTATGGGGATGAATGGTGGTGATGACTGTACAACTGTGGAAATGTATTGAACGCCATTGAAGTGTACACTTAAAAATGGTTAAGATGAAACATTTTTTGCTATGTATATTATGACTCAATATACAAAAAGAAAAAAAAAAGAAATGAGCTATCAAGTCACAAAAAGACATAGTGGACACTTAAACACATATTGCTAAGTGAAGGAAGCCAACTGGAAAAGGCTATATACACTGTTCCATAGTTTTCATATATTCCAATTACACGACATTCCAGAAAAGGCAAAACTATAGAAACAGTATAAAGATCAGTGTTGCCAGGAGTTGGGGGGCAAGGGACGAAGAGGTAAAGCACAGGGATTTTAGGGCAATCCAACTCTTCCGTAGGATACTGTCGTGGTGGATACATGAGATTATGCATTTGTCAAAATCCAAGTACATGACAGCAAGACAATGAACCTTAATGTAAACTACGGACTTGCTTACGAACACTATAGCAGCATCAGCTCCTCACTTGTAAGGAATGAAGCGCACTAACACGGGTGGTCACGCAAGATGTTAACCATAGGGGAAACTGTGGGGGAAGAGGGAGAAATGCTCTGCTCTCTCTGCTGAATTTCTCTGTTCATCTAAAACTTTCCTAAAAAAAATCTATTAATTAAAAAATAATCAATGGAAAGTAGGGAGTGGGTAGAAATATGGACGAAACAGGAATATCAGAATATTAATAAATGTTGAAGCTGGGTAATAGAGACATGGGGGGCTATCGCACTTCTCTGTTTAATTTGTGTATGTTCAAGGTTTTCCACAATAAAACATTTTTAAAGCTCCAGATTAAATCTAGATTATATGTACAAGGAATCAAAGAATGCAAAGAAAACAGATATTCTTGAAGCAAGTACTCAAGGGGCACACTGAGGGAACGTGCAATCACACTGGATAAAGAGTGAACGTCCTGGTTCCACCAGGAAGGTTCAGAGCTCAGTGAGCAAGGCAGGCAACAAAACAGTCAGGGAAGTGACAGATAATGATCACAGAAAAATGTTTGCCCTCACTGATCACAGAAATGCCAACGATGGGCCCTGACAGAACTGCCCCAGGATTTACAATGTCATGACACCCAGAATTAGAGCGGGCTCTGGGACAGAGCACCACGTCCTGTGAGAATGCCAATCAGCACCGGCTTTCTGGAGGGCAAATCTCCCAAACCCTGGAACCTGCAGGCCACTGGCCCGGCTGCTCTGTTGTATGGAACCTGTCCAAAAACAAAGAGATTGGGTAAAGATGATGGACTGAATAAACACATGTAGAGCCCCTTTGACATAGAATCCCTTAAACATGACCCAAAGTTTCCTTCATTGATGAACAAATTCATAATAGCCTTGGGAACCATCAAGAGAGCCGACATTTTGATGAAAACATCAAAGAGAGTCAAGAGCTGGTGATCGGAGATCCCAGTGGGGAACTCCGTGTGAGCCATGAAGACCAAGCCAGGGTGTCCTCTCTCCCTCTCCCTCCTCCCCCTGTCGTTCACCTAACACCTTCTGCATCGTCCCTCCACTCCCAGCCACTGCCAACCTCACGCTCCAGGAATACAGGAGCAGAGGCACAGGGCGCCCTTTCCACGAGCACAGCTCGTCCTCTTTCTCTCTGCACGGCGCCAGGCAGCAGAGCTGTCGTGACATGAGTACAGCCATGTTTGGCTGCTCCATTGACCTACAGCCACCAGCACAAAAAGAAATATAAAAGCTGCTTTCTGCGTGGTGGGAACCGGCCCTTCTCCCATGGAGATAGTTGCAATGTGTAAAAAATTCAAGGCCCTTCGGGCACTGCAGCCTGGGGCAGACTAGCCATCTGAGCTGGGCTGGGAGGATAAGCAGGGTAAACAATGCACGTACACAACTACTGGGCTGAGACGATAGCCAGAGTGTGGGGCTCAGTGCATGTACGCCACTGATAACCATTTGTGCATGGGAACACTGAATGCTTTCTCTGTAAACTCTGTAACTGCTTATATAAATTGCTGGAGACTGAGACCGGGTGAGAGTTCCACCTGTGGAAGGGACGCCTTGCCCAGGACGTGTGATTTCCGCCCAGCCGAAACAATTGACAGGACTCTCCCGGCAGTGGGACGTGGATGTTGTGAGTAATTGATTTATTGTGAAGTAATTGATCTGATGTGTTCTCTTTTCAGTTAACCTGGCGTTTCTCTTTCTGGTTGATTTGTGTCATTTCCCTTCAGTCGATCTGGTGTTTCCCTATCCGATAGAACTGATGTTTTTCCCTCTTATTATATGACCTATTCAAATGTGCCGCTATCTCAGCTGATGTGGATGTTTTCCCATTCCAGTCGAGCTGGTGTTTTTTCCCTCTTATTATTTGACCTATTCAGATCTGTTTGCGGACTATCACCTTTACCATCCTCTCTATAATAAAATATACCTTCAACCCATTTGTTTGGAGTGGAAAGTTTCTTTTACATCTACAATTGAATCCCCAAACCTCTCATAACAGGAGCCCAGCCCGGCACCTCCTCAGGGCCCAGCACACTCTTCCTCTCCATCTGGTCCTACCTGCAGCACAGACACCTGCTAGCTCATCTCCACCTTACAAACAAAACTCTCCCTTGGACCCAGGCTCTCTTTTGGCTACTGTCCACTTTCCCAACTCCCCTTCATGGCTAAACCTCTTAAATAAAGTGCCTTATACATACTGCCCTCCCATGGACCCCCTACACTCACTCTAGACCCAGCTTCATTCCCACCCTCTCAAGGAGACTGAGGTCACCAGTGATGCCACATGGCCGAGTCCAGCCATCTTTTCTCCATTCTGATCAGAGCTGTATCCCACCCAGCTGAGCACCCCTCCTTTCTGCAATACCCTTTCCCCTCATGGGTCCTGCAACTTCATGCTCCACGATTTCAGTCCCCTTTCCTGGACCTTCTTCAGCTGCACCTCTGCAAACACTGCCTGCTCCTAGGCTGGGCCCTGGTCCCTTCTACAGCTACAGTGTCTCCAGGAAACCTCATTCAATTCCACGGTTTTAAACATCTCTGACCTCATCCCGACTCTGCTGACACACCAATGCAACTTTAAGAGTTTAGGTGCTAGGTCCCCAGCATCAGCACCTAAGGAGTATCTCAGACTCGATTCATCTCAAAATTTCACTGTCATATGAGTTCCAAAATAACATCAAATCTTTCCAAAAGGAGGAAAAATTTGGATACAATAAACTGTTGTGTACAAAATAACCAATAAAACTTATACTTACATCCAATCATGGTTGCTTGATGGGGAAAATAAGAACACAGAACTAAGATCCGATATTCTCAAGCTGGGGACCAGAAGGTGATGAGTTGGGAGTGTAGAACACAGGAACTGATCAACTCTAAGCATTTACAGAAAGAGAGGCAGAAATGGTTGTTCCTAAAAACTGAAAGACACCCACTAAAAGAAGAGAAAAATCATGAGAAAACCTAACAAATTAAAAATTAAATTAAATGGTAGACTCACATTCCAATTTATCAATAATCACAATTGTAAATGGATCAAATTGCTCTAGAAAAACATGAAGGCTCTCGAGTTGAGTTAAAATATTGTTATAAAATAAAGGGATATAATATGGTTGAAAATAAGGAGATAAAGAAATAAGACTTTAAATGGGACAAAAAGGGGTTCTCTGTGTTGATAACTGTCAGGAACACTTATGCACCTAACAATATGGTCTTGAAGCATAAAGCAAAACTGGACAAACAAGAAGACACAGGCACCCCAAGGGAGGTGCCTTCCCTTTCCACAGGGAAACCTACCTTACCTTTCTTAAAAAGACACAGGTCAAGTGATACAGTAAGTTAGGAAACAGATCTGCTGACGAACACAAAAAAGCTAGATCTAGCCTCAGCCCCAGGGACAACAATGTAAGCAGCTAGTGGAGAGCGAACATTCTCCTCAAACCACAATGAAACAGTCACCACAATGGACTGTGTGCTAAGCCACAATGAAATCTCTAAAGAGTCCAAAAAGCAGAAATCTATAAGTGACCATATTACTGGAACTTAAAGCAATAAAAGTAACAAGTAATCACAAAATATTGGCACCCCTCCCCCAACCTATCCACTTGAAAATCTGTCCACACCCTTCTAAATCTCTCAGGTTAAAGAGGGAATCCAGACAGACAGGAGAAACTCTTTAGAAATGAACAGCAATGAGAGCAGCATGAGACAAATCCATGGCGTGGGGACAAGGGGACAGAGGAAGTGCACAGCCTCCACTGCAGGTATCAGGGAATATCACCTGTACATGAAGAAGCTGAGCCCTTCCCTCCAAGAGCAAGAACACCACCACAATAAAACCAAAGACAGCAGAATGAAGTGAGAATTCACCAGGCAGGAACAACAACATAGACCTGAGCAATGGAGTCGAGGGCTGGCTGTCTGGAAAGACCTGTAACAGTGAGAAACCTTGGGCAGTCTGACCAAGAAGAACAGACAAAGGCACCAAGAGGAACAGACAAAGGCACCAAATTGTACCATCAGGTACGAGAAACTACAGAAACAGCTTTAACGTGATAGGAGAACATAGTGGATAACTCTGACCAGGACATCAGTGGTCCTCAACTGGAGCTGTCCTTCCCCTAGGATGCATCTGGAAACACGAGGGATGGGTTTTGTTTCTTGTTTTGGGTTGTCCTACTGGTTGTTGCCCTGGGGGTCCCGGAGATCCTGAATAGCCTGTCACATAGACCCGTTTCTCTCCTGAAGAGTTACTGGCATCTGGGAAGACAAGCACTGATCCAGATTAAATGAACAATGTGGTAGGAAAATGTTTTCCATGGATGTATAACAAGCAAAAGGTGGTACCCTCAATACATAAGGAATATCGAGAAACCAATGTTTACAACTACTAAACTGTAAGAGAGCAGGATTATCAGAAACATAGCCAAGAAACACACCAAAAATATATCCAACCAATTTGTACAGGTGGAGAAATATGTATGTAAAGCACAGGGAACAGTAGAGGAGATTACACACCAAATTTTACTACCAACAAGGAATAAAAGTTGGGAGGTAGGTGAGAAATAGGAGTTTTTACCACTTCTTACCTTATATATTTCTCTGGTGTTTTAATTTTTACAAAAGAGAATGTATTCTACTCAAAAAGATGTTTCAGGGGCCGGCCCGGTGGCGCAAGCGGTTAAGTGCGCGCGCTCCGCTGCGGCGGCCCGGGGTTCGCTGGTTCAGATCCCGGGCGCGCACCGACGCACTGCTTGGTAAGCCATGCTGTGGCGGCGTCCCATATAAAGTGGAGGAAGATGGGCACAGATGTTAGCCCAGGGCCGTCTTCCTCAGCAAAAAAAGAGGAGGATTGGCGGATGTTAGCTCAGGGCTGATCTCCTCACAAAAAAAAAAAAAAAAAAAAAAAAAAAAAAAAGATGTTTCAAATTTTAAAGAAATTATTAAAATTTTCAAAATGACTTCAGTTCAAGGATATTCATTAAAACACAAATGAAAAGAACCTCCCCATGACTTTAAGAGTCTCCTATAACTTTTCCAATAGTTTACTATGTCGATTTTATTTCACATTTAGATCCTAACTCATTGGAATTTACATTTGTGTGAGGGATGCAATAGAAGCTGATTTTCTCCTGTTCAAGTGGTAAACCAACGATCCAGGTACAATTCATTGGGTAGGCGTGGCTTTCTCAGCTGACCTGCAATGCCTCCTTTCCCACCTGCTAAACCCTGACAAATAATGCTGCCTCTCGAGCGCCCTAGAGCGAGCGGGGTGAGCTCTGCAGCCTGGGCTCCCTGTCTGCGAGGGGCGGCTACCAGCAGAGCCTTCTCCCAAGACAGCAGCAGGCATGCTGCACACAGAAGTGCTCAGGGGCCGTCTGCTGCGGAGCAGGAAACCCCTCATGAGGAGCAGGCAGTGGGGGAGCCCCGAGCACCGGGACTGACCTCGGTGGGGGGCAGCATGCTCCTCAGTTAGGGAGCCCCCTTCATTCAGCTCGTCCATATCCTCCTGCAGCGTGTGCACCTGGCTGTCGGCAGCTGCCCCTCTTCAGCTCGCTATCCTTCTCCACCTGCTCCCGCAGGCGGCACCCGTGCTCCGGTTCCCCCGGGAGCAGAAGCAGTAGGAGACAGCGAGTCGAGGAGTTCTTGGGCCCCCAGTGCTGACAGGATGACCCTGCTGAGGGACGTGGGGCCGGTGTCGCTGTGTTCGCCCTGCACATCTTCTGCGGCTGGCTCGGGGGTGACATCTGTTGGAGGGTGGAGGGGCTCTGGGAGGGTTTCTGAGGCATCATTGTGAATGATGAATGTGGGGGCTCTGGGCCAAGCTCTCATCAGGCCCAGGGCTGGTCCCGCTGTAGCTGGGCTCCACATCTCTCTTCAGCCTCTTTGGGTCAACAGCCTCTCAAGGGACAGATGGCCTCTCTTGAGTGTGTGCTGAGCAGAAACTGTAAGAAGGAAGCCAGCCAATAAATGTGCATGCCTCAGATCCTGAGGGATAAAGTCACCCATGGAAATGCCACTCTTACTCAGCAGGCCCTGGCTGGGCAGAGGGGGTCTCATCGCCAGCATCTACAGCAGACGTGTTTGCATCTCCCAGGCTGCCACACACTGTGGAGGCCACACTGTCTCCTGGAGTTCCTTCCAGAGACTCTGTGCTCGCGCCTGACTGGTGGCTTCCTGGGTGGCACTGGGTGCGGGTTCGCTCTGCAGAGAGGCTCGCTTCAACTTGCGGGACCCTGGCTGGGCCCTCAGGTTTTCCCTCAAGGATGAGGATGAACCTGAAGCTCCTTTCCCATCTGCTTCACTCGCATGTTCCTCAGGACCCCGGCAGCTATCTTGGTGTCATTTCTCCTGCGTGGCCACGGCCTTCAGCTCCTCCTTCTCAGTCAGGTGGAAGTTGGAGGGCAAGGCCATGGGCTTGAGCATGTAGTACTGATCCTCCAGCCTGTCCAAGAGTTTTTTTTGGTAAAATGTTCACTACAGATGAAAGAATGCTTAGTAGGGGCCAATCATCCCTGTGAACAGCTTTTAGCCACTGGACCAGAAGTTTTGAGCCCTTTATGTAGAGCCTGCAAGGATACATGAAAAAGTAATTAAAAAGAAAGAATTAAATGTCTCCCTCTAAAATAATCAACTATAAAAGCAAAACAAGTGTTTTTGGGAACACCCATACTTAGGATCTTTGCCCATTTAAACCTTTAGTAAAGATGTAAGGAACACCTCTGCTTGCAAGTTATTACTGGAATAGAAAGATGAAAGACCCACTGTCTACCTTAAGGAGCTGACCATCTGTAGGGCAGAGAAGGAAGGAAGGTGAAGACCTCCTCCCAGGCTGTGGTAAGTGCCCTGTAGGGCCACAGATGCTCAGGCAGAGAGCACAGGATGACACCAAGGCAACAGGAAAGGCTTCAGGAAGCCTCAGAAATAGTTCCTAGAAGCTCATGGTTGTCGAACCCTCCTGCTGTCCCTGGGATGCAGGACTTTGGGTGCTAAAATGGGGAGGGTTGGTCCCCCTATTTCAAAGCCAGGCCAGATGTCGGCCAGCAGAGCCTCCCGGGCACTCAGCAGGGAGCCTGGCCCCAGCTCTACTCAAGCAGCTGAGGATATGGGACTGCCGCCAAGAGGAGGTCAGCCCCAAGAGCTGTGGTTCGTTGTTCCTCCTGTCC
This sequence comes from Diceros bicornis minor, assembly GCF_020826845.1. Lineage (NCBI taxonomy): Eukaryota > Metazoa > Chordata > Mammalia > Perissodactyla > Rhinocerotidae > Diceros > Diceros bicornis. The sequence goes on from NC_080759.1 coordinate 2,315,141, forward strand.
TTCCACTACCAGGAGGAAAGCTGCTCCCTGTACCAAGCAACTAGCCCCTGAAATGTACTGACCAAGACACTTCATAATCTTTTCTCCTCATTAAGGTAAAATCTCTATTTAGAGAAAACTACGCACATGGGAACGTAGGGGGTCTCTCTCGAGGCTTTCTTCTCCTCCTGAGTTCATCTAACCCCCATGAGGCCACTGTGGACCAGACCAGGTGGATACTAGGTCCTCAGGGAGTTCCAAGCAACCTGACCTTCTAACATTTCTCAATGCTTTGTGACGAGTTACCAAAGGACCCCCACCTCCTTTGCCCCCAGACCATGTTAAACAATGACACATGCCAAGAGCAACCTTCTCTGCAGTGCTTTGCATCATTCTCAAAAACAGTAACAAATCTTTTGGGACACAGACTCTGAAGGAAACTGTCAAGAAAGCATGTTGTCTGACCTTTGAAACAAGCTCACATTACTAGTTCTTTGGATAGATTGTAACAACTTCCGACTTAAAAAAACCACTGTGAACTTTGAATAAGACTAAAGACAACAAGTGGCATTCAGGTCTTTAAAAATTCAATAACAACCTGCAACATGAAACAAAAGGATCTGCCAGGAGGTTTTCAAAGTAGAATATCTTCAGTGCACTGTTCTGAGACCTCCATTGCAGAGTCCGCAGGAAAGGACTCACTCAACTGGCTGAATTCCAGAAGCCCTCATGAAGGGAGCCAGGCCAAGGGGAAGGCAAACCCCTCATCCCGCTGTGGGATCCCAAGGAAGAAGTGAAGAGAGGAGCCCCTTCCCTGAGTCCCCAGGGTAAGCCTCCCAGTGAGGAGTGGGTTGCAACCTCCTCCACCCAGGATGCTGTCACATGCAGAGTCTGCAGAGTCAGACGCCTCTCCAGGACTCACCTCCAGTGCAGAGCCACCTTTCCCTGCACTGCCAGGACCCTTCTAGCAACAGAGCATCTGAGAGGCGTGTCCATTTGGAGGTAGAAGCTGCATCTGCTCAGCCACATTCCTGATCGCAGAGATCAAGGCAGGCTCCTTGCCATCAAAAGAGCAGAAAAGTCACGGCAAATGAAAGAAGATAGTGACCTAAGAAAGAGTGTTTCCAGAATACCCTCTTTCTTGACATTGTTGGCCCCAGCCTGAATCAGTGGAGAGCAGAGTGGCCAGGGGGTGGGGGTGACAGTGTGGTGGAGGCCATAAGGTGGACGCCAGTAGCCATAGGATGGCCACGGTGGCCCGAGGTGCCTGGAGCAGAGACAGTGGCACAGACCAAGGCCACATAGCGCCTGGCGCTCACTCACCTTCTGGACCGGACCCAAGGCCCCAAGCACAGAGTGCTGCCTGCCTTGGGCTGGAACACCAGGGGGGCTGACTGGGCGGCAGCATCTGGTTACCTGTGGAAGGAGATGGCTGTTTCTCCTCGTTGCCCAGTGGTGGGAGCAGTTCGTGGCAGTGCAGTGATCACCATCCCGGGCCTCAGGCTGTCATGCTGCCAGGCTCCGGCCCCCTCCTCTCTGTCCCACAGTGGGACTGCCACAAGAGTAGGGCTCAAAGCGACACTGTGCAGCAAGTGGGAGCTGGTCCCCAGGCCCCAAAGGATGGCAAGATGGCGGCGTGTGCCCATCTGTCCTCCGTAAAGCAAGATGGCCACGTCTGTGGGCCTAGGCAAACTGCTGCCTGATGCACCCACCCTGGGGGAGCACTGCCAAAACGCGTCTGTTCCGCTGCCCTGATGGGTCACTGCTGCGGTATTCATAGCAAATGACCCAGACCGAGGGGGTGGGAGAATGTGGCCGGCCCTCCGAGAGGGGCCCCGCCGGACGCCAAGATGGCGACTGACACACTTTCATCCGCACTTCTGGCCCCACCCACGTTGCTCACCTGGATTGGCCTCAGCGGCTGAGCATCACATTGTCCTCATTCTCCTGGGCAGCGGGGAGAGGGACGCGGGTAACTGCACCTGCACCGGTCAGCATGGAAGACTGTGCTCGCCTGGGCCCTTAGCAGCTGGGACTGGCTGGTGCAGTTTGGGGCGGGGCCGTTGTGGGGAGTGGGTCTTCAGGCAGAGCAGTTGGGGAGAGCTCCCATAGTGAGACCGGTGCATCTGACAACCAGGTCCCTGTGGGTCTGGACGCTCTTTCCATCCAGCCTTGGTGCTCCGGTGCTGGCCTGACAAGCCCATGGCTGCTGGGACGGGAAGGGCAGCAGGGAGTGAGGGAGGGGAGGGGGGGCACTGAGTGGGTTTGGGGCAATGGTTCTTGGGAGGCTTTTTCCTTCCCCGCCAGGACTTAAGAAGTGGAAGGTCGCTAACTCCTCTGTAGTTATGATGTAGGCTGGAGGTGAGGGACATATTCCAGTGCTCACAACACATGCATGTTTTTGTTGACTGATAGATCATTCCAACTTCTTTTTCTGTGATGAGAAAGAGAAACAATCCATCTCGTTGGGCCTTAACTTCTTGGGGTCCTAATACAATGTGTTGGAGGAGCAGGGGTGAGGTATTGGTGCTTTGGTCAATGCTAATGTTGGGCAGGAGGGAGAATCCTCCTCTGCCCTTTCCCTTAAAGATCTTATGGCTGCCCAAATGATTAAAAGACAGGTTAGCAGGAGAAAATAATACCAAGTTTAATAACATGTATACATTTGAGAAACTCGGAAATGAGCAGCTCGTCATTCTGTCTAAGCTGCTTGCTTAAGTATTGTACTGTAGCTAAAGGCATGGAAGGTGTTGGAGGGGTAGTGGTTTGGGATTTCACAGGGAAGAAGACAATTCACATGGAAATGGAAATACAAATGTTTGTCTGACAACTCTTTTGAGGGCAAGCTATAGAGAATGTGGCCAGGAAGAGACAGAAATTTTGATAAAATGGGCTTGTTGGTGCCAATCCTATTGTAACATCTATTTTACATTATATTACAGCCATCATATGATATTGGCTCCTTCTTGAAACAGGTCTTCTATGTTAAATTCTTTAGGCAGTTTTGGAGGGGAAAAGCAAATGTTCTTCCTGAGTCTCCTGACTCTTTATTGTCTTCAGCTCAAAATAATCCGCATACCAGAGTGGTGCATCTTGGAGTGGCCTGCCCTGACCACCATCGCCAGCACGCTTCTGCTCCAGAGGAGACAGTTCATTAATCTTTGCTGGCATGATAATTTGGAATTTTGCAAGTTGCCTTGAAAGCATTTGTACACGGGCTCTCTTTTTCTTCCCACAGCAATTTTAGTTCCCTCACTACTTGTGAGGAGTGATTTGCTTTCAAGTATCCCTGCATCTGTAAAGGAAAACTTTCACTTGGTTTAATTCCACTTGTCATCGTGGATGGCATTGTTTTTGCTTCCTTTTTCTTTTCCTGGCAGCTGCAACGTAAGTTTACTGAAATCTCAGTTTGGGAATTATACGGTAGACACGTGAGCAATATTTCAATAGTTTGTGGCATCTGGACACTTAAATGCGTTAGGTGTCTGAAGGAAACAGTAGCCCTGACTTCCAAAGGAGCATGTTCAGCAGATGTATTTCTGGTGAAGTTTGTTTAAAAAAAACAAAGAATCAGACAGTGTTGTACTGTTTGCTGGGGGCACAGGGTGGGGGAAGGAATAGAATTATTTACTTCTCCATCTGTTCTCAGGTTATTACTGCTTACATACCTACAATCATTCCCAAGAGAGACTTGGGTAAGGTAGAAAACACAGTTTAATGTCAGTCATATTACATTAGATCTGAAAGTTATCATGTTAAAGTTAGCGGTAGGCATATGATGAGCGGTAATGGGACACAGAAGGCTGCTTCAAAGTAGAAAAGGTGTTTACATTTGAAGGGCTCTGTTGATGCTGCTAAAAAGATGTATGGTATTTGTAGGATGTGGTGGGGAGTTTTCTTTCTAACATGATGCTGTGCGTCCTTTTAGGGCTGATTAATGGACCAGCCTCCCCTGGCCCCTGGTGTTCTTACAGATTTGGCCTTCCTTACCCAAGTGTTAGGCAGTTCCTTGTTGTTTTTACAGTCATCCATTCGTTAAGCTACATTTCTTATTGAGTGCAAGGTTTGTGTCACGCATTGTTCTAGACCCTGGGGCCAGAGAAGTGAACAAAACACAAAAAGCATGCCCTGGGTGACGGTCTAGATGTGACACCAATGGTGTGACTCCTGTGGGAGAGTGATGTGTGCCAGGCTGGAGAGAGATGGTGTTGTAGCCAGGAGGGCCAGGAAACGTCTCACTGCAGAGGTAGGTTTTGAACAAGGCCCAAAAGCAGTGTAGGAGAAAGGGCAAGTGGCCTGCTCTGGGAGCAGTAAGGAGGCCAGTGAGGCCAGGGCACAGCCGGTGAAGGCAGCAGGAGCTGAAGGCAGAGTGGTGGCTTGGTCCCAATCATGGGGTCTTGTTGGTCATAGTGAGGACTTGGGCGTTTATTCTGAATGAGATGGTGACCATTTGGAAGGTTTTGAGAGAAGGAGTAACATGGTTGGACAAAAGGTTAGCAGACTTGATCTGGCTGTTCTGTTGAGAATATACTACAGAGGGGCCAGGGCAGAGACAAGGAGACCAGTTAGGAGGCTGTTCCAAGAAGCCAGGCAAGAGGCCTTGGAGGCTTAGGTCAGGGTGGAGAGAGGAGGTTGAATTCTGGGTGTGTTTGGAGATCGAGACGGTAGTACTGTGTACAGATGGGAAATGGTGAGGGCTGGGGAGGGGGGAGTTGAAGTCAGTGCTGAGTTTATGGCCTGAGCTAAGAAATAAGAAACTCAGCTGGGGAGACTCGGGGCTGTCCTGCTTGGTGGGGAGCTGTTGGGAGTTTCCTTTTGGTTGAGTTGACTGTGAGATTTATAGTTTGTCTGTGGCTCTTTTCCACGAGAGGAGAGCAGAGAATGGCCACCTGGAATCTGTCGTATGAAGTCCCTGTGCCCCTCCCAGGCTCTCTCCTGGCACAGACATACTACAGGAAGGTCTTGGAGTGGAGGTTCCTCTGTGCAAACTTTCTTGGGTGTTCTGGCCTGTCAGCACTGCTCCTCCCTGGGTTTGTCACCTTGAAAAGATTTACTCACTTAGTTGAGCCTCAGGTTGTCAAAAGTTAAAGTTTATGTAATCAGTGGGCTTGAAAAGCAGTATAAAATATTTCCAAAGAGGCAAGAAATAGGTAAACTTCAGAAAAAATTAAAGATTTTAATATTACATTGAATGTGTTAAAAATTTTTGTTTCCCTTTCTGCATCCCCTGAGCGTGGGTAGTCATATTCTGAGGTCTGTTCTTTTCTTTGGGATGCAGTGTTTTCAACTGGAATTCCAGGGCTTACACTTGATCAGCAAGTGTTAAGTATGATTTAACTGTTTATAAAACAGTGTCTTGCCATGGAAACAACAGTTAATTTACATTATGTTCTGAAAGTAATAAATACATGTGGCTTTTCTTTTTGAACTAGAAAAATGCTTTACAACTTTCTTCCCTCCTTTCCATTAAAGTGTAGGTTTGTGTGAATTTGCTGGATTCTTCAAGCACTGGGTTGTGCCATTTACAAGATCACTGTAGCCAAAAGCAGCGTGACTGGGAGCAGAGGCCTGGGGTCAGGGTCTCTAAGCTAAGCCCCCCTTGAACCTGCACAGGGAAGTACTTGAGGCCCACACGTTCTTCCTGCATGTCCTCTCTGCTCATATCTACCACAGAAGGTGCTTTTCTGCTGAGAGAAGCTACAGAGCCCTAGAAAGCTGGGAAGGCACCTGCACAGGGGGAAGGAGTTGCTGCCCTTCCTGAGGTTGTCCCTGTGCTCCCCTTGGGCCTATGTCTACACACAGGGTGGAGTTTTGCACCCACAGAGTAGGTGCCTGCATAGGGTAATTTGTGCACATTGAGAAAGTCTGTGAATGTCAGGAGTTCTGTGTCTGGATTAGGGTTTATGAATTTAGGGTTCATTTGAGTCACAACCTTAAACTGCATCCTGTCGAGAGTCTCCTCACTTGTGAGAGTGGAAGCTGAGAGAAGGAGCCCTTCTCTTCCTCCCCAGGCAGAGGAGGGTGTGTGAGCTCCCAGAGTGCATTCCTGTGGCTGCTCATGTGTCCCCACCCTCCTGCACCATGAACTGACCCACTCCAGGGCTTCTGTCTCCACCAGGAGATTTTAGAATGTGTTTAACTTTCTGCATGTGGCTTTCCTTCTGTCCTGTGGGAAGCAGGCTGCTTATCTGTGCTGATCCCAATATTTGTGTTTCTTTGCTTTGGATTCCTGTATCGATTGAACAGTGCAGCCCTATATTTCTGGTTTCCCTTAGCTCTTTGTAATTTTATTTCCTGTATGAGAAATAACATTTTGAGTTTCTTGGGCTGAAAAATGTGAATTGATGGAGAGATATAATGTCAATAAGGCAAGAAAATTGTGGAACTAAAGAGAATTTTTGTTCTTTTTATGCAAGAGAATCTCAAGGTGTGAAATGAATGTGTTGAAGTTTTCAGGTGTGTTTTTCTTTTTTACATCATCGTTTGCGTGTGCATGTCCCTAGAATACATTGAGATTTAAAAAGCTAAAGTAGTGGAATTTCTATTTTAATTGATGTGGAGAAAACTAATCAAACTAATCCTACTATGTTTAAGGAGCTAAACCCAAACCCCTCTTGCATTATAATATGCCACTGACTCCTGAAAATCCTGCCTGTGTGAGACACAGTGGAGGACAAACTAGGATGCAGCTTGTCCTTGTAGTTAGCGAGAGATATGAAAATTTCATTTCCTATGGTTACTCTTTTGTAACCGTTAGTGTGCTAAAGGAATTAAATCTTAGAATGGTTTCCTATGTACAGAAGTTAAAATTAAAGAAAGACTGTGGAAAGGGAAAACATGGTATGTGTAAATTTCTGTTTATATTAGATAAATCTGTAAAATAGAAAAGTCTAACTTCAGAGGAGTCACTACCAACATTTCTGGGTCCCCTCCAGCGCTGTTACTCCAACCACCCCCAGTACATAGTTTTGATCATTCTTGAGTTTCCTGTTGGTGTTTCTTTCTATAAAAACAAGCCATTGTGAATGCATATTTTTGTACGCGTGTTTGTTCTCCACACTTTTCGATGTGTGCTGACAGCTTACGCCTCTCCTCTCCCTCTTCCCCTCGTTTCCACACCTGGACAAGCTGAGGAACAAGTTCAGAGTCTCCCTTATCTGGCATTCGCTTCGGATCCAACCACACAATCCCTGTCTGTACGCAGAACTCTTACCCTGGTCTCAGCCCTGGCAAAAATTTCTTGCTTTGACCAAACTTTAGTCAGGCTCCTGAACCTTCTTGTAGGCCTGTCTGTGCACTTCCTTGTAAAATCCAGTTTTAGCAAGAACCTTCCTAAGTCAGTTTAACCAGAACCCCCACCCGTATGTCTGATCACCATCGAGATCTGCTCAGGCTCCTCCTACCCCTCCACCATCCCTCAGGTGGTGTCTGATCACTCTGGCCTCTCTTTGGCAAGAATCCTGTTAGGTCAGGTTAGCCAGAAACCCCAACACTTGTTTTTTCTCTTACTAATTTTCCATCCCCTGACCCCCACCATGCTGCCTGGCCATGAATTCCCACTTGACCATGCTGCATTCAGAGTCGAGCCCAATCTCATTTCTCCCCCGCTGTGAATCCCATCACGGTGGTCTCTGCGTATCACAGTGGTTCTGAATAAAATATGCCTTACCGACTTTGACAAGTGTCATTAAATAATTTTTCTTTAAAACCTCCAACCACAATAAAAGACCAGGCCAGGCTCCTTTCCTTGCTCTCTCAAGCCATTTCAGAGCTGCTTGAGATTCTGGCCCTGCTCTCCTCGGAGACCTCTATTATGTGAGTCATAAGACTTTTCCTAACTTCAGTGCGTGTGTGGAGGGGGGCACACACCAGCATCAGTCTCTCCATGGGAACAACAGCACTTGCCAGTGAGCAGTCATATTTTGAAAGGAATCTCTTTCTCTGAGTGGTAGGTCTCAACTGTGGACTCAAAATATTCAGTGAACCATGTTATAAACAGATGTGCTGTCATCCAGGCTTTGTTGTTCAATTTGAGCATTGACTTTAACTTAAAGTCACCGGATGCATTACCCTTAACAAGAGAGTGAGCCTGTACAAAGGCCCAGGGGGTGGATTGGAGGGGGAGGGGAGAGAACAGGATCAGTTAGAGGAACCAGAGGTCAGAGTGTGAGACAGGAGTTGGAGAAGGGGCCAGAGCAGTCGGTAACAGCACTGCAGCCAGGTCAAGGCCCTGTTCACCATGTCTGGGAGTCAGGATCTTCTAATTGCAGTCAGTGGGGGAGCCCTATTTCTGCTTGGATCTCTGGGGGACAAGAAGACAGTGTCTTGCCACTTATGTCTGTCCACAGCTACCAGACCCTGGCCAGGGAGCGTGAAACGCTGATGCAGAAGTACCTGCACCTGCTGCTGATCGTGGAGACAAGAAGACAGTGGCCAAGAAGCTACGGCAGCAGATCGAGGATGGGGAGATCAATATCGAGTGACTGAAGGCAGAGGTGACTGCTGGCTAGGGGTGCAGAGGAGGCTGGCCAGGGTGCCCAAGGCACAGGGCCAACACCTCACACTCTGGGCTCCTGCAGGGAGCACCAGGGGGCACATGACGGGCAGGGGGACCAGCTTCCAGTCACAGCTAGGCCAGCCTCCAAACTTAAAGTTAGTGATGCTGGCAGAGTGGGAAGTGCCTTAGTCAGATCTGAGTTCAGATCCTACCTCTGCCACTTGACAGTTGCAACCTAGAGTACATCCCCCCATCCTCTGTGCCTCCATTCCTTCATCTATAAAGCAGCCTTTTTATACTTGCCTGACAAGGTTGTGAGGATTGAGTGAGGTTATTTATGGGTGAGTTTTTAGTTACTCTGCTGATGACCACATTGACTAAGCATTCCCACATTATCAGCTGAAGTGTCCGGGGACACAGAGTTCCTGGTAAGTCATCATAGTGTGGGCTGCTGGCTCAGTTCTAAGCAGTCGTTCCCTCTGCCTGTCATAAGAGCTCCTACAGGGGCTCGCCGGGCATCGGTCTGGAGGCCACGCTGTTCCTAGGTTAAGCCTTCTAGAACTTCACTACTCAAATTGTTTTCCATGAAGAAAGAGCATGTTAGAGATGCAGAATCTCAGGCCCTGCCCAGACCTCCGGAATCAGAATTTGCACTTTCACAACATCCCAGTCGATTGCCATTTACATTAAAGCTTGGGAGGTGCTGGTTCTCTGTCCCTTAGACGCCCCTCACCAGCTGTCTACCCCAGCGCCGAATGATCTGATTGCCTCTCCCCGCTCATCTCACCAGTGCGCACCAGATGCTCAGAGCAATTTGGCCACATCACATAAGGACCGTGGACTCTGAGCTGAGGATGGGAAAATGGAAACAGATTCTAACCAGGGTTGGCTGCATGATTTGTAGGGCCTGACGCAAGGGAAAAATGCAAGGCCCTGGGTGGAGTCGGGGAAGTCGATCTCCCCTTCTCACAGACCATCAACCCACCCATGGCAGACAGGAGACCCCCCCAATATCAACCTCCAACCTCCTCACAACTCTGTGCCATGATACACTTGGTACCTAGATGAGGGTTGGGCAAGATGTCCCTGCTGAGTCACCCACCTAGTGACCAGGCATTGTCTCCTTGCCCCGCTCTGAGACACCATCGGGTGTGCACTGCACCCGTCCTGTCTACACCTGCCCCAAGGTCCCTTCAGAGGGTGGAGGGTGACTCACTGTGGAATGTGAGACTTCCTGGCTGACTCCACCCATTTGCTCCCAGACAGAGGATAGAGGAGGTCATGGGTTCTGGGGTGCCGGCGTGTGGGGAGCGAGCAGCTGAGAAACCATCCCAGGGAGGCAGCAGGAGGCAGCAACACATGAGGGCTGAGGTTCCAAGCCCCTGGGGTGTGCTCCATTGTTCCATCAGATGTTTCCCATGAAAACAAATTCAAAGAGAAATAATAACTTCAAGGTTGCAACTGCAGAACTTGAAGCCCCAAGCATGGGGCCTTCTGAGCACAGGACTCCATCACACACCCTTGAAGCCAGCTCTGCCTGGAATGTTCAACGATCTGAAATTTCCAATTCCACCTTATGGTGCCACTGCCAAGCCCTAAACTAATGGTCACATCAGCTTGAAACTTGAGCTTGAACAAAAGTTTCAGATTCCACACACCTCCTCTACACTGCAGCAGGCACTGTCAGAGATGCTTTATTTGTCAGTCGCCATAACCACCCTCATAGGATGGAATGAGGAAGCAGGCTCAGAGAACTCAAGGCACCTGCCCAAGCTCACACAGCTGGGAGGTGGCAGAGCCAGGACTAGAATCCAGGTCTGCATGTCTACTTGCCAGTCTTGCCACACTACTAGTGGGTCCTGGGATGGGGGCTTGTCCTGTGTCTAAACCATCTGGTTCATTCTGAGATCTATCCTAGCCCTACACATATCCCTGAAATCAAGCTGAGTCCTTGCTAGGGACAAAGAAATAGGTCTAGGGACCAGTACCAGGTTAGTGGCTTCATGATCAAGGGTGTCATTCACTCACTCACTCGTTCACTAACTGCTTAAGATCAGCTGACCACTTCCTCATCCTCTTCCCCAAGCTCCTCTTCCCTCATCACTTGGGGCTCCAGCCAGTGCTCTCTGGTCATGAGCTGTGCACATCTTGGCCTTTGCATATGCTGGGGCTTCTGTTTGGAGTGGCCCTGCCACTCCCACGCTTCTCTGCCTGGTGGAATCCTACCAAGCTCGACTGCCACCTCCTGGGGACTCTCATCCCAGAATGTGCTCCATGACCCCTGCTGCCACAGCTTTCCCACCCTCAGCATGCCATGGCAGAGCCGGCTCCACAGGTGTCTGTCCCTCACCTGGTCTGGTGGGCAGGGGTGTCCTTTATCACTCTGTCCCTTCTGCCTCGCACATAGTAGGTACTCTGTAAGGACTTGATGAATGAATGGACATCAGGTTCTGTGGGAGACAGTAAAGAGATGGAAGCTTCTAGCCTTAAAGTCTGATTGTGGTAGAGTGTGACTGGCACCATAATAGAGCTTGCAGTGTGAACCCAGGTAGAAAATGAGTCATTTTATGGCCAAAGAAGGTATGGGTTCAAGTCGCATATGGCCTTGAAAGTTTTCGGGGTTTGGTAGGCAAGAGAAGGGGTGGATGCAAAGGGCAGGGCCCTCTCTGGTGCCGGGGGCACAAAACTGGTCAGTTTTGGTGAAAGTGTGTGTGTGTCAGCGTGGCAGCAGAGGCCTTTGTAATGGGAATTTGGAGCAACGTTTCCAACTGAGTACATTACTCTCCAGGGAAAACAATTTTTTAAGTGAGACTTTTTCTGTGTGTGTGTGAGGAAGATCAGCCCTGAGCTAACATTCATGCCAATCTTCCTCTTTTTGCTGAGGAAGACCAGCCCTGAGCTAACATATATTGCCAGTCCTCCTTTTTCTCCCTAAATCCCCAGTAAATAAGTGTATATCACAGTTGCACATCCTTCTAGTTGTCGTATGTGGGACGCCGCCTCAGCATGGCCGGACGAACAGTGCGTCAGTGCGCGCCCGGGATCCGAACTCAGGCCGCCAGTAGCGGAGCGGGTGCACTTAACCTCTAAGCCATGGGGCCGGCCCCTAAGTAAGACTTTGCAAGATCAGCTTGGTAAACCTTTCTGGCTGTAGTCTTTCTCTCTCTCTCACTCCCTCACTCTCTCTCACTCTCACACACACACACACGCAGACACACACACCTTGCAGAGCAAGGGCACCTGTGTGCTCTGGAGGGGCTCCAGGAAGGTGAAACAGAGCCCATTTCCCAGGAAGTAGGCCATCAGGTAGGCAGGAGGTGCTGAGGAGCCAAGTAAGTGATGAGTGATGCCCGTGACAAAGACAGAGGGTCATAGAACATCAGAGCTGGGAGGGAACTGAGAACTGGGAGGTCCACAGAAGAGGAAAGGACTTATCCAAGGTCACTCCAAGGTCACTTCCAGCGCTGGAACCCAGGCTCAACCTTGGGTCTCCTGGCTGTAGATCCTTGACCTGTGCCTGCCACACACGTTATTCCTTCCTTGCTGGGGAGACGGGCCATATAAAAGGTGCATATTCAGGAAACACTGTGTCACCTGATAGCCAGAAAACTTCCTCAAGCCCCATCCCACGTATTCCTGAGGATTCTCAGGGTCTTCCATTTTCCTGGCCACATCTGGCTTCCAATTCTGCTCTCCTGGCTTCTTGTATCACTTCCCACAGTGCCAGTCTCCACTCAGTCTTGACTGCTCCTTGCCCCCTTGTGGTCGCTCCATGTGTCCGTCAGGTGGAGCTAGATTCTGCTGCAATTACAAACAGCCCCCAAGTCTCAGAGGCTTAAAACAACAAAGAATGCTTTCTCTCTCACACTGTGTGTCCATTGTGTGTTCTGCTCCACAACATTCACACTCAGAGTCAGGGACACAGGCTGACAGGGGTCCCACCATCAGGAAATTCACCAGTCCCAGGGCAGGGGAAGCAACGTGGCAAATGATGCCTGACAACTCTGCTCACGTTTTATTGGACAAAGCGAGTCACATGACCACACCCGACTTCAGGGCCCTGGGCAGTACAGTCCTGCCCTGACCCAGGAGGAGAACCAGAGTATCCAGGAAAGCCCTAATGACACCCAACTGGCTCCTCCTTCACTCCCAAAGCCCCCAACACCAGCCAAGTATGGACCAGAATTTCTGAAAGGCTTAGATACAGTCGAGGGGGTTTCCAGTACTGAAACAGAAAATAGCTGAAGGCTAAATAGAAGACATCCTTGCCCTCCTGTCACTCAGCCTTTCCTGCTACAGGGATTTCTTGCTGACCTCCTCTCCGCACGCTGGCCTCTCTCCATACTCTCCCAACTGTCATTTTGGTGGTGGTGGGGGTGTTCATAATCCCTTTATCTGCCAAGACCCTCGCCTTACATCCAGTGATGTGCTGGAGCTGGCTCACACCAACTTGCAAGTCGGTTGTGAAATTTTCAAGAATCTTGCAAGCTTGTTATTCACTCTTTGGTAGCTTAAAATGGGCCAAGGTAGGAATGTTTACAGCATGGAAATTGGCCAGTGCTACCAGTCAGAGTTTTTCTTTCAGAGAGCTGGTAGTTAATCCTTTACCAATATACCCTTGTCTACATATTTTTTCAGGATCAGCTAAACACTTTGCTGGGCCCAGTGCAAATTGAAAATGCAGGGCTCTTAAGAATTTCAAGGCAACAACAGCAGAGCCTTAAACCAGGCATTAGGCCCTTCTAAGCAGGCTGTGCACAGGTCAGACATCGAGGACACTGCCCTGTCTCTAGTCCCTCTATACCCTCTACACCCAGAGCCCCCACCAGCAGCCAACTCTCCCTAGAGGTAACGGGAGATCACACCCAAACAAAAGCAAAGTTATTAAGCAAAACTATCCAGCTCTGCTCAGTCTCTTCTCTCCCATCTAAACAGCCATCTTGGGCTTCATCTTTTGTAACCAAAAAGCTCCAAGGACCATCTAAAACAAAGGGAGCATCCTCTTCTGCAAAGAATCCTCCTCTCCTCTAGAATCCTCAGTTTGGCACCATTTCATTGTTTTAATAGCTATTTTTCTCCCATTTATGATTGGAAGTAAGTTGGAATGGCTTAGGCAGCCCTAAAGGGCAGGGTAGGAGTTTAGAGATGGTCGTGGTCTTTTCCTGGCTTGGGAGCACTCAGAATCCTGGAAGGCTGACTCTGCAAGAAACTGCAGAGATCTTTAGTTCAGAGTTTAACGTAAAACTGTAGCCTTGGGATCAGGTTTACAAACCAACTTTGACATAGAGAGGGCCACTTTGACCCCTCCCCAGGCAGCCCCTCTGCAGGGCCCACTCTATGCCTTGAGTCTTGTTTCCCATGTTCCTCCTGCCATCCCCACCCCTGCTGCCCTGCACTCAACACCCTGTTGTACTCTGCATCTTTGTTCACATCAGCCCCTCTGCTCCAATTCCTTCTATACTCTAGCACACATGTTGAGTTCCTTTTTTTTATTTTTTGTGAGGAAGATCAGCCCTGAGCTAACATCCATGCCAGTCCTCCACTTTTTGCTGAGGAAGACTGGCCCTGGGCTAATATCTGTGCCCATTTTCCTCCACTTTTATATGGGACACAACCACAGCATGGCCTGACAAGCGGTGCATCAGTTTGGATCCTGGGCCGCTAGCAGCGGAGCTCATGCACTTAACTGCCACACCACGGGGCCAGACCAATTGGGCTCCTGTTTTGTCCTTCAAAACCTCTGGGTAGCGCTTGTGGATTCCATGGTGAGACCCTCCCACTGCAGTAGGGGCACCCCTCTGTTCTGGCCTCACCTTGTTGGAGTATAAGTTACCTCTGTGGGTTTCTGACCCCTTTCTTAGGCTGGAAGCTCCTCCAGTGAAGGGATCTGACTTATCCACCTCTGGCTGTGTCTCACCCATGCCCAGCATGGTGCCCACCACACGAACTCCATCAGGACATGCTGACAGCATTGGCACAAAGGGAGACAGAGATGGGCATCTCTTAGGCTTGGAAGAGGCCAGAGGGAATGGAGAAGGAAGGAGAGAGAACTGAGTTGTGTGGCAGCTGTTTGAAAAACAAGAAGTACAGAGATCTTTAGCAAAACCTTGACTGCTAACAAAAGAGAGAAAACATAGACTAATTCCTCCATCAATGACTGCACTGACTAAATGCATTCTGGATTAAAGACACTGTCTCCAGAGAGGGCACTGTAGTGGGGCAGGAGCCAATGAGTAGTGCAGCCAAGGGATGTGGCAAATGAGGGTTTACCTCTGATGGGCAAAGAAGGCCAGACTGTGGGGTGGCAAGTGGGCAGGGCTCAGCTGAGACGCCAGACATTGAGCCAGGTTGGGTAGCCAGAGCTAGACTCTAGCTGGCAGGTTGGGATAATAAGCCAAATTCCCAACTGTCCATTGTCATCGTTGACAAGGGTCAACTGAGCAGGTCTTGGATGTCAGCCAAGCCAACCTGGATCCAAAGCAAATGCATCCTCAGAAGGGACCAGCAGGATAAGGGAAAGGTTGGCTCTGTGAGCTCAGAGGTTCCTGCTACCATCCCGACATTGGCTCCTAGTAGGGGTGGGCCGTAGCCCAAGGCTTCTGCAGGGTCCCCAGGCTCACAGCTCTCCAGAGCTTTGCCCACCCAGCACAATCCTTAAATCAGACTCCCAGACCGCCGGTCTTGCCTGTGCAGGGAGCAGAGCATCTCACCTGACTGCGTCTGGTTTTTGCTCTGGTCCCTGGGGAGTAGGTGTCCTGTAGATGCCTCTGAGAAGAGCGCCATCAGTTTTACATACAAACTACATTTACCCACACACACACTCCCACACACATACCCCACAATCCTAAAGAGAAAAGGATACCACGTGCAAATCCCAGAACTGGCAAAGAGAGCAGACTGGCATGGGGGTGATGACATCAGGGCAGTGAGGGTGCTAACTGGGCATCCACATGTTTCTGAGCTCTCCATGAGCCTGTGTGTGAGTCCCTTAGCTCTTTAGAATTCAGATCCAAGAACAGCCATTATTTCATGTGCCAAGGTTTTCAGAGA
This sequence comes from Diceros bicornis minor, assembly GCF_020826845.1. Taxonomy (NCBI): domain Eukaryota; kingdom Metazoa; phylum Chordata; class Mammalia; order Perissodactyla; family Rhinocerotidae; genus Diceros; species Diceros bicornis. Next base: position 2,330,667 of record NC_080759.1, read on the forward strand.
ATGGAAAAAATAGAAAAGCCTGCATTGGCACTGAATATTTCTCCATTAGATATTTTCAGCCACTCTTCAAGCACAGGCCGGGGTAGTTTTAGCAACCCGGAAGTGGAGAGTGGGTAACTGTCCCATTTTGCTTTCAAAGTGCTCCATTTGTTCAATTGTCAGAGCCCATTCATCCTGTGGTTCAGCAAGTGGCCTTGAGGGGACAAAGCCACATGCCCTGAAAAGGGAGCAGAGCTGGCTCTGTGGCATGTTTGTGATTTCCTGAGCTACTATCTTTGGACGTGTGCCACACAGCTCAAGGGTGTCTCTGTGTCCACTCAGCACGTTCCGCCCCTGCTCTTGTTGTACTGAGAGAGTGAGACCCCAGGGTGGGGGTTTGCCCTCAGGGCACAAACTCCTAGGAGAGGAGACAGCCCCCTGTGACAGCTCACAGAAGAGGAAAGCACCAGGCACCTCCAACAGCCAAAGTGCTGGGTCATCACAGAGGGAGGGAGCAGAGAGCACACGTGGAGAATGGCAGTAGGGAGGGGCATCTGATGTGGCAGAGAAAGACAGATACCACTGCAGGGATGTGAGGACAGGCTCCTAGGCTGGGGCTGCCATGACTCCCAGGGGGGTTAACTCTTTCTCTCTGGGCCTGTTTTCCTGTCCACAAATGGGGTGCATGACAGAGTCCCTTTGGCTTCCCCTCTGTCGTTCAGCTCAAACCCCAGACACATTGGGGTGGTTTCCAAGTCTCCAGGGTGGTAGGAGCTGAGGGTGATGAACAAGGACAGAGGAGGTACAGCTGGGAGGGGAGGGGGCTGCAGGAAGTAGCTGAAGTCTCTCTGGTATCCTTACAGCTCATCCTGGGAAAGCAGACTCGGGCTGTGTTCTGGAGCTGGCTGGCTGGGGACCATGGGCGGGGAAGAGGATGCTGGGAGGGGAGCCACAGCAAATGTGGCTGCCAGGGGCGCTCAGAGGCCCATTACTCAACCTGGTGCTAAGCTGCCAGTCAGAAGGCATGATCCCCAGGCCTCTTTAGGTGGTGACAGGGCACGTGCATGGAAGAATCTGGGTGTTTTTGCTTTTCTAAGTTGTCCCCCCAAAAGGGGGTGGTGGAGAGCTAGCATTTACTGAGCAACTTCTCTGTACCAGGCCCTCAAATTGTCCCATTACTTACAGGGGTGACATCATTTCACCTTCATATTTTACAGGGAAGACCTGAGGTTCAGAGATGTTAGGCATCTTGCTGGAGGTCCCACAGCTGAGAAGCAGGATAAGGTGGATTTGAGCCTGCTCTGCGTGGGTCTCAAGCCCTAGCTCTTTTCACATCATCAGTGGCATTTCCTCTGATTTCTCCAGAGCCCTGAGTTCCTCTAAGATCCCTTGGGGTCACCGCAGCAGGTGGACACTGAGGGTGCCAGGAAGGCTGGCAGCAAGAGCAGCTGCCATCCTCTGCCAGCTTCTGGGGCGTGTGATCCATGCTTAGAAAAATCAATGTTTGATTTAGTGTTCTGTTGTCACCATCTTGAAATTTTGTCATTTTTTAAGGAGTCTTGCATATTTTCTCTGCACTGGGCCACAAGTTACATAGTCTATCCCGCTGATGGGGTTTTCACATAAGGTGTCACTTGAGAAAGGTTGCTAGAGTCCCACCGGTGGTGGCAGCCACTGCCCTCTTCCTAGTTCCCTCAGCTCTGCTGGACTTGGGCGAGGCCTTGGAGGGGCAGGAACTCCATGGCCGGAGCTTACCCTGTGGCTCCTCTGTCAGTGAGGCCATCTGGTGTTTGCACCAGATCTTTACCAAGGCCTGAAGGCCTGCATCTCCAGCTGGCCCACTGGGGCCTGGGTGAGCAGGCAGCCCTGGCAGAGGTCTCCAGACCCACCTGCACTGAAATCCATCTGAGAAGTCCCTCTCCAGGGCCCACTCCTCCAGGCTGGCGGCACTTCCATCCTCCTGGGGTGTAACAGCGGCCCCTTAAAAACACACAGAATCCCTCAGAGGGAGCAGAAGAGAAAAGACAAGTCGGCAAAAGCTGTTTTTCTAGGAGGAAGCAATATATTTTTAGTTCCTTATCTATTTTTCCCTTTTAAAAATTATATATATGAACCCATTTGAGAAAATTTGACAATCTAGAAAAGCAGAAAATGTTAAAAGCTATATCAACCATAGCTCTCCTTTCCAAAGATAACCACTGTAAACACTTTGTTGTGTTTTCTTCAAATTTTTTTCTATGCACAGACCTTAGGGTTTTTCCCCCCGCTTTATTTACATAACGTCACATATATGAATGCTGAATTTGAATCTTGATGTGTTTGTTTTTTTACTTAACATTATAGCACAAGTGTTTTCTCATGCTGAAAGTATGCTTTTCGATGGCTGTATGATGCTCCAGTACCTGTGAGCATGCCATCATCCATGCAGCCATCTCCCATCATTGGCTCTTAAAGTTGTTGCAAATTTTTGTTACTAGAAACACTCATCTCTGCATCTGAAATGTTCATATGAGAAAGCGTCTCCTTGGGACAGATTTCCAAAAGTAGAATGACTGAAACAAAAGGTAGAAGCACGGTCAAGGCTCCCACTCCTTCCATCCTGCATCACTGCTCTCCGAGCTGGCTGCACTGCCCTGACGGCCCCGAGGGCTGCACAGCAGGACCCCTGCATCGTGCCTCTCCCACACTGAGTGTGACATTTTGCTGTTCACTTCCCTAAGTCAGAGAGCCCTGCTTTTTCCCAAGGTCACAATGGGAAGCGGCCCTAGAAAGACGAAGTCTGCACTTCCTGTAGTTGCGTGGTTGAAGGTGCCATCCCTTGGGTAGTCGAATGCCCTGTGTAAGCTCCCACTTAGAGTTTATCGCAAAGGAGGCATGTTTTTCTTTAATGGAGTTTACAAGCAGAGGTTTCAGTGGTCCCATCCCTGCCAATCAAGTACTGAAGGGCAGGTTTGGGGAGATTGGCTGGGCTTTCGGGGGCTGGAAGGCAGGGTATTGTGTTTCCAAGTGGTTGGGACAGAGCGGGCCAGCAGCAGACCCAAGTTGCTGAACCTGGGGAGGCATGGAAGGACAGGGACAAGTGGATAAATGGACAGACAGCTGAAGGGACGTGACTCGGGAGGGCATGTCTTGTGGAGGGAAGCCCTGGAATGGAGGACTCAGGAGACCTGGTTCCAGGCCAGCTACTGACTCACCTTATGACCTTGGATGGGTCACTTCTGTCACTGGTGGGGCACTCTGGGTGGGAGGTCTCTTGGGGGAGCCAGGGCTGAGGGGGATGTGGAGCTGCAATTCAGTGACCACAGAGGCCTCAGCTGAACCCCCAAAACTCCGGAGCTGGGTGGCTTTCAGACCCTTCAGGCGGCGAGGCACACCAGAGCACCCGCAACAGCCCTCTCCGACCTTCCAATACACAGGTGTCAGACAAGATGGGGCCCCATCTCTATAAAGATCTGTGACTCTGATGTGGTCCTGATGCCTGGGGCCACCTATCTGGCCCTGGATAGGGCAGTGGTGCCAGAGTCATCCCCAAAGGCAAGGGTGTCTCTGGGTGGGAGCTCTGAACTTGGTCTTGACCTCTGTGGGTGGGGCTGGGTGACCAAGGGCTTGTGGAGCCACTCCTCGTGCAGACTCATTAGACATCCTGCTGCCCATGGTCAATTTCTATCAGGAGTTGGTCTCCAGCCACCAGTACAGCCTGCAGATCCTGGCCCATTGCAAGCAGAACAGTGACTTTGACAAGCTACTGAAGCACTATGAGGCCAAACTGACTGCAAGGAGAGAGTTCTGGAGATCTTCCTCACTGACCCCATGTTCCAGCTGGCACCTAGCCCTGTCCTTGAGGGCACATACCTTGGGAGCCTTCTGGGGGTCCATGGCAGTGAGGGCCCCAGCTGGGAGCAAGCCACAGCTCCGGGCACCATGCGGCCATGGCCGGGAGAGCCCAAGCCCTAACAGGCCCCAGCTCTGGGCTGCCTGGAGAATGGGGTTAGAGCCAGCCCCCGACCCAGCGGATGGCAGGCCTGTCCAGCTCCACAGAGCAGGCAGTGTGGGAAGGTGAGGGGGAGCTCCTGGTCCTGAGCCCATCACCAGGCCCTTTCTCCTGCTGGCTTAGAGCCTTAAGATCTGGGCTCTTGCCCCAGACAAGACCCTGGAAGAGCCTCCACATTAGAGTCTGAGATCAGAAGTGTTGTTGGTGTCCGTCCTCAGCCCTGCTCATGGGAGAGTTGGGAGCTGAGAGAACCATTCTCCGTCCACTTGGTCACTCTCTCTCCCTCTCTACATTGCTGTTTTCTCTCAGACTTACTTCATCACTGTCTCTCTTCTTGCCTCTGTCTCCCTGTCCCTCTGACCTTCCCCATCCTTGCCTCTGTCCCTGTCTCCCTGCCTCTCCCTGCCGCAGATTCCAGGCACATTCTGACACTGCACAAACTCCTGGCCCACTTTTCACTAGCACATAGAGCCAACAGACTGGAGGACGCCAGGGCTAAACTGGGGGAGCTGTCTGAGTGAGCCCGGCTCCCGGGTGCCCCCACCAGTGGACAGGCCAGGGCTAAGGATGCTCCCCAGCGGGAGTTTCCTGAGCCCCAGATGCTAAAATCTCATGTTCAGGTTAGGATCCGAAGAGGTGGGTGTTGGGGCACCCCCAGCCTGTTCCACCTGGAAGCAGGGTCCCCGGAGCAATCTGAGGAGTTCACAGCTCAAGCCTAGGGGGCAGTTGGTGGGATGGTGTGGGTGGTGTGCTGTCCCTGACACAGATGGGGTTCGAGGAAGGGCCCTGGCACTCACGTGGGTCCACCTGCCAGGTGGGGATCCGCCCAGGGACTCGCAGGCACTCTGCCAACTTCCTCTGTTCTCCAGTGTCAGTGTCTCACAACCTGTGGTATAGGAGCCCCAGAGGGGGTCCTGGGTGACGGGCCTTCATGTGCCCAAGGCTGCATCACAGCAGGGAGTGTCACGGGTGGACAAGCCCATGACTTGTCCAGTGTCAGAGGCCCCAGCCCTCTTGTCAAGGCCCCTCTGCTGCCCCTCATTCAGTCTCCAAAGCCCAGGGGAAACCTTCCTCTGCCGGGGCAGAAGCAGAGGGACCAGGGAGGAGGGGCCTACAACAGCCCAGGCAGCAGTTGACGGTGGCCTGCACCAGGTGGTGGCAGTGGAGGTGAGGAGGAGGTTCAGATTCGGGGTGTGTTTTGAAGATGGAACCAACAGGAGCTTCTGATGCATTAGATGTGGGGAGAGAGAAGATGGGAGGCAAGAGTGATTCAAGAGTTTTTGGCTGAGCAAGCAGAAGGTTGGAGTTGCTGCTAACTGAAATGGAAAAACTGGCAGGCTGGGCAGGTGTGGAGGGGAAATCTTTCTTGCTTCACTGGAGCTTGACTGGGGGCTTGTTGAGCTTGAGATGGACAACAGTGGTGGAGGGGACAAGATGGAGGAGGGCGTTTGAGTCTGAAGTGTAAGGGAGTGAGCGATTCAGGTGCCATCAACTCAGAGATGATATTTAAAGTCACAAGACTGGTGAGATCACCAAAGGAGTAGGTTTAGGCAGGAACGAGGTGCGTACCAAGAGCTAAGCCCTGGGGTCTGCACCTTATGGAGTCTAAGAGATGATGAGCAGCCTCATACTCAATGATGGGCTGCCAGAAGCTGCAAAGGAGGGTCGGTCTGCAGCGTATGAGGTCCAGTCCCCAGCTCTGCCAACCACTCAGTGCCCTAAATGGCTTCCCGAGTCCAGCAAAAGGCAGCCAGTAGGGCCACGTCTCCCAGCTGGGCAGAGGGAGGACCAGGCTGGACTAGGGCAGGGCACAGCCCATGGAGTGAAGGTTCATTCAGGGAGCAGATGTAATCAGAGTGTGTTTGCAGACTAACAAAAAGCATTGTGGGCTGGAGACCCCAGTCCTCTCGTGCCCCAAGGAGCCAAATCCTGCACCCTTCCTCAAGCAGACTTGGGACTCCAACGAGACTCCTCATCCCTGTGGGATGCCCTGTCCCAGTGCGTGCCGTTGCAAGGAAGGCACATGGGTGCCAAGGACTTTATCCTAAGATCCTGATCCCCTTTCCCGAAGCCTACTCATCTGATCACCTGATCATCTGCATCTGGCCCGAACACAGCCCTAGAGGCACAGAAGAGGGTTTTCCTATCGGCCTGACAACAGCCCTTTCATCCTCCTCTCTCCCTCCCTTGGGGGACTGAGGAAAGCTCCCAGCCAGGCAGGAAGCCATCAGATAATAAACCCTCCCTGGCTGTGCTCAGAAACACTCCTCCCCTGGGGCTGACTCTCTCCTACCTCTGGCCTTTGTCCCGCTTTTTCTCCTGAACCTCATCTCTTGGGCTCACTGTAACCCAGGTCGTCAATTCCAGCTCCCCCGGCAGACTGCGGCCCTGGGAACTCCTCCCCAGCTGCGTGGACGGTGTGGCTCTCAGCACAAACCCCAGCCAGGGCTGGCAGGAGTCCTGAGCATCTGCAGCTGGCACTTGTCTAACAGTGAAACTAGTGTTGCTACTGTGGGATCGCCCCCTTGTTTGTAGCAAATACAGCCCTCCTCAACAAAACCCCCACCCTTGTCAAAAGAAATGGTTCTGCTTACCTTTGCTAACTTCCAAAAACGAATCCCTATCCAGGGAACTAGCAGCATATCCTTGAAAGGTGCTTCCCTGTGCCCCGTCCCTTCCAGAAGACGGCTAGGGCCTGGGCTGCTGAGAAGAGCATTGCTGGGAGGGAAGGACTGAGGCTCCTAAGGAAGAGACTCCTTTCCATGCCCCAGTCTGATAACCAGAAAACAACGGGTAATAATAGTTGAATAATAACACCTTTGCAACCAGTAATACTAGCAACAGTGATCACGGCCCTTTACTCAAGCACCTGCTGTGTGCTGGGCCAGAGGTCAGCACGTGAAATGCGTTCTCTTCCATCCTCACTCCGACCGAGCAAACTGAGGGTCAGAGAGGCCCAGTAATTTGCTCATCACGCTGAGGTCGTTAATCACCAATCCAGCTTGACCAGTGTCATCTCTCATTGCTGGGAGGGTTAAACTGGACAGTGTCTACTAGAGAACTTTGGAAGCCATGCATATTAAGCAGCCCTCTTGGTGATCTGGTCATGGTTGTAGAATTTGAGACATCAGCAGACAAATAAGAAGTTTGTGCTTTTCTTGGAGTAAGTGGGGTACTTTCTCCAGATGCTTCTCCCCACAAAATTACTATCTTCCTAAGACTCCTGAAAACCCACCAAGGCTCTTAGCAAAGTTGGCAACTCACAGGCCTCTTTTCCCACCAATGCTATTTTTGTGTGTGTGTGTGTGAGGAAGATCAGCCCTGAGCTAACATCTATTGCCAATCCTCCTCCTTTTTCCCCTCAAAGCCCCAGTAGATAGTTGTATGTCATAGTTGCACATCCTTCTAGCTGTTGTATGTGGGACGTGGCCTCAGTATGGCCAGAGAAGCGGCGTGTCGGTGCGCGCCCGGGATCCGAACCTGGGCCGCCAGTAGCAGAGCGTGCATACTTAACCGCTAAGCCACGGGGCCGGCCCCACCACCAATGCTATTTTTAAAAAGCAGTTAAATGGTGCCACCTCCTGGAGGAGGGGTGTTGCGACAGTCATAACAGGACAAATAGGAGAGTTGCCCTTATTCTCACATTAAGGGGCAAGGTGTGTCTTGCTCCCCCCAGACATGCTGGAGCCTACTGGAGTCAGACTTTCCGTGAGCCAGCTGGATTGCCAGGTGCTCCAAAACTAAGCCATTCCAGGGCCTGAACATTAAGAAAGCAACTGTATAACGTGCATTGGGGGAGAGGTGGAGACAGTAAGTGCAAAGACCCTGAGGAAGGATGGGTGGGTGGAGTTCTATGGATGGAGATAAGGCCAGTAGTGGTGTGGGGGGCAGAGTAATGAAGAAAGGTTTCCTATACTCCTGTCCTCCCAGTTTTGCCATCTCTGTTCCACGTGGTTCAGACTTTTAAATCAGACCTGCTTTCTAGCTATTAATCTCCATTTCCATTTCCAACACCTGTCTCCTTGGGCTATCAGAAGGATGATGTGAGATCATGCCCATAGAGTGCCTGGCAGAGCGGGCGTTCAATATGCATGCTCTGTCCCCCTTTGTGACCACAGGCTCCACCTGAGAATCCTGGATGCCAGGCCTTCTTCCTAGGTCTGGCCAGAGGCCCGGCATTCTCTTCTCCCTGAGAGACGGGGGCAGCCTGTCTCTGACATTTTCTGTCCCGACAGGATAACGTACAATGAAGTAAACGAGACAGAGAGCATCCAGGAAAACATAGCCATGGAAGGCATGATTGTCGAAGGCTGTGAGACCCTCCTGGACACCAGCCAGACTTTCGTGAGATGGGGCATGGCACCCTGCCTCCCCCGAATCTCAAGGTAGACCCCAGCAGTGGTGGCACATAGGGACACCACCAATTGGTTTGGCTACTCTGTGCCAAAACCTGCCAGCATGATTGTGGAGTATTCCAGGGATGCTGGAGGAATGGGACAGCCGTATGCAGATGTCGGTATCTGCAAACACGGATGCAGATATTACTGGTTTTCACATTTCCTGACTCTCCAGATGTACACATCTTCCCAGATGTCCTTGATGTGTCTGTGGATGTCATAGTAAACACTGACATATCCTTTTGGGGAGAGAGGAGTGGAGGAGGAGGACAGATACTGATTCGCCCTGTGAATCACAAGCATGTTCAGCATCCAAGGGGAAGTCGTGTGGGTCAGTCCCTCTGTCCCTTGCTCATCATCCTTAGCCACTCGTGGGAGGCTGTGATCACAGCGGTTCTCACAGATAGGAGGTTGCCTTCACCCTCAGCCTCCTCTCGCCTTGGGAGCAGTGTTTGAGAGGCACAGCCCTGTGAGGGGGCAGCTAGAGGCTGTGACTGAGGGGACTGACTTCCAACTCGGAGATGTTAGAGTCGCAAGGAGTTTCAGGGTCACCTCTTCAGATTCCACTTGCTGTGGGACCCGCAGCTTCTGCTTGCGTGCCCCCGAGGTGACCTCCACCTCAGATGGGCCTCCTGAGTTCCTTCTATCCAGCCCTGGGATTCTCTGAGCAGATGAAAAGCTCGCCAGCACTTCCTGTGGCCTGTGCAGCTGCCTTTGGCCCCTGCTGCCCTTAGCGAGGGTATCGTTGACTTGGAGTTTTGTCCCGAGCCCCTCTGTGTAGCCCCTGTGCCTTTTCCCTAGGCCGACCTTGTGATCTACTGAGCCCAGAGCCAGCCTCCCTGTGTCCTGGCTCCAGCTGAGCTGCAATGGGCCACAGCTGGAAGAGGCCCAAAGAATGACCTCTCCTGAGGTTGGCAGTGTCACCACAGTCCAGGAATCTGCTCCATTGCCCTGAGCCTAAGAGTTTCCTTCCCACCTGAGGGGCTGGGGTACAGGTGAAGACCAGAGAACGGGGCCCAGCAGGGTTCCAGGCAGTGATGGACGTGGATAGAAGGCAGAGTGGTGGCCCAGAGCAGGCCTGGGGAGATGGAGCGTCAGGGACGGCTTCCTGAGGCGGCATCACTGGAGTCGAGTCTTGAACGGTAAGTAGGAGTGCACAGGGTGGATGAGGTGAAGGAAGGCCCTTCCAGGCCAAGGAGCAGCACTCAGGAGCCACAGGTAACTTGCCCTGGAACTAGAGTGGGAGCAGAGAGGGGAGGCGGTGGTAAGGAAGGAGAAGTGCTGGAGCAGCCTACTGGCAGGCCTTGAAGGCCTGAGTCCCGAGGACAGTGAGGAGCTGGCGGAGTAAGTGGGGAGAGGAGGCCTGGAGCACGTCTTAGGGGAGCTGGGATGGCAAATGGGTTCATCACAGCCCCCTGCTCTGCCCGGGAGTGGCTTCCATGTGCAACTTGTTGAGGACTGGGGGGCTCTCTGGGCTCTGCAGCCCAGCGTGTCGTGACTGATTGGTGATGTCTGCTGCGGCTGTGTGTGGCAGGAGGTGCCCTGTGTCTCTTGCTCATCCCTCTGGGCCAGAGCCAGCTCCACACTTGTCCAGCCTCCTGCCTTCCCCAGACCCAGCGCTAAAGAGGTACAGCCTTTTAGATACAGGATACAAACTTCCTTAGAGAGGGAGTACAAACAATACCCTAGTTGGCCTAAATTCAGCCACCAATTAAGAAAGCCTTCAGGTTCAACAATATACTTATCTTAATTTCAATCACAGAAACTAACTCCTAATCTAATACTGCATTAATCTATTAATTCATAAAAGTACTACTGTTACTATGAGGAACAAGAATTATTTCTCCTTGCATAATCTTAGAACAGATCATCACCGAAAGTTAACAATAAAATAAATTCAACCCAACAATTATTTATTACATTAACTGTTAACCCAACACAAGTAGGCATTCAAGGAAAGATTTAAAAAAGTAAAAGAAACTCGGCAAACACAGGCCCCACCTGTTTACCAAAAGCATCTCCTCTGGCATTTCTGGTGTTACAGGCACTGCTTGCCCAGTGACATGGTGTAAAGGCCACAGTGACTGGACCCTGCAAAGGCAGCATCATCATTTGTTGTCTAAATGAGGAATTGTATGAACGGCCACTCGAGGATTTTACTCTCTCTTACTTTTAATCAGTGAAATTGACCTTTCCCTGAAGAGGCGGGAATGACAAAGTAAGACGAGAAGACTCTATGGAGCTTCAATGAATTAAAAAAAAAACAAAGGTAAGCCAAATCAAGGGATAACAAAACTTAAATGGACTAACAATTTTGGTTGGGGTGACTTCAGAGAATAAAATAACCTCTGAGTGATTAAAATCTAGACCAGCTAGTCAAAATATTTTATCACTTATTGATCCAAAATATTGATCAACAGAACAAATTACCCTCGGGAAAACAGCACAGTCCTATTCTACACTCCATATCCACAATAGGGTGTATGACCGCGATGTTTGATCAGGAGATCCCAGCGGTGTAGCCGCCATTAATCGCTCATTTGTTAAACGATTCAAGCCCTACGTGATCTGAGTTCAGACCAGAGTAATCCAGTCAGTTTCTAGCTATTCCATATTTCTCCCAGTACGAAAGGGCAAGAGAAACAAGGCATACTTTACAAAGGCACATTCAAACAAATAGATGATATAATCTTAATCTAATATATATATATATATATATATATATATATATATATATATATATATAGACCTGCCTATAAACGGGGTTTGTTAGGGTGGCTGATTAATTGCATAAAAAGTAAAACTTTATACCCAGAGGTTCAATTTTTCTCCCTAACAGCATGTTCATAATCAATCATCTTTTGTTAATTGTCACCAATCTGCCTTCCATAGCATTCCTTACACTAATAGGATGAAAAGTATTAGGTTATATATGACTATGTAAAGGACCACACATCATTGGCCCCATGATCTGTGGAGACACCAGTATTTATATCAGTGTCACAAGGCCATCAGCTGGAGTTCACATTGGAAAACATACCCGGGAAGACACCCTACGGAGGACCCATTAGCACACAACTGAACAAGTCATGTGGACTTTTGTCAATGACCTAGTATTTAAAATGGTAGGATAGGGCTGGCCCCGTGGCTGAGTGGTTAAGTGTGCGAGCTACGCTGCTGGCGGCCCGGGTTCGGATCCTAGGCGCACACCAACACACCGCTTCTCCAGCCATGCTGAGGCCAAGTCCCACATACAGCAACTAGAAGGATGTGCAGCTATGACATACAACTATATACTGGGGCTTTGGGGGAAAAAATAAATAAATAAAAATTATAACAAAAAAAATAAAATGGTAGGATAAAGATGCAGGATTCTAATGGGTTCATGGAAATGCTGAATGCACAATTCGGAAACAAGGAATAATCGACAAGGTTAACCAACTCCAATAGATTTATAATTGCTCACTTGTACACAGTAAGAGTTTCTGCTGAACAATTAAGTATTCATGTATTTGTCTTGATGAAAACATGAAACTTTATGTTGAATAAAAATGGGCCATTTTCCTGTATTATTACATTACTACTCATCATTTAGTCAATTTCTATAGTTAATGGAGTTATAAACATAATTACAAAGGCATGCTTCCATCAGAAAACAACTATGAGTGAATCTGGAAATTGTAGGGCCAAAAATAATGTTTTCAATATTATGTATTAGAACATGTATATACATAACAAGGTTGAGAGAAAACTCTGATTAAAGGAGATTAAAATGTAATCTAATCTTAAAAGAATAAAAAGAGTGTCAGTCCTGGGAGACTGGGGATAGGCAGTAAAATTTCACAGAATTCTGAGACTGGAAATGGGCCATTCCCTACCTTCATTTTTTTATTGTCGTTGCCAAGGGAATTTTTCCACCAAGAACAGAGAGATGGAGGGGAAAGAGGACATGGAAGGATATGGCAGACACGAGAAAGGTTCCATTTTCAGGACACCTTAGAGCAGTCAGATGTCCATATTCTAGGTCATGTAACCACAAAAAATTTCCCCTGGGAGACGCCTTCTGTAGCTCTTCCCTCCAAATTTCCACTCATTCCTCCTGATGAGATCATCCTAAATGAGAACAGGCTGGGAGAAACACAGAGCTGCCTGGAGAAAAGCCTATCTTGTAAATTGACCCTGCCCTGGAGCTGGCTGGGCAGAGGGCAGGAGCTGCACGATGGACACCGACCCCTCTTCAGTCCAGGGACTTTCCTTTATTGCCCTTTGGGGAATACACTGACTGTAACACTGAGGTTAACTGAAGGCCAATAGGATCTAGTGTGAGACTAAGGTGTCAATAAAGCACTTGACGCAACATGTTTTCATGTGTATCAATATGTGCATAACTAGGGAGAAGGGCCTTAACATCTTTATGATCCTTAAGGGAAATTTGACTCACACCAATTTAGGAATCATTGACAATAACGTGTCATGTAGAAGAAGGATCGTCAATCTAAATGAACTTATTCACACACTCAGTGTCCTAGTCATAGACTGGGCACTTTATTTATTTATATTTTTCTGAGGAAGATTCACCATGAGCTGACATCCGTGCCAGTCTTCCTCTAGTTTGTATATGGGTCATGCCCACAGCATGGCTGCTGATGAGTGGTATAGGTCTGTGTCCAAGAACCGAACTCAGGCCACTGAAGAGGAGCTCATTGAACTTAAACACTAGGCCATGGGGCAGACCCCTAGACTGGGCATCTTTGGGTTTTGTGTGTGTGTGTGTGTGTGAGGAAGATCAGCCCTGAGCTAACATCTGATGCCAATCCTCCTCTTTTTTGCTGAGGAAGATTGGCCCTGGGCTAACGTATTTGCCCATCTTCCTCTACTTTGTATATGGGACGCTGCCACATCATGGTTTGAGAAGCAGTGCATCGGTGCATGCCTGGGATCTGAACCTATGAACCCTGGGGCCACGAAGCAGAGCACCCACACTTAGCCACTGCACCACCGGGCCATCCCTAGACTGGGCACTCTTAACAAGAGAAGTGCATTCCTCACAGTTCTGAAGACTGGGATGTTCAAGATCTAGGTTCAAGCTGAGTGGCTTTTGGTGAGAGCTCTCTTCCTGTTTTGCAGAAGGACAGCTTCTTGCTCTACCCTCATCTGGCAGAGAGAGCTCTGGCCCTCCATCTCCTTGTAAGGGCACTAATCCCATCATGGGGGCATCACACTCATGGCCTCATCTAAGCTAATTAACTCCCAAAGGCCCCACTTCCAAATACCATCACGTCGGGGATTAGGATTTTAACTTATGAAATTGGATTACATAGACATTCAGTCCATAGCATTCATGAAACCAACAATTAACAAATATTTATAGAAGTCATACAGCCCAAACTGAAGAATGTTCTGGAGATCATGTGGCAAATGATACAATATCTTTCCCTTCATAGAGTCTCCTAGTGGAGGCAGTAAAAATTAACAGTCAAAGAAAACTTGTGCTATTTAAAAGCTAACATAAATCAATTATGACAGACTGTACTTACAATTGTCTTCTGGTAAGACAAGTCTGATTATCAGAGTCCAGATTCAGCAAATTCCCCCGGGTGAGGGCATGTCTGGCAATCTCACCTAAAAAGGTTCTTTCCTTTTTGAAATTTTATTTCATCTAGTCCTGTTTGCTTCCACATCCCTTTGGTGTTTTCAAACATACAGTATTTATTAAATCAATGTTTAACTGTTGCTCTGCCTTTACCACATCTGACTGAAAGCAGAAATTACTGGACTTGTCTGGAACCAAATTTCAGTTCATTTTTCCTCCTCTTTCTGCTCAGACTCTCTTCTCTCCATTGAAATAGCAAATGCCTTAGGAGAGAAGCCGCATGGAGCTGGTGCTCACAATCTTGTGCTTTCCTTGTCTCAGAGCTTGTAGACCCCCAAGTCCTGTCTGCACAGGATGTTCTACAACCCTCCAAACAGCTGTTGTGTGCTTTGTCATTCTCTTATAGCTGCCCAAGAAAAGCTACTCAATAAAAGTGGAACCTGCAGCAATTTTATCCTGAAATGTTTTAAATATTTTAAACCAATGAATATTTGTCATTTTTCAAGGAATATTTCTATAATTTTATAAGAAACATTTAAATAGGAATTTTAACAGCAATAATGGCTGTTCTTTGGCCAGAATTCCATGTTATTCATTGTTTGGAATTATATCTAAGCTTTGATGCACTCTCTTCAGTGTCTTTTAAAATATCACTGTTCCTTATATTTAAATATCTTGTGATGGGTTTGTATCAGTCACCTTCTTTGTACCATTTCAGATCCTCTTGGGTCCTCCTACCCTTGAGTCACATGTCATTTAGCAACCAGCTTTGCAGGTATCATATTTGCTTTATGTAAGTGCCTCCTGACAGCTCCCCACATTTTTTCCCTGTGCCCTCTGCCTCTCCCTCTCGCCCTGGGGTGTCCATGTTGATGCTGAGGTGTGAAAAACCTCTTGATCAAGCCCACTCGTGCACGACCACGTTCCTTGTTGTGTGGATGTGTGTGTGTTCAGCAATTCTGTATGGTCACAGGGTGCATGGTTGTTATGGCATCTATGTGAAGGTGTGTTTTGTTGACGTGTGTGTGTGTTTAGAGAGTTCAAGTCACTGTGGGCTCTGAGACAGTGAGTGGTCTGTATGTGTGTGTGAGTTTGTGTGTATGTTCTGAATATCAGTGTGCATTATCAGGTGTAGTTTACAGTCTGAATGCTGATGGTCATTTGCAAATAGTGTGTATGTGGGTGTGTGTTGTCAGCATTTCCACGTGTTCAGAGGATGTCTGTCATTGTGGGAATGTGTGGAATAAGTATGTTATTAATCAGTGTGGACACCAACATTGTTTGCCTGTTACCAGTTGAACACTCAACACCCCTGAAGAAACATTGAGTCCAGACATTCACAGGCCCCATCGGGCCCGCAGAGATCCTACTCAGCTGTTTTCTTCCCATCACAGAAATATGAACAGGTAGCCAAGGACCACTTGATATTTGAGGAATTCCTCTAGCATGAATGATGGAGCAAGAAACACATACACTGAAGTGAGGGACTAAAGGAGCAGAAAGGAAATCCAGAGATCATAGTGAAACTTCATTTGCATATCTAGTAACATCTTCAAAACATTTAGAGATGTGCTGGTCCCATGGCCTAGTAGTTAAGTTCAGAGAACTCCACTTCAGTGGTCCTGGCTCAGTTCCTGGGCGTGGACCTACAACACTCATCAGTGGCCAGGCTGTGGTGGCCACCCACATACAAAATAGAGGAAGATTGGCACAGATGTTAGCTCAGGGTGAATATTCCTCAGCAAAAAGAAGAAGATTGGCAACAGATGTTAGCTCAGGGTGAATCCTCCTCAGAAAAGAAAATAAAAAAGATAAAACAATCAGTAAGTGCATATATATGTATTGATGTTACTGCACAATATTGGGTTTCTCTTGCCCAATGCACATTAAAAAATCCAATTATTCTGGCATCAGCTTTTGGGAAATGATGTGTAGCTTTATTTTGTGAGATTGATCTGCAAGGAGACAGGGGGCATGTGTCTGTCTCTGATCTGTCTCCCTGATCCAGGTCTTGGGGCACAATTTATGGGATGAAGGGCAGGGTGGTCTGACGTGTTGAGGTACATGATTGGAAGTAAGGAGAAGTGAGGTAATTGATGATCTGCACAAGCAAAGTCAAGCTTTGTGGCTCTTCATTGGATGTATGTTCACAAATTGGCAGTGTTACCATGATCAGAGAATGGAGTTTTTAGCTCCTTGATGTCCAAAGGTCACTTATAAAGCATTTGGGCACTCCCAGTTGATGAGTTGGTGGTCCCAAGTGGTCTGATCTGGATGAGGGGGTCTCAGCTCCTGAAAGAAAACTCTTAGCTACTCTGTTGATAAGATGGGGTCACTTGAACTGGTCCTGGAGGGCCCATGGTTATGTTGGTATATGCGTATCTATGCATATGCATGAGATTATCTGTATGTGTGTTAAACCTAGAGTATAAACAAAGCCAGGCTCTAGTGAAAGTGGTCAGGACAGATTTTAATCAGTAATATACCACTGCACTAGGGAAGAGGGAACAGGGTGAACTGAACTCAATTTGATTTGTACAGAGATGACTGGGCATTTGAAAGGGAGAATGAGGGAGCAGGCAGAGGGGTGAGCAGGGGCTCAGTAGCGTCAGGGAGGGAAAAGTTACAGAGTGTTGGTCAGTGCAGTGTGATCTGGCCAGTTGTGTCTGCTGGTTGGAAATGATCAAAGTTTCACTTCTCTCCTCTCACAGAGTCTGGGAGACAGACACCCTGTCCTCAGCTCAAGTAATGGCTGTCAGGACCTTTAGAAGTGCACTCCTGGGCCAGCCCCGTGGCGTAGCGGTTAAGTGCGGGCGCTTCGCTGCTGGCGGCCCGGGTTCGGATCCCGGGCGCACACCGACGCACCGCTTGTCCGGCCACGCTGAGGTCGCGTCCCACATAGAGCAACTAGAAGGATGTGCAGCTACGACATACAACTATCTACTGGGGCTTTGGGGGAAAAAATAAATTAATTAATTAATAAAAATTTTTTTATTATAATTATAATTTATAATTATATATATAAATAATTATATATATAATTATAAATTATAATTATAAAAAAATTTTATTAATAAATAAAATTATTTAAAAAATTTATTTATTTATTTTTTCCCCCAAAGCCCCAGTAGATAGTTGTATGTCGTAGCTGCACATCCTTCTAGTTGCTCTATGTGGGACGCGACCTCAGCGTGGCCGGACAAGCGGTGCGTCGGTGTGCGCCCGGGATCCGAACCCGGGCCGCCAGCAGCGAAGCGCCCGCACTTAACCGCTATGCCACGGGGCTGGCCCATACATAAAATTTAAAAAAAAAAAAAAAAGAAGTGCAGTCCTGAGTTATAGGAGACACACATACAACTCAAAGGGACAGAGCAAAGATTCACAGTTGTAAGAACTTTTGGGTAAATGCTCTAAGAAAGGGATGTCAGGGATCAATGATGGAGTGTTGGACAGAACAAACAGTCAAATCTTTTGGCTGCCTTGAGCTTTCTCAGGCAGGCACTTTAAGGGGGCAGGGGTAATCCTAGAGATGTGGATTTGAGCTGTTAGAAACTATGTCAGTGTTTAAGTCTTATAATGTGTGTGGGGGGGTGAAATCATTTGTGCTGAGAGGGTGTAGTTATTATAGGCCAAGATGGAGGCCTAGTCAGGAAGAGGGCTCAAAGGAGGCTGGCTTGAGTTTGGTCAAGTACAGGAAACTATATATATAAATAATATATGTATATTTTTTGAATAATACAAATCGCTATATTGAATAATATAATATATTGAATTAAATAATTTAAAATATATATTTAATGAATATGTATTGAATGTGTATAAGTATGTGTATATATATTTGAATTAATATAAAGATATATATATGATTTAAAGGAATATTCAGGCATAATAACAGAAATTTCCAGAATTGATAAAAGACTTCCACTCTAGATTCAGGCAGCTGAATACATCTCAAGCACAATTAAAAAAAAAATTTAGAGCCAGATCCATCCAGTGAAACCAAAGAACACTAAATACAAAAGAAGATATTCAAAGCCCCACAGAGGAACAGAACACTTACAGAGACTTACATTTAGACCTATGATACATTTCTTAACAATGGAAGGCAAGAGAGAGTTGGATTAAATCTTCAAGGTACAGAGAGAAAATAACTTTCAGTGTATACCCAATCAAACCATATCTCAAGAACTGGGGTGAATTAAAGATATTTTTATGCAAACATTTACTAAGAGTATTACCACCACCAAATGCTCATTAAGGAACTTCTGAAGAATGTACTTTAAGGGGCCAGCCACCTGGTGTAGTGGTTTAAGTTCAGCACGCTCTGCTTCCAAGGCCTGAGTTTGTGGGTTTGGATCCCAGGATTAGATCTACACCACTCATCAGCCATGCCATGGTGGTGACCCACATACAAAATAGAGGAAGATGGGCACAGATATTACCCAGGCTAATCTTCCTCAAGGAAAAAACTTAAAAAGTAAAAAAGAATGTACTTTAAGAAGAAAGAAACTGATAGAAGAACTGCTAAGAGGTAAAAATGGATTGTGAGTATAAAAACGGGTAAACATCTGAATAAATCATTGAAAGCATGACTTTACCAAAGAATAATAATATTCACAATGTATAACTGACGCAGTTAAAAACTAATGACAAGGGAACTTCTGTTTTAGAGGAGATTAAGACAGGAAAGCACTCTTGCTGCAAAAGTGGACACAGGCAGATAAATTATAAATATATTTTTAGAGCATCAGACAACTTCAGAATCAACCAACTAAAATTCCAGAAAGAAGAAAAAGTCTTTTATGTGAGCAAGGATTTTTATCTTTCTTTCTCCTGCAGGCGTTTTCTGATTCTGGGTGCTTGCCGAGGATCTGGTTTGCTCAGTCCGAGTCTTGGCTAGGGAAAAGAGAAACTAGCCAAACTTGTAGTGATTCTGCAGGAGTGGTGTGGCAGAGGAAACCTGAGGGCTTTCAGACACACAACTGCTCTTCCTCAAAGCACCCGTGTTATGTTTTGGTGCCACACAGGAATCTGGGGAGATAGGCCAAAAGCTTCCATAAAGCAAAGTGAAACCTCCAGAAGTGGTGGAAGTGGCCGAAGTCAAACATACTGCTAGTCTGACCTTCAGGGAATTTGCCATATTGTGAAGCGATGTAAGGTAGGAGGTTGGAGAACTGCGCTGAGATGTCTGAAGGCCATAGCTGGATTTTCTGTGGGCTCCCAAACCTGAGGAGACAGAGATCTACCAGACTTAGAACCAGACCCCTGTGCTGGGGAGGCGAGCACAGCAAACAGGAACAGGCGAAAGCGGAAGGGCTGGGTTTACTAAAAGTGAGACCCGGCCCCAACTCTGATCAATGTCTGATTGGACTCAGGTGCTCCAAACTCACTCTTTCCCAGTGAGGTCATGTAGAGCCTCTCGACTTACTTTACACAGACCTTCCAAAGACACTGGTGAGAGGATGGAGAAGGCAAGCCACAGACTGGGAGAAGACTTTTGCCAATCACATATCTGACAGGACTATAAAGAACTCTCAAAACTCGGCAATAAGAAAATCCAAGTTTAAAATGGGCACAGATTTGGACACTTCACTAAAGACGATACACAGATGGCAAATAAGCACATGAAAAGATGCTCAACGTCATTAATGCTGAGAAAAATGCACATAAAAACCACATTGAGATACTGCTATGTACCTGTTAGAATGACTAGAACTAAAAAGGTTGACCATACCAAGTGTTAATGAGGATGGAAAGTAACTGGAACACTCCTACATTGCTGGTGGGAACACAGAGTGGTTCAGCCTCTTTGGAAAACAGTTTTATTTATTTATGTATTTTTTGTGAGGAAGATCAGCCCTAAGCTAACATCCATGCTAATCCTCTTTTTTCTGAGGAAGACTGGCTCTGAGCTAACATCTATTACCAATCCTCCTCCTTTTTTTTTTCCCCCAAGCCCCAGTAGATAGTTGTATGTCATAGTTGCACATCCTTCTAGTTGCTGTATGTGGGACGTGGCCTCAGCATGGCCAGAGAAGCGGTGTGTCGGTCACGCCCGGGATCTGAACCCCGGCTGCCAGTAGCGGAGCACGAGCACTTAACAGCTAAGCCACGGGGCCGGCCCCTGGGAAACAGTTTTAAAGTGGAGTTTGTTATGCTGCTGTAACAAATTACCACAAATTTCATGGCTTAAAACAACTCAGTTTATTGTTTTACAGTTCTGTAGGTTAGCAGTCTGACACGGGTCTCCTTGGGCTAAAATCAAGGTGTTGGTAGAGCTAGGTTCTTTTTGGGGGGACTCTAAAAGTTAATCCATTTCCTAGCCTTTTCAAGTTTCTAGAGACCACCACATTCCTTAGCCTATGGCCCCCCTCTGCCACCCTCAAGACCAAGAACTCTGCAACTCTCTGGCCCTGCTTCCCTAGTTGTATCTTTTTTTCTACTTAACTGCTTCTCTTTCCCGTTTAAGGGCCTTTGTGATGCACTGGGCCCACCTGGATAATCCAGGATAATCTCCCTATTTTAAAATCAGTTGATTAGCAACCTTAATTCCATCTGCAAATTTAATTCACCTTTGCCAAATAAACTAATGTATTCCCAGGTTCCAGGGTTTAGGACATCTTTGTGGGCCATGACTTTGCTACCACAAACAGTTTTTCAAATAAAGTTAAACATACACATACCATGTGACCCAGCAATTCCACTTCTAGGTGCTTACCCAAGAGAAGAAGACTAATGCTCACACAAAAACTTGTTTGCAAAGATTTATATCAGATTTTTGCTAGTCAAAAAAGACAAAACTGAAAATAACTCAAATGTCCTTCAACTGCTGGATGGATCAACTGTAGTACATTCATACAATACATACTGCATTCAGCAATAAAACAGAAGGAACTGCTGATACAGGCAGCAACATGGATGAACACTAAAATGAATGTATTGTGCTAAATGAAAGAAACCAGACTCAAAAGGCCCAATACTGTGGGATTCCATTTATATGATATTCTAGAAAAGACAAACCACAGGGAAAGGCAACAGATCATTAGCCACCAGGGGTTAAGGGTGGGGGAGGAGTTGACTACAAAAGAGCAGCTGAAGGGAGTTCTGGGTGCTAGAATTATTCTGTATCTTGATTTTGGTAGTTGCACAGCTCTGTGCTTTGTCAAAACAGTTGTACAAAGACAAAACAAATACATCATTTCTCACGCATCAGATTGGCAAAACTTTAAAAATTTGACAATGCCGATCCGACAATTCCCAGGGCAAGGATGACTCAGACACTGTTGGCGGGAATGGAAATTGTTAAAACTTCAGAGGATGATTTGGCTGCAGCTCGTCAAGTTGCAGATGCACATCGGCCTCTGGCCCAGCAATCCACTCACAGGCTGGTGTCCATTCTAGGGAGTCCACATGTGTTCAAGAAGACAGACACAAGGATAGTCATTAAACATGGTAAGGGACTGAATTAATTGTGGTTAGTAGTTATTTAAAAAAGAAAGGAAAAAATGCATATGGGAAAGAATCAACCCTGCTGGTTACATATGTGATCTGGGAAGGTAACTCATTGGTTTGTCTACTTAATAGTACTTAGCACAGAGAGCACTGTACTAGGAATCTGGAGACAAGCATCTGAGCATTTAGTTCCAACTCTGCCACTAAAGTAACAGTCAGACTATGGATGACAACTTGAGGTATCGCACTTTCCATTTCCTGGAAAATGAAGAGATTAGGCTCTACAACCACTGAAATTATTTCCAACTCCACAATTCTATGATTCAATAAGTCAACAATCAAAAATTGTATTCCAAAGTACCTATGTTGAGAAACTGTTTTTCCCAGACACCCTGAAATCAGAAACTATCAGCGAAATTGGACATCTTAAAATATTGGTACATAAAATGGCCCAAATTTCTTGGTACGTCTATGACAAGCTGTTTAATCAAGATCGTAACTCAGAAACAGCGTATAAACAGCGAAACCCACCATACTGATTTGAGTCACCCTCAGGAAAAACGTATGTCCTCTCCCATTTTAACATTCCAAAACAAATTCACCATACTAATGAGTCCAACTTGTCAAGTTCAGGTCTGTCTAGCCAAAAGTCATTCATGTATATGGTAAGATTTACTTGATATTTTAACAAAGATAAAAAGATGAATGGCTTTTTGTATTTTTGCCTGTTTCATCTATAAAGATCTTACATTATAATTTAATAGCTTCAGCCTGCTACAATAATTTAAAGAGCCTTTTGAAACTTGTAATATGCCATGTCCAACAGGATCTAGTAAAAAAAATCAGTAGTTCACAATCCAAAAAAGCTTATTTAGATTCATTACCAACAATACTTACACTTCAAAGACACCAATAACCAACATGTCATTTGTTCCTCTTGCAGAATTTCATAGGTTGTTAAATTCTGGTATCATCCAAAAGCATAATTAGGATGCTATCATTAAAATCAGAAATATTAAAACTAATGATTAAACTATCAAACTAAATGATTAACTAAATATTAAAACTAATGGCAACTAATGATTTGTTGTCTTTCCCTATGGCTTATCTTTTCTAGACTATCATATAAATGAAATCCTACTGTATTTGGCCTTTTGACCCTTCACCCTCTCAGTCAAATCAAAATTTGAAAATTCTTGTTCTATGAGCTTTCCAAATCTAAATTCTTACAATTCTAAATGAGTATGGAGACAAAACACACACTACATACTACTTCTAAAAACCTCCTCATCCGATTTTAATTTTAGCACCAACTGCCAAGAAAAACCTTTCCACTGAAACCAAAATTCCGTACACATCATGTCAATCATCAATTGATCAGTCATCAGTCTATGTTAACAGAAGGTGAGTTATTATTAGGAACTTACATAATTTTCACCAAAGATTGTTTAAAGCTCCTTTCATTAAATGCAGTTTACAACCATTCACAGGCATCAAATTTGCCTTGCAAATATAGAGTCAATTATCAGAAACCATTAATGGGATTAGGCTTTTCTATAAAAGTGGTCCCAAGGAAGTAGGAACGCTTATTTGTTTAAAGAACGCAGTGAGGAGCCCAATAGCCTGCGCGGAGTCAGGCAGAGGAGCGCTGACCACGGGCGTCTTCTGAAGGAAAGTGTTCACCCCGGGATGTCGCGACCTGGCCTAGACGGGGTCCTGGGGGAGCGCGAACTCAAGGGCGCGCACAGAGGGCAGGCGACTCCCTGCCGCCCCCAGCACCTCCGCTGGGTGGGGCCCCGCCAAGGCAGAGAGACCGGCTGGCCAGGCGGCGTTCCTCTGCTCCTCCAAGGGACAGACGTTGGGCTCCCCCGCCTCAGGCAGCCCACCAGCAACCCCGTCCCCCGACTCCATCCACCGCCCCCGACACCGCGCTCCCGCCATCTGGGGTGGAAATCTCCACACCGAGTCTGCCGCCCACCACCTACCTTGGCGCCGCCTCCTGCCCAGCGCTCCTCCACACTGCAGAAAGGAGAGCTCCCCAGCACTGAAAATCCTGGAGGAAGGATCCAGAAACCGCCAATCCCCCCACACAAACGTCTGAGGCAGCCACTTCCACACCAGGGACCCCGCCTCCAGTGCACGCGCTCCCGCACTCTCCAGCTCACCGGCCCCTCTGCCGCTCAGAGCGCTGGTCCTGCGCATGCGCGGGCCTCGGAGGATACAATGGGAACTGTTGGGGGGGCGCTGGGAGGGGGGTGGGGATCGAAGTGTCCCTCAGAGGGAGAGCGGGATCAGGCTGGCGCTCTGCATCCCTTGACTCTGCTCTCCCTGGATGATCGTCAGCTCCTAGAGAAGATCTGCCTTCCCTTGAGGCGGCTCCTCCTGTCCTGAGAAGCTCGTCACATGATCTAACATTTGTTTAAAAAAGAATGATGACATCCTTAACACTGGATGTCTCGTGTCCCCAGAATTCTTTGCTCCCCCAGAAGAGTACACAGCGAGCAGCTGGAACCGAGTTCTGACCCAGGAAGGAAGGACACTGAGAGCACAGCTGTCTCCTCTCTGCCTGTTCCTTCCCCTGATCTGTGGCCCTGATGGGGCAACAGCGTTGGGGACTCATGCAGGTGACAAGGCTCAAGTGTTTGCCCATGGTATTACATTTCTTATGGTTTAGTGGTTAAAACGGGAGGCTAGCTGTCAGTTTTTCAGATGATTTCATTTGCAGAAATGTCTTTGGACAAAGAAGTTTGTTTTCTTAATTTCTGATATTTGTAATCAATAACAATAATTAAAATACTTATTTCTTAATCTCATTGGCATGCTAAAACAAACAACTCACTTGGTTTTCACCAAATCGGCCACATTTTCATTAAAACTTTGGAAGTATTGCTGTTTGAGGTGAAGAAAGCATTTGGGAAGATTAATTACCCTTAGATAATATCTTCCCAAATAAATGTACAAACACAGAGTTATGAGCTGTTTTGAAGGGCCTGGGAAATCCAGTTTGAGTTCTACAATGGATCATCTGAAGTAAGGTTAAATTAGTAATTTTCTGAGGAGTTTGCAAGTAAATATTCATGTCACCTTCATCAAATAGGTCTGGTGATTTAAATGAAGGTTGAGCTTAATAATAAAAGTTTTCAAGAGACTGAGAAATATTAAGTAAGTGTGCTTAAAACAAAAAGGTGCAAATTAAAGTAAAGCCTGCCATTATCCTCTTTAAAACAGAGTCACAGTAGCACTATTGTCAAGGTATGACAGGAATAGAAATGCTTTATAAAGTCAATTCTTCACTTCTAAAAAACCTAACGTGACATTCTAGAAGTCTCTATAGTCTTTCACTCATCTAGATTTAAATTGCTCAATTTATATTTTAAAGACTAATGAATCTGAGGGCAAAATATTCAAGGTCAGTGTTTAATTGTTTTTCATTGTTGCAAAGTACATGGGTATAAAGTGTGGCTGAAATCCATGGTCTTGGAGAAGAAAAATATATAGAACTTATTTATCACTGTCACAGCATGTCCTGACTTAATTCTACAAATGTCCCAAGAATAAAGCCTTAGTGAATTCCATTCTGTTCTTAGATATGACATCTTTCATTCATAATGAATGTTCTCAAATTAGGCTCTAGCTAATAATTATGTTCCTGATGCAAATAGGCAATAATAGAGAATCCATGCTTGATTAACTCGGGATCAAGAGGACTACTTAGAACCAAAACTTGTTTTTTGCTTTGTTTTTCTTTATTGATTTCTTTCTTTCTCGTCAGCGGAGTCAGCAGATAAATGACACACAAAGCTGAGAGACTGGAGAGCAGGGTCTTGAAGAATGTGGGATTTCCTAATCTTCCAGATCTTTTTTATCTTTAAAATTCTATGATTTTTGCTATTTATATAGGAGTTCATTTTTTTTCGTTATTTCTAATAGTGATCATAAGAGGGAGACTAACAAAACTTAGCACCTGTGAAGCATTTTTCATTGTAAAAATTTACGTTTTTCTGACAACTGTTAATATTTTAAAAAGCCACTAAGAGCTGATAATATGCTCAGAGGATTTTTAGGGTAGTGAGACTGTTCTGTACATAATGGTGGCTACATGTCACTATATGTGAGTCAAAACCCATGAAACTGTACAACACCAAGAGTGCCCTTAAACTAGGGACTGTAGTTCATTACGTTTCAATATTGTTCATTCATTATAACAAACGTATCATACTAATAAAAGGTATTAATAATAGGGGAGATGGGGTTTGGGAGAGAGGGGAGAGGAAGTGCGGTGAGTGTATGGAGCTCTATGTACTCTCTGTTCAATTATCTGTAAATCTCAAACTCTACTTTTAAGAATAAAGTTTTTTTGAAAGGCACCGAAGCGTAAGCTAACACGTAGGGCATCTATTTTGTGCAGAAGGGCAAGGAAGAAGAAGTTGAAATGATTTAAAAGGTTCACCTTGTGATAGTTTGAATTGTGGTGTGTTTCTGAAGCCTTAGACAAGGGCAGGACATAGAATTTGAGACATGGATGGAATAAAGGAGAAGGAAGACATCAGCGTGATCAGACCTGATCAATTAATATTTAGGACAAATTACTAAATTGGATGGATTTGTTTTTATTTTCTTTGCTTTTTAGAAACCTTACACCTTTCTATGAAAGCCACACGTGCACAGTGTCAACAGGTATGTTTCCTACCGAGCGGCACCTGCTTCTCTCCCTCTGCATCTTCTATTCCTTTCCCCTCCTCTCACCACCTCTGACTGATGGTCGCTGTTTCTATCTCCCTTCCTTACTCTCCCTCTCTCCTATTTTTTTTTTTTCCTTTATCTTTGTGTTTCTTTCTCCTGTAACACATCAGACTAACCATAACCTTCCTGGTCATTGTTTAGTTCCACTGAAGGATCTCAGTGGTTTCCATCAAGAACTGATAGATCAGTGTTCTGGGAAATTTTTCTCTATTTCAGCTACTTCTCCACCCTCAATCTGAAGCAGGAAAATTTCTTGAACGTTGAACCAATTTTTTGTATTTTTTTCTTTTTTGAATCCAAATTTCAGAGCTCCTGGTCATATTGGAAAAATTCCTGAAGAAGGCTACCTGGAGTTGAGCCGATACTTCTTCCTATGGCCATAAAAAAAGAATCCTTATTTTGGCCATGGGGCCTCAGGAGAAGCCCTCGTGAGAGAGGAATCCACGCTAACCCTATGTTGTACCTAGGACTGGCTTCTCCTAAGACAGTGGTTCTCGAACTCCAGTGTGCATTAGAACTGTGTGGAGGTCCCCTACAACACAGAATGCTGATCCCATCCCAGAGTTTGTGATCCAGTAGGATGGGGGACCCGAAAATATACGTCTCTGACCATTTCCCAGGTGATGCTGCTGACCAGCCACACATTGAGAACCACCGGCTTAGAAACCTTAGGTTTCAAAGGATGCTTTGCTTGAGCAGACAGCCAAAACTATCAAAATCTTAATCAAGATTCACCAACAACTTGAATGTGTTGGCATTTGGATCTAGAGGTTCCTGAATTTTCAGAGACTAAAGCAAAGATTACTCTGACTTCAAGGTTTATGACTCTCCTAAGTGTTGCCCAATTACTTTGTTTGCTTCCCTCGACCCCTATGTGGCTAGGAAAGAATATTAAAAACAAAGCCAGCTTTGATTATTTAATCTTCAGTCAATTAAGACATTTTTGAGGAAGATTTTTTTGACAGAATAGCCAACTTTCTTTTATCTACACTATTGGAAACGAATTATTAGTGATAACAATGGTTATTTACTGAGGACCTAATATGTCTCAAGCCCTTCACAGACTTATTGCTCTGCTTCTCAGAACCCTACGGCATCCCAGGTGTTTTTACTGTTTCTCTACCGCTCCTCTAATGAACCCCCCAGACCACACTCATATTTGACTTCACCATGCCTTCTCTCATTTAATTTAGCAGGAGATTAAAATTAAAGAAGAAACTTGAAGGGGTCTTGAGCCCCAGCAGGAGAAGGTCTAAAGTCTATCCAGGACAAATGGCTTAATGTTGGTTTCTGAGAAGTTTCCAGGGACAAAAACTCCACAACCTCCAGAAATCAGTTCTGATATCACTAATCAATGATATACATTAATTAATTGGTTTTTTATTGATTGGTTGATTGTCTGCTATATTACTTTGCCATATAATAAAATTTTTCTTTGTGTTATTTAAATAATTTTCACTTTATATCCACTTTTTAAATTTAGCCTTCTCTGGACTTCCTCATACATTGAAGATGGTAATTGTCACCTATTAGCATTTTCCTCTTCTGTTTAGATCACCTCAGTTTCTTTACTGTATTAAAAATATTTAATAAGGCCGGCCCCATGGCTTAGCGATTAAGTGCGTGTGCTCCGCTGCTGGTGGCCCAGGTTCGGATCCTGGGCACGCACCGACGCACAGCTTCTCCAGCCATGCTGAGGCCTCGTCCCACATACAGCAACTAGAAAGATGTGCAGCTATGACATACAACTATCTACTGGGGATTTGGGGGAAAAAAATAAATAAAATTATAAAAAATATATATATATATTTATAAGTGTTGTGCTTTTTTTCTCCAGTTCTTCTCTAGGTTCAATTTATTGGGTAGTATAGTGGAAAGATGACTTCAGAGGTCCTGTGTGGTAAAGAATCATCTTTGTACTGTATTCAATGTGAATAAAATCTATATTAGTTTTGTGTTCAGTCTAATCTGGAATCTGAACCTTTCCTTCCATCCTCCCTCTATTGTCTGGAATAGTTAATAATCCCAGACCTAGAGTTTTGCTTGTGGAAAGTGTTTGTTGTTCTTGTTGGTTAGTTGGTTTGACCATCTAACAATTCAATTTATTTAGTAGATATGTGAGTTTTCCTATTTTATGTTTTTTTGTGTGTCAGTTTCAGTATATGGATTTTTTATAAAGTGAATTTTGACCTTTGCTGTCAAATTCATAGTGCTAAGTATTTCACAAAATGATGTATCTCGTTAAGATCTAAGCACTCTGTAGAGAATACTTTTTATTTGATTTCTGATACTGGTCATTTGTGTTTCATTTCTTTTTCTTTTCCTTAATCAGTTTTGTTAGTGGTTTATTAACATTATTAATATTTTAAAAATAACTTTTAGCCTGATTTATTTCTTTAGTATTTTTCTATTTCATTGATTCTTATCTTTATTATTGTTTCCTATCTGTATTTTTGTCCGTGTTATTCTCTTTTAATTCTTGAGACAGAAGCTGAGATTGTGGATTTCCTGTCTTTCTTCCATAGTCATACATTCATTTAAGGCTACACACAGATGTAGCTGGTATCTCTTGTCTTCCCTAGTGTATTTCTAAATTCTGTGCTGCAAGCCATGTCGGCCCCATAGCGTCTCCAGCCCATGATCTGCAACCAAGCCAGCCTTTGTGTGTCTCCATCCCTCTACCTGAAGCTCATATCTTGTGTTGAGTGTCACCATCTCATATGACTGCAGTCCATGTCTGCCCTTTTGTTTTGTCAAGATTTTCTCTCCCCTCAGTCCATACCACCTCTCAAAAGTCTCCATTCCTTGTTCCTGTAGCCCTTGCCAACCCATTTGAGTCTCCATCCCCTCTCTCTAAAACCCATGTCAGACAACTCATGTCGTTCTCTCAATTACCTGCAGCGCATATATTTTCCTCGAGTGTCTCTATCTCCTGTGCCCACATTTTATACCAGACCTCACATGTCTCTCTCACTCCATGTGTCTGCATCCCTTTCCATCCCTGAGCGTGTCTGTCCGC
The DNA here is from genome assembly GCF_020826845.1 of Diceros bicornis minor. Lineage (NCBI taxonomy): Eukaryota > Metazoa > Chordata > Mammalia > Perissodactyla > Rhinocerotidae > Diceros > Diceros bicornis. The sequence continues at coordinate 2,359,841 of NC_080759.1, forward strand.
TGTGCTTCAGCCCATGCCAGCTCGTGTTTGTCTACATTCTCTGTGCCTCCAGCCTATCTAGACAACCAGTGTTTTCATTTACTCTTCCTCTAGCCCCTGTCTGAACTTGTGTGTTTCCTTACCCTGTGCCTGTAGCCCATGTGTGCCTCAAGTGTCTTCCCTCAGTGTCCCACGCTTGGGTGTCATTCACTTGTTAAAGGACATATTGGTTCCTTCTAGGTTTTGGCCACTGTGAATAAAGCTGCTTTTTAGATGTTCTTAGGGGTCTGTGTGTGGATGTATATTTTCACAGTAGTTGGAGAAATACATTGCTGCACAATTGGTGCACCATATAGTGACACTATATTTAGCTTCACAAGAATTAGCAAGATGTCTTCTTAAGAGGTTGTACTGTGTGTATTCCCATCAGCAGTGAATGAGATTTCCTATTGTCCTACATCCTCACCAGTAATTGGTATTGTCAGTTTTTGGTTTTTAGCTATTCTACTAGAAGAGTAGAGTATCTCATTGGTGTTTTAATTTTGCTTTTTCTTAATGCACAATGGATTTTATTTTCCAATAATTTCTTGTTGTTGAGCAATTTATATTTGCTTATTTCCCATGTATATATATATTTTTGGTAACTTGTCTATTCATATTTTGGTCTATTTATTTTAATTAGGGGAGTTTGTTTTCTTGTTGCAGTATTTGATTGGTTCTTTGAATATTTTGCATGCAGGTCTTTCTGCAGATATGTGTTTTACAAATGTATTATCCTAGTCAGGAGTTTGTATTTCCACTCTGTGAATGCTGTCTTTCCCAGATTGGACAGTTTAAATTTAACCAAGTCCACATGATCAATTAGTTTCTTCATGGATTGTGCTTTTTGTCTTGTATATGAAAACTAATCATCAAACTATAAATCATGAAGATTTTCTCCTGTTTCCCAGTATGATTTTTACAGTTTTGCATTTTATATTTAAGTTGATGAGTGATTTTGAGTAAACTTATGTCTAAGGTGCAAAGTTGGTGTCTTTGTTCATTTGTTTCCATAGGGTAATCTTTTTGTATCATCACCATGGTTGATGATGACCAGAGACTAAAAGACTAAAGACTTAAAAAACTATTATTTTTTATGTTGGAGTGCATTTATTGTCTTGACCAAGATCAAGTTGTCTGTATTTGCAGAGGTCTATGTGTGGACTTTCCATGATTTTTCATTTACCTCTGTGTCTATTCATTTTATTTTTTATTTATTTTTTAATTTTTATTTATTTATTTTCCCCCCAAAGCCCCAGTAGATAGTTGTATGTCACAGCTGCACATCCTTCCTGTTGTTGCACTTAGGACGCGGCCCCAGCATGGCCCGAAAAGCAGTGCGTAGGGGCGTCCCCGGGATCTGAACCTGGGCCGCCTGAGCGGAGCGGGTGCACCCAACCGCCAAGCCATGTGGCCGGCCCTATTCTTTTTAAAATATCACGGTTCAGATCCCGGGCGTGCACCGATGCACGGCTTCTCCGGCCATGCTGAGGCTGCATCCCACATACAGCAACTAGAAGGACGTGCAGCTATGACACACAAATATCTACGGGTGCTTTGGGGGAAAAAATAAATAAATAAAATTTAAAAAAAAGTAATTCAGAACAAAAACCACCATCCTAGTTTGATGAATATTTAGTGGGGACTCTGTCAGTCCCAGAGCTGCTGACAGAGGCAGTTCTCAAAGCTCCAGCAGGTCCCGGGAGAGGACAGCGCTGGTAATCAGTGTCGTCAGAGTTTGCATGAGGCGTGGTCATTCTCTGGATGTTAGAACTGAGTGGAGTTTTCAAACGCAGCCCAGTGACTCTAGACCTGAGCCCTGCTCAGAAGCCAGTTGTCTTGTCATTTGCTCTGAGCATGGTGTCTTCCCTCTGCTCGTGCCCCTTTTTGCCATTTCTCATGCTTCTCCTGACTCTTTCTCTTTCCTACACCTTCTTTCTTCTTTTTTCTCTCTTTCTTACTTTTACTCTCTATTATATTCCTTCTCCTTATCAATTTTTTCTTCCTTATTGTTCTCATTCGTTTTTTTTTTACTTTGTAGTACAGTTACTCTGTACATCACGTTCATCTTAAAATCTTGACCCTCTACAACTTTTATACTTCAGCTAGCTATTTTGAAGAAAGTGTTTTGATAAATTTCTCTTAGATGTTATAACATGGTGATTCAAGGAGATAAAAACTATCACGAAAGGGATGGGGATGGAGAATGAACTCAGTTCAGGTAGCCATGGAATTAGACAGAGGGAAACGGAGAGCTTAGGTGTGGGTGTTCAAAATATTTCTTGATATATCTTTGTAGTTCATTGGTGTGGTAAACTGCACACAGTCTTATTTACTGTTGGAGCCCAGAAGTTTGCTCCTCTGGTCAGGTCAGCAGGTCTCGCTCGGCCTATAGAAAAGAAGCTAGGAAACACTGCCTGCGTTTCTAATGTAAAGAACTGTTCATGTTCCACCAGGAGATCTTTTGGGCTCTTCCCTGGACTATCAGAATAGAAAAAGAGGAAGAGAAGCTTTTCTCCATCTGCACAAAACCAGGACCTTATCTTGAGTTTGAGAGGATTTGCATGTGACGGAAAACAAAGTGTTCCCAAGTTTGGATTTGCTTTAACAAGATCTATTGGCTGGCTTTGATGTTAAAGGTCTTTATTCAAAATTGGCTACCTCTAGTGTTCAGTTCAGAGTTGAGATTTGTGAGTATAAGAAAGAAGAATCCCTTTTTGATTAATTCAGTGAAATACAATATTTGGGAAAATGGTTATATTTGATGGCCACTTGTTAATATTCTGTTGCCACAGTGACATCTGTTGGTAAGTGACTAGTTCATGCTATTCTCGATGATTTCTGTTTGAAAGACATGCCCTGAGCTTGATAAATAAATGGCAAGCAATAGGATATATTGGAGCATATGAGGAAGCCATTTGAGGTAAATCTAATTCAGCCTGAGTTTGTTTTTCCAAAAGGGCCTGCCAGCTGCATTGTGTATCTGCTTTGCCATGTCTCAAAGAGAAGAGTAAATGCCCTTAAGATAAGGGTGCAGCTTCCCCCTCATTGACATTGCCTTAAGCATAAGCATTTCAGCCTAAGCTGGGATTATACTGCTGCACTCATCCTGTAACCACCCAGCTCCAGACAACAGACCTGACACCAGCCACGCCCATGGAGACAGCAGACTTGCTCCCTGTTGTGTCCATCAATAGCTATTCTGGCAGGGCAACCTGGCAGGGTGATCTTGTGGCTATTGTAAAAGGGACATTACAATCCTATGTGATACATGCTCTTTGACGATACATAACCGCTCTGTACATTCCACTTCTTCAGTGCCCTTCCTTCCTTATGGAAGGAAGGCCCAGGGCCATGGTCCTCAAAAGTTGCCTTATAATAAATTCACCCCAATTTTGATTTGTACATTGGTTACAGATGATTTACGTAGACATTTCTTGGTGTAGTCATGGCAGGATTTCAGAGAAACCCACCAGAGACCACCTGGAATCTACACTGAACTGGCATTGGGTACCAATAGGGGCCCATTGTGTCCTCCAGATTACTGCATTCTTCAGGTGACACTAGTGAGTTCTCCTGAAACCTAGACCTCTTTATTTTAAGTCGACAGTCCAGGGTTTATTCGAGCTGTTTTCAAGGCTTAAGGCTAGGTGTCTTGTCGGGGGAAGAGGGAGAATCTCCTTCTGCCCTTTTCCTTAAGGTTCCTATGGCTGGCCAAATAATTAACAAGACAGGTTAGCAGGAGAAAATAATACCAAGTTTAATAACATGTATGCATGGGAGAAACTCGGAAATGAGCAGCTCGCCCCTCTGTCTAAGCTGCTTGCTTAAGTATTGCAGCTAAAGGCGAGGAACGTGTTGGGGGTGGGTAGTGGCCTGGCACTTCAGAGGGCAGGAGGACAATTCTTTTCAGGGTCATCTATAGATAATGTGGTCAGGGAGAGACAAAGTTTTTGATAAAAAGTCTTGGTGCCTTCCCTATTATAACCTCTATCCTACATTATCTTTACAGCCATCATGATAGATCTGTTCCAGGAAGGAGCCACCATGTCAAATTCTTTAGGCAGTTAGTGGGGGAGGTCAAATGTCCCTCAGAGAAAACAATCAAGGTAAAGAGATATATTTTAGGATGGCCAAATCTTGATCTCCCACAGTCTTAAGGGGGTGCTGGTACATTCCCTAGGTCAGAGGAACCTAGGGAGGAATTCCTAGGAAAGAGAAATGTAAAGGGACTTTCATAGGCCTGGGGAGCCTAGGGGGAACTTTTGGAGTGAATGGGGCAGGGTGACATTAATATGGCTTAAAATTGGGAAGAATTATGTTTATAAAGTATGATCAAAACTGCTTGATAGAGAAATGAGAGACTGAATCTGTTCAGCTCCGTAGAAAAGGGACATTGCTCCTCCCGGCCTTTCGGGCATTCTCAGGCAACTGAGAATCTCAACGGGGGTGTCAGAGGCGAACACCACGACGTGTAACGGTCCTTCCTATAGGGAGCTCCACTATCATTCATGTTAATTAATCACAGGTTCGTCCGGGGACCCGCACAGGAGGGTTGGTCACCCGAGCTCCAAACCCCCACGGCAGTACCTAGACTGCGGGCGGGAGAAACCGAGGTACGTAAGAGAGTCATTACGACCTTTCTTTAGTGAGTAACACTCACAAGCAGTACACTCCTGACCCGCTACACAGTCCCTAGAAATTGTTCAGACTTTGTAGCAAAATAAAATAAAAGCGGGAAATTGAGTTTGCTGGACCGTTCCCGGCTGGGCGGCCTGGCCTCTGAACCCAGGAGACTTGCCCAAGTGCTAAGACAGCAGGGGGCCTAAGACTGAAAGAAAAAAAAATGGTTAAGAAGCTTTCTGCAGATAGAAACTAATAAATTTTCTAAAACAGCGGCTATAAAATCTTTGTTGCATCTGTCTGTTCTTTATGTGTGTGTCTCTACATGTATGTTATATGTGCGTGATATCTTACCTCCGGAGGGTATGGTCAAAATCAAGAGGTCTATTCAATTAACTTGAAGTAAGCACTTACAAAAGTTGTTTCTAAATCCAAATATTTTTCCAGTTAACGTGATATGAAATAATCTTTGGTAAATAAAAGCTTATTTAATCTTGTTAGTTTTCAGCATTGAATAAAATGCAGATATGCAGCCTTTATTCGTCAGATAAACTGATGTTATTTCTATTACAAAACGAGTCTCAAAAATAGTAAATGATGGCTAATATTATCTAATGTCTCATAAAGTCTTGTAGGCAATCTAAATAATTATTGAGGGGCCGCCCCGTGGCTTGGCGGTTAAGTGCGCGCGCTCTGCTGTTGGTGGCTCGGGTTCAGATCCCGGGTGTGCACCGATGCACCACTTGTCAGGCCATGCTGTGGCGGCGTCCCATATAAAGTGGGGGAAGATGGGCACAGATGTTAGCCCAAAGCCAGTCTTCATCAGCAAAAAGAGGAGGATTAGCATGGAAGTTAGCTCAGGGCTGATCTTCCTCAGAAAAAAAAAAATTCATTGAGTATCTAGGTCATTTCCAAATTAGATAAAATATTAGACATTGATTGCTAAATATAGGTTTATCTACTTTTGGCTTATTACAGAAAAGCTAAAAGGTGTTTTGGGTCTATTAGTAAACATGTCTTGTGTTTTATTTAAAAGATTGTACTATAAAGTAACATGTTTCCAAAAATTATAAAAAGTGTCCATATAAATTTGTCAAGCCAAGTTATGCTATGGCAAAAGAAATTTTATAATTGCTTACTTAGTTTTTACTTAAAAATTAATGTTTCTAAGGGTTAAAAATTTCTAATATGTGATTAAGCTACTAAAAAATTAAGAAAAATATGTTTGTATTCAAGGAGAGTAAAATGTGTGTTTTCATTAAGAAGATATGAAAAATGGAAATATTTTTGTTTGGTTAGGAAAGATAAATTTGCCCTGAAAAGTACTAGAAGGAAAAAAAAAGGAGCACATGGCACAAATTCTGAATGTAAACAAAAAGTTATAGAAGGTTTGTTGAAGAGAAACCCAGAGGAGTTTTATACACTGTCAAGTTGGCTAAGATTAAACTAAATCCAATTAAGTAAATGATTTTTAATATCAAAAGTAAGCTGGTACAAAATTCAAATTTGGTCTTCTTCCTTTTAAAAGGATAATTTTATTCTACTCTTTTTTTTTCTTCCCCCAAAGCCCCAGTAGATACTTGTACGTCATAATTGCACGTCCTTCTAGTTGCTGTATGTGGGACGTGGCCTCAGCATGGCTGGAGAAGCAGTGCGTCGGTGCACGCCTGGGATGTGAACCAGGGCCACCAGCAGTGGAGCATGCGCACTCAACTGCTAAGCCACAGGGCCGGCCCTATTCTACTCTTAATCTACTCTTGATAGAGGTTATTAGGTAAAAAGATTTTTCTTCACCTTTGAGTTAAGTTTATCTAAAGAACAGAAATCTGTTTTGTTAAGGTAATTTACTATGTTCAAAAGACTGAGGTCTCTCTATTAAGGTCTTTTTGACTGTATAACTGCTGTTCGTTAACTAAGCATGATTTCACTGCGACAAGAGCAGCAACTCCTTGATCTTGTCTGACCAAGTGTTTAAAACCCTTCTATATTTTTGGCAATCTCCACAAAATTCATATCCTAAATAAAGTCTGTCTAATAACTTTTTTCTTTGAGAGTTTTCAAAGGGCCCGGGCAATTCTCAAGAAAATTTTATCTCTTCCTATAAAGAGGGAGATGCTAAACTAATTAGACTTGTTAAGTATGCTAAATTGCACGGGCAGCCTTGTCAAGGAAATGATAAAACTTCTTAGGTTATACTGCATAGGTAAATATTACTCACTATTTTATCACTGCTATCTTGCTTCCAACATTACAAAAGGAAAGACCACGACTGCATTCTATTTAATTTGGTTTACAGATGGGTCTTACTTAAGTGATAAGCAAGATATTACCAAGCTGGATATGCTTTCTACCCTCGAGAATGCCTGTGTGGGGGAAGAGGGAGAATCCCCCTCTGCCTTTTCCCTTAAGGTTCTTATGGCTGGCCAAATAATTAACAAGACAGGTTAGCAGGAGAAAATAATACCAAATATAATAACATGTATACATGGGAGAAACCAGGGACACTGCTTTTCTCAACACAATAGCAGAAATTCTGATCTTAAATACCGTCTTTACATAAAGACAGAGGAGGATGTGGGGGTGGGGGGTGTCAGTTACAGATCACCACTAAAGCTCTGTAAAAAAGAGTAAGGTTATTATGCAGATTTAAGGCCTCGCCTTCCACATTGATAAGTTTCTAGAAATGAGGTCATACCCCCTCTTCCCAATACAGAGAGAGAGATACCTTTACAAATGGAGATTTCCCTTATAAATATAAATGTTTGTCTGGCAACTCCTCGGCAGGGCCATCCAGACAATGTGGCCAGAGAGACAGAACTTCTGATAAGATGGGCTTGTTGGTGTCTTTCCTATTGTAACATCTATTTTACATTATATTACAGCCATCAGATAGACGATCTGTTGCAGGAAAGAGTTACTATGTCAAATTCTTTAGGCAGTTAGTGGGGGAGGTCAAATGTCGGTCAAAGAAAACAATCGAGGTAAAGAGATATATTTCAGGGTGGCCAAATCTTGATCTCCCACACCTGCTAATACCTACTAACTCTGCTAACCCAATAAAAGACTTCTTTCCACAGGCTTGAAAGAAATCACCACGAAAGAAGAGAAACAGATATAGCAGTCAAAAGGGGGAGTTTTTGACACTCCCTCACAGATGTGGTTTGCACCCAGTAAAAAAATCCATAGTACCTATTGGAGCACAATTGCCACTGCTCCAGCATATACACCAATTAACCCATTGGGCACCTGAAAAGATAATTTTGTGGGAAGACCAATGCTTTTAAAAACCTTCTCCCACAGCGGCTCATAAAGCTATACTGATTGTGTTATATGCCCAAAATATCATCTAAGGAAACTACTACATGAATCACAAGGCCACTTTCCCTTTACTAAGGGACACTTTGAGGTATAGCAATCGGACTTTGTCCAAATGCCACCATCTCAAGGATAAATATATCTTGTAATGACTGTGTGTTCTCACTTTGGGTGGAGGCCTTTCCTTGCAGAAGAGCAATGGCTCTAATAGTAGGTAAATTACTATTAGAGAGAATAATTCCTGTTTGGGGAATTCCTGCTGAGTTACATAGTGACCAGGTAACTCATTTCACTGGACAAATAATTAGTCTATTTGTAATATTGGGCCAATGATACAGCATTTCCACTTCGCTTAACATTCCCAATCCTCAGGATTGGTGGAAAGAACTAACGGCACAATCAAAACTCAATTGGCAAAGTTTTCAGGAACATTTCACCTCATGGCTGAAAGCTCTTCCACTACTGCTCCTCAATCTTAGATTCACGCCCTTTGCTAAATATCGGCTGTCTCCTTTTGAGATAATACCTGGACAGCCTATGCAATTAGATAAAGAAATGTATGGATCAACTTCATGTAAAGAAAATATCTTAATTACTACCAAGTTCTCATTGAGACACTTAAAAATATATATATAGGAGAAGTCGGTAGCCGATTCTTTTTACAGAGCTCTCCCAGACCATAAGGATGATAACCTAGAAAATTTACTTATCAGAAGAGACATCAAATAAAAGACTCTACAGCCCTATTGGAAAAGACCATACCAGGTAATTTTAACCAGTTCGTGAGCTGCAGAATCAAAAGACATAGACTCATGGATTCACATTTCTTGTTTTAAAAAGAGGCTTTTGCATCTAAGCGTGTTACAGTTCCTATTTCTGAAAGCTGACTTCAACTGGCCAATACGAATATCTCCAAACCAGGATGAGAAGAAGACATCAATTGTAGACAGCTGTCCCAAGACTCCGGACCAGGCCTGTATTCCCAACCTTAAATCCACTCATTTAAACCTTTGTTATGCTTAAACTGTATACCTATTTTATAATTGTTACATTTAAGATTTTCAGAATACTATCATACTTAAGCAAGGTGCTTGATTTGGAACAGTCTGGTCTTAAAGTCCAGGCATTTATCGGGTGGCTCCTAATAGAACTTAATGGTTGTATAGAACAAATCTCTGGCCTTGACTACTGGCCTGATGGCTAAAACACTGCACCCTATCTTCTCTTAAATGCAGGGAAGGATTCACAGTGACAACTGCTGCCAACCTGCCTCTGCTTAATGCCAGACGGGCTCATTCAGTGTTCCCCTGGTATGACCACCGAGCAGCTAGCTATATTTGTTCCTTTTTTAGGGCTAAATGATGTCACATCACATACAGAAGCCCTTAATGACAGTCAAGCAAGAATTGCCTTATTAAATACTAAAATGTCTTTAATAAAAAGACTGTCCTTCAAGATAGAATGGCCTTAGATATTTAAACTACATCCCAAGGTGGTACATGTACAATCATTCAAACTGAATGCTGTGTTTTCATACCTGACGAGTCTTCCAATGTGTCATCTCTGCTAAAGCCCATGAAAAAGCAGGTGAATGCCTGAAGCGAGCCTGCGTTCAGTCTTGAGTTGTTTGGTTGTCTCCCTTCTGGTATTGGTTCCCTTTTTTGATCTGGATTGCAATTCCTATTTCTATTACTTCTTGGAATTCTTGTACTAGTCATAATATTTAAACTAATTGCTGTTTTCTTTTCTCAGTGCTGTAAGACTGTCATGTAAGCTGGAGTAATGAAACTTGAGGTGGTCGATTGATCTTATAACCTAGGACAAACTTCCTTTTTTGATAGGGACTATGCCTAAGAACTCATTTTACACTAATCTTTTCAAAGAAGTTAAATTATTATCATTGTTACTGTACTTGTTCTATAATTGTGAATAGCGTAAACACAAGGAGTCATAAAAAGCACAGATACAATGTTTGTGCAACAACCTAAAATTAATCCAAAGCCCATGAAATGCTTCCTCTATTAATATATATATACCTCTTTGCTTGTTCACTATATCCAATTAATTCCCCCCAAGGTGGACAACTGGGCAAACAAATGAGACAAAAGCCTGGCACCGAGGGACATGAGGGACCCAGGACAGGCAACAACCACTCTGGGGCCGAGGGACAATATTTTGATCATTCAATGCTTTCTATCAAAATATTATAGATCGAAAGTGAGAAAATGATAAATAAATGGCAAGCAATAGGATATATTAGAGCATATGAGGAAGCCATTTGGGGTAAAACTAATTTGGCCTGGGTTTGTTTTTCCAGAAGGGCCTGTCACCTGCATTGTGTATCTGCTTTGCCATGTCCCAAAGAGAAGAATATATGCCCTTAAGATAAGGATGCAACTTCCCCCTCCTTGGCATTTCCTTAAGGATAAGCATTTCTCCCTAGGCTGGGATTTCACTGCTGCACTGATCCTGTGACCACCCAGCTGGAACCAACAGACCTGACACCAGCCACGCCCTCCCCACTGAGTCCGTCAATAGCTATTCTGGCAGGGCAATCTGGCAGGGCGATCTTGTGGCTATTGTGAAAGAGACATTGCAATCTGATGTGATACATGCTCTTTGATGGTATATAACCGCTCTGTACACTCCACTTCTTTGGTGCCCTTCCTTCTTTAGGGAAGGAAGGCCCTGGGCCATGGTCCTCAAAAGTTGGCTCATAATAAACTCACCCCAGTTTTGATTTATAGATTGATTATAGATTATTTACGTTGACATGTTTTACAAGTGATATCTTGAAAGGAAAAAACAATAAAGCAGCAGCCCTTCATTACACATGGAAGTTGTGTTCCCTCTGGAGGGAAAATGAGGATACAACATTTGTTGAGTACTTGATTTTATAATCCACTGGTGCCTTTCAAAAATATAACTATTATTGTAAGAGTAAAGATATCCTTAAGAATAGTGCTACAAAACAGGTTTTCCCAGCTTCCTTTTGTCAGAGCTGAGACCAACATCAGGCTGGGGCACTTGAAGAGGCATGGTGGACTCAGCTGAGGGTTATTTAATTACTGTGAGATAATTAGCCCATAGCGAATATGATGCAGAATGATTAAAAAGAGGTAAAGGGACATAAAGTTGGAAATAATTAAGAAAAATTGTGCCTTCAAAATATCCTCTCATTATTTTTATAGCATTTTTTTTGAGGCATGACTAGAATAGTATATTAGATTTTTCTAAATCCTTATCTCCAGGGCATATGTTACTGAGTTCTTCATTATATATGATAATGCCAAAGAAAACCTGGACAAAAGTATTCTGTACAACATTGCTCTATATATTAAGATTCCAGCTGTAATAGTCAAGAAATAGATTCATGTGTGTAATATTATAATGATTTTCTATTTTTCTCGGGCTGTGAACCATGGTAAAATATATAGTAATAAGCAGAAAACCTGATGAACTAGGTGATTTAAAACACCTGATGTTACAGCTTGGACATTCAAGGGTGAAACACATCAATTTAAATTTCACACCTTCTGCTTTCCTTGTAGCCAGCGAAGTGTCTGGAAGACCGAGAACACATAAAATTAATTGAGAGTTAAGAGTATTTGGAAGCAGTTGAGGTTAAGCTCTCAACAATGGTGGCCCTTACTTCTGGAGCCATTGACTCTTTGTCATAAGTTTATGGTATAGACGACTTCTCTTCTTAGATGATTTGTATATGTTTCATAGAAGAGAGACAGGGCAGGAGAATTAATTATCACTCTACACTGGTTCCTTTACTGTATTACCTCATGCAATTCTTACAGTAATCCTTTAAAGTAACTATTATAATTCATACTTAACTGATAAAGAAAACCATGTTTAGGGGCCTGCCCAGTGGCGCAAGCAGTTAAGTGCGTTAGCTCCGCTGCGGTGGCCTGGGGTTCGCAGGTTCGGATCCAGGGCGTGCGCCGACGCACAGCTTGGCAAGCCATGCTGTTGATGGTGCTCAGGGCAAGCTACCCCAGGAGGCACCACTCTGGTATGCGGATTATTTCGAGCTGAAGACAATAAGGACTCAGAGAACTCAGGAAGAATATTTGAGTTTCCCCTCCCAAACTGCCTAAAGAATTTAAAACAAAAGATCTGTTTCAGGAAGGAGTTATTATCATGATGGCTGTAAAGATAATGTAGGATAAAGATTACAATAGGAAAAGCACCAAGCCCCTTTTATCAAAAACTCTGTCTCTCCCTGACCACATTATCTATAGACGACCCTGAAAAGAATTGTCTTCCTGGCCTCTGATGTCCCAGACCACTACCCACCCCCAACACGTTCCTCGCTTTTAGCTGCAATACTTAAGCAAGCAGCTTAGACAGAGGGACGAGTTGCTCATTTCTGAGTTTCTCCCATGTATACATGTTATTAAACTTGGTATTATTTTCTCCTGCTAACATGTCTTGTTAATTATTTGGCCAGCCATAAGAACCTTAAGGAAAAGGGCAGAGGGAGATTCTCCCTCTTGCCCCAACACTGTGGTGGTGTCCCGTATAAAGTGGAGGAAGATGGGCATGGATGTTAGCCCAGGGCCAGTCCTCCTCAGCAAAAAATGATGAGGATTGGCAGATGTTAGCACAGGGCTGACCTTCCTCACAAAAATAAAATAAAAAAAGACCATGTTTGCAAAATTGATCAAGGGTAAGAGGGAAGACCTGAACATCAGTATGTTGGGTTTTATGCCTCATATGCTCTCCACGGTGATAAAAATGGTACTTCAACATGGGTACTCACCATCTGGCTATTTAATACCGGCTCCTGCCAACATCATTGGATGAGATGAGAAGTTTATTTCCAAAATTATTCTACTGTATTTGAACTATACTATTTACGAGTCAGATGTCAAGTCATGTTTTAGAGGCAGAGAGAACAACTGATTACTTCACCTACACATTTTTCAGTTTTATTATAACTTTCGTGTGCCACATTGTGTCAACTTTACCAACCTCAGTGCTTCACTGTTCTTTTTTTAAAAAATCACAATTTCATTTTTCATGTAAAGCACCTTGCTGTTTTCTTCTTAGTCACTAGATGGCAGTTCTGTATCTCTGTAAATTACCACTGCAGCAGGAAACAAGAGGTCTTAAGCCAGTTTGCTCTGTACAAATGATGGACATAGGAGGATTTCTGGTCCATCAAGGTTGCCTGTGTTATTCCGTGGCTGTAACGGGGATGTCCAGGGCTGCTTAGTCAGAGGCACGAAGCAGAGTCAGAAAGCATCCTCTAAGTTCTTCTTCAGATGTGAGTTCAGGCACTTACCCTCTCACCTGAGCACACTGGAGTTTATTGAATGCGTTCTGACTCTTACACTCTCCCTGTAGTTAATAAGTCTGGGAGCTCCATACCCCTAGAAAAAACACACTACTCTTAAAGCCTTTTCTCAACTAAACGGAGTTGAGGGCTATGGTGTTGCCCGAGAGTCTGATGCTTAAAGCAAACGCAGCTGGTGCTCATGTGGAGGGAAAGAGCGTCAGCTACCCCTGGAGGGCTTTTACTGATGCTCCTATGGAATGAGCAAGTTTAAAATAAAACCACATTGCTTAAACATCACTAATTATTTTATTTTCAAGTAATATGCTCTGAAAATCTGCTATGTCTAAAAAAGTATTTCATAAAACTGAAACAATTCTGTTTTTTATTCTCTGGTATTTGAAATACTATTAAAACTTAAATCCTTTAACATTCTACAATATACAAACAGGCAAATATCAATTATATTTTCTAAAAATGTTTGCTCCCATGTTAAAGATTAATATATGGTAGCAAAACGGGTTACCACCCAGTTTTTAACTAATTCTTTGCTTTTGAAATTACATGTAAAATTTATGTTTTGAAGTATTTTCCTAAAACTCAGCATCTTTCTGATATAAATGGACTAGTTGAAAGGTAAGTAGAATGAAATTTGATCTTTAAAACTCTAGCTTTGTGTAAGAATTGATAATATCAGGCAATTGAAAGTTGGATCTCTCCACATTATGATATTTATTAATTGTGAATAGCCACATCTATTACAAAGTGCTGAATAATAAAAAGAAATTAAACAATATCAGCACTCTCTTACCCCACATGTACAGTTTATATGCAAATAAACACTCAAAGGTCAGAAAAATGTTTATGATTTCAGCTAACTGATAAAATACTATCTCATTCCAGTTTTAACCTCATTTGAAATTGACTTAAAACTCTTCTCTTAGGATCCTGCTCTGCTCAGTGTCCCCAGGTCCCCTCAATGTGTCATTTGATTGCAAACCTATCTGAGGAATTGAATATTCTTTTCCATTTGTTCTCTTTAAGGTATCTGTGATAGTGCTTTTTATACAATGACCACTTGGTACGATTTATTATTAGTTTCAGAAACATCTTGGGCCGGCCTCGTGGCTTAGAGGTTAAGTAAGTGCGCTCAGTTACTGTCAGCCCGGGTTCGGATCCCAGGCGCGCACTGACATACTGCTTCTCTGGCCATGCTGAGGCCGCGTTCCACATACAGCACCTAGAAGGATGTGCAACTATGACATACAACTATCTACTGGGGCTTTGGGGGAAAAAAGAAGGAGGATTGGCAATAGATGTTAGCTCAAAGCCAGTCTTCCTCAGCGAAAAAAGAAAAGGAGGATTAGCATGGATGTTAGCTCAGTGCTCATCTTCCTCACCAAAAAAAAAAAGAAACATCTTTATATAGGAACAAATCAAGGAAAGAGATGTGAGGAATGTGGCGTCGCCTAGTTGATGGTGCTTGAGGGATTCCTCACGTGAGTCTTCTCATAGAAAAGTTTAAAGAGTAAAGCAGCATTGGTCAGATCAAAAGTGTGGAGTGAACATAATTCTGAAGGAATAATGATGGAGACATAAAAACAAGAAGCCACTTGAATTGCATTGGAAGATATTAGACACATCAAGCTCTGGGAAAAAAACATTGTTTAACGTAAGTTCTTTCTAAACTCTAAGGCAAAACATAATATGAATTTACATGGTAATTATAAACCACAAAACAACAATTCACAAGACAAGTAAACAACTAAAGTAGAAACCAGAGCAAGAAAAATAGAGGTTAAAGGAGAGATGGAGAGAGCTGGTTGGGGTCAGAAAACATGGCTTAGTCATCCTTGAAGTCTCCCTCAGACTCTGATCATTCTTAGTGCTCAGTAAACACTTTGAGCCCATGAGCCTGGGGAGGGGCAAAGTCAGAGGTGGTTGGGAGGGGAGACAATGCAAGGATACCCTTGTGGAGGCACTGACACTGAAAATCAGTGACATTCTGCCAAGGTGTTTACCATAATATATTAAGGATGATTTTGGAAATTTAAGGACTTTTCTGGAATGTACATTTTCATTTTATGGAAACTCCAGCTAGCCCAGAGACTGATTTAGACATTTCAGCTTTAGAAATAAAGAGAGGGGCCGGCCCTGTGGCACAGCAGTTAAGTGCATGTGCTATGCTGCGGCGGCCCCAGGTTCACATGTTCAGATCCTGGCGCGCACCAACGCACCGCTTGTCAAGCCATGCTGTAGTAACATCCAATATAAAGTAGAGGAAGATGGGTACAGATGTTAATCCAGGGCTAATCTTCCTCAGCATAAAAAGAAAGATTGGCATCGGATGTGAGCTCATGGCTGATCATCCTCACAAAAAGAAAAGAAAAGGAAATAATGAGAAACTTTTCTGTCAGTTTTAAGAATGAAAAGCAGATAGCATCTGGAAAACAGTTGCAATTTGAGACGAGAATGTGGAGAAAAAAATTAGATGTCACACGTTGTTTTTGCTTTTCTCTGTGGCAGTAAGGCTTGCAGGGAGAATGAAGTCCCATCTTTGCTCTATTGAGTTTGAGAAGGTGTAAAATTCATTTGTTCTGGGCAACACTGTTGACCTGTTGAGAAAGACAAATGATTCAAGCAGCTGATCTAAAGGAATAACTGAGCTCACAAAAGTTTTTAGCTAATAAAGGGTGCTTCTTCTTTATTGAACTTTACTGGACGTCTATTGACCTATATGTGCAAGGTATTTGTAGTAGGTATTGAAGGAAATACAAAGAATTATAAGCTCTCCACATCCGTGAAATTGTTTTCAAGATGTAATTAGATTCTGCCAAGGTATTAGTGTATGTTGTATTATAGAACTTAAAAAAATGGTAATGTCATCGAGAAATTGTAATTAAGGACAGCTTCTAGGAGAGGTAAACTAGATCAAGTCCTCAAAGGGACCACTTTTGGGCAGGTGGAGGGAAGAAAGAATGAGGATTTCAGATGGGGGAAGAGAGGAAAGGTACAGACGTAGAAAGGAACATGGCATTTGGGCATGGGGGTGGGGAGGCCATGACAGGCACAGTCTTCCTGTGAGTGAGAGGAGGCTCAGTTTCCTCCTCCAGAAGCCCAGCACTGCTTCCCACCCCCTGGCCTCCTCCACCTGCAGACCCCATGCCTGAGCCAAAGCCTATCTTATCTGGATCGCTGCCTAGTCTCCCAACAGATCCCTTTAGTTCCAGTCTTAATTTCTTCTAATCTTTCCTCCCCAGTGCCTCCAGAGTTACCTTCTAGAATCCAAATTTGCTTAAATCTGACATCTGCTTAGACTCCTTCAATGACTGCTCAGAGCACGCAGGCTTTGCCTTGCTGTCCTCATCTTGAGCCTCATCACCCACTGTCTCCTACATGTCCGCTTTGTTCCAGCCTTAAAAATACCATTTTCCGAAATCTTCAGCATCCTTTATATCTGTATTTTTATGTGTTTCTTCTGTCCTCCTACCCACTTTTTTGATCAACTTAATTCCTATTTCTTAATCTAAACTCATGTCAAATGTTTCTTCCTCTTGGACACTTTTCCTGAGAGATCTCCATCCAGAGACCCCTTTTGATGTCCCCACTCTGGAACCCTGTACTTATCTACTTTTCCATAACTGTTGTTTTCTTCATGTCTCATAGACAGTGAGCTCCTTAAAGCTGAGACTATCCTTCTTCTTGATAAATAAATGGCGAGCAACAGGATACATTGGAGCACATGAGGAAGCCATTTGGTGTAAAACTAATTGGGCCTCACCTTTTTTTTTTTTCCAAAAGGGGTCTGTAGCCTCTGTTCATCCATTGTATATCCGCATTAAGCAATTAACATGTCTCAAAGACAACAACAATGCCCTTAAGATGTAAATGCAACTTCCCTCACGTTGGCATTTCCTTAAGGATAAGCATTTCTCCCTAGGCTAGGATTTGATTGCTGCGCCCATCCTGAGACCACCCAACTCAAGACAACAGCCACATCCATGGAGACAGCAGACCTGATACCCACTGTGTCCATCAATCCACCTGCCAACAGGTCGATGTTGTGGCTATTGTAAAAGGGACATTGCAAACACATGTGGTACATGCTCTTTGATGGTATGGAACCACTCTGTACACCCCATGTCTTTGGAGTGCTCCATTTCTTCGTGAAAGGACTCTCCCGGGCTATATGGTCCTCAGAGGTTGGCTCATAATAAACTCACCGCAATTTTGATTTATAGATTGGTTATGGATTATTTGCGTCGACATTCTATTTGTCCCTCCAGTATCTAAACACAGTACTTGACACCTTTGGGGCACTCAGAAAATGTTTGATGAGTGAATAAGTATGTGGGAGACCACACTGGCTGGAGCAGAAGGGGCATTTCAGGGAGTGGTAGAAAATTCACTCACATTCCTACCATAATAGTTGAGGCTGTGGGCTTTGGACCAGTGTGTCTGGGCACCAATCCCAGTTACTCCACTTTTAACTGGGGAATCTGTGCAAAGTATTTCCTCTCCGAGCCTTAGTTTCCTCATCTATAAAATGCGGCTACTGATAACTCCTGTCTCATAGGGTTTTAGTGAGATTTAAATGCATTAACTTATTTAAATTACTTAGAAGAGCTCCTGGCACATAGTAGGCACTTAAATGTTAGCTGTTATGTTATCATTATTGCTCTTATATCTGAGCAATACTCTGGTTTTGAAAAGATGCCTTCATAATATAGTTGATCCTCATTATTTGTGGATTCCGTGTTTGCACACTTGCCCACTAGCTAAAATGTACTGGCAGCCCCCAAATCAACATTCACAGGGCTTTCATGTCCATTTGCAGATATGCACAAAGTGGTGAAAAATTTGGACATGCACTGGACGTTTCACTGGACGTGCACGTTCCCAGCTGAGGGGGAACAAGGTGACGTTCTGCCCTCGTTTCAGCCCATACTGTAAACAAGTGTCCTTCTTGCAGTCTATTTAGTGCTTCATGTTTTATCTTTTTGTGCCTTGTGTTGGTGACTTTGCTGTTTAATATGTCCCCCATGTGTAGTGCTGCAATGCTGCCTGGTGTTGCTCAGGGCAAGAGGCTGTGACGTGTCTTTACAGAGAAAGTATGTGTGTTTGACAAGCTTCTTTCAGACACGAGGTACAGTGTTGTTGGTGTGAGTTCAATGTTAATATATCAATAATATATATTAAATAATGTGACTTTAAAGAGAAACAGAGAACAAAGTCATGTTTTGATCCATTGAAGAAAATGTGACTAAGGCTTGCATGACCCTAACCCTGCATTTCCCATAGGAGCAGTAGGTCATATTCACCGATTCAGTGTTCACAGTGACTTTATAGAATGTCACACTGTGCATAACGAGCATCACTATGCATATCTTGTGTAATCCTCACATACTCCTTTATAGCAGACAGGATAGGGAACAGGGTGTTCACATTCTACAGGCTATTACAGACCTTATGAGCCAAGTAGAGAATTTAAAATGTCTTGTGCTCAGCATAAGAGCCATGAGTTTTTGAACGAGGCGCTCGATGATGAACTGATGTTTAAAGAATTACCTGGCAAGAGATTGTAGTATCAAGAGGAAAAGGGAGAACTGAGCCGGGAAGGAGGACCAGCTTATAAACTCTCCAAGTATTCCCATTGCTAAGTGAGGCGATTCGGAGCTAAGGTGCTGATGTGATAAAGAAAATGTAGTGGCCAAAGGATGAAATAATGGATTTGGTAACCATACATAGGGTGTAAGTTAGGCTGTGGTTCTCAAAGTGAGTTCCCTGGACCAGCAGCATCAGCATCACCTGGGAACTGGGTAGAGATGCAAATTCTCAGGTTCTGTTGCAGATCTGCTGAACTGGAAACTCTGGGATGGGGCCCAGCAATCTGGGTTTCAACAAGGCCTCCAGGTGCTTCTGGTGTCCATCAAGTTTAAGAGCCAATGAATTAGAAAATGATTCCCACACATCACCATGCCCAGGTAAGCTGCAAGGCAGGGAAGTGGTATTTGTTTGGAGGATAAGATGCATTTTAAATTTTAGGAAAGGGGCCGGCCCCATGGCTTAGCGGTTAAGTGTGGGCACTCTGCTACTGGCAGCCCGGGTTCGGATCTGGGCGCGCACCGACACACTGCTTCTCCGGCCATGCTGAGGCTGCATCTCACATACAGCAACTAGAAGGATGTGCAACTATGACATACAACTATCTACTGGGGCTTCGGGGAAAAAAAGAAAAAAGGAGGAGGATTGGCAATAGATGTTAGCTCAGAGCCGGTCTTCCTCAGCAACAAGAGGAGGATTAGCACGGATGTTAGCCCAGGGCTGATCTTCCTCACACACACACACACAAAAAAATTTTAGGAAAAAGTAGTTCAGTGTCTGTATCATCGTAAGGATTCCAGAGATGCCATTTTAGCTCTCTGCACGTGAAGCTCTTTTGTCCGCAATATGATCTCCTTTACAGAGCCCTTGGTAAGTTAATTACCACTTACCACATGTTCTGAGAGTCCCTTCTTTCTTGAAATCCCCTTTCAGACGTGAAAATGTACTTTATTTTTGTGCACAGTCTCCTCTATTTTAAATCTGGATTTCTCTTCCTATAGAATCATGTATGGCACATGCAACCTTACTGTAAATTTGGAATGCCATTGGTTTGTTCCAAAACCTTAGAATGTTTTAGAATTTAGAGCCTGCTGATTAGAGAATTTATATGCTTCTGTGTAGGACTCATATTTTTCAGATGTCTAGAGGTATCCCAACTTCCAATTAATGTGGCCTTAGATTTAGCAGAACTTGAAAATATGAATATAGTAGAAAATGAATTATGTCTCTCATATTAACATTTACAAAATAAATGATCACAATGTTAACTTACTAATAAGCAATTTCTATATTCTAGGCTCGGAAAGTATCTCGCTTACATAATAAACATGACAAAGTTTCAAAGAGGAGCCAATTAACTTTTCAACAAAAGCTTTACTTGAGTGTATCTTGCCTTCCTTTTTGACAGTTTTAGCTTTAATGTTACAGTAATGTTTTCTTTTCCTGGGAATGAGATAATCTTGTGAACATTTTAATTTTTAATGGCCACTTGTATTTTGTGACATGCACGTGTTCAAATAATCTATGAGAACTGACAATTACCACCCATATATAAGATTATACAGGAATGGAAGAATTTTGGCTGACTTACTGTATATAATTGTTCAGCCAAAGCAGATGGCAGACTCTACCACTTACAATGATTTAGGGGTTTGAAGCAGTATTTTTAAATACAAATAGTCTCAAAATTGATAATATATAAAGTATATTACTTACTGTGTTAACTAACCAAAATAGTTAAATTTGTTATCTCTCCTCCATTTATAAGGATGCACCTATTATATAGATTCTGTACAAAATTGCAAAGATCACTTTTTTCCTTTTCAAAATTTATTTATTTTAATAGAGTGAGAACTTTAATGTTGGGTAAACTGTTACACAATTACTGGAAATGTTGAGAGTCTTTTGGAAAAGCGTAGAAGTCTAAAGATAATGCAAAGTACATTTATCCAATGTCAAGTCCTTTGAGTCTCTGTCTAGTTGTACCCTGAAGAGATGGAAGATTAAGTACCAGCACACAAGGGGACACATTGCTAACTTGAGGCCTCCCATGGACCACAGAGTGCCTGGCAGATTCTTGGAGATTAAATCTGAGCTTTGTCCATGGGTGGGGCCTGAGAGGAGGATTTTGCCTAAATGACTAGAGAATAGACAACTTTTATTATTGATAATAAGTAATACCATGTAAATTTCTTTATAAATCTATGAATAAAATAAAAAAATTATAACCCATATAGAAATCAACTCTTACTGACAAACCCCACAGCCTTCACTAGAGAGCTCAACAGAAAATGTCTCAGCTGACTGTGAATTGGTCTTCTCTGAAAGCCAGCCAGCCCTTCACTGATAGCCCTGGATAAGGACGGCCAGATACAATTCTTTGAAGATGTTTAGTGGAATTCAGAACTAAAAATCCTACCTCCAGTTGGCTCCTCTGTGAGAATGGATGGCTGGTCTTATTTCACAGGCTGGGCAGTTGAGGTTTCAGATGAGTTTATTTGCCCTATTCCCCAGGGATGGAAAAGGAGGACTGTGACACTGATTCAGGGCTGAGAGTTTGCAGGTAAAGATAGGGTCATAGAGAGGAATAAAGATTTCAGAAAATTGTTTTTTTGTTCTCTACAGTGGAAGTAATTTAAGAAACAAATAGTCTCTCACTCCAACTTATCTTCCCTGTTCTCTATCTGTAATATCGCTGTAAAAATTCCCTCTACAAAAATTTCAGTCTTTTTTTCTTTGCAGTCTATTATCATCTTTATGAATTCTTTGACTTCACCACCTTCTTGGCACCACAACGATAGCCATTGAGATATTATTATAGATTTAGTTTTGCAATTTCATCCTCTGATCTCTATTTCCTCTGCCATTTCTTAGTTTTAGTTCTTATTGTATCTTATGCTTGAAAACATTTGAAGCTTACAGAGTATATCAGTTCCTTATCTTCTCAACGTTTTATTATCTAAGTGCCCTCAACTATCACTTTTTTAAAAAAAGAAGTGAAATACATAATAGAACAATACATTGTAATAAAGTGACCACTTATAAAATTAAGTTCAATCTGAAATCCCTCCCTAGTTAACAGAGACCATCTCTTAAAATTCAACAGGCTTTAGTTTCGGCAGGGTCAGTTTATCAATGATTTCTGGATGTTTTAAACCACATGAGATAAATATAGTGTAAGGTAAAATTGTTAATCTTGCAGAAGTTATAGAATTTCCTGATGGTTATGGAAGTTGATGGCATAATAAATGTGTATATGTGTGTATGTATAAATCTCTTCCAAAGGAAGCAGAACCGAGAGGGAGTCTTCCCTTGAATGAGGGGAATTGCACCAGGAGATATATGCAAGCTTGAGTCTTTTGCCTTAAAGCATTCCAAAATTTGTGCATAGCCCATACAGGAGAAAAACTACAGTCTTACTTGTAATGTTAGAGGATGTATTTTGGAGCTGGCAGAGTAGCTGGAAAATTAGGGAAGAAATTCTGCAAGGGAGGGAGCCACAACCGGAAAATGTTAAAATATGTATGAAAGTGTGTCCCACACAAACACCAAATTGGCAGATCTTTGAACAACACACATGCAGTGTAGGCCCCAGGGGGCCTAGTGTAAAAACAGCAGTTGGAATATGAAAGAACTGAATGAGGATTTCAGCTATGGCCACTGTAAAGGAGAGAGGATTGGAGTTTCAGTCCAGCCAAGTTAAATCCCTGTTAGCAAAATAACAACACTCTTCAAAGGAATACAATAGAATCCAGAGTCTCTATAACTATCATCCATGGTTTCCAGTACATAATTTAAAAAATCGTGAGATTTGAAGAAATAGAAAAATATAATCCATACACGACAAAAAGCAGGCAGTAGAAACTATCTCCAAGGTGTTGCAATTAGCAAAGAAAGATAAGAAAGCAGCTTTTATAAAGAAAAATATTGTCATAATGAATGAACAGATCTGGAAACTCAGCAGAGAAATGGAAATTACAGAAAAGAACCAAATAGAAAGATGAAATAAAAAAATACTTTTGAGTTTACCAATAGATTAGAAACAGTAGAAGAAACATGAATATAGAGCAATAGAAATTATCCAGTCTGAAGAAAAGAAAGTAAAAATTTTGAAGAAAAATGAAGAGATCCTTACAACCTGTGAGATGATTGAGTCCCCAGCCGAGAGAGGAGAGACAGAAAATTAAATGAGGCAGAAAGGTAAATCAATAAGTAATAGCACAAAACTTCCAAAATTTGGTGGAAAATCTAAAATTTTAGATCCAAGAAAGTCAGGAAACCCACAAAATAAAATACAAAATAAAACCATACCTAGGTACATGATAGTCAAGATGCTAAAATCCAAAGATAAAATGAAAATTTTGAAAGCAGTCAGGGAAATACATATATACAGGGGAAGACATTACATACAGGGAGAAATAATGTGACTAATGGATGATATATTACCAAAAACAAAAGAGACAAATCAACAACAAAATGACATCTTTCAAGTGCAGAAATAAAACCCAAAAGTCAACACAGAAATCTATATTTAGCAGAACTCACTTTCAAAAACAAAACAGAAGCCAAAATAAGAGACTGCACACCTATTAGGTGGCTAAAATAAAAAATAAAATTGCAAACACCAAGTGTTGCTGAGGACTAGGAGCAACTAGAATTGGGAATGCAACATGATAGTTGCATTTGGAAAACAGTTTAGCAGGTTCTTATAAATTTAAGCATACACTTATTATATGACTCAGCTATCCCACTCCTATGTATTTTCTGAAGCAAATTGAAAACTAATGTTTAAACAAAAATCTTTGTGTGAATCTTCATAGCCATTTTATTCATAATTGCCAAAAGCTGGAAATAAACAAAATGTCCTTCATCAGGTGAATGGAGAAAGAAACTGTGGTGCATCAGTACATTAGAATACCACTTGGCAATAAAAAGGATAAACTCTTGATTCACACAACAACATGGATGAATCTTGGATGCATATCTCTAAATGAAGGAAGCCAGATTCAACAGGCTATATAGTATATGATTCCATTTATATGACTTTCTAGAAAAGGCAGAATTTCAGGGATGGAAAATGATCAGTGGTTGCCAAGGGATGGAGTGGGGGAAGCGGTTGACTACAATGAGACAGTATGAGAGAATTTTGGGGGTGAAAGAAACAGCTTTGTGTGGCACTGTGGACGTGGAGACATGACCATAAAATTTTCAAAACTCATAGAACTGTACACCGCAAAGAATGAATTTTACTCTGCAAATTTTAAAAATCAATCAGCATGCTGGGGAACTCAGATGGAATGCAGTGACAAATGAATGTCACTGTATTACAAGCATGTGACATAACCACACAGAAGGGGTGGGGATGAAAGGTCCTGACCTAAGTAACTTTGGAAGACAGTGTTTTGATGGGATACTGTAAAACTAAAGTACTGGAGACAAACACTGTACTCTAGGTGGTAAATTTGTTTTTCATAAGGGTATGAATTAGCGATTCTGAAACTAGTTGACACATTAGTAAATATATTGTAGCTAACTGGAGCTAAGTTTCTCACTGTTGGTGAAAGAAGTTACAAATAAACAAAAGGAGAATGCTAGAATAAACTCTGTGGTGCTGGATTGGAGTTGGAAGTATCAGTATGAATCCATATCTCTTTTCATATATCTATCCAGATAGATAGATAGATTGATAGATAGAGTTTATATTCATATATACAGTTCCAAGCTCTGCTGAGAGGGTCTAGAAGCAGTGACACCCTAGTATCAATGAGCACATTTAGCTCCCAGATCTTGGTTTCTAAATATCATTCTCCAATAAAAAGAACCAGGTTTTCTTGGAGAAATGGCTAATACTAGAGCTGGGGATGGAAAATACAAGATGAGCCTGGAGCATCTTGTAGTGCCAGAAAGTAGGAAAGTTCTTTTAAGAAAAAACACAGAAAGTGATGAGATGTGTCAAAAGGAATCAATCTGAAAGACTTCCCAATGGCTCAAGTTGGAAAACTGTGAGCAACAAAATAAATAATGGTAGCATTGAATTATTACCCAGAGAATAAAATAAATATCCATGAGTCTATACTGATATAAAAAAGATTACATAAGAAAGGAAGAAAGGAAGAAAAAAAGGGGGAAAATAGAATGAGAGAAAGAGACAAAGAAAGGAAGAAGGGGGGGGATCTTCCTCACAGAATTCCAAATAATAAATGCGGCTGGATAGCATGAAATAGAAAATCGCCACTAGAACACCACAGTAATAATTACTGTGGGCAAGACTGACTGATGAATGCAAAAACTGTGAGTGAAACTTAAAGAAGAAACAGTACATTTGCAGATCCTCAAAGCATCTCCCTCCAAATACTTAACTTTTTTCTCTTAATTTCTTTAAAAGACCTATGACTATTTAAAGCAAAAATTATAACACTGTATTGTGGGATTTATAACATGGATAGATGTAAAATTTATGACAATAGCACAAAGGACAGACAGAGGTAAATGGAACTGTTCTGTAACAAGGCTTCTATATTTTACATTGATTAAACTGGTGCACTATTGAGTCTAGGTAGGCTGTGCTATGTTAAAGATGCATACTGTAATCTGGACCTACCACTAAAAACTGCAAAGGTGTGTCACTTAAATGCTAATAAAGGAATTAAACAGCATACAAAAAGGATTTGTATAAGAATGTTTGCAGGAGATGACCTGCACATCCCCAGGAGAAAGACGAGTGCACTGTGGGGCATCCACAGAGCAGAACGCCCTCAGCTGTGCGGAGGAGCAAACGCTGACACACACATGCTGGGTGAGTCTCTTCCACCTCGTGCCGAGGGAGGCAAGCTGGACAGAAAACAATACACGTGGGATGATTTCAGCCAAGATGAACCTATGGTGAAAAAACCAGAACAGTGGCTGCCTCGGGGGAAGGAAAAAATTGCCTGGGAAGGAACAGGAAGGAGTTTTCTGGGGGTGATGGAAATAATCTATTCTTAAAGGGGTGAAGGTTATATGGGCATTTTTATTTACCAAAACTTTATGATTGAGACTTGTGCCTTTCAGTGTGCGTACATCTTACCCCCCCACACACACACAGAAAGGACTAAAAGAATAATAAAGTCAGGTGGGAATGGGAAGGAGTGTGGATGAAACAAAAATGGCAGGCTATAAGTAGTTGTTGAAGCTGGGTGATGGGCCTACTATGCTATTTTGTTTATTTTGTATACTGTTTAAATTTTTCTGTAATAAAACACTTGTATAAGAAGACAAACTCAATATACAGTGTTCACTGGTAAGATATCGGTTACCTTTGGGGAGGAAGGAGGGAGCAAGGGATTGTTGGGGCCTGAGTGAAGCTGGTGCTAGTTCTTGGTCACAGGAGTGTGTTCACTTTGTAATAATTCTTTGAGGTTTACATGGATGACCTCTGCATATATTTCTGTACTCATGTTATACATCAACAAATATTTTAAATCCTGCATATTTGCACAAAGATACTAACTCAATATCTCAGAATAACAGCAGTGTTTTGTTTTAAAGTGGAACACATTCACTCATGACGTTATCAGATGGATTTTAATATTCCCAAGTATATATTAATGCCCTCACCCTTGCATGGAGCCCTGGGTCTTTCCATTTTTGCCTCAATTTGGCAAGTGGTGTGGCTTTGAGTTTTTATGATGCAATCTTTTCCCAGCAAGGTCCACCCCCACGATGATGCTCACCAAGGCCTTGACACCTAGCACAGTGCCATGTTCACAGCATGCACTCAAGACCTGTGGGACTGGGTTGAATGAGGAACAAAACGAGGAGCAACGATGTTCGTAACTTATGTGTAGGTGCCATATCGTGACTTAGGAAATTGGTAGGATTTTTCGATAGACTTGCTATGCCTTCTAATTTTTCCTATTTAAAACAATGGGAAATAGAGTCTCAGAGTTCTTTCTCAGAGAAAGTCTGACATTTCAAGCACAGATTACTGACAACTATTAATGGCATATGACTTTCCCACCTCATCTTAGTTTTAAGTTTTTAATTCCTTACCTTGGAAATGACCTAACTTTGCTTCTTCCAAATCTTGTGGTAATACTGATGCTTCAGAAGTTGGACCACGGATATTCTGCTGTTGCGTGTCCTCTCTGCAAAGAAGTGGAGCTGTGCATCCCAGTCTGAGAAGGGTTTGGTCCTGTGGTATTTAGAGTCAATCAGAGAAGCTAAATGGAAAAATGACTTAGGAGAATTATCACCATAACGCCCAAGAGCAACAAATTATTTTTCTTAATTATTTTGCGATTCTGAGGGTATATTTAAAAAGGGATATTAAAACTGGTTCCCAAGGAGCCAGCCCTATACTAGAGCAGAAATTGCATATTACCTTCCTACACAAACTTGCCTAACGTTGTGGGAAGGACCAACGGGAAGTTTTGGTGTTGTTGCCTGTGTTAACAAGGCCAAGAGGTCCACACTTACATAAGGAAGTCCAGTGAACAAGCCTGCGTGCATCGTCGGAGAAGGGACATGAGCGTGGTCCCCTGAAGTGGCTTAGGGGTCACTTACCAGTGCACCTGAGTTTCCTGTCTGTATAATGCAGGAATTGGGGCTGCCCACTGTGATGTTTTCTCCTTTTTATAACATGGCTCAGGGCAGTCCTTCTAAGATGCCTGACCAAGGTATGGGCCCTTCTTGCAGGCGGGTTCCAAAGAGGATCTCTGCAGCGACCCTGACCATGGAGTCCAGAGGGAGGATCATGGCAGCCTGGAGGGATCGAGGGTATGATAGGACAGGTGGCCTTGAAAAGGCAAATTCCAGGATCCCAGTCACCCGGTATTTCCATTTTAGATATTGAATTTACATTTCAAATACCGGCCAGGGAGCTTCCACGAGGGCTGCAAGCATCGTCAGCAACAGCCAGGCTGGTGAGCCCCACCCCTACCTGAGTACTGCCTCAAGGGATGCGGCCCAACCACCCTGCACATACTCTGGGTGGTGGACAGGGCATGGAGGGTGGGCATGGTATAGAGAAGAGGCAGGGTAGAGGGTGGGGTGGAGAAGCAGAGTGGGGCCCAGTGGTGGAGGGACAATGAGGGAGTTGGGCCCCCTAGCTGTGCCTGCTGGGAGCTTTTGTCTCTTAACGGCTCCCAGCCAGCAGCCTGAAGGGCTGCAGGACTACAACTCCCAGGACGCTCTGGGCACGGGGCGGTGCTTAACCCTGGGGAGAGGAGGAGGGCAGTGTGCTCTTTGCCAAGGACCAAACTGCCCTGGGCTGAGGACTCTGGTTCTTCACCTGCTCCACGTGGACTGAGTCTCAGAGGGATGTGATGGGACGAGCGGGACCAGTGAGTTAGGAAGCTGTGGTGGCTGCATGGGCAGCCTCGGGCCTGCAGAGTGCAACTGCTTTTGTCCAAAATAGAAGCTGGACCTGCGCCTCTTCTCCACTGCCTCACTCCTCTGCTTGATTCCTCCTCCTACCTGCATGCCTATGGGTCTTTCCACAACCTCCTACCTAGTCCAGGGCCAGGTGCTTCTCTAAACTGCTTATGGGAACTGGTTTGACATCCCAGAAACTTTACACTTTGCCTGCTGCCATCTGCTTTCTCCAGCAAAAGTGCAATCATTTCATCAGCTTTTGAGAGAAATTCGCTCCTGTGGCCCCTCTTGCAAGCACAACTTAAGAACTGTGCAGGGTGGTAACATTGGCTGTTGCTTGCCTTTTTTGCAGATGTGGAAGTTGAGACATCCATGAGGTTAATCATTGGTTTCCCTAGGAGCTGCTGAGAGCAGAGGAGAACAACCCATTTCCCAGGCAGGTATCCAGTAGAACGTTTTCATCAACACATTCTAGTGCAGATGCCTCTGAAACAGCATCCTTAAGATGAGAATAGCTTAAGCATTTTGCCCTTTTGATTGATAACCTAATGTCAGCCCAGGCATGAGTGGCCAGTCTCTCAGGGACATGGGTGATGACTCTGATCCCTCAGGAAGAGACCGGTGGTCCAGATTTGGGAGACGGATGTTCAAGGTAGACAGCACTTGGGCAGCATTTGAAACCCGTCAGCTTTAACATCTCTGCTTTGGATTCTGGCAAGGTTCCAGGATAAACATGCTTAGGGATAGTCAGATGTACCGTATTCTTTAAAAATTGATTAGATTGATGAAAGGAACAGAGCATAAAATATCCTGCTTATTTGCAAAAGATGAAATGCAACCAAGACCTTCTTGTTAATGTTTTTCTGCTCATTCTCTTGACTGTACTGTATGCTTGAACGCAGAAACAAAAAACTTGAATTGCCAAATTCTCTTTTCCTGATATTGGTAAATTAACTTAAAAGTTTTAGTGAAAGCTGTGGAGGAGTGGTTAGCAGCTTTCATGATTTACGTCCTCCCTAAAAATCTGGGTGTTGATCTACATTAAAAAACGTCCTTGTTTATATTACACAGCCCAATAGGTTACATTTCCGATTCCTGAATGTGGCATATTATCAAAACAACTGAAAAACCTGGTTATGGAAACTGGACCCTGTCATTTTGTCAAGAATTGCCTCTTTATGAATTAGTGAAAAGTGAATTCTTTAACATTTTTGTAAAGAACGGAAGAGAAACTCTGTAGTGTCTCTGAATGTGGCAAGGCGGGGAATTCTCGTTAGACCACATCCTCGGGTTCTTCTCTCATGTTCAATAGGCCCAACTGATAGTCCATGTGGTCAGGTGTAGTGCCACTCCCCTAGTCCCCAGTGTTCCATCCCACACTGGCCTGTGCCCTCTTCAGGGGGTTCTGATGACACTCTTCCACAAATGTTGGAAAGAGACATTGTAAGATGAGGATATTCATCATCTTGAAACAAGGATTAATGTTGAGGAAAGTCTCGGGGTCTGTGTACTCTGATGCACTGCTGTTGGGGTGTGGCTGCAGTGACCACTGTGCTCCCAGCAGTCCCCACAATTGTTGTCTCAGACGTTTGATCTCCTGGCGCAACCACAGCAGCTGTTGACAGAGCTGGGCGCTCATCGTGGTGCAGTGTCTTCTGTCATATTTTGTGGCTCTGACCCTCTTCTGCTTGCCTCCTTCCCATTCCTATCTTCTGCGTTGATTGCTTTGTAGTTGTTTCCTAGGAGCCACTGTTTGTAACTGTATTTCACAGCGTCTTTAGGGATCCACCCTCACTACACGAGTCACTGTACAACAGCCCCTTATCCTGGTGTAGCCCGTGTTCATCATCTCCAGTGGAGCTGTGAAGAACCCTGCTTACTTGGAGCTCCTCTCATTCTCATGCTGCTGGGGCTGTTATGAAGCTGGGCATCTCATCTTTGGTCTCATCAACATTATTCTTTTCATCGATTATTTTGAAGTCGGATACGACTTTGTTAATAATGTGGACACTGGCTGTCACAGGCACTTTTATGTATCTTCCCCAACAGCTCTGTGAAGTAGGTCTGTGATCCACATATTACAGGGGGGACACTGTGGCTCAGAGAGGTCAAGAAGCTTCCTTCACTTCACACAGTTTCTTGGTACATTTTGAGTCTCCTCCTGGAACTCTGCCTCTCAGGAGTGTGCACTTAGCTGGTGTTCCACTTTGTGCCTCTCTGCCAGACCCCCTCAAGGCACACGCCCTATCCTGAGTCCATTGTCTGCTTGATGGCAGTCACCCTGCACAAACAGGCTCTGGGCAGGGAGTGGACTAGCGGTGCGTGGTCCTCAGGCTTACCCTGGGCAGGTTCTAGGTTCATTGCGAGAGCTGGAGCAGTGGAAGATACTGACCGTCATTCACCTGGAAGGTTTGTTATGTAGAAATACTCCACTGACTTTTTGCAGGTGTCATGTCTTCTTTGTCTTCATTGCTCCTCTGGGCTTCTCCTACAGTCCGTGCTGTGCAGTAACATACATTACAGAGACTAGTGAACATAATACTGTTGCCCTGCACCAACGGTCACATCACTCATTTTTCTAATTGTGAAAGAAATACATTCTGTAAAAAAAGTCAAATTACACAGATCTATGTTGAGTAAAGTGAAACCTTCCCCTTTCATCCCCTTCCCTGCAAACTGGCTCCCCTACTCAGAAGGAACTATTGTTAAGAGGTTGGGGTTTATCCTTCTGGACATTTCCTATGAATTTATAAATACACATAAAGATTTTTTAACATAAATTACATAACTGCATCTTTTTGCAATTTGCTGTTTCCTAAACCATATATCATAGACGTCTCTCCTTATCCGTGCACGTCACTCTAACTTAGCTTTTTAGATGTTTTAGAGCTATTCAAAGAACAGGAATACCATGATCTGTTTATTTCTTCTTCAATAGAGATGGGATGATATCCAGTTTCATTATTATACATAATGCTGCAGTAAGATCCTGTTATGGAATTTATTACACTGCTATTCAACCGCTCAATTTGCTTTGTTTCCTTTTAGTCGGAGACTATGATATATTTTTAACATTTTTATGGGAATTATTTTATAGGGAAATTAATTTTATCACTGAATAAAGACATTTATGGAGAAACTGCACTTCAAGGTCATCCATCCCAGTATTCTGGAGAAAAATCATGAAACTTAGAAGGTATTCTGCTTGCTCCATCACATTCTAACAAGTCATGTTAACAATTTAAAGTTGAATCTTTGACTAGCCTCTACTTTCTCTGTTCAGAAGAAGGATGACTTTTTCGTGTCTTGAAAACTTCTGACTCCAGGGGCTCTCAGTTGGGCTTCAGAGAGGATAAGATATTGGTGTTGTATCTGTTTCTCTTCAGCTGTAGGCTGCATCTTCTAAAGATCATAGAATTGAATATGGTCCAATAGATATATATGATTTGGGTCAAAAATTCAAAGTAATGAACCCAAGATAGGAATCTATAACTTTGGTTCTTAATAAAGAATTTCTTTTGATAGCCTCAAGTCTCTGTGATTACTAGTAAAAACTCACCTATGGGTGAAGTGATGTGGTTCTGCTGGCAATGTCTGCCTTGAACATCCATAGTTAAGTCTGCCACATCCATAGGTAGATTAGACTTGACTTCTGGAAGACCTCTGCCCTTGGTCTTTGACCTGGGAAAAATAAGAATTTTAAAAACCTGCTGTTATTAGGACTCAATGCTAGAAATGCCCATTAAAGAGTGAGTTTGATTTGGTAAACCAAAGGGAGTATAAGCAGAACAAAGTCTTTAATATCTACAAATTTCAAAAAATTCTAATTTTTTAAAATATAACTCTAGGAGTGACGTCAGCATCATGGCGGAGTGAGCTTTCCCGTGAATTCTTCCCCCACAAGATACAACAAAAGCAACAACCACAGACCAACAACGGAATCCCAGACAGTGAAAACCTAGAGTGGAGGGATCCACACTGCCGCACATCTGAGAGCCGAACGTGCTGGGCCCCCGGAGGAAGTGGGGAGAGGTAAGGAGAACTCCGCTCCCTCCCCATCAGAGCAGCGATCCCGGTCCACGCGGCTCCCAGAGAGGGGGGAGGGGCGGCCCTCGGCGGGAAACTGTAGCTCTTCGGGCTCTCTCAGCCAGTGGGAAACTCCCGCACAGAGGGCTCAGAGGAGCCACAGGGCTGCCATCAACATCTGAGCACCCCAGAGAGCGGATAAAGAGGGGCAAATGAGAAGCATCCCACGTCAGGGACCCAGAGGGCAAAAGAGAGAGCTCCCCCCTCCCCGCAACCCGGAGTCTGCAGCTTGACCAGACCTAGCGATCCGAGGCAGACCTGAACAAACTGGACTGGACCCGTGGATCGCAGTGGGGAAAAAACAAAACAAAACAAAACTGCGGATGGCAGCAGAAAAACTGGGGCAGAGTGCAGGGGGCTTAGACTACACAGCCCTTTACCACCAGACAGTGGCGGCAGGTGGAAATTGCAACCAGAGACTTCCAGGATGAGGAAAATCAAAACCAACACAGGAACCACAATGCAAAAATATGTGAAATCACCAGACCAGAAACAAAATGACAAGCACCCAGAAATCAACCCCGAAGACACAGAAATCCATAAACTAAATGACAGAGATTTCAAAATAGCTATCATAAAAACACTCAACGAAATACGAGACAACACAGACAAACAATTCAATGAGATTAGGAGTTTCTTCACAAAAGAGATTGAAATCATAAAGAAAAACCAATCAGTGCTGATGGAGATGAAGAACACAATGGAGGAGATAAAGGAGAATCTGGAATCTTTAAAGAACAGAGCTGACAATATGGAGGAAAGAATTAGTACTTTAGAGGATAGGAATACAGATATACTCCAGATGGAAGAAGAGAGAGAACTAAGACTAAAAAGAAATGAAGAAAGACTCCGAGAAATATCGGACTCTATTAGAAAATGTAACATAAGAATTATAGGTATTCCTGAGGGAGAGGAGAGGGAAAGAGGAACAGAGAGCCTATTCAAGGAAATAATAGCTGAAAATTTCCCAAATCTGGGGAAGGAGCAGGAAATACCAGTAAGCGAAGCCAACAGGACGCCTATATATATTAACAGACAAAGGCCTTCACCACGACTCCTAGTGGTAAGGCTAGCCAGGGTCAACGACAAAGAAACAATATTAAGGGCAGCTAGACAAAAACAAAAAATAATGTACAAAGGAACTCCCATCAGGCTCTCAGCGGATTTCTCAACAGAAACTTTTCAGGCTAGAAGAGACTGGAATGATATATTCAAAATACTAAAAGACAAAAACTTTCAGCCAAGAATACTCTATCCAGCAAAAATATCCTTCAAATATGATGGAGAAATAGTAACTCTCCCAGATAAACAAAAGCTAAGGGAGTTCATGGCCACGAGACCCCCACTACAAGAAATACTCCAGAAGGCCCTCAGGCCTGAAAAAAAGAAGAGAAAGGGAACACAAAGCTTGGAGTAAGGAGAAAAGTAGGAAGACAAAATCAGAGAAATAGTAGATCTTTACCGGAATAGGCTAGCAACCACTTAAATACTAAACTCAAAGATCAAAGGAAGAAATTCACCAAAAATAAATTTAACCTCATCACTGTAAACACACAGCCACAACACAAGATAGAATAAGGTATAACAAGAGCAACTTAGAAGGGGAAGAGGAAAGTGACTGAATTGACTTAGTATAAGGAAATAGGAGGCTATCAGATAATGGACTATCTCATACACAAGATTTTTTGCCCAAACCTCAAGGTAACCACTAAACAAATAATCAAATTAAAACCACATATGATAAACAAAGAGAAAACTAGAAGAATCATAAGACAGAACAACCAAACTGAATTGGCAGTCCAAAACAAATGGGACAAGAAACAAAGGAAATGCAAAAGAACCAGAAAATAAGTGACAAAACAGCAACATTCAGCCCTCATATTTCAATAATTACCCTAAATGTAAATGGATTGAACTCTACAATCAAAAGATACAGAGTGGCAGGATGGATGAAAAAGCAAGACCCAACAATATGCTGCCTTCAGGAAACACATCTTAGCACTAAAGACAAGCACAGGCTCAGAGTGAAAGGATGGAAGACAATACTCCAAGCTAATGGCAAACAAAAGAAAGCAGGTGTTGCCATACTCATATCAGACAAAGGAGACTTCAAGATAAAACAGGTTAAGAAAGACAAAGAAGGGAAATATATAATGATAAAAGGGACACTCCATCAAGAAGACATATCACTTATAAATATATATGCACCCAACATAGGAGCACCAATGTACATAAAACAACTATTAACAAACCTAAAAGGAGAAATCAACAACAACACAATAATAGTAGGGGATCTTAACACCCCACTTACAGCAATGGATAGATCATCCAGACAAAAAGTTAATAAAGAAATATTAGACTTAAATGAAAAGCTGGACGAGATGGACCTAGTAGACATATACAGAGCACTCCACCCAAAAACAGCTGACTACACATTCTTCTCAAGCGCGCATGGAACATTCTCAAGGATAGACCATATGTTGGGAAACAAAGCAAGCCTCAATCAATTTAAGAAGATTGAAATCATAACAAGCATCTTTTCAGACCATAAGGCTATGAAACTGGAAATGAACCAGGAAAAAAAAACTGGGAAAGTGACAAAAATGTGGAGATTAAACAACATGCTACTGAACAACCAATGGATCATTGATGAAATTAAAGGAGAAATCAAAAACTATCTGGAAACAAACGAAAATGATAACATGCCATATCAAACCATATGGGATGCAGCAAAAGCGGTCCTGAGAGGGAAACACATAGCGATACAAGCCCACCTTAACAAACAGGAAAAAGCCCTAATAGGCAACCTTAAATTGCACCTAACAGAACTAGAAAAAGAAGAACAAACAAAGCCCAAAGCCAGCAGAAGGAGAGAAATAATAAAAATCAGAGCAGAAATAAATGATATTGAGACCAAAAAAACAGTAGAAAGGATTAATGAAACAAAGAGTTGGTTCTTCGAGAAGATAAACAAAATCGACAAACCCTTAGCCAGGCTTACTAAGAAAAAAAGAGAAAAGGCTCAAGTAAATAAAATTAGAAATGAAAGAGGAGAAATTACAACGGATACCATGGAAATACAGAGGATTATAAGAGAATACTAAGAGAAATTATATGCCAACAAATTGGACAATCTAGAAGAAATGGCTAAATTCTTAGACTTATACAACCTCCCAAAATTGAACCAAGAAGAAATGGAGAATCTGAATAGACCAATAACAAGTAAAGAGATTGAAATAGTAATCAAAAACCTCCCAAAAAATAAAAGTCCAGGACCAGATGGCTTCTCCAGTGAATTTTACCAAACATTCAAAGAAGATTTAATACCCATCCTCCTCAAACTATTCCAAAAAATAGAGGAAGATGGAACACTTCCTGAATCATTCTATGAGGCCAACATCACCCTGATACCAAAACCAGACAAAGACAATACAAAGAAAGAAAATTACAGGCCAATATCGCTGATGAACATTGATGCAAAAATCCTCAACAAAATATTGGCAAACCGAATACAACAATATATTAAAAAGATCATACACCATGATCAAGTGGGATTTATACCAGAGACGCAGGGATGGTTCAACATCCGCAAATCAATCAACGTGATACATCACATCAACAAAACAAAGAATAAAAACCACATGATCGTCTCAATAGACGCAGAGAAGGCATTTGACAAGATACAACATCGATTTATGATAAAAACTCTCAATAAAATGGGAATAGAAGGAAAGTACCTCAACATAATAAAGGCCATATATGACAAACCCACAGCTAACATCATACTCAACGGGGAAAGACTGAAAGCCATTCCTCTGAGAACAGGAACGAGGCAGGGCTGCCCACTCTCACCACTCCTGTTCAACATAGTACTGGAGGTTTTGGCCAGAGCAATTAGACAAGAAAAAGGAATAAAAGGAATCCAAATAGGTAACAAAGAAGTGAAACTCTCACTATTTGCAGATAACATGATTGTATATATAGAAAACCCTAAAGAATCTGTTGGAAAACTGTTAGAAACAATCAACAACTACAGCAAAGTTGCAGGGTACAAAATCAATCTACAAAAATCAGTTGCATTTCTATATGCTAATAATGAACTAACAGAAAGAGAGCTCAAAAAGATAATACCATTTACAATTGCATCAAAAAGAATAAAATACCTAGGAATAAATCTTACCAAGGAGGTGAAGGACCTATACAATGAGAACTACAAGACATTATTGAGGGAAATCCACGATGACATAAAGAAATGGAAAGATATCCCATGCACGTGGATTGGAAGAATAAACATAGTTAAAATGTCTATATTACCTAAAGCAATCTACAGATTCAATGCAATCCTAATCAGAATCCCAATGACATTCTTCACAGAAATAGAAAAAAGAATACTAAAATTTATATGAGGCAACAAAAGACCCCGAATAGCTAAA
Organism: Diceros bicornis minor; assembly: GCF_020826845.1. NCBI lineage: Eukaryota > Metazoa > Chordata > Mammalia > Perissodactyla > Rhinocerotidae > Diceros > Diceros bicornis. Next base: position 2,396,564 of record NC_080759.1, read on the forward strand.
GAAATCCTAAAGAAAAAGAACAAAGCAGGAGGCATCACAATTCCTGACTTCAAAACATACTACAAAGCAATAGTAATCAAAACAGCATGGTACTTGTACAAAAACAGACGCACAGATCAATGGAACAGAATTGAAAGCCCAGAAATAAAACCACACATATACGGACAGCTAATTTTCGACAAAGGTGCTAAGAACATGCAATGGAGAAAGGAAAGTCTCTTCAATAAATGGCGTTGGGCAAACTGGACAGCCACATGCAAAAGAATGCAAGTGGAACATGTGCTATCGCCATTCACAAAAATTAACTCAAAATGGATCAAAGACCTGAAGGTGAGACCTGAAACTATAAAACTCATAGAAGAAAATATAGGCAACACACTATTTGACATTGGTTTTAAAGGAATATTTTCGGATGACATGCCTACCCAGACTAGGGAAACTAAAGAAAAAATAAACAAGTGGGACTTTATCAGATTAAAGAGCTTTTATAAGACAAATGAAATCAGAATCAAGATGAACAAACAACCAACCAGCTGGGAGAGAATATTTGCAAAACATACATCTGATAAGGGGTTGATCTCCATAATATATAAAGAACTCACACAATTGAACAACAAAAAAACAAACAACCCGATCAAAAAATGGGCAGAGGAAATGAACAGACACTTCTCCAAGGAAGATATACAGATGGCCAATAGGCACATGAAAAGATGCTCAACATCACTAATCATCAGGGAAATGCAAATCAAAACAACACTGAGATACCACCTCACGCCCGTTAGAATGGCTATAATCACCAAGACAAAAACAACAAATGTTGGAGAGGATGTGGAGAAACAGGAACCCTCATACACAGCTGGTGGGAATGCAAAGTGGTGCAGCCTCTATGGAAAACGGTATGGAGATTCCTCAAAGAATTAAAAATAGAGATGCCCTATGATCCAGCCATCCCACTACTGGGAATCTATCCAACGCACCTGAAATCAACAATCCAAAGAGGCTTATGCACCCCTATGTTCATTGCAGCATTATTCACCATAGCCAAGAAGTGGAAGCAACCTAAGTGTCCCTCGACTGACGATTGGATTAAGAAAATGTGGTATATATATATATATACAATGGAATACTACTCAGCCATAAAAAAAGACAAAATCGTCCCATTTGCAACAACATGGATGGGCCTGGAGCGTATTATGTTAAGTGAAATAAGCCAGAAAGAGAAAGACAAACACTGTATGATCTCACTCATATGTGGAATATAAACCAACACATGGACAGAGAAAACTGGACTGTGGTTACCCGGGCAGTGGGGGTGGGGGGTGGGCACAAGGGGTGAAGGGAGTCATATATGGGGTGATGGACAAACAAAAATGTACAACCCAAAATTTCACAATGTTAGAAACCATTAAAACATCAATAAAATATATATATATATAACTCTATTTTTGCCACAGTTCAAACTGTCTATATGTGAATGAAATATCCCTCTGTCCATTTCTTAAGTTGTTTCCATTGATTTGATGGATTTATCCTCTAATCTGGATTCCAAGTGTGAAAGAACATCTTGGTCCCTCAAAGAAAATAAGCCATTGAAATTTGATTTTCTTTTAGCTCGGCCTCCTACAGGTTTGAGGAATAAATTATCATGTAATGATACAATGATTTTGAAATCTAAGTGTTAATTACAGGGGTGTAAGGGATGATTGAATGGTGGTTCATCCCCATGGACAGGAGTATTGTACACATGGACGTGTAAACACGATTCAGGAAGCTGCTTCAGCCCCGTGACATCCCTGAGAACCACAGTGCAGGAGGATCTAGGCACACAGCCGTCTGCCTCGATCTCCTGGGTTACATGTAGATCCAGGGGTCTAGAGAGTGGCTTCAGAGCAGCTACCTTTTAAATTTCTCCCCTTCCTTCTCTCCAGCTTATCTCAAACAGTCTTGACTATCATTTTTGTGTGTGTGAGTGAGGAAGATCAGTCCTGTGCTAACATCCATGCTAATCCTCCTCTTTTTGCTGAGGAAGACTGGCTCTGAACTAACATCTATTGCCAATCTTCCTCCTTTTTTTCCCCAAAGTCCTAGTAGATAGTTGTATGTCATAGTTGCACATCCTTCTAGTTGCTGTATGTGGGACGCGGCCTCAGCATGGCCGGAGAAGCGATGGGTCTGTGCGCGCCAGGATCCGAACCCAGGCCGCCAGTAGTGGAGTGCGTGCACTTAACCGCTAAACCACGGTGCAGGCCCCTGACTATCATATTTTAAAGTAAGACCAATTATAGTTATTTACATGAGCTGTTTGTTCATTATTGCAGAGTAATAATCAGGCATACCATTAAATATCATTTAATCTACCTAAGCAAATTTGTTCTATCTTATAATTGATTAGAACACTAAATTTAGTTCAGAGTTTGATATTCACCAAATGTGTTAATCTGCTTACAACTGCCATGTGCCTCAATCCTCTTAGAAGTGTATCTTTGGCCCATCACAAAAATTTAATGAATCAAATCATCATAAATTAAGATTATGTACTAGCTTTTGGATGATCGGGAGGCACATGGGTCCATTTTGGAAATATGCCCATCTGTCTTTGCTCCCCATGGGAAGTTTCTGGTCACTAGGTCTCCAGGTGTCTTGCACAAGCCCTAGGTCTGTAATAGCTTGGTGCCTCTCCTTCTACTTGGAGTAGAAATAAAAGAAGTCAGAGAGACTTACTGAAGTTTTGGAGACTTATGACGTCTACTATGAAGACCATCCATGCATATTGTTCTGGATAGCTCTCTGTTCCTAAGACTACTAGTTACTTTAAGGGCTTGTCAGGAACTGTGAAAGGTCTGATATTTTACCTTACCTGCGAACCAATAAGTTAGCCTACCATGGTCTTACAGATGCTGGCAAAAGACACGAGACCCATGGGTCAGAGACAGAGGACTTGATGACACAGCAATAGCAGTGGCCAGAGTATCAGCATTTGCACCAGTTCACTAAATCCCACTTCCTACAGGGTGATACACAGTGGGCCAGGTGACATGCAGAAGGTCGCAAAATCTCAGAGCTCAAGGAACTAACTCAAATCTTTGATAACGGGCAGGAGGTCTGCTGACCTTTGGCCTGGGGTTTGTTATTTTTATTATACTGGGCAGTAAGCAAGCCTGCCCTTTGCTCCAGAGGAGGCCACTCTTTCTATCTTCCAAAGCTGATAGCTCTACACACATCCTTGAAAAGATAACCTGGTTTCACTGGCTTTCAAAGAGAAACTTGGATGAGTCTCGATCATCATTCAGTTCTTCTGTTTCCTTTATTGAGATTGTGCAAATATGCTCTTTTCTCTGTGAAGTTCACTAACTTTATTCATACATAAGGGATGCTTTTGGTTTTATTTATTAAGTTGAAAGTGTCTTATTAGAGCAAATGATGAAACTATTATGGGTTGGATCTGAAAGTATGCTTTTCCAGGAAAAATGTGAAAGAAGATCAGTGCTCACAGAACTTTGTCACAAGGAGCCGATAGCAACTTAAATGATTTTAATTTGAATACTGTTTTGTACAACTTTCTTCCATCTTACTTCATCCTCTCTGCTTCCTGTAACTCCCATATAGGAATGGGGCAGTTTCAGGGATTCACTGAACTCATTTACAATATCCAAATGGTTTTGTCTGTTGTGTTTTTCTATTGAGGTAAAGTTGACATACATCATTAAATTAGTTTCAGGGGTACAACATAATGATTCAATGTTTGAGTATATGTTGAAATGATCACCACAATAAGTCCAGTTAACATCCGTCCCCATACATAGTTACAATTTTTTTTCTCTTGTGATGAGGACATGGCGTATTTCAAGGTGAAGAGGAATCAATGATGAAGTCATACTTTTCCATACACAGCTTGATGGATTTGGACATAAGTGTACACCCTTGAGACTGTCACCACCATCAAGGCCACAAACATATCCATCACCTCCCAAAGTTTTCTCTCACCTCCTTTATTACTATTATTCTGTGGTAAGAACTCTTAACATAATATCTACTCTATTAGCAAATGTGACATATGCAATACAGTCTTGTTAGCTGTAGGCACTATGCCATATCCTACATCTCCAGAACTTATTTATCTTGATAACTGAAACTTTGTAAAATTTTACCATCAGCTCTCCATTTCTCTATCCTCCCAGCTCCTGGCAATCACCATTCTAACGTCTGCTTCTATGAGTTTGACTATTTTAGATTTCACATAGAAATATTTGCCATTCTCTGTCTGCCTTATTTCACTTAGCATAATGTCTTCTAGGTCCATCCATGTTGTCAAAAATGGCAGGAATTCCTTCTTTTTTCAAGGTTGACTAATATTCCATTTCTTTATCCATTTCATCCATCAGTGACATTTAGGTTACTTCCGTATCTTGGCTATTGTGAATTAGCTGCAATGAACATTAGAGTGCAGGTATCTCTTCTAGACCTTGATTTCAATTCCTGTGGGTATACACCAGAAGTGGGATTGCTGGGTCATATTCTAGTTTTAATTTTTGGAGGAACCTCCATGCTGTTTTCCATAATGTCTGTACTAGTTTAAATTCCCACAAGCGTTCCTTTCTCTACATCCTCACCACCATTTGTCGTCTTTAGTTTTTTTTGATAATCGCCATCTTTACAGGTGTGAAGTGATAGCTCATTGTGGTTTTGATTTGCATTCTCTGATGATTAGTGATGCTGAACATCTTTTCATACACCTGTTGGCCATTTGTATGTCTTCATTGGAAAAAGTCTATTCTGTTCCCTTGCCCATTTTTTTAATTGATTTGTCTTTTTCCTATTGAGCCAACAAAAAAAAAAGAGAACAAAATTTCCAGGCTTTATGGGTGCTTCCCAGTTGATGCAGATGGTTTTGTATTTACAGTGGTATCAAAAGATCATGTTTCGTGCTTTTTCTTCAGCTTGTTATAAGGCCAGCAGTAGCTACGGCATAGCAGATAATCGGGATCTTCTGGGTTTGGAGGTTTACAACATAAATGAGTGGTAAGGAATTTTTTATTATTCCAAGGAAATTATTGAGGTCATAGTCCACGGAATCCAGGATTGATAGGTGTATGAGGAAATTAAGGTGAGGATTGGTGATCTGACATTACTTCTGATCTTGAGGGACAGGTATCTACTGCATGAGTGTTTGAATAAAAATGTTAGAGATCAGTAATTTGTGGTGGGTGAATATGTTTTCTGAATTATTTACTTTTGAACATAACCATTTGGATTATGTGAACATCTGGGACATGGGAGTAAGTCGCTGAAAGGAGGTGGTTGATAATGTCACTGTTGATTTAACTTCTATGAACACCAAGTGGTCAATGGATTAAGCAAATGAGTAGTCAGAAAACACAGAAATGGTAGGATTTGGGATTTAGTAAAAGACTGAGGACCGACTGTCCTGAGAGGGAGTGCCAAGACTTGTGTGGTTGAGATTGACAAGGACAAGAAGAGAATAGAATCACACTCAAACAAGGAGGGAGTATTAACAAGATGGAGGGGGAGAAATGATCTGGAGTAGCCTTGAGTTTTGACCTTGAGCGTTCTGTTCTTGATGCAAATCTGCCTGATGACATCCCGGGACACAGATCAGATCTATCCCCAGAGGATAGAGGGAGGATGGAAGTACAAAACAGCCAGGATAATTGTCCTAAAAAGGCAAGCTTCCTTTATCATTTGACCCACTTTCATGATTTATTTTTGTAGGGTAAGAGGAAAAGAAGGATGATAAGAAGGATGATGGTCACATCTTCACAGAGGAAGCAGCGTGACTGTGGGAACCAGTCCAAACCAAAGCTTGGTTTAAGCATCTCCATCCCTTTGAGGCTGTCCAGTGACATTCAAGAGGCCGGTTACTAGAATCCCATCCCATCCTGGCAATGACGGGCCTTGGGGAGGACAACTTGGACCAGCCCCACCAGGTCTACTGGCCCGAGAGACCGCAAGGACTCCAGGCCTGCAGCAGTGCAGGACAACTTGTAAGTCCTTTCAATCTTGCCAAAGCATTGGAAACACTTGCACTTAGTCACACAGGTGAATCCCTGCCAGGTGTGCTCGCAGGTGGTCTGCATGCCAGGTCCCATGCTCTCTCCTGCCGGTCTTCAGATTTGGCAGAGATGATTCCAGGAGCTGATCTGGGCATTCCACAGCTCCACTGCCAACAATTTCTGGTGACTGAGGAAGGTATCAGGAAGGAGGAAAGGGCAGTGAAGAGCACAGGAGAGAGACTGGTGATAGCACTGATGACAGACAGACTTGCTAGCAAGGCAGAGAAAGTGCGGGGCCAAGGAGGACGTCAAGAGAGCAGATGAAATGAAGCAGGCATCTCAGTGAGGTCTCTTGGCAGCGTCCCTAATGTTTCCTTGCTTTTAGCTCTTGAAACTTTAACATATACCAATACTTTTATTAAACTCCACTGCGTGACACAGAAAATATTGACAGCGGTTTCTTTCTGAGGTGAGAGGTTGGGTTTCAGGTGAGGAGAGAAAGATCTTCCTTTTTCATGCTGTTCTCTCCTCTTCCTTTACTATTTACGTTATTTATTTGTACTTGAAAGTCAGCAGCGAGTTATCAACGTCAGGGGATTATTCAGTTTTTCCCCTCACAGTCACAGTAAAACCTACTTAAAGTGGATTATTCTTTTTGTGTAATATTCTAATAGATTACAAAATATTATTTCAAAATTGCTTTTATGTCTATGTCCTCAAATTAGATATTTACTTCTAGGTCTCCATTTTTATGTTCTTTGTTGCATGCTAATTCAGAGTTGCATCTAAGGAAATACCAGATTTCTCAGGTTTTTAGATCCATATGTGTTGGAAATTTGATTCATGAAGACGGACGTGGCAGTTGGGGGATCGAGCTGTCATCAAAAGAGACATTTTCAGCATCAGTAATCTGTGAAGAACCCACCGCTTGTTGGGATTTAATTTTCCATGTGAGGGATCAAGCTTTCACTATTGGCTCTTCTCTTTCTCTTTGGAGGGAATTACAGCCTTACCAGTCTTTCTGTTACCAAAAAACTTTACTAGATGGCTGTGCCATGTCAGGAAGGGTCTGGGATGCTGGGAACCAAGATTCAGCCTCAGCTTCTGGCTGTCCTGAGAAACTTCCTGGAAGAATCCAGCCTGTGTGTCTAGGTGACACTTGTAGCCATCAGAAAGGAGGGGATAACTCACAAGTGCCAAGCAATTCATCTGGCCCTTGTCTTCAGGGTGTTCCTAAGGGATGAGGTTCAAAATGCCACGTGGTAACCCTTTGAAAGTTCCTAGTCATGGGGTGGGTTCTCGGTGTGAGCTCAGAGCAGTGTCTGTTCAACACTAGGTGGGAAGCATTTCAGTATTTTAATTGCTAAGGCTGCTCATGCATGTCCATGGATCATCAGTGCTGTGGCGTTCCCTGCTGGACACCCCACACCCCTCTCTGCTTCATCTTTCAAAGCTCCCAACAGAGATCACACCCCAACAGGTGGTTGTGATGTAACCACAGCACGAGTGGGGAAAAAAACAGAGCCACCCAGGGATGACACACTTCAAGGTCTCGGACCCAATTGCCCCTTTTGGACGAGATGGTAACACCAACACTGAGTGCATAAACTGGAAGATTGTCTGAGACCATGGACCTCAGAATGACATGGGATCAGAAGTCACCCTGGACAGCAAGGGAGAGTGTAGGGTCACTCACAGTCCAGGATTGTGGTCCCTTATCCTGTCAAAGCAGAGCTCACCCATGACCATCAGGCCAAGCCAGGGAGGAGGAGCCAGGATGAACCTGAGAGAGAGGCTGGGGACCTTCTGGGGAATTTCTGCTCTAAAGGATATTGCATAAGGAAGGCAGGGGCGCTGAAAATCCTAGTTCACAGAAAGCAGTCATGTAAATGGAATAATGCCCTGCGGTAGCCTTAAAAGCTGTGTCGCAAATCTTTCCCTATGGATTCAAAAAGAGCAGGAAAAGGAATTCAGAGTCCTGGACAAGGATGCCAGCAGGATTCAAACCTAGGTCAGGGGTGAACACGGAGACCCTAGAGAGCCCTGAGGAGGGAAAGTCCTGCCTGCTTTTAGACCATTTGCAAATGACCTTCCTCGGGCCTTGTCCTCTCCCTGTGCACGTTTTGATCTTTTACATTGTTTTCCTCACTTACAGTTGATGCAATTCCAGAGATTGAACTAGAAAACTGCAAGTTCCTAAAATTTGCTCAAAAGAAACCTCCACAAGAGAAGCAGAAACTATTCCCTCTTCCTCCAGAATGTAGAAAGGCAGCCCCTGCCTGTGGCATGACATGGTCGTGGGTAGTGCTGTTTTAAAGACACCCACATTTCAGTGGTTGTTGCTCTGCCTGTGAAAGAACCTTCAACCTTTAAATCCCAAGAGAACGGGCAGCGGGCTGTGTTTGCTCTGGGAGCAGCTGAATGATATTGAAATGAACTTGTCCTCTGGGTTAGGGGGACTTGGGATTGTCCCCACTAGCCAGAGAAGGGCCTGTCTCTTCTTCCTTCTCCCACGTACAATAAGCTGATGACCCGGAAGAGTTTTTGATTCAAGGAGAAATGTGAGATTCTGTGTCTCCCTTACATGCCTACAGAAAGCGACAGAACCACACCACAACTCCCAGGCTGTAAAGGGAACAGGACTTTAATACAATATTCAAATATGGCATTTATTATTTACAACACATAACTACTGTCCCTCCCCAATGGGTGATGAGGTGCTGAGGTAGAGATATCAGGGAACTGGGGTGGGTTCGTCCCCACTCTCTTGGGCCTCAGGGGACCCCAGGAATCAGCTTGCAATTCTCCCCTTCCCGTTAGGTGGGAGGAGCCGGCCCGGTGCATCGCAAGCGTCCCAGCTGTGTCCCTGCTGATGAGGATGCGGCTGTGATCGGCCACTGGTACGGGGCTCAGTGTTGGGGCCTGGGGGCTGAGTAGAAGAGTCGGGTTATCTTCGAAGGGCCTCCCTCAGAATCATGGCCCTGCAACCTGTCCGCACTGCATTGGGTGCTCCAGTCCCTGTGCTCAGTGCTGTCAGCCAGCAGTACCCCATTTGTCCCTGCCACATGAGCGATCATTTAGTATCACCTATTTCACAGAGGAGGAAACGGAGTCTCAGGAAGCTGAAGAGAGTCACCCCAGTCACAGGACTGCTCAGTAGTGGAGCTGGGTTCTCAGTGCCAGCTGTCCGACTTCCCAAGGCCATGCTTAGCTCACTTTACTGAAACCCTAGGGGTAGTCACCCCAGCCCAGACACTCACTCACCCCTGACCTTGATGGTGGCCAGTTCTTCTGGGCCTTGAGTATTCTGCAGGCCAACTAGGCCTGGGGCTCCAGCTGGCAGGACAGGCTGTAGCTACAGGAGAGAGAGGGACCTGTGAGTCTACCAGGAGCCACACCTCAGGTGTCCCCCCACTGCCTGCCCAGCAGTTGGAGTCTGGGTGTCCCAGAGGTTGCAACACAATAAGACTTGGGGCTGACCAGGGAGCCATAGACACAGGCTATCTGGACTGGCCAATAGGGAGAGTCCACTCCTGCCCTCACCCAACTCCTGCCCTGCCTCACCTTTCACTTTCGTTGAGCAGCTTCATGTCCTGGACCCAGGCCCCAAATCGATCCTCGGGCTCTAGGTTGTAATTCTTTGAAGCCACCTGGAGCAGCAGGATCTACCTTATGACTCGATATTCCTGGGGCCAGAGGGAAGGAGAAGATGCAGACAGGGCCTGGGTGGGGGATGCTTCAGGGGCCTTGTGGGGGGTGAGGAGTGGGGCAGGGGACCAGTCCTGGGAACTATCCTTCCCTCCAGTTGCATGCAGGCTCTCCCTGCTCTCAGAATGGGAATAATCAGCCCCTCCTCCAGGAAGTTGTCCTTGAAGCTATCCTCCCCTCAACCCACCCGACAACTGGGTGGATCTCCCTCTTCTCCCTTATCAAACTCTTCCACTCAATGTAAGATACAGGGGGTGGAGCCAGGGGTTGTTCTGCCCAGAGGGTCTCTGATTTCCACCTCCTTCCCCTCCCCTGCAGGGAGTGCCACAGTTTCTCACTTCAGTCCTTTACTCAAGGTTGATCTCATTTCCCTGGAAGGCAGAAGCCAGAGTCCATCAGACAGAGCCCCCTAGCTTAAGTAGCACCCTATGCCCACCTCTTATCATGTTGTACTACTGCCAGGTCCCAAGAGGGAGCCGGGGATCCAGAGAAAACAGGACTTGGACCTAGGCTGGGCTCTGGGCTCCAGAGGAGGAGGACAGGGGCGTGAGGCTGAGGGACCTGGCAGCACAACCCTCTCTGATGACAGACTTGGAGGCTGAGGCCTCAGGCAGAGGGGACTGCTCAGCCACTTACGTGCTGCCTGACTTGGGGAGACCCGACATCTCTCTCACCATGGGCAGCATGGGACGGAGAGGCTGAGTCCAGCTCAGATCAAACCTCACGCAGCTCTGCCGTCAGGCAGCTCTGAGCTTCCCCAGCCCGGGGAACCAGAATGGGTGTCTCAGACGGAGCCTCTGTTCACTCATCCCTAAGATGGGCCTGATGCCCCAGCTCCCAGGGGCAGCTGCAAGGCTCTCGTGAGAGAAGTGCTCATTGCTGAGAGCTCAGAGCTCAGTTCGGGGGCTCCTGCATCCCCAGGCTCAGGATCCTGGTCCTCCCTGCCTGGTCCCCATGTTCACCCACCTCGAGATAATCACTCATCGCCAGGTGCAGCATCAGCAGGTCACCGAGGAAAGTGCCAAGATAGGGGACGACACCCTGTCACATCAGGTGAGATGAGCCTTTGCTGTCAAGTCGACCCTCTGCAGACCCTCCCTTGAAAAGTTCTCACCCTCAGCCTCCTGGCCCACCCCAGGGTTCCCACGGGGAGCAGCCTGAGACCCTCAGCAGCCTCCCCTCAATACCTCCTCCCTTCACAGCCCAATAAAACCAGACTCCTGCTCCTAACCTCCCAACGCCAACTTCTGGCAAATCACAGGGTATGCCGTCCCCGGCCCTCCCCACAACAACCCATCCTGCACCAGCTCTTCCAGACCCCCCTCCTGGTCACTTCTACTGGAGGACTCAGGCACTGTGGCACCAGGAGGAAGGGCCCTCCTCTCTTGATTTGAGGCCTCCAGCGGGGAGGGCAGAGCCCCTCCCCCACAGGCACACTCACCTGCTGCTGCTGCTGCTTCTCCTGCACTCTCTGGGGGATGATCTCCGGGGGGCAACGTGGAGGGCCCCTCCTGCCAGGGTCAAGGACAGTGTCAGTGAGGCCATACTCCCCTCACCCCATTTCTCTCCAGCACCACTGGCCTCCGACCCTGGACATCTGACTCGAGTCAACTGGTAGCAGTGCCACTCCATCCTCCAAGGTCTTGTGATTCTAGAACAAGCCCAGCTCGAACTCTCACTCTGAGTGTGAGCTTGGGCTTGTGGCCTGGCCTCCCTACTCCTCTTTCCTCATCTGGAAGGTCTGAGAACTCCAGCTACCCTACAGGTTCTCCTGAGGACTCTGTGGCATATGACTGTCATCGTTGTCCTCGGCCTCACCCCTCCGTGTGGAGCAGGCGGAAAGCTCCCACATTCCTTCTCTCCCTCTTATCTCATCACCACCGTATGAGGCCTGCACCACACAATCAACATCCCTCCCTTCCGTGATGAGGAGGCAGAGGCCCAAACAGGGGCAGTGAGTTGCTCAGTGGCCCACAGAGGAGAGGCCGCTTGCCCCTCCCAGCCAGAGGCCCTGTTCCATCGTCCTCACCTAACCCCCGCCCCACCACTGACCACAGTACTGTCCCCTGAGCTCTCAAAGCGTGATCCTGGGCCAAGCCGTGGATGGAGATGAAGGGGTGTCTTGGGAGTCTGGTTGAGTGGCTCCTGCCTTCCCCAGTCTCATGGAGTGTCTGGCCCCCGGGCTGGAACAGAGGCCGTGCCAACGCCTTCTCCTCCCCAAGGAACCCCTCAGGATATTCTCCTGCACTGAACTCTTTCTTTATCCACTCGGGAACCGGACACCCAAGGTGCATACTCTGATCCACAGGGAGGGGAGTGACAGGAGGCTCTGCTTCCTCATTTACGTCAGATACCAAGGTCCTTTCAGCAGTATCCACTAAGAATCCATCAGTTGCCTAGACTCTTCACATAAGCCACCTGGGGCATATGTCATTGCCAACTGGGCACTCAGGTGAGACTCCTGTGATTGACTCAAGTGACTGCTCTAGGGGTCCAGTGGGGAGTCACAGAATGCACACACATCTGTTTCTGGTCCAGATGTTCAGACCCAAGGATGAACAGACTGTTTGTCCACCTGGGCCATGGGAATCTCCTGTCGTTCCCAAACCTGGGGTGGGCAGGGTGCCTTCCACTTTGAGACTTGGTGAAGACAGAAGGAGCAGCAGTGGCCTGGCTTCTTGAGGACAGGTTTAGGCTGAGGGCTAAACCCACCCCAAACACCCAACAGCCTGGAAGAAGCTACATCCAGCAGGATGGACATGCATGGAAGCCAGAGACCTGCTGATGGCACCAGCTCGGCAACTCCTCCTGGAACAGCCCAGCCAACACCACTGTGCCCCACGACCAGGGCCTCCTGCCCACAAACTGCACCCCGCCCACCCATGGACCAAACAGATCCTTCTGTTAATCTGGACAAGATAGACATGAATGTTTCAGAGAACGTTCAAGTGAGAAACAATCAAAACCACAGAATTTCCAATACCCCTCCTCCCACCCCCCTCCTCTCTTTCCAGACCCAGAGCCTCCACTCTAACTTGGTCATCAGTTTTCTGCTCAAAGACTTGTCTTGGCTATAGAGCTCCTTAAGTTTCTTAGAGCTCTCCCTGAGGGGAGGGGAAAGAAGGAAGGATAAATTTAGGAATGATGTGCGGAGTCTGAGTGCAAACCCCTTTTCTTTGCAAACCTGAGAGTTTCAAACAGACTGGAGGAGTGTTCTCACTGGGTTCCTCTGAGCGCTAAGGTCTCGTGGGACTGGGAGGGAACTCTCCTGTTGGTCATTGGGGTCTCCATTCCCCAGCTCTACAGAGCACCTCTGTTTTGACCACTTTGAGTTTCAACTGGGCGTAGAGTTCTGTTGCCATAAACACTTGAAAATCTCCAATGTGGCTCAACCCTGGCATTTAGGGAAACTGAGTCCTGAAGCAGAACTGGTGCACTAAGGACCCAGGGAGGCTTAGAGACCCCCCACCGAGGCCCAGGCCCTGTCCCCAGCATTTGCTGCCTCCCAGGAGTTCCCACGTGATCAAGGGGGCAATGGCAGACATACGAGAGATCCCCCATCCACCCTGGTCATGCTATGGAGAGGGGCCTACCCACCGGGAAACATCCGCCCACATGTTCTTCAGGTGGCTTATGGAGGTTTTCTGCAGAGCAGAGATGACAGCGCAGAGCAAGGAGAAGTTCTTCAGGATCTCGCACTCCTGGGGAAGGGAAGAGAATGAGCTGTGAGGTGGGGCGTTAGAGACCCGCTTGCTCTAGCTTCAGTCCCCTTCTATTTAAATCTCCCCTCCTGGATGAGACAGATGCTCAGGGAGCCCCAGAAGGGCACATTTAGGACCCAGAGAGTAACACTCACAGGGAGGAGGATTTTAGCTCAACCCAGGGAAGGAGCCAGGGAGGAAGTGAGCATCCTCCCACTGGGACCTGGAGTCAAGGTCAGCGGGCCCCTGGAAGGAAGGGCCTAGGGACTGTGCAGGGGCTTAGACCACACACTGCAATCCTGGGAGCTGATAAAGGTGGAGAGGCCGTTCCCAAGGCTCCAGAGAGGGGCTCCACTGGGCCTCTCGCAACACACCTGGGCCACCTGGATCCAGTGCTCCACCACCCTCGCCCTGTCCTGGGCTGTCATGCTCGGGTCCCCGAGGCAGGTGGTGACGACGAGGCTGACCACACTTCTGAAGTGGTCGACGGTGGCTCAGACGGTGGGTGCCAGGTGCTCATTGCCGGGCTTGTTCCTCTTGCCCCAGGTGGAGCCCAGGCACTGAGAGGGCACCACCTTCCGGAAGAGCTCCTGGGGAAGAGGGGGAGTGTCACCCAGCCCTGCCACACCCCAGCTCCGTGTCTACCGCCCCCAAAGTGCTGCACAGGGGTCACGGTTTAGAGCTGGAGCTCAGGAAGCTCAGGATGTGGTCTGAGCCTCGTGAGAGTCTCTGGGTTTTCTTCTCTGTCCACTGCAGGCACCCAGCACAGGATGACCCAGGACCCAGCACATTGCCCTGCGGCAGCTACAACCACAGCCTCTGTCTGTCTCCCTTGTAGTGAAGTACACATCAGGTCTCTAATAAATGCTGAGGCTGTTGAGCCTCCTGAGCAGCCGGTTGGGTCACCAGTGACCTGGCTGCACACAGTGAGTTCCCCTCCCCCACTGATGGGCCAGGCCCCGCGCAGCTTTCCGTCTCTTCTACCTCATGGAGCCGGCACAGCCACTTTGTGCAGCAGGTCCTGTTAGTGTCCACCTCTACGGTCTGCAGGTGGACAGAAAAGCCTTGGGGGTTCAGAAAGTTGCCCAGGTCGTACGGTTGGTAAGGGGGAGCGCCAGGATTTGGGCCCAGGTCATAGGAGTCCGGATCAGGTCTGGGGCACTGATGGCAGAGGGAAGGCCTGCCCCTCCGCCCTGAGAGCCCAGCTGCTCACGGCATCCATCACGGTCAACTGCTCCGCCACCAGCTTAGGAGGGAAGGCCGTGAAGTTAGGCTTCTTCTCACCCTCCTTAATGGCCACAGGTGGAGATGGACTTCCCACTAGAAATGATGGTCCAGGTGACTCCAGCTCAGCAGCTCCCACTCCTGCTGGAGCCGACGTGGGCCCTTGCTCCAGCTCCAACACTGCTGATGGAGGGGACGCTGGCTCCAGCGCTAGAGGGGGTGGTATTGACGGAGCTGGAGCCAGCTCTACCTCCACCACTGTCCACTGCCCTGCTTCTGCCGCCGGCTGGAGCTCTGCAGCTGGCGCTGCAGCGGGATAAAGAGAAAGGTTCACCCACATAGCTGACTTTCCACGTGTCCTTCCAAACACAGGAAAGATCCCACTTCCCTTCCGGGAATACCCAGCCTGCAGGCCGCCTTACCCTCTGGCTCTGCCTCAGTGGCCTCCAGAAGCTCACACCGGGCAAGGGAAAGAGGGTCACGGCAGCTCAGCTCCGAACCAGGCAAGGTGACCTGCATGTACATCCCCTTTAGCTTGAAAAAGGGACAGCCCCAGTCTGGTCCCTCCCTAGTTCTGGTCCAAGCCCGGCATCTCAAGGTCCTGAGTGTGGAGACCCTCTGCTCCTGCTCTCATCTCAGAGCAGCACTGGATGGTGCGGGTGGCCTCCTGAGTGGAGTTCTGCAAAGACTGCCCAGGAGCTGGGCCAGAAGGAATCAGGGGCTGCTTGCACACTGCCACTGGGGCCGACCCCCAAGAGAAAGTCTGCTCCTCAGTTCAGGCACAGAGGGGCATCCCTGCAAAGAACTGTGGTCAGGGAGGGAAAGAGATGAAACCTCTAGGGCTCGGTAACATATGAGTAGACGAGCTCAACTTCTCATGCTGCCAGCCATGACACGGGGTATGGACATGACAGACCCACCAGGCTTCCAACACCTAACAACCTGCTCCTGGCTGAGAATGACCAGCCCCTCACGCCCTGCCTTCCCCCCTCCACACAGACACATGCACACACACACGAAGAGGTGCAAGGAGTGTCGGGCTGATGAGGTGGGATCACAGTTGTGCCCTGGCCTGCACTAGCCTTTCCTGGACTGCCCCGTGTTACCTTTCACTGCCTCCTTCCAGACACCCAGAGGCGTCGGGGATGAGGGCTGAGCCAACGTCTTCAACGACCAAAAAGATTCTCTTTCTGGGATTTTTTGAGCCCAGCTCCTCCAAATGATTGGATACAACAACAAAACATCTTTGTCTGTTGACTGTCTCCAGTCAAGTGGGCTGGATAGGGGTCTGTGGCTGCTTGGTTACCAGAGTTCTAAGATCTGTTGAGGTCTATGACCAAGGAAGTGAAGTTATTTTTCAAGATTCCATTACCTGGGCCACTTCCCTCAATCAGACTTGTCCAGAGCTGCCCCTTGCCCCCAGGCTGCTCACCCCCCTCCCCCATGTCATCTCCTGAACTGTATACAAGGAGCCCACACAGCCCTAGCCACAGCTCCCTGGAAACCTCACTAGGGTCCTAGCTTTGAGGAGACAGAGATGAATGCAGATCTCCTTTTTCTTACCAGTTCTGCATCCTGAGAAAGTCACTGTGTTTCTCAGGTCCTCCTGAGTCTCCAAATCAGCACCATGGGGATCAGGCAAAATCTACTTCCTAGGGCGTCACCCAGTGTATATGAGATAATATCTGTTACCCCTTTGGGCCGGTGTCACATGTACCTAAGGCCCAAACTTAGAGATGGAAGAATAACAAGGAGGGGTGGGAGATAGCACAGAACACCACTCAAAACAGGCCTGGGTTTCAGGAATGTGATATTGGGACAGTGACTTCCAGCTTGGCCTCATTTTCAGGTCAGCATCATGAGGGGTTTAATACTAATGGAAATTCAGATATTGCCATACTGTGGCATAAAACCATTCAATTGTTTGCTGCTTTAAGTAGAATGAGAGCCAAGTGCCTCATCTTGGCTTATGAGGTGGGCAGTCTCCACAGTGGTACCCAGTAAGCCCCACCCATGATATAGCCATCCCTGTGGGACCACTAGGTGGTTAGTAACTGGCTTCTGAACATCATAACAACCAAAGTGATGGGATGTTTCATCTAAATTTTAACTAAAAATGTCTCTCACTTCCTTTTACTCCCTCTCTCATGTTGCATCTCTCTCTCTCTCTCACTCTGTCGAATCCCTGGAAATGAGGAATCAAATACTGGTGTTTTGGTGCTGCCCAATGTGGAGGTCTATAGAGGGGAGAAGCAAGGGAGTACCCAGGCCAACAGACAGAAAGAAACTCAGGCTCTCAGTCCAAACTGAACCCTGAAGGCTGAGAGTGACCTTGGGGGCCAGTCTTCCCCTAGTCAAGCCTCAGTTGAGGCCACTGCCCCAACCTGTTAAACTCATTGAGGCAGATGTGCGCAGCAAAACGTGCCTGATTGCTGATCCACACAAATTGTGAGATAGTCAACATTTGTAGTTTTGAAATGCAAGGTTAGGGGCAATAAAGTCAGAAAGGGAACGGCAACTGACACAGCCCACCAGGCCCTGTCCCTACCTTCCACCCCAGCTCCTGTTCTCTCCTCTCAGCCTCCCTCCAGCCGCACTGGCCATCTTTCTAACCTCTTCTGGCCAAACTCACTTCTGCCTGTGAGACTTAGGACCAGTGGTGCCATCTCCGTGACACACTGCTCCCAGACTCATGCAGAGCTGGATCCCTCTTGTCATTCTTGTCCCATCAAATGTCATCCCAGTGAGGTCTTTCAGACCCTCCTACCCAGTGACCCCCAGCCCTCCCTCACAGCCCCCTGCTGTGTTTCTCTACAGCACTTGCTCTTTTCTTTCTCATGTCTTTGCTTTTGTCCCTTTCCCCTCTAGACTGTGAGCTCTTGGCAGGCAGGGACCACTTGGTCATTTTCATCTTACACTTCACCCCACCAGGGCACCTGGCACAGAGTGACTGTTCAGTGTACAGCTGCTGAATGAGTACATGGGAAGATCTTGCACCCCTCCCCCTGTTTATGACCAACTTTGATTGTGGAGATGAACACTAGTAATAGGACGTACAAGTTGTTTCTGAGGCAGGGGAACAGCCAGAAAGACTTCTGTTTGACTCATCACTGCTCCAGGAGCTCTAGCAAAGTTCAGTGGACACCGTGTAAATTCCAGGTTTACAGCAGAAGGACTTGATGTATATATATTATGTAATGGTTACCAAAATAAGTTTAGTTCACATCAATCACCAAACAGAAATAAAACATTTTTTCCTGGGGATGAGAAGTTTTAGCATCTACTCTCTCAGCAACTTTCAAATATACCACACAGCAGTGTTAACTTGCACAGTGCTGTATATCAAGTATATCTCAATACAACCGGAAAAGAAAAAAATCAAAAAACTCACTGGCCACCACTGACACAAGAGGCTGCCCACCCCCTGGTGTCCAGCACTACCACTGCAACCCAGGGAGGAACTCCACCAAACAGAAAGGAAACTTTCTTTAGGTGTCCTCAAAGCAGAGGCTCCCCAGGGTCCCAGGGTTAAAGGAGCAGGACCTGTTGGCTTCGAGGGAGTGGGAGCAATCTCGGGAGCCTACTTTCCCCCACTCTTGCTGTCCCCCACTAGATGTCCTCTTCACTCCTGAGGCATCCTAACCTCCCCCAGGACAATGATTCCCCCTACCTCCAGATGAGGACCCTGAGGTTCCCACAAGAATTACTCTTCTCCCTGGACTCTGGACTTGGTGTCCAGTGCTCTGGCATCTTCTTCCTTATTCCCAGTTCTCATGTATCCAAGCCCCCAAGCCTCCTCAGTTCTAAAGGATCTCCAGTGGCTGGAAAGCATTTACTCAGGGTTTCAGAGCACAGTAGGTCATCGACAGAGAACCCAGTCCAACAGACATGTTGTGAGTGCATGGAACACTTGGAGTCACCCACTGGATGCTCCACTTTATACAGGGGGACCCTCACTGAGGTCTTCTCTCCTCTTCCCAATGCCTACACAAGGGGGAGGATGGGCTCATCACAGCTCTGGGTGACCACAGAGGTGGACTGCAGGACCCCAGTCCTGTGCTCCCCAGGCTGGGCCAGGGATGGGTCTGGAACAGGTAGAAACCTAGAAACCTTACACATTCCTCTGCCCATCTCTGGGGCCCCGGCACGTATCTAGGAGAACAGATGTTACTGCCCCGTGGGAGAGTTGCCTGCAACTTCTCTCCCTCCTGCCTCTTGTCACTTCCCCAGTGTCGGCTCTTTCTTGACTGCACCTCCGTGGTCCCCACATGAGAAGTCAGTGAGAGTGGGTGTGCCTGTGTTCATTCGATGATGAGGAGAGGAAAATGACCCCATATGGAGAGGGGTGGGCAGCAATCCCTTAGGATCTTAATGCTTCTCATTGCCAAAGGAAACCTGAGGGAAGGGGCGGAGCCTTGGCCAAGGAAGCTGGAGCTCTCGCTAGTCTTCAGGACTCTGACTACCTCCTGTGGTCTGGGACAGTACTTGCCTCTTTCTGGGCCAGTTTGCCAACTGTACAGTGAGGGGTAAAATGTGCAACAGTACAAGCATGTGCTCGGCCACGACAAGTCATCAGGCCCTATAGATACATTAAGTACGTTTTAAGTGTATTGAAGACATTAATATTGTTGTGCAATCATCACCATGATCCATCTTCAGAACTTTTCTCATCTTGCAAAACTGAAACTCTACACTCATTCATGAAAAACTCCCCATTCCGCCTCCCCCCAGCCTCTGACAAACACCATTCTACTTTCTGTCTCTCTGAATCTGGCAATTTCAGGAATCTCATAGAAGGGAAATCACACAAGGTTGTATTTTTGTGACTGGCTTATTTCATTTAGAGTAATATCATGAAGGTTCATCCACGGTGTGCCATATCTTAGAAGTTCCTTCCTTTGTTAATAATGAATAATATGCCATTGTATGTATATTCCACATTTTGCTCATCCATACATCCCTGGACTGATACTATAGCCAGGCTCAAAACCAAGCCCAAAATAAAATGGGGCCCCAGCCAGATTTTTATCAACGGTCTCCTGGAGACTACTTTCTTAAACCATGTCCCATGTGATATTTACTAAGGATCTAATCTTGGGCCATGAGTTGTTTTTCAGAATCTCCGTTTTTCCTCCTTGAGCAAATTTCAACAGCTTTGAGCCAGTGAGACTACAAGACAGCTGGCAAGACTCAAACCGCTACTGCACAAGTGACTGGCGGATAACCTGGGAGACCAAGAACTCCCCTGCCGATCATGTTAAGAACACCACCTTTTGAACATAGGATGTATGACAGAACATTAAAATCTTCTGCACTTGCACAAAATGCCTAGGACTGACCCCAACCTTCCCGCACCCCCTCCTTTTTCCTTAAAAAGCCCTTTTCAACAGCCCATCAGGGAGAACGATTTAACCTTTGTCTCCTGTCTCCTTGCTGGCCAACTTCGTAATAAAGCTTTTTCCCTTTATTACGAAAAGTGGGTAGCCCATGGTTGGCTTAAAGGGTGTTTGGGCAGTGAGCCCTTCGTCAGTTACAATACTTGTGTGGTTTCCATGTTTTAGCTATTATGAATAATGATGCTATGAACATGAGTGTTGAACTATGCCTTTGAGAACATGCTTTCTACTCTTTGGGGGGTATATACCCAGAATTGGAATTGCTTGATCCTATATAATTATATTTTTAATTTTTTTTTTAGCAATTGTTATATTGATTTCTACATCAACTATATATTATATATTCCCTCCACAGTGCACAAGGGTTCCTTTTTCTCCACATCTTGGCCAACATTGGTTCTAGTATTTTTCTTCTTCTTTTTTTTTTGGATAGATGCCATCCTAATGAAGGTGAGGTGGTCTCTCGCTATGTTTCTGATTTACATTTCCCTAATGATTACTGATGTTGAGCGTCTTTTCATATGCTTATTGGTCATTTGCAGATCTTCTTTGAGGAAATGTCTATTCATGTACTTTGTTCAATTTTTATTTAGGTTGTTGTTTGTTGTTGAGTTTAGGAGTTCTCTATCTATTCTGGATATTAAGCCCTTGTCAGATACATGGTTTGCAAATATGGTCTCCCATCCTGTGGGCTGTGCTTTTACTCTGTTGATAATGACTTTTGAGGCACAAAACTTTTTAATATCCATGAAGTCCAGCATGTGTATTTTCTTATTTTATTGCCTGCTCCTTGGGTGTCATATCCATGAAATCATTACCAAGTCCTATCTTGTAATGTTTTGTCTTATGTTTTCATCTAAGGGTATTATAGTGTTAGCTCTTACCTTTAGGTCTTTGATTCACTGGGAATCAAGTTTTGTATACAGTGTTAGGTAAGGGTCCAAGTTGATTCTTTTGCATGTAGATATCCACTTTTTCTAGCACAACTTGTTGAACAGACTTTTCCCCATTGAATAATCTTGTCACCCTTGTCAAACATCATTTGATCGCATGGGTGAGGGTTAATGTCTGGGCTCTCAATTCTGTTTCCATTGGTCAATATGTCTGTCTTTATGCCATGACAATGCTGTTTTGATACTGTAGATTTGTAGTAAGTTTTCAATTAGGAAGAATCAGTCCTCCAACTTACTACCTCCTTTCAAGATTATTTTTGGTATCTGGGCTTACTTGAGATTCCATAAAATCTTAGGATGGGTTTTTTTCTATTTTAGCACAAAATGTCCTTGGGATTTTGATAAGGACTGCACTGGATTTGTTGTGATCTCTTTGGATAATGTTGACATCGTCAGAATAAGGAGTCCTCCAATCCATGGTGAGGGAATGTCTTTCATTTCTAGTAGTGCCAGGTGGCTGTTCAGGTTGAGGGGGCAGCACTCCTTGAGGTAGTAGTGCAGAAACCCACAATGAATGAATGCATGTATCTTTACACATTAGTTTTTTCATGTTCTTTGGATAAATACACAGCAGTGGAAGAGCTGGATTGTATGGTAGTTCTAGTCTTAATTTTTTGAACAATCTCCATACTGTTTTCCATAGTAGCTGCACTAATTTGCACTCCCACCAGCCGTGTACGAGAGTTCCCTTCTCTTAACATCCTCTCCAACACTTGTTTCCTGTGTTGTTAATTATAGCCATTCTGATAGGTGTGAGGTGATATTTCATTGTAGTTTTGATTTGCATTTCCCTGAAAGTTATTGATGTTGAACATCTTTTCATGTGCCTGTTGGCTATCTGTATAACTAAATTTAAGTCCACAATTCCATCAGTCAATGCCCCTTGCTTAAAGTTATTTTCTGTTTACATACTATTAATACGTTATTTTGAACTATAGACCCTAGTTTAAGGGTCACTCTTTGTGTTGTACAGTTCCATGGGTTTTGACACACATGTAGTGACATGTAGCCACTATTACGTACAGAACAGTCTCACTACGCTAAAAATCCTCTGAGCATCAGGTTAGCTCTTAACAGCTTTTTAAAATATTAACAATTGTCAGAATAACTTAAATTTTTACGTTGAAAAGTGTTCCACAGGTGCTAAGTTGTGTTAGTCTCACTATTATGATCACTATTAGAAATAATTAAAAAAATGAACCCCTACATAAATAACAAAAACCATAGAATTTTAAAGATAAACAGGATCTTGAAGATTAGGAAATCTCATATTCCTGAAGACCCTGCCCTCCAGTCTCTCAGCTTTCTGTGTCATTTATCTGCTGACTCTGCTGAGGAGAAAGAAATTGATAAAGAAAAACAAAGCCAAAAACAAATATTGGTTCTAAGTATTCCTCTTGAGCCCAATTTAATCAAGCACGGCTTCTTTTTTATTGCCTATTTGCATCAGGAACATAATTACTAGCTAGAGCCTAATTTGAGACTATTCATTACGAATGAAAGATGTCATATCTAAGAACAGAATGGAATTCACTGAGGCTTTATTCTTGGGACATTTGTAGGATTAAGTCAGGACACACTGTGAGAGTAATAAATAAGTTCTGTATATTTTTCTTCTCCAAGACCATGGATTTCAGCCACACTTTATACCCATGTACTTTGCAACAATGAAAAACAATTAAACACTGACCTTGAATATTTTGCCCTCAGATTCATTAGTCTTTAAAACATAAATTGAGCAATTTAAATGTAGATGACTAAAAGACTATGGAGACTTCTAGAATGTCACATTAGGTCCTTTAGAAATGAAGAATTGACTTTATAAAGCATTTCTATTCCTTCTCATACCTTGGCAATAGTGCTACTGTGACTCTGTTTTAAAAAGGATAATGGCGGGCTTTACTTTAATTTGCACTTTTTTTTTTTAAAGTACATTTACTTAATATTTCTCAGTCTCTTGAAAACTTTTATCATTAAGCTAAACCCTCATTTAAATCAGCAGACCTATTAGGTGAAGGCGACATGAACATTTACTTGCAAACTCCTCAGAAAATTACTAATTTAACCTTTCCTTTGGACGATCCATTGTAGAACTCAAACTGGATGTATTCGCCAGCCACCTCAAAATGGCTCTTAACTATGTGTTCGTACCTTTCCCTGGGAAGATATTATCTGAGGGTAATTGTTCTTCCCAAACACTTTCTTTACCTCAAACAGCAATACTTCCAAAATTTTAAGGAAAATGTGGGCAATTTGGTGAAAACTAAGTGACTTAAGTTTGTTTTAGCATGCAAATGAAATTAAGAAAATAAGTATTTTAATTATTATTGAATTTAAAAATCAGAAATGAAAACAAACTTTGTCCAAAGACATTTCTACAAGTGAAATCCTCTGAGAAACTGACAGCTAGCCTCCCGTTTTAACCACTAAATCATAAGAAATGTAATATCGTGGGCAAACACTTGAGAGTCATCACCTACACGCACCCCCAACACCATCAGGGCCACAGATCAGGGGAAGGAGTCAGGGTAGAGGAGACAGCTGCGCACTCAGCATCCTTCCTTCCCGGGTCAGAACTTGGTCCCAGCTGCTCGCTGTCTAGTCTTCTGGGGAAGCAGAGAATTCTTCTGGGGACACGACACACATCGGGTGTTAAGGATGTCATTGTCCTTTTTTAAACAAATTTTAGATCATGTGACGTGCTTCTCAGGACAGGAGGAGCCGCCTCAAGGGAAGACAGATCTTCTCCAGGAGCTGAAGGTCATCCAAGGAGAGCAGAGTCGAGGGCTGCAGAGCGCCACTGCTCTCCATCTCAGGGACACGTGGGTCTCCAACCCCTCACCCCCACCCGGCTGGCCCCCAGCGGTTCCCATTGTATCCTCGGAGGCCCGCGCATGCGCAGGACCGGCGCTCATAGAGGCAGAGGCGCCAGCGAGCTGGAGAGCCCCAGGCGCGCACACTGGAGGAGGGGTCCCTGGTGCGGAGGTGGTGCTGCAGGGGTTTGTGTGGTGGGAATTAGTGGTTTCTGGATCCTTTCTCCAGGATTTTCAGCGCTGGGGAGTTCTCCTTTCTACAGTGTGGAGGAGCGTTGGGCAGGAGGCAGTGCTGAGGTAGGTGGTGGGCGGCGGGCTCGGTTTGGAGATCTCCGCCGCAGACGGCGGGAGCGCGGTGTCGGGGGCGGGGGACGGGGCTCCTGGCAGGCTGCCCCAGGCGGTGGGAGCCCAACCTCTGGCTCAGGCTATTGGGCTCCTCATTGCCTTCATTAAACAAATAAACGTTCCTACTTCCTTGGGACCACTTTTATAGAAAAGCCTAATGGCATTAATGGTTTCTGGTAATTGACTCTATATTTGCAAGGCGAACTTTGAAGCCTGTGAATTGTTGTAAACTGCATTTAATGAAAGGAGCTTTAAACAATCTTTGGTGCAAATTATGTAACTTCCTAATAATAACTCACCTGTTAACATAGACTGATGACTGATCAATTGATGATTGACATAATGTGTACAGAATTTTGGTTTCAGTCAAAAAGATTTTCTAGGCAGTTGGTGCTAAAATTAAAATCGGATCAGGAGGAGGATTTTAGAAGTAGTGTGTAGTGTGTGTTTTGTCTCTGTACTCATTTAGATGTAAGAATTTAGATTTGGAAAGCCCAAGGAAAAAGAATTTTGAAATTTTCATTTGACTGACAAGGTGAAATGTCAAAAGGTCAAATACGGTAGGATATCATTTATATGATAGTCTAGAAAAGATAAACCATAGGGAAAGACAACAGATTGTTAGTTGTCATTAGTTTTAATATTTAGTTAATCATTTAGTTTAATAGTTTAATCATTAGTTTTAATATTTCTGATTTAAAAAATACATTTTAATGATACCATCCTAATTATGCTTTTGGATGATACCAGAAGTTAATAACCTATTAAATTCTGCAGTAGGAAGAAATGACATGTTGGTTATTGGTGTCTTTGAAGTGTAAGTATTGGCGGTAATGAAATTTTTAAATAAGCTTTTTTGGATTCTGAACTACTGATTTTTTTACTAGATCCTGTTGGACATGGCATATTACAAGTTTCAAAAGGCTCTTTAAATTATTGTAGCAGGCTGAAGCTATTAAATTATGATGTAAGATCTTTATAGATGAAACAGGCAAAAATACAAAAAGCCCTTCATCATTTTATCTTTGTTAAAATCTTACCATATACATGAATGACTTTTGGCTAGACAGACCTGAACTTGACAAGATAGACTCATTAGTATGGTGAATTTGTTTTGGAATGTTAAAGTGGGAGAGGATATATAAGTTTTACCTGAGGGTGACCCAAGTCAATATGGTGGGTTTAGCTGTTTATACGCTCTGAGTTACGATCTTGATTAAAACGCTCATCATAGACATACCAAGAAATTTGGACCATTTTATGTATCAATATATTAAGATGTCCTATTTCTCTGATAGTTTCTGATTTCAGGGTGCCTGGGAAAAACAGTTTCTCAACATAGGTACTTTGGAATATAATTTTTGATTGTTGACTTATTGAATCATAGAATTGTTGAGTTGGAAATAATTTTAGTGGTTGTAGAGTCTAACCTCTTCATTTTCCAGGAAATGGAAAGTGAGGTTTCTCGAGTTAAGTTGTCCATAGTCTGAATGCTACGTAGTGGCAGAGTTGGAACTAAATGCTCAGATGCTTGTCTCAGGATTCCTAGTACAATGCTCTCTGTGCTACGTACTATTAAGGAGACAAAGCAGTGAGTTACCTTCTCAAATCATATATGTAGCCAGCATGGTTGATTCTTTCCCATATGCGTTTTTTCCTTTCTTTTTTAAATAACTACTAACCACAATTAATTGATTCCCCTAGCATGTTTAATGACTATCCTTGTGCGTGTCTCCTCAAGCACACGTGTGGAGGACTCCCTAGAATGGATACCTGCCTGTGAGTGGATTGCTGGGCCAGAGGCTGACGTGCATCTGAAACTTGACGAGCTGCAGCCAAATCATCCTCTGAAGTTTTAACAATTTCCATTCCCACCAACAGTGTCTGAGTCATCCTTGCCCTGGGACTTGTCAGGTAAGCATTGTCAGATTTTTAAAGTTTTGCCAATCTGATGGGTGAAAAATGATGTATTTGTTTTCCTCTTTGTACAACTCTTTTGACAAATTCGTATAGCTGTGCAACTACCAAAATTGAGACACAGAACAGTTCCAGCACCCAGAACTCCCTTCAGCTGCTCTTTTGTAGTCATCTCTTCCCCCCGCCAACCCCTGGCGACTAATGATTTGTTGTCTTTCCCTATGGTTTGTCTTTTCTAGAATATCATATAAATGGAATCCTACAGTATTTGGCCTTTTGAGTCTGGATTCTTTCATTTAGCACAATACATTGATTTGAGTGTTCATCCATGTTGTTGCCTGTATCAGCAGTTCCTTCTGTTTTATTGCTGAATGTAGTATCCACTGTATGAATGTACCACAGTCTATCCATCCACCAGTTGAAGGACATTTGAGTTATTTTCAGTTTTGTCTTTTTTGACTATGAATAAAGCTGCTGTATATCTTTACGAACAAGTTTTTGTGTGAACATAAGTCTTCTTGTCTTGGGTAAGCACCTAGAAGTGGAATTGCTGGGTCACATGGTATCTGTATGTTTAACTTTATTTTAAAAACCTTTTGTGTAGCAAAGTCATGGCCCACAAAGATGTCCTAATCCCTGGAACCTGGGAATATATTAGTTTACTTGGCAAAGGTGAATTAAATTTGCAGATGGACGTAAGGTTGCTAATCAACTGACTTCAAAATAGGGCGATTATCCTGGATTATACAGGTGGGCCCAGTGCATCACAAAGGCCCTTAAAGGGAGAGAGAAACAGTAGAGTAGAAAAAGATGCAACAAGGGAAGCAGGGCCAGAGAGATGCAGAGTTCTTGGTCTTGAGGGTGGCAGAGGGGGGCCACAGCCTAAGGAATGTGGTTGTCTCTAGAAGCTTGAAAAGTCTAGGAAATGGATTAACCTTTAGAGTCCCCCAAAAGAACCTAGGTCTGCCAACACCTTGATTTTAGCCCAAGGAGACCCATGTCAGACTGCTAACCTACAGAACTGTAAAACAATAAATCTGAGTTGTTTTAAGACATGAAATTTGTGCTAATTTGTTAGCAGCATAACAAACTACACTTTAAAACTGTTTTCCAAAGAGGCTGAACCACTTTGTGTTCCCACCAGCAATGTAGAAGTGTTCCAGTTACTTTCCATCCTCATTAACACTTGGTATGGTCATCCTCTTTAATTCTAGTCATTCCAATAGGTATGTAGCAGTATCTCAATGTGGTTTTTATGTGCATTTTTCTCAAGATTAATGATGTTGAGCATCTTTACATGTGCTTATTTGCCATCTGTGTATCTTCTTTGGTGAAGCGTCCAAATCTGTGCCCATTTTAAATTTGGAGTTTCTTATTGCTGAGTTTTGAGAGTTCTTTAGAGTTCTGTCAGATATGTGATTTGCAAAGGTCTTCTCCCAGTCTGTGGCTTGCCTTTTCCATCCTCTCACCAGTGTCTTTGGAAGGTCTGTGTAATGTAATTCGAGAGGCTCACATGACCTTATCTTCATTCGTTGAGAAACAGAGTGAGGTTGGAGCACCTGAGTCCAATCAGACCTTGATCAGAGTTGGGGCCGGGTCTCACTTTTAGTAAACCCAGCCCTTCCGCTTTCCCCCTGTTCCTGTTTGCTGTGCTTCCTTCCCTCGCACAGGTGTCTGGTTCTAAGTCTGGTAGATCTCTGTCTCCTCAAGTTTAGGAGCCCACAGAAAATTCAGCTACGCCCTTCGGATATCTCAGTGCAGGTCTCCAGCCTCCTACCTTAATATGGCAAATTCCCTGAAGGTCAGACTAGCAGTATGTTTGACTTAGGCCACTTCCACCACTTCTGGAGGTTTCACTTTGCTTTGTGGAAGCTTTTGGCCTAGTTCCCCAGATTCCTGTGTGGCAGCAAAACGTAGCACAGGTGCTGTGAGGAAGAGCAGCTGTGTGTCTGAAAGCCCTCAGGTTTCCTCTGCCACACCAGTCCTGCAGAATCACTACAAGTTTGGTTAGTTTCTCTTTTCCCTAGTCGAGGATCTGACTGAGCAAGCCAGATCCTTGGCAAGCACCCAGAATTAGAAAACGCCGGCAGGGGAAAGAAAGATAAAAACTCTTGCTCACATAAAAGAGTTTTTCTTCTTTCTGGAATTTTAGTTGGTTGATTCTGAAGTTCTCTGATACTCTAAAAATATAATTTATCTGTCTTTGTCCAGTTGTGCAGAAAGAGTGCTTTCCTGTCCTCGTCTACTCTAAAACAGAAGTTCCCTTGTCATTAGTTTTTAACTCCATCAGTTATACATTGTCAATATTATTATTATTTGGTAAAGTCATGCTTTCAATGATTTATTCAGATGTTTACCCTTTTTTATTCTCACAATCCATTTTTACACCTTAGCATTTTTTCTTCTATCAATTTTTTTCTTCTTAAAGTACATTCTCTTTTACTTTTTAAGTTTTTTCCTCGAGGAATATTAGCCCTGGGCTAACTTCTGTGCCAGTCTTCCTCTATTTTGTATGTGGGTCACCACCATGGCATGGCTCATGAGTGGTGTAGGTCCACGCCTGGGATCCAAACCCACAAACACAGGCATCTGAAGTGGAATGTGCTGAACTTAAACCACTACACCGGGTGGCTGGCCCCTTAAAGTACATTCTTCATAAGATCCTTAATGAACATTTGTTGGTGGTAATACTCTTAGTAAATGTTTGCATAAAAATATCTTTAATTCACCCCAGTTCTTGAGATATGGTTTGATTGGGTATACACTGAAAGTTATTTTCTCTCTGTACCTCAAAGATTTAATCCAACACTCTCTTGCCTTCCGTTGTTAAGAAATGTATCATAGTCTAAATGTAAGTCTCCATAAATGTTCTGTTCCTCTGTGGGGCTTTGAATATCTTCTTTTGTATTTAGTGTTCTTTGCTTTCCCTGTATGGATCTGGCTCTAGATTGTTTTTTTAATTGTGCTTGAGATGTATTCACCTGCCTGAATCCAGAATAGGATTCTTTTATTAATTCTGGAAATTTCTGTTATTATGTTTGAATATTCCTTAAATCATATATATATTTATATTATTTAATTCAAATATATATACACATACTTATGTTATTTGTACACATTCAATATATATTCATTACATATATATTTATATTATTTAATTCAATATATTATATTACTCAATATAAAGATTTATATTATTCAAAAAATATACATATCTTATTTATATATATGATCCTGTACTTGACCAAACTCAAGCCAGGATCCTTTGAGCCCTCTTCTTGACTAGGCCTCAATCTTGGCCTATAATAACTATGACCTCTCAGCACAAATGATTTCACCACACACACACATTATAAGACTTAAACACTGACATAGTCTCTAACAGCTCAAATCCACATCCCTAGGATGACCCCTGCCCCTTAAAGTGCCTGCCTGAGAATGCTCAAGGCAGCCAAAAGAATTGACTGCTCTGGCCAACACTTGATCATTGGCCCCTGACATCCCTTTCTTAGAGCATTTACCCAAAAGTGCTTACAACTGTGATTCTTTCCTCTCTCCTTTCGAGTTGTATATGTGTCTCCTATAACTGCATTTCTCAAGGTCCTGAAAGCCATTCCTTGAGAAGAGGACAGGGTGTCTGTCTCCCAGACTCAGTGAGAGGAGAGAAGTGAAACTTTGATCATTTCCAACTAGCAGACACAACTGGCCAGATCACACTGCACTGACCAACACTCTGTAACTTTTCCCTCCCTGACTCTTCTGAGCCCATGCTCACCCCCTGCCTGCTCCCTCACTCTCCCTTTCAAATGCTCAGTCACCTCTGTACAACAAAATTGAGTTCAGTTCACCCTGTTCCCTCTTCCCTATTGCAGTGGTATATTACTGACTAAAATCTGTCCTGACCACTTTAACTACAGTCTGGCTTTGTGTATACTCTACAGTTAACACATATACAGATAATGTCATGCATATGCATATATATGCATATACCAACGTAACCATGGGCCTTCCAGGACGAGTTCAACTGACCTCATCTTATCAACAGAGTAGTTAAGAGTTTTCTTTCAGGAACTGAGATCCCTCATCCAGTTCAGGCCCGTTGAGACCACCAACCTATCAATTGGGCCTGCACAAATGCTTGATAAGTGACCTCTTTAACATCAGGGAGCTAAAAACTCCATCTTCAGATCATGGTAACACTACCAATTTGTGAACACATATCCAATGAAGAGCCATGAACCTTGACTATGCTTGCACAGATCATCAATTACCTCACTTCTGGTATCACACTCTCTGATTTCAAAATATACTACAAGGCTATAGTAACCAAAACAGCATGGTACAGGCACAAAAACAGACACATTGATTAATGGAATAGAATCGAAAACCCAGAAATAAACCCACACATCTATGGACAGCTAATCTTCAACAAAGGAGCCAAGAACATACAATGGAGAAAAGAAAGTCTCTTCAACACATGGTGTTGGGAAAACTGGACAGCCACATGCAAAAAAATGAAAGTAGACCATTACCTTACACCATACACAAAAATTAACTCAAAATGGATTAAAGACTTAAATGTAAGACCTGAAACTATGAAACTTCTAGAAGAAAACATAGGCAGTACGTTCTTTGACATCAGTCTTAGCAACATATTTTCAAGCACCATGTCTGATGGGGCAAGAGAAACAATAGAAAAAATAAACAAATGGGACTACATCAAACTAAAACGCTTCTGCACAGCAAAGGAAACCATCAACAAAACTAAAAGACAACCTAAAAATTGAGAGAAGATATTTGCAAACCATACATCTGATAAGGGGTTAATCTCCAAAATATATAAAGAACTCGTGCATTGCAACAACAAAAAAACTAACAACCCTATTAAAAAATGGGCAAAAGATCTGAACAGACATTTCTCCAAAGAAGATATACAGATGGCCAACAAGCACATGAAAACATGTTCAACATCATTAACTACCAGGGAAATGCAAATCAAAACTACAATGAGATATCACCTCACTCCCGTCAGAATGGTTATAATTAACAAGACAGGAAACAACAAGTGTTGGAGAGGATGTGGAGAGAAGGGAACTCTCATACACTGCTGGTGGGAGTGCAAACTGGTGCAGCCACTATGGAAAACAGTATGGAGATTCCTCAAAAAGTTAAGGATAGAGCTACCATATGATCCAGCCATTCCACTGCTGGGTATTTATCCAAAGAACTTGAAAACACCAACGTGTAAAGATACATGCACCCCTGTGTTCACTGCAGCATTATTCACAATAGCCAAGACTTGGAAGCAACCTAAGTGCCCATCAAGGGATGAATGGATAAAGAAGATGTGGTATATATACACAATGGAATACTACTGAGCCATGAGAAAAGATGAAATCCAGCCATTTGTGACAACATGGATGGACATTGAGGGTATTATGCAAAGTGAAATAAGTCAGAGGGAAAAGGTCAAGTACTGCGTGATCTCACTCATTAAGTAGTAGATAATAACTACAAACAAACACATAGAGACAGAGATTGGATTGGTGGTTACCAGAGGGGAAAGGGGAGGGGGGAGGGCTAAAGGGATAATTTGGCACATGTGTGTGGTGATGGGTTGTAATTAGTATTTGGGTGGTGAACATGATGTAATCTATGCAGACATAGAAGTATAATGATGTACACCTGAAATTTATACAATGTTATAAACCAATGTTGCTGAAATAAACAAAAAATTAAAAAAACAAACGAAAAAATACCATCACCCCTAAGCCAATATCTTAATATTTGATTAAACTGCTTTATAGTGAATCTTAATACATTGTAAAAAAAGAAAATCAATTACCTCACTTCTCCTTACTTCCAATCATCTACCTCCACATGTCAGATCACCCTGCCCTTCATCCCATAAATTGTGCCCCAAGCCCTGGATAGGGGAGACAGATCTGAGACAGACACATGCCCCCTGTTTCCTTGCAGGTCAATCTCACAAAATAAAGCTACAATTCTTTTCCCAAAAGCTGATGCCAGAATAATTGGCTTTTTTAATGTGCATTGGGCAAGAGAACCTCAATATTGTGCGGTAACATCAATACATATATATACACTTAATGGATGTTTTATCTTTTTTTTTTTCTTTGCTGAGGAGGAGTCACCCTGAGCTAACATCTGTTGCCAAGCTGCTTCTTTTTGCTAAGGAAGATTCACCTTGAGCTAACATCTGTGTCAGTCTTCCTCTACTTTGTATGTGGGTTGCCGGCACAGCCTGGCCACTGATGAGTGGTGTAGGTCCACGCCCAGGAACTGAACCTGGGCTGCTGAAGTGGAGTTCTCTGAACTTAACCACTAGGCCATGGGACTGGTCCATCTCTAATAGTTTTGAAGATGTTACTAGATATGCAATTGAAGTTTCACTATGATCTCTGGATTTCCTTGCTGCTCTTTTAGTCCCTCACTTCAGTGTATGCGTTTCTTGCTCCATCTTTCATGCTAGAGGAATTCCTCAAATATCAAGTGGTCCTTGGCTACCCATTCATATTTCTGTGAGGGGAGGAAAACAGCTGAGTAGGATCTCTGTGGGCCTGATGGGGCCTGTGTCTGTCTGGATTCAGTGTTTCCTCAGGGGTGTAGAGGGTTGAACTATTAACAGGCAAACAGTGTTGGAGCCCACACTGATCTCTAAAAACATACTTATTCCACACATTACCACAATGACAGACATCCTCTGAACACGTGGAAATGCTGACAACACACCCACACCCACATACACACTATTCGCAAATGACCAGCAGCATTCAGACTGTAAACTACACCTGATAATGCACACTGATACTCAGAACATATACACAAACACACACACATACAGACCACTCACTGTCTCAGAGGCCACAGTGACTTGAACTCTCTAAACACACACAGACATCAACAAAACACACCTTCACATGGATGCCATAATAGACATGCACCCTGTGACCATACAGAATTGCTGAACACACACACATCCACACAACAAGGAACGTGGCTGTGCACGTATGGGCTTTATCAGGAGGTTTTTCACACCTCAGCATCAACATGGACACCCCAGGGTGAGACGGAGAGGCAGAGGGTACAGGGAAAAAATGTGGGGAGCAGTCAAGAGACAACTGCATAAAGCAAATATGATAACTGTAAAGCTGGTTGCTAAATGACATGTGACTCAAGGGTATGAGGACCCAAGAGGATCTGAAATGGTACAAAGGAGGTGACTGATACAAACCCATCACAAGATATTTAAATGTAAGGAACAGTGATATTTTAAAAGGCACTGAGGAGAGTGCATCAAAGCTTAGATATAATTCCAAACAATGAATGACATGGAATTCTGGCCAAAGAACAGCCATATTGCTGTTAAAATTCCTATTTAAATGTTTCTTATAAAATTATAGAAATACTCATTGAAAAATGACAAATATTCATTGGTTTAAAACATTTAAAACATTTCAGGGTAAAATAACTGCAGGTTCCACTTTTACTGAGTAGCTTTCCTTGGGCAGCTAGAAAAGTAGGACAAAGCACACAGAACAGCTGTGTGAAGGGTCACAGAACATCCTGTGCAGACAGGACTTGGGAGTCTATAATCTCTGAGACGAGGGAAGCACAAGATTGTGAGCCCCAGCTCCATGCAGCTTCTCCCCTAAGGCATTTGCTATTTCAACAGTGAGAGAAGAGAGTCTGAGCAGAAAGAGGAGGAAAAATGAATTGAAATTTGGTTCCAGCCAAGTCCAGTAACTTCTGCTTCCAGTCAGATGTGGTAAAGGCAGAGCAACAATTAAACATTGATTTAATAAATACTGTATGTTTGAAAACACCAAAGGGATGTGGAAGCAAACAGGACTATATGAAATAAAATTTCAAAAAGGGAAGAGCCTTTTTAGGTGAGATTGCCACACATGCCCTCACCCAGGGGAATTTGCTTAATCTGGACTCAGAAAATGAAACCTGTCTTACCAGAAAAACAATTAAAAGTATAATCTGTCATAATTGATCTATGTAAGCTTTCTAATATCACAAGCTTTGTTTGGATGTTAATTTTTATTGCCTCCACTAGAAGACTCTGTGAAGGGAAGGCCATTGTATCATTTGCCACATGATCTCCAGAACATTCTTCAGTTGGGGCTGTATGACTTCTATAAATATTTGTTAATTGTTGGTTTCATGAATGCTATGGACTGAATGTCTATGTAACCCAATTTCATAAGTTAAAATCCTAATCCCCGATGTGAGGGTATTTGGAATTGGGGCCTTTGGGAGTTAATTAGCTTAGATGAGGCCATGAGTGTGAAGCCCCCATGATGGGATTAGTGCCCTTACAAGGAGATGGAGGGCCAGAGCTCTCTCTGCCAGATGAGGGTAGAGCAAGAAGCTGTCCTTTTGCAAAACAGGAAGAAAGCTCTCACCAAAAACAAATCAGCTTGAACCTAGATCTTGAACATTCCAGTCTTCAGAATTGTGAGGAATGCATTTCTGTTGTTAAAAATGCCCAGTCTAGGGACGGCCCCGTGGCTCAGTGGCTAAGTGTGCATGCTCCACTTTGGCAGCCAGAGGGTTCACAGGTTCAGATCCCGGATGCACAGTGACGCACCGTTTGTCAGGCCATGCTGTGGCAGAATCCCATATAAAAAGTAGAGGAAAATGGTCACAGATGTTAGCCCAGGGCCAATCTTCCTTAGCAAAAGGAGGAGGATTGGCATCAGATCTTAGCTCAGGGCTGAGCTTCCTCACAAAAAAAAAAAAGAAAAACCCTAAAAATGCCCAGTCTAGGGGCCTGCCCCACTGCCCAGTGGTTAAGTTCAGTGAGCTCCTCTTCGGTAGCCTGGGTTTGGTTCCTGGACACAGACCTACACCAGCATCAGCAGCCATGCTGTGGGGGTGACTCACATACAAAATAGAGGAAGACTGGCATGGATGTTAGCTCATGGTGAATCTTCCTCAGCAAAAAAAATAAAGTACCCGGTCTATGGTATTTTTGTTACAGCATCTCATACTGACTAGGACACTGAGTGTGTGGATAAGTTCATTTAGATTGACGATCCTTCTTCTACATGACACGTTATTGCCAATGATTCCTGAATGGGTGTGAGTCAGATTTCACTTAAGGATCATGAAGACATTAGGGCCCTTCTTTGTAGTTATGCACATATTGATACACATGAAAACATGTTGCATCAAGTGATTTATTGACACCTTAGTCTCACACCTCATCCCATTAGCCTTCAGTGAACCTCAGTGTTAACAGCCAGTGCTTTGGGCAATAAAGGAAAGTCCCTGAACTGAAGAGGGGCCGGTATCCATCATCCAGCTCCTGTCCTCTGCCCAGCCAGCTCCAGAGCAGGGTCAATTTACAAGATGGGCTTTCCTCCAGGCAGCTCTGTTTTCCTCCCAGCCTGTTCTCATTTAGGATGATCTCACCAAAAGCAATGAGTGGAAATTGGGAGGGAAGAGCTACAGATGGCATCTCCCAGGGGAAATTCTTTGTGGTTACATGATCTAGAATATGGATAACCTGGGCCGGCCTCCTGGCTTAGTGGTTACGTGCACGCTCCACTATCAGCAGCCAGGGTTCAGGTCCTGGGCACGCACCAACACACCACTTCTCTGGCCATGCTGAGGCTGCGTCCCACATACAGCAACTAGAAGGATGTGCAACTATGACATACAACTATCCACTGGGGCTTTGCGGGAAAAAAAGGAGGAGGATTGGGCATAAATGTTAGCTCAGAGCTGGTCTTCCTCAGCAAAAAGAGGAGGATTAGCATGGATGTTAGGTCAGGGCTGATCTTCCTCACAAAAATAGATAGATAGATAGATAGATAGATAGATAGATAGATAGATAGATAGATGAAAGAAAGAAAGAAAGAAGAAAGAGAGAGAGAGAGAGAGAAAGAGAGAGAGAGAGAAAGAGAGAAAGAGAGAAAGAAAAGAAAGAGAAAGAAAAGAGAGAAAGAAAAGAAAGAAAGAAAGGAAGAAAGGAAGAAAGGAAAGAAAGAAAGGAAGAAAGAAAGAAAGAAAGAAAGAAAGAAAGAAAGAAAGAAAGAAAGAAAGAAAGAGAGAGAGAGAGAGAGAAAGAAAGAAAGAAAGGAAGAAAGAAAGGAAAGAAAGGAAGGAAGGAAGGAAGGAAGGAAGGAAGGAAGGAAGGAAGGAAGGAAGGAAGGAAGAATGAATATGGACAGCCGGCAGCTCTAAGGTGTCCTGAAAATGGAACACTTCCCATGTCTGCAATATCCATCCATGTCCTCTTTCCCCTCCATCTCTCTGTTCTTGGTGGCCAAATTCTCTTGGCAATGACAACAAAAAAATGAAAGTAGGGAATAGCCCATTTCCAGTCTCAGAATTCTATGAAATTTTACTGCCTATCCCCAATCTCCCAGGACTGAGACCCTTTTTATTTTTTTAAGATTAGATTACATTTTAATCTGCTTTAATCAAAGTTTTCTCTCATCCTTGTTATGTATATACATATTCTAATACATAATATTGAAAACATTATTTTTGGCCCTACAATTTCCAGATGGATACATGCCTTTGTAATTATGTTTATAACTCCATTAACTATAGCAATTGGCTAAGTGATGAGTAGTAATGTACTAATACAGGAAAATGGCCCATTTTTATTCAACATAAAGTTTCATATTTTCATCAAGACAAATACCTGAATACTTAATTGTTCAGCAAAAACTCTTACTGTGTACATGTAAGCAATTATAAATCTATTGTAGTTGGTTTACCTTGTTGATTATTCTTTGTTTCTGAATTGTGCATTCAGCATTTCCATGAACACTTTAGAGTCCTGCATCTTTATCTTACCATTTTAAATACTAGGTCATCGACAAAAGTCCACATGACTTGTTCAGTTGTGTGCTAGTGGGTCCTTTGTAGGGTGTCTTCCTGGGTACATCTTCCAATGTGAACTCCAGCTGATGGCCTTGTGACACTGATGTAAATACTGGTGTCTCCACAGACCATGGGGCCAATGATGTGGTCCTTTACAGAGTCATATATAAACTAATACTTTTCATTCAATTAGTGTAAGGAATTCTATGGAAAGTAGATTGGGGACAATTAATAAAAGAAGATTGATTATGAACATGCTGTTAGGGAGAAATATTGAACCTCTGGCTATAAAGGTTTACATTTTATGCAATTAATCAGCCACCCTAACAAACCCCGTTCATAGGCAGGGCTATATACACATATATATTAGATTAAGATTACATCATCTATTAGTTTGAATGTGATTTTTTAAAGTACGCCTTGTTTCTCTTGCACTTTCGTACTGGGAGAAATATGGAATAGATAGAAACCGACTGGATTACTCTGGTCTGAATTCAGATTGAATTCAGGGCTTGAATTCACCAGGGCTTGAATCGTTCAACAAATGAGCCACTAATAGTGGCTACACCACTGGGATTTCCTGATGCAACATCGCGGTCATACACTCTATTGAGGATATGGACTCTAGAATAGGATTGTTCTGTTATCCCGAGGGTAACTTGTTCTGTTGATCAACATTTTGGATCAATAAGTGATAAAATATTTTGATTAGCTGGTCTAGATTTTAATGACTCAGAGGTTATTTTCTTCTCTGAGGTCACCCCAACCAAAATTGTTAGTCCATTTAAGTTTTGTTATCCCTTGATTTGGCTTACCTTTGTTTTTTTTTTTAATGAATTGAAGCTCCATAGGGTCTTCTCGTCTTATTTTCTCATTCCCGCCTCTTCAGGGAAAGGTCAATATCACTGATTAAAGGTAAGAGAGAGTAAAACCCTCGAGTGGCCGTTCATACAAGCCCTCATTTAGACAACAAATGATGATGCTGCCTTTGCAGGGTCCAGTCATTGCAGCCTTTACACCGTGTCACTGGGTAAGCAGTGCCTGTAACACCAGAAATGCCAGAGGAGATGCTTTTGGTAAAGAGGTGGGGGCTGTGTTTGCCGAATTTCTCTTACTTTTTGAAATCTTTCCTTGAATGCCTACCTGTGTTGGGTTAATGATTAATGTAATAAATGATTATTGGGTTGAATTTATTTTATTGTCAACTTTCGGTGATTATCTGTTCTGATATAAGATTATGCAAGGAGAAATAATTCTTGTTCCTCATAGTAACAGTACTACTTCTATGAATTAATAGATTAACGCAGCATTAGATTAGGAGTTAGTTTCTGTGATTGAAATTAAGATAAGTATATTGTTGAACCTGAAGGCTTTCTTAATTTGTAGCTGAATTTAGGCCAACTAGGGTATTGTTTGTACTCCCTCTCTAAGGAAGGTTGTAGCCTGTATCTAAAAGGCTGTACCTCTTTAGGGTTGGGTCGGGTGAGCAGGAGGCTGAACAAGTGTGGACCTGGCTCTGTCCCAGAGGGATGAGCAAGAGACACAGGGCACCTGTTGCCACACACAGCCGCAGCAGACATCACCAATTAGTCACGACGTGCTGGGCTGCAGAGCCCCCAGTCCTCGACAATGTGCTCTCCAAAGCCACTCCCGGGCAGAGCAGGGGACTGTGATGAACCCATTTGCCAACCCAGCTCCCCTAAGACATGCTCCAGGCCTCCTCTCCCCACTTACTCCGCCAGCTCCTCACTGTCCTCGGGACTCAGGCCTTCAAGGCCCGCCAGCAGGCTGCTCCAGCTCTTCTCCCTCCTTCCCATCACCTCCCCTCTCTGCTCCCACTCTAGTTCCAGGGCAAGTTACCTGTGGCTCCTGAGTGCTGCTCCTTGGCTTGGAAGGCCCTTCCTTCACCCCATCCACCCTGTGCACTCCTACTTACCCTTCAAGAGTCGACTCCAGTGATGCCTCCTCGGAAAGCCCTCCCTGACGCTCCATCTCCCCAGGCCTGCTCTGAGCCACCACTCTGCCTTCTGCCCATGTCCATCACTGCCTGGAACCTTGCTGGGCTCCCTTGTCTGTTCTCCACATCCAGCCCAGCCCATCAGGAGGGGAGGAAATGCTTAGGCTCAGGGCAATGGAGCAGATTCCTAGACTGTGGTGACACTGCCCACCCCAGGAGAGGTCATTCTTTGGTCACTTCCAGCTTAGGCCCAATGCAGCTCAGGGGGAGCCAGGACACAGGGATGATGGCCCTGCGCTCAGCGGTCACAGGGTTAGCGTAGGGAAAGGGCACAGGGGGTCGGACACAGGGAGGATGGCCCTGCACTCAGCAGGTCACAGGGTCGGCCTAGGGAAAGGGCACAGGGGGCCACACACAGGGGTTCAGGACAAAACTTCAAGTCGACGATACCCTTGCTAAGGGCAGCAGGGGCCAAAGGCAGCTGCACAGCCTTTGAGCTTTTCATCTGCTCAGAGTGTTCCAGGGCTGGATAGAAGGAACTCAGGAGGCCCATCTGAGGTGGAGGTCACCTCGGGGGCATGTAAGCAGAAGCTGAGGGTCCCACAGCAAGTGGAATCTGAAGAGGTGACCTCAAATGTCGTGCAGCTCTAACGTCTCCAAGTTGGAAGTCAGTCCCCTCAGTCACAGCCTCTAGCTGCCCCCTGACAGGGCTGTGCGTGAGTGGAGGCTGAGGGTGAAGGCACCCTCCTACCCGTGAGAACCGCTGTGATCACAGCCTCCTGCAAGGGGCCAAGGATGATGAGAAAGGGACAGAGGGACTGACCCACACGACTTCCCCTCAGATGCTGAACATGCTTGTGATTCATGGGGCCAATCAGTATCGGTCCTCATCCTCCACTCCTCTCTCCCCAAAAGGACATGTCAGTGTTTACTATGACATCCACAGACACATCAAGGGCATCTGGGAAGAATCATGTGTACATCTGGAGAGAAGGGAACTGTGAAAACCAGTAATATCTGCATCCATGTGTGCAGATACCGACATCTACATACAGCTGTCACATTCCTCCAGCAGCCCCGGAATACTCCGCAATCACGCTGGCAGATTTTGGCACATGGGAGCCAAACCAACTGGTGGTGTCCCCGAATGCCACCACTGCTGGGGCCTACCTTGATGTTGGGGGGAGGCAGGGTGCCATGCCCCATCTCACAAAAGTCTGGCTGGTGTCCAGGAGGGTCTCACAGCCTTCGACCATCATGCCCTCCATGGCTATGTTTTCCTGGATGCTCTCTGTTTCATTTACTTCATTGTGCATTATCCTGTGGGGACACAAAATAAGTCAGAGACAGGCTGCCCCCGTCTCTCAGGGAGAAGGGAATGCTGGGCCTCTGGCCAGACCTAGGAAGAAGGCCTGGCACCCAGGATGCTCAGGTGGAGCCTGTGGTCACGAAGGGGGAGAGAGAATGCATATTGAATGACCACCGTGCTGGGCACTCTATGGGCATAAGCTCACATCATCCTTCTGACAGGCCAAAGAGAAAGGTGTTCTTATTTCAGAGTGAAGGAAATGGAGATTAATAGCTAGAAAACAGGTCTGATTTAAAAGTCTAAACCTCGTGGAACAGAGATGGAAAAACTAGGAGGAGGACCGGAGTAGAGGAAAGAACCTTTCTTCACTATTCTGCCCCCCACACCACTACTGGCCTTATCTCCATCCATAGAACTCCACCCACCCATCCTGCCTCAGGGCCTTTGCACTTACTGTCTCCATCCCTCCCCCAATGCACTTTATACAGTTGCTTCCTTAATGTTCAGGCCCTGGAATGGCTTAGTTTTGGAACACCTGGCAATCCCACTGGCTCACAGAAAGACTGACTTCAGTAGGCTCCAGCACGTCTTGGGGGGAGCAAGACACACCTTGCCCCTCAATCTGAGAATAATGACAACACTCTTATTTGTCATCTTCTGACTGCCGCAACACCCCTCCTCCAGAAGGTGGCGCCATTTAACTGCTTTTTAAAACTAGCATTGCTGGGAAAAGAGGTGTTTGAGTTGCCAACTTTGCTAAGAGCCTTGATGGGTTTTCAGGAGTCTTAGGAAGTTAGTAATTTTGGCGGGAGGAGCGTCTGGAAAAAGTACTCCACCTACTCCAAGAAAAGTACAAAACCCCTTATTTGTCTACTGATGCCTCAAATTCTACAACCACGACCAGATCACCAAGAGGGCTGGTTAATATGCGTGGCTTAACGAAGTTCTCTAGTAGACACTGTCCAACTTAACTCTCCCAGCAGTGAGAGATGACACTGGTCGAGCTGGATCGGTGATTAACGAACTCAGCGTGATGAGCAAATGACTGGGCCCTTCTGACCCTCAGTTTGCTCATCTGTAGAAGGTCGGATGAGGATGGAAGAGAATGCATTTCACGTGCTGACCTCAGGCCCAGCATATGGCAGGTGCTTGAGTAAAGGGCAGTGATCACTGTTTCTAGTATCACTGGTTGCAAAGGTGTTATTATAAAACTACTGTTATCGTTGTTTTCTGGTTATCAGACTGAAGCATGGAGATGGGGTCTCTTTCTTAGGAGCCTCAGTCCCTCCATCCCAGCAACTCTCTTCTCAGCAGCCCAGGCCCTAGCCCTCTTCTGGAAGGGACAGGGTACAGGGAGGCACCTTTCAAGGATATGCTAGTTCCCTGGATATGGACTCATTTTTGCAGGTTAGCAAAGGTAAGCAGAACCATTTCTTTTGACGAGGGTGGGGATTTTGCTGAGGAGGGCTGTATTTGCTACAAACAAGGGGGCGATCCCACAGTAGCAACACTAGTTTCACTGTTAGACAAGTGCCAGATGCAGCTGCTCAGGACTGCTGCCAGCCCCTGCTGGGGTTTGTGTTGAGAGCCACACTGTCACCGCAGCTGGGGAGGAGTGCCCAGGGCCGCAGTCTGCCGGGGGAGCTGGAATTGACGACCTGGGTTACAGTGAGCCCAAGAGATGAGGTTCAGGAGAAAAAGCGGGACAAAGGCCAGAGGTAGGAGAGAGTCAGCCCCAGGGGAGGAGTGTTTCTGAGCAGAGCCAGGGAGGATTTGTTATCTGCTGGCTTCCTGCCCGGCTGGGAGCTTTCCTCAGTCCCCCAAGGGAGGGAGAGAGGAGGATGAAAGGGCTGCTGTCAGGGCGACAGGAAAACCCTCATCTGTGTCACTAGGGCTGTGTTCAGGCCAGGTGCAGGTGATCAGGTGGGACAAAAGACGAGTAGGCTTCGGGAAAGGGGATCAGGGTCTTGGGACAAACGTCTTGGCACCCATGTAGCTTCCT
Source organism: Diceros bicornis minor (assembly GCF_020826845.1). NCBI lineage: Eukaryota > Metazoa > Chordata > Mammalia > Perissodactyla > Rhinocerotidae > Diceros > Diceros bicornis. The sequence continues at coordinate 2,438,769 of NC_080759.1, forward strand.
CACCACTGCCCACACCGGGATAGGGCATCCCGCAGGGACAAGGAGCCTCGTTGGAGCCCCAAGTCTTCTCCTTGGGGAAGTGTACAGGATTTGGCTCCTTGGGGCAGGAGAGGACTGGGGTCCCCACCCCACAATGCTTTTTGTTAGTCTGCAATCACACTCTGATTACATCTGCTCCCTGAATGAACCTCCACTCTGGGGCAAGTGCCCTGTCCTGCTCCAGCCTGGTCCTCCCTCTGCCCAGCTGGGAGACGTGGCCTTACTGGCTGCCTTTTGCTGGACTCAGGAAGCCATTTAGGGCACTGAGTGGTTGGCAGGTCTGGGGACTAGACCCTACACGCTGCAGACCGACCCTCCTTTGCAGCTTCTGGCAGCCCATCACTGACTACAAGGTTGCTCATCATCTCTTGGCTTGCACAAAGTGGAGACCCCAGGGCTCAGCTCTTGGTACACATCTCGATCCTGCCTAAACTCACTCCTCTGGTGATCTCACCAGTCTTATGACTTTAAATACCATCTCCGAGCTGATGGCTCCCGAATGGCTCGCTCCCTTACACTCCAGACTCAAACGCCCTCCTCCCTTCTTGTCCCCTCCACCACTGTTGTCCATCTCAAGTTCAACATGCCCCCAGTCAAGCTCCAGTGAAGCAAGAAAGACTTCCCCTCCACACCTACCCATCCTGCCAGTTTTTCCATCTCGGTTAGCAGTAACTCCAACCTTCTGCATGCTCAGCCAAAAACTCTGGAATCACCCTTGAGTCCCATCTTCTCTCACCTCACATCTAATGCATCAGAAACTCCTGTTAGTTCCATCTTCAAAACACACCCAGAATCTGAACCTCCTCCTCACCTCCAGTGCCACCACCTGGTGCAGGCCACCGTCAACTGCTGCCTGGGCTGTTGTAGTGGCCTCTTCCCTGGTCCATCTATTTCTGCCCTGGCAGAGGAAGGTTCCCTCTGGGCTTTGGGAACAGAAAGAGGGGCAGCAGAGGGGCCTTGACCAGAGGGCTGGGGCCTCTGACACTGGACAAGTCATTGGCTTGTCCACCCATGACACTGCCTGCTGTTGACTGCAGCCTTGGGTACATGAAGGCCCATCACCCAGGCTCCCCTCTGGGGCTCCTATACCACACGTTGTGACACACTGACACTGGAGAACAGGGGAAGTTGGCAGAGTGCCTGCGAGTCACTGGGCGGATCCCCGTCCTGGCAGATGGGCCCACGTGAGTGCTCAGGGCCCTTCCTCGAAACCCATCTGTGCCAGGGACAGCACACCACCCACACCATCCCACCAACTTTCCCCTGGGCTTGAGCTGTGAACTCCTCAGATTGCTCCAGGGGCCCTGCTTCCAGGTGGGGCAGGCTGGGGGTCCCCCAACCACCACCCCTTGGGATCCTAACCTGAACAAGAGATTTTACCATCTGGGGCTCAGCAAACTCCCACTGGGGAGCATCCTCAGTCCTGGCTTGTCCATTGGTGGGGGCACCTGGGAGCCGGGCTCACCCAGACAGCCCCCCCAATTTAGCCCTGGCGTCGTCCAGGCTGTTGGCTCGATGTGCTGATGAAAAGTGGGCCAGGAGCTCGTGCAGTGTCAGAATGTGTTGGGAATCTGCAGCAGGGAGAGGCAGGGGTCAGGGACAGAGGCAAGGATGGGGAAGGACAGAGGGACAGGGAGACAGAGGCAAGGAGAGAGACAGTGATGAAGCAAGTCAGAGACAGAGCAGCAACGTAGCGAGGGAGAGAGAGACAAAGGAGACAGAGAATGGTTCTCTCAGCTCCCAGCACTCCCACCAGCAGGGCTGAGGATAGACACCCACAGCACTTTTGATCTCAGACTCTAACGTGGAGCCTCTTCCAGGGTCTTGTCTGGGCCAAGAGCCCAAAGCTTGAGGCTCTAAGCTAGCAGGAGGAAGGGCCTGGAAGTGGGCTCAGGACCAGGAGCTCCCCCTCACCTTCCCACACTGCCTGCTCTGTGGAGCTGGACAGGCCTGCCATCCGCTGGGTCAGGGTCTGGCTCTAACCCCATTCTCCAGGCAGCCCAGAGCTGGGGCCTGTTAGGGCCTGGGCTGTCCCGGCCATGGCCCCCTGGTGCCCCCAGGTGTGGCTTCCTCCCAGCTAGGGCCCTCACTGCCCTGGTCCCCAGTAGGCTCCCCAGGCATGCGCCCTCAAGGACAGGGCTAGGTGCCAGCTGGAACATGGGGTCAGTGAGGAAGGCCTCCAGCACCCTCTCCTTGCAGTCAGTTTGGCCTCATAGTGCTTCAGCAGCTTGTCAAAGTCACGTCGCTGTTCTGCTTGCAGTGGGCCAGGATCTGCAGGCTGTACTGGTGGCTGGAGACCAACTCCTGATAGAAATTGACCATCAGCAGCAGGATGGCCAACGGACCTGCTCGGGAGATGCCCCACAAGCCCTCGGTCACCCAGCCCCACCCACGGAGGTCAGGTCCAGGTTCAGAGCTCCCACCCAGAGACACCTTTGCCTTTGTGGATGACTCTGGCACCACTGCCCTATCCAGGGCCAGATAGGTGGCCCCAGGCATCGGGACTGCATCAGAGTCACAGATCTTTATAGAGATGTGGCCGTGTCTAGTCCAACACCTGTGTATTGGAAGGTCAGAGAGGGCTGTTGTGGGTGCTGTGGTGTGCCTCGCCGCCTGAGGGTCTGAAGGGCCACTCAGCTCCGGAGCTTTGGGGGTTCGGCTGAGGCCTCTGTGGTAACTGAATTGCAGCTCCACATCCCCCTTGGCCCTGGCTCTCCCAAGAGGCCTCCCTCCCAGAGTGCCCCACCAGTGACAGAAGTGACCCATCCGTGGTCATAAGGTGAGTCAATAGCTGGCCTGGAACCAGGTCTCCTGAGTCCCCCATTCCAGGGCTTCCCCCATATGACATGTCCTCCCGAGTCACGTCCCATCAGCTGTCTGTCCCTTTATCCATGTGTCCCTGTCCTTCCATGCCTCCCCTGGTTCAGCAACCTGGGTCTGCTGCTGGCCCGCTCTGTCCCAATCTCCTGGATACACAACACCCTGCCTTCCAGCCCCTGAAACACCAGCCAATCTCCCCAAACCTGTCCCTCAGTATTTGATTGGCAGGGATGGACCCACTGAAACCTCTGCTTACAAACTCCATTAAAAAAGAAAAATGTGCTTTCTTTGCGATGAACTCTAAGTGGGAGCTTATGCAGGGCATTCCACTACCCAAGGGACAGCACCTTCAACCACGCAACTACAGGAAGTGCAGACCTCGTCCTTCTAGGGCCTCTTCTCATTGTGACCTTGGAGAAAAGCGGGGCTCTCTGACTTAGGGAAGTGAACAACAAAATGTCACACTCAGTATGGGAGAGGCGCAATGCAGGGGTCCTGCTGTGGAGCCCTTGGGGCCGTCATGGCGGTACAGCCAGCTCGGAGAGCAGTGACGCAGGGTGGACGGAGTGGGAGCCTTGACTGTGCTTCTACCTTTTATTTCAGTCATTCTACTTTTGGAAACCTGTCCCAAGGAGATGCTCTCCCATATGAACATTTCAGATGCAGAGATGAGTGTTTGTAGTAGCAACAAGTTGCAACAACTTTAAGAGCCAATGATGGGAGATGGCTGCATGGATGAGGGCATGCTCACAGGTACTGGAGCATCATACAGCCATCAAAAAGCATACTTTCAGCATGAGAAAACATTTGTGCTATAATGTTAAGTAAAAAAAAACACATCAAGATTCAAATTCAATATTCATGTGTGACATTATTATTATTATTGTTTTTTGGTGAGGAAGATCAGCCCTGAGCTATCATCTGCCAATCCTCCTCTTTTTTTTTCTTTTTTTGCTGAGGAAGACTGGCCCTGGGGTAACATCCATGCCCATCTTCCTCCACTTTATATGGGATGCCGCCACAGCATGGCTTGACAAGTGGTGAGTCGGTGCGCACCCGTGATCCGAACCAGCGAACCCCGGGCCACCGCAGCAGAGTGCATGCACTTAACCACTTGCACCACCGGGCCGGCCCCTGTGACATTATGTAAATAAAATGGGGGTAAAAACCCCAAGACCTGTGCACAGAAAAAATTTTGAAGAAAACACACCAAAGTCTTTACAGTGGTTTTCTTTGGGAAGCAGAACTATGGCTGTTATAGCTTTTAACATTTTCTGCTTTCCTAGATTGTCAAATTTTCTCAAATGGGTTCATATATATAATTTTTAAAAGGGGAAAAGTAGATAAGAAACTAAAAATACCTCGCTTCGTCCTAGAAAAACAGCTTGCCAACTTGTCTTTCCTCTTCTGCTCCCTCTGAGGGATTCTGTGTGTTTTTAAGGGGCCGCTGTTACACCCCGGGAGGATGGAAGTGCCGCCAGCCTGGAGGAGTGGACCCTGGAGAGGGACTTCTCAGGTGGATTTGGGTGCAGGTGGGGCTGGGGACCTCTGCCAGGGCTTCCTGCTCACCCAGGCCCCAGTGGGCCAGCTGGAGATGCAGGCCTTCAGGCCTTGGTAGAGACCTGGTGCAAACACACGATGGCCTCACTGACAGAGGAGGCACAGGGTAAGCTCCGGCCATGGAGTTCCTGCCCCTCCAAGGGTTCCCCGCCCCCAAGTCCAGCAGAGCTTAGGGGCCCAGGGAGAGGGCAGAGGTTGCCACCACCCGTGGGACTCTAGCAGCAAATGTCTTTCTCATGTGACACCTTATGTGAAAACCTCATCAGCGGGATACACTATGTAATTTGTGGGGTCCAGTGCAGAGCAAATAAGCAGGACCCCTTTTTAAAAAATGACAAAATTTCAAGATGGTGACAGCAGAGCACTAAACCAAACACAAGCTTTTCTAAACATGGTCACACACCCCAGAAGCTGGCAGAGGACAGGAGCTGCTCTCACTGCCAGCCTTCCTGGCACCCTCAGTGCCCACCTGCTGGGGTGACCCTGAGGGATCTTAGAGGAACTCAGGGCTCTGGAGAATTCAGAGGAAATGCCACTGATGATGTGAAAAGAGCTAGGGCTTGAGACCCACACAGAGCAGGCTCAAATCTGCCCTATGCTGCTTCTTCTTCTGCAGCTGCTTCTCAGCTGTGTGACCTCTAGCAAGATGCCTAACATGTCTGAACCTCAGAAAACCTCTTTTCTGTAAAATATGAAGGTGAAATGAGGTCACTCCTGCAAGTAATGGGACAATTTGAGGGCCTGTCTTGACATGAGTGCAGCCATGTTTGGCCGTTCCATTGACCTACAGCCACCAGCACACAAAGAAATATAAAGCTGCTTTCTGTGTGGTGGGAACTGGCCTTTCTCCCACGGAGATAGTTGCAATTTGTAACATCTCAAGGTCCTTTGGGCATTGTAGCCTGGGACAGACTGGCCATCTGTGCTGGGCTGGGACCATAACCAGGGAAAACAATGCACATGCACAACTGCCAGGCTGGGACAATAACCAGGAGGCTCAGTGCACATATGCCACTGATAACCATTTGTGCATGGGAACACTGAATGCTTGCTCTGTAAACTCTGTAACTGTTTACTCTGAAAACTACTGACGCTATATAAACCGCTGGAGACTGAGGCCTGGTGAGAGTCTCACCTGTGAAGGGGACACCTGGCCCAGGACTTTTGATGATTGGATTCCCGCCCAGCCATGTCAATTGAAGGCACTCTCCCAGCAGTGGGGAGTGGATGTTGTGAGTAACCAATCTGATGTGTACTCTTTTCAGTCAACCTGGTGTCTGAATTTCTGATTGATTTGTGTCATTTCCCTTCAGTCGATGTCGATGTTTCCCTTTCCAATTGAGCTAGTGTTTTTCCCTCTTATTATTTGACCTATTCGGATCTGTTTGCGGACTATCGCCTTTACTCTCTTCTGTATAATAAAATATACCTTCAGTCCATTTTTTTGGAGTGGCAAGTTTCTTTTACATCTCCAATCGAATCCCCTGAACCTCTCAAAACAGGGCCTGGTGCAGAGAAGGTGCTCAGTAAATGCTAGCTCTCCACCACTCCCTTTTGGGGGGAAACTTAGAAAAGCAAAAACACCTGGATTCTCCCAAGCACCTGCTCTGTCACCACCTAAAGAGACCTGGGGAACATGCCTTCTCATTGTCAGTTTAGCACCAGGCTGGGTAAGGGGCCCCTGAGCAACCCTGGCAGCCACATTTGCCATGGCTCCCCTCCCAGCACCCTCTTCCCCGCCCGTACTCCCCAGCCAGCCAGCTCCAGAACACAGCCCGAGTCTCCTCTCCCAGGATGAGCTGTAAGGATGCCAGAGAGACTTCTACTTCCTGCATCCCCCTCCCCTCCCAACTGTTCCTCCTCTGCCCCTGCTCATCACTCCCAGCTCCTACCTCCCTGGAGACCTGGGAACCTCCCCAATGTGTCTGGGGTTTCAGCTGAATGACAGAGGGGAAGCCAAAGGGACCCTGTCATGCACTCCATTTGTGGACAGGAAAACAAGCCCAGAGAGAAAGAGTGAACCCCTCCAGGAGTCAGGGTAGCCCCAGCCTAGGAGCCTGTCCCCATCTCCCTGCAGTGGTCTCTGTCTTTCTCTGCCACATCAGATGCCCCTTCCTGGTCCCATTCTCCATGTGTGCTCTCTGTTCCATCTCTCTGTGATGACCCAGCACTTTGGCTGTTGGAGGCCCCTAGTGTTGTCCTCCAAGGGGAGCTGTCACAGGGGACTGTGCCTTCTCACAGCAGTTTGTGCCCTGAGGGCAAACCCCCACCTGGGGTCTCACTCGCGCAGTACAACAAGAGCAGGGGGTGGAAAGTGCTGAGTGGGCGCAGAGACACCTCTGAGCTAAGTGGCACACATCCAAAGATAGTAGCTCAGGAAATCACAAATGTGCCACAGAGCCAGCTCTGCTCCCTTTTCAGGGCATGTGGCTTTGTCCCCTCAAGGCCACTTGCTGAACCGCAGGATGAATGGGCTCTGACAATTGAGCGAATGGAGCACTTTAAAAGCAAAATGGGACAGTTACCCTCTGTCCACTTCCGGGTTGCTAAAACTACCCCGGCCTGTGCTTGAAGAGCGGCTGAAAATATCTAATGGAGAAATATTCAGGGCCGATGCAGGCTTTTCTATTTTTTCGATTCTCTGAGAACCTTGGCACATGAAATAATGGCTGTTCTTGGATCTGACCTCTAAAGAGCTAAGAGACTTACACACACAGGCTTGTGCAGAGCTCAGAGACACGTGGATGCCCAGTCAGCACCCTCACTGCCCTGATGTCATCACCCCCATGCCAGTCTGCTCTCTTTGCCAGTTCTGGGATTTGGACGTGGTATCCTTTTCTCTTTAGGATGGTGGTGTGTGTGTGTGTGGGTGGGTGTGTGGGTAAAAGTAGTCTGTATGTAAAACTGATGGCGCTCTTCTCAGAGACATCTACAGGACATCTACTCCACAGGGACCAGAGCAAAAACCAGACGCAGTCAGGTCAGGCGCTCTGCTCCCTGCACAGGCAACACCAGTAGTCTGGGAGTCGGATTTAAAGATCGGGCCAGGTGGGCAAAGCTCTGGAGAGCTGTGAGCCTGGGGACCCTGCAGAAGCCTTGGGCCACAGCCCATCCCTGCTATGAACCAGTGTCAGGATGGAGGTAAGAGCCCCAGCCCTGCTGGGCTCGCAGAGGCTGCCTTTCTCTTACCCTGCAGGTCCCTTCTGGGGATGCATTTGCTTTGGATCCGGGTTGGCTTGGCTGACGTCCAAGGCTAGCTCAGTTGACCCTTGTCAACGATGGCGATGGAGAGTTGGGACTCGGGCTTACACCCCAACTCGCCTGCTAGAGTCCAGCTCTGGCTACCCAACCTGGCTCAATGCCTGGCATCTCAGCTGAGCCCTGCCCACTTGCCATCCAACAGTCTGGCCTTCTTGGCCCATCAGAGGCAAATCCTCATTTGCCACACCCATTAGCAGCACTGCTCATTGGCTCCTGCCACACCCCAGTCCCCTGTCTGGAGACAGTGTCTTTAATCCAGAATGCATTTAGTCAGTGCAGTCATTGATGGGGGAATTAGTCCAGGGTTTTCTCTTGTTTATTAGCAGTCAAGGTTTTGCTAAACATCTCTGTACTTCTCGCTTTTCCAACAGCTGCCACACAACTCAGTTCTCTCTCCTTCATTCTCCATCCCCTCTGGCCTCTTACAAGCCTAAGAGATGCCCATCTCTGTCTCCCTTTGCGCCAATCCTGTCAGCATGCCTGATGGAGTCTCTGTGGTGGGCACCATGCTGGGCATGGGTGAGACACAGCCGGAGGTGGATGTCAGATCCCTTCCCTGGAGGAGCTTCCAGCCTAAGAAGGGTGTCAGATACCCACAGAGGTAACTTATACTCCAACAAGGTGAGGCCAGAACAGAGGTGTGCCCCTACTGCAGTGGGAGGGTCTCACCATGGAAGCCACAAGCGCTACCCAGAGGTTTTGCAGGACAAAAAAGGAGCCCAACTGGGCTGGCCCCGTGGTGTAGAAGTTAAGTGCACACACTCCGCTGCTGGCGGCCCAGGTTTGGATCCCGGGTCTGCACCGACGCACCGCTTGTCGGGCCATGCTGTGGCGGCGTCCCATATAAAGTGGAGGAAGATGGGCACAGATGTTAGCCCAGGGCCAGTGTTCCTCAGCAAAAAGAGGAGGATTGGCATGGATGTTAGCTCAGGGCTGATCTTCCTCACAAAAAAAAAAAAAAAAAGGTGCCCAATAGGTGTGCTATAGGATGGAAGGAATTGGAGCAGAGGGGATGGTGTGAACAAAGATGCAGAGTATGACAGGGTGTTGAGTGCAGGGCAGCAGGGGTGTGGATGGCAGGAGGAACATGGGAAACAGGACTCAAGGCATAGAGTGGGCCCTGCAGAGGGGCTGCCTCGGAAGGGGTCAAGGCGGCCCTCTCTATGTCAAAGTTGGTTTGCAACCCTGATTCCACGGCTACAGTTTTACCTTAAACCATGAATTAAGATCGCTGCAGTTTATTGCAGAGTCAGCCTTCCAGGATTCTGAGTGCTCCCAAGCCAGGAAAATACCACAACCGTCTCTAAACTCCTACCCTGCCCTTTAGGGCTGCCTAAGCCATCCCAACTTACTTCCAATCATAAATGGGAGAAAAATAGCTATTAAAACAATGAAATGGTGGCAAACTGAGGATTCTAGAGAAGCGGAGGATTCTTCCTAGAGGAGGATGGTCCCGTTGCTTTAGATGGTCCTTGGAGCTTTTTGATTACCAAAGATGGGGCCCAAGAGGGCTGTTTAGATGGAAGAGAAGAGACTGAGCAGAGCTGGATAGTTTCGATAATAAATTTTGTGCAGACTTTTGTTTGGGTGTGATCTCCTGTTACCTCTAGGGAGAGATGGCTGTGGGTGCGGGCTCTGGGGGTGGAGAGTATAGAAGGAGTAGAGACAGGGCCAGTGTCCTCGATGTGTGACCTGTGCACAGCCTGCTTAGAAGGGCCTAATGCCTGGTTTAAGGCTCTGCTGTTGCTGCCTTGAAATTCTTAAGAGCCCTGCATTTTCATTTTGCACTGGGCCCAGCAAAGTATTTAGCTGGTCCTCAAAAAAGGTGTAGACAAGGGTATATTGGTAAAGGATTAACGACCAGCTCTCTGAAAGAAAAACTCTGACTGGTAGCACTGGCCGATTTCCATGGTGTAAACATTCTTACCTTGGCCCATTTTAATCTACCAAAGGGTGAATAACAAGCTTGCAAGATTCTTGAAAATTTCACAACCAACTTGCAAGTTGATATGAGCCAGCTCTGGTACATCACTGGACGGGGGCGAGGGTTTTGACAGATAAAGGGATTATGAACACTCCCACCACCAACAAAATGGCAGTTGGAAGCATGTGGAGAGAGGTCAGTGTCAGGAGAGGAGGTCAGCAAGAAATCCCTGTAGCAGGAAAGGCTGAGTGACAGGAGGGCAAGGATGTCTTCTATTCACCTGTAAGCCATTTTCTGTTTCAGTACTGGAAACCCCCTCTACTGTATCTAAGCCTTTCAGAGAGTCTGGTCCATACTTGCCAGTGTCGGGGTCTTGGGGACTGAAGGAGGAGTCAGTCGGATGTCATTAGGGCTTTCGTGGATACTCTGGTTCTCCTCCTGGGACAGGGCAGGACTGTACTGCCCAGGACCCTGAAGTCGGGTGTGGTCATGTGACTCGCTTTGTCCAATGAAATGTGAGCAGAGCTGTCAGGCACCATTTGCCACATTGCTTCCCCTGCCATGGGACTAGTGAATTTCCTGATGGTGGAGCCCCGTCAGCCTGTGTCCCTGTCTCTGAGAATGTTGTGGAGCAGAACCCACAATGAACACAGTGTGAGAGAGAAAGCAATCTTTGTTGTTTTAAGACACTGAGACTTGGGGGTTGTTTGTAATTGCAGTAGAATCTAGCTCCACCTGACGGACACATGGAGTGACCACACGGGGGTAAGGAGCAGTCAAGACTGAGTGAAGACAGCCATTGTGAGAAGTGATACAAGAAGTCAGGAGAGCAGAATTGGAAGTCAGATGTGGCCAGGAAAATGGAAGACCCTAGAAAATCCTCAGGAATATGTGGGATGGTGCCTGAGGAATTTTTCTGGCTATCAGAGGAAATGTGGCCCAAGAGAGCTTGAAGCCATCCAGGTGACGCAGTGGTTTCCGAACATGCACCTTTTATCTGGCCCGTCTCCCCAGCAAGGAAGGAATAAGTTGTGGGTCAGCCACAGGCCAAGGATCTACACCAGGAGACCCAAGGTTAAGCCTGGATTCCAGCGCTGGAAGTGACCTTAGAGTGACTTTGCATAAGTCCCTTCCTCTTCTGTGGACCTCAGAGTTCTCAGATCCCTCCCAGCTCTGACGTTCTAAGACCCTCTGTCTTTGTCATGGGCGTCACTCCTCACTTATTTGGCTCGTCAGCGCCTCCTGCCTACCTGATGGCCTACTTCCTGGGAAATGGGCTCTGTTTCACCATCCTGGAGCCCCTCCAGAGCACACAGGTGCCCTCTGCCCGGCAGGATATGTCTGTGTGTGTGTGTGAGAGAGAGAGACAGAGAGACAAAGAGAGAAAAGGAGGGAAGAAGGGAGGGAGAGAGAGACTACAGCCAGAAAGCTTTACCAAGCTGATCTTTCAAAGTCTTCTTTAAAAAATTTATTTGCCCTGGAGAGTAATGCACTCAGTTGGAAACATTGCTCCAAATTCCCACCAAACAGGCCTCTGCTGCCACACTGACAAACACACACACAAGCACACACACACTTTCAGTCAAAACTGACCAGTTTTGTGCTCCCCAGCACCAGAGAGGGCCCTGACCTTTGCACCCACCCCTTCTTTGGCCTACCAACCCCCAAAATCTTTCAAGGCCATATGCGACATGAACCCATACCCTCTTTGGCCATAAAATGACTCATTATCTACCTGGATTCACTCCTCAAGCTCTAATATGTCACCAAGCACACTCTACCACAATCAGATCTTAAGGGTAGGAACTTCCATCTCTTTACTGTCTACCACAGAGCCTGATGTCCATTCATTCATCAAGCCCCTACAGAGTACCCACTATGTGAGAGGCAGAAGGGACAGAGTGATAAATGACTCTGCCTTCATGGAGGTCCCACCATGCCTGGTGGGGTACAGAAACCCAAGGAGCTGGCTTTGATGTGGCATGCTTACAGTGGGAAAGCCGTTGGAGCAGGAGGCATGGAGCACATTCTGGGATGAGAGTCCCCAGGAGGAGGCATTCGAGCTTGGTAGGATTCCACCAGGCAGAGAAGCCTAGGGATGGCAGAGGCACTCCAAACAGAAGCCCCAGCATGTGCAAAGGCCAAGAGGTGCTCAGCTCATGACCAGGGATCACTGGCTGGAGCCCCGAGTGTTGAGGGAAGAGGAGCCTGGGGAACAGGATTAGGCAGTGGTCAGCTGATCTTAGGCAGTTAGTGAACAAGTGAGTGAGTGAATAACACCCTTGATCATGATGCCACTAACTTGATACTGGTCCCTAGACCTATTCCCTGGTCCCTAGCAAGGACTCAGCTTGGTTTCAGGGATATGTGTAGGGCTAGGCTAGATCTCAGAATGAACCAGATGGTTTAGACACGGGACAAGCCCCCATCCCAGGAGCCATGTGGGAAGAGGCTACGAGTAGAGTGGGAAGACTGGCAAGTAGACACGCAGACCTGGGTTCTAGTCCTGCCTCTGCCACCTCCCAGCTGTGTGAGCTTGGGCAGGTGACTTGAGTTCTCTGAGCCTGCTTCCTCGTTCGATCCTATGAGGATGGTTGTGGGGACTGACTAAGGAAGCATGTCTGACAGAGCCTGGTGCAGGGTAGAAGAGGTGTGTGGAATCTGAAACTTTTGTTCAAACTCAAGTTCCAAGCTAATGTGACCATAGTTCAGAGCTTGGCAGCGGCACCATAAGATGGAATTGGCAATTTCAGATCTTTGAACATTCCAGGCAGAGCTGGCTTCAAGGGCGTGTGATGGGGTCCTATGCTCAGAAGGCCCCATGCTTGGGGCTTCAAGTTCTGTGGTTGCCACCTTGAAGTTCTTAACCATTTCTCTTTGAATTTGTGTTTCAGGAGTAACATCTGATGGAACAATTGAGCACGCCCCAGGGGAGTGGGACTCAGCCCTCATGTGTTCCTGCCTCCTGCTGCCTCCCTGGGATTGTTTCTCAGCTGCTCGCTCCCCACATGCTGGCACCCCAGAACCCATGACCTCCTCTACCCTCTGTCTGGGAGTAAATGGGTTGAGTCAGCCAGGAAGACTCACATCCCACCGTGAGTCACCCTCCACCCTCTGCAGGGGCCTCGGGGTAGGTGCAGAAAGGGTGGGTGCAGTGCACACCCAATGCTGTCTCAGAGCAGGGGGAGGAGACAATACCTGGGCACTAGGTGGGTGACTCAGCATGGGCCTCTTGCCCACCCCTCATCTAGGTACCAAGTGTATCATGGCACAGAGGTTAGAGGAGGTTGGAGGTTGATATTGGGGGGTCGCCTGTCTGCCATGGGTGGGTTGGTGGGCTGTGAGAAGGGGAGGTCGACTTCCCTAGGGCCTTGCATTTTTCCCTTGCCTCAGGCCCTACAAATCATGCAGCTGAACCTGGTTAGAATCTATGTTTCCATTTTCCCGTCCTCAGCTCAGCGTCCACGGTCCTCGTGTGACATGGCCAAATGGCTCTGAGCATCTGGTGAGCATGGTGAGATGAGGGGGGAGAGGCAATCACATCATTCGGCGCTGGGGTAGACAGCTGGTGAGGGGCATCTAAGGGACAGAGAGCCAGCGCCTCTCAAGCTTTAATGTAAATGGCAATCAACTGGGATGTTGTGAAAGTGCAGATTCTGATTCTGGAGGTCTGGGCAGGGCCTGAGATTCTGCATTTCTAACATGCTCTTGCTTCATGGACCACATTTTGAGTAGTGAAGTTCTAGAAGGCTTAACCTAGCAACAGTGTGGCCTCCAGACTGATGTCCAGTGAGCCCCTGTAGGAGCTCTTACAACAGTCAGAGGGAACGACTGCTTGGAACTGAGCCAGGAGCCCACACTATGATGACCTACCAGGACCCTGTGTCCTCGGACACTTCAGCTGATAATGTGGGAATGCTTAGTCAATGTGGTCATCAGCAGAGTAATTAAAAACTCGCCCATAAATAACCTCACTCAATCCTCACACTCTTGTCAGGCAAGTAGAGAAAGGCTGTTTTATAGATGAAGGAATGCAGGGACAGAGGATGGGGGGACGTACTCCAGGTTGCAACTGTCAAGTGGCAGAGGTAGGATCTGAACTCAGATCTGACTAAGGCCCTTCCCACTCTGCCAGCATCACTAACTTTAAGTTTGGAGGCTGGCCTAGCTGTGACTGGAAGCTGGCTCCCTGCCTGTCATGTGCCCCCCGATCCTGCAGGAGCCCGGAATGTGAGGTGTTGGGCCTGTGCCTTGGGCCCCCTGGCCAGCCTCATCTGCACCCCTAGCCAGCAGTCACCTCTGCCTTCAGCCGCTTGATATTGATCTCCCCATCCTCGATCTGCTGCTGTAGCTGCTTGGCCACTGTCTTCTCCGTCTCCACGATGTGCAGCAGGTGCAGGTACTTCTGCATCAGTGCTTCGTGCTCCCTGGCCAGGGTCTGGGAGCTGTGGACAGACAGACGTGGTAAGACACTGCCTTCTTGTCCCCCAGGGATCCAACCAGAAGTGGGGCTCCCCCACTGACTGCAATTAGGAGAAGGTCCTGACTCCCAGACTTGGTGCACAGGGCCTTGACCTGGCTGCTGTGCTGTTACGGACTGCTCTGGCCCCTTCTCCAACTCCTGTCTCACACTCTGACCTCTGGTTCCTCTAACTGATCCTGTTCTCTCCCCTCCCCCTCCAATCCACCCCACCCCCACCCCGGGCCTTTCTACAGGCTTACTCTCTTGTTAGGTGTGATGCATCTGGTGACTTTAAGTTAAAGTCAATGCTCAAATGGAACAACAAAACCTGGATGACAGGACATCTGTTTATAACATGGTTCACTGAATACTTTGAGCCCACTGTTGAAACCTACCACTCAGAGAAAGAGCTTCCTTTCAAAATATGACTGCTCACTGGCAAGTGCTGTGGTTCCCATGTAGAGACTGATGCTGGTGTGTGCCTTTCTCCACACACACACACAGAAGTTAGGAAAAGTCTTATGACTCACATAATAGAGGTCTCCCAGGAGAGCAGGTCCAGAATCTCAAGCAGCTCTGAAATGGCTTGAGGGAGCAAGGAAAGGAGCCTGGCCTGGGTTTTTATTGTGGTTGGGGGTTTTAAAGAAAAATATTCAATGACACTTGTCAAAGATGGTAAGGCATATTTTATTCAGAACCACTGTGATACGTAGAGACCACCATGATGGGATTCACAGTGGGGGAGAAACGAGATTGGGCTCGCCTCTGAATGCAGCATGGGCGAGTGGGAATTCACGGCGAAGGCAGCATGGTGGGGGTCAGGGCATGGAAAATTACTAAGAGAAAAAACAAGTGTTGGGTTACTGGCTAACCTGACCTAACAGGATTCTTACGGAACACAGGCCAGAGTGATCAGACACCACCTGAGGGATGGTGGAGGAAGAGGAGGAGCCTGAGCAGATGGCCAGGGCGATCAGACATACGGGTGTGGGTTCTGGTTAAACTGACTTAGCAAGGTTCTTGCTAAAACTGGATTTTACAAGGAAGTGCACAGACAGGCCTACAAGAAGATTCAGGAGCCTGACTAAAGTTTGGTCAAAGCAAGAAATCTTTGCCAGGGGTGAGACCAGGGCAAGAGTTCTGCACACAGACAGGGGATTGTGTGGTTGGATCCAAAGCCAATGCCAGAGAAGGGAGCCTATGGACTTTCTCCTCAGCTTGTCCAGGTGTGGACACGAGGGGAAGAGGGAGAGGAGAGGCGTAAGCTGTCAGCACACATCAAAACGTGTGGAGTCTGACCGCTCATTACAAGGACTAACATGCGTACAAAAATATGCATTCTCAATGGCTTGTTTTTATATAAACATTTTTTTTGGTTTTTATATAAGCATTCACAATGGCTTGTTTTTATATAAAGAAACACCAACAGGAAGCTCAAGAATGATCAGAACTGTGTACTGGGGGTGGCTGGAGTAACAGCGCTGGAGGGGACCCAGAAGTGTTGGCAGTGACTCTTCTGAAGTTAGACTTTTCTATCTTACAGATCTATCTAATATAAACAGAAATTTACACATACCATGTTTTCCCATTTAATAGTTTTTCTTTAATTTTAACTTTTGTACATAGGAAACCATTCTAAGATTTAATTCCTTTAGCACACTAACGGTTACAAAAGAGTAAACCAGAGGAAATGAAATTTTCATATCGCTTGCTAACTAAAAGGGCAAGGTGCATCCTAGTTTGTCCTTCCACTGTATCTCACACAGGCAGTATTTTCAGGAATCAGTGGCATATTATAACGCAACAGGGGTTTGGGTTTAGCTCCTTAAACATAGTAGGATTAGTTTGATTAGTTTTCTTCACATCAATTAAAATAGAAATTCCATTGCTTTAGCTTTTTAAATCTCAGTGTTCTCTAGGGACATGCACACGCAAACACTGATGTAAAGACGAAAACTGCACCTGTAAACTTCAACACATTCTTTTCACATCTTGAGAGTCTCTTGCCTAAAAGGGACAAAAATTCTATTTAGTTCCACAATTTTCTTGCCTTACTGACATTAGATCTCTCCATCAATTCACATTTTTAAGCCCAAGAAACTCGAAATGTTATTTGTTATATAGGAAATAAAATTACAAGGTGCTAAGGGAAACCAGAGGCACAGGGCTGCACTGTTCAATCGATACAGGAATCCAAAGCAAAGAAACACAAATATTGGAATCAGGACAGATAAGCAGCCTGCTTCCCAGGGACAGAAGGAAAGCCACATTCAGAAAGTTAAACACATTCTAAACTCTCCTGGTGGGGACAGAAGCCCTGAGTGGGTCAGTTCCTGGTGCAGGAGGGTGGGGACACCTGAGCAGCCACAGGAATGGACTCTGGGAGCTCACACACCCTCCTCCGCCCGGGGAGGAAGAGAAGGGCTCCCTCTCTCAGCTTCCACTCTCACAAGTGAGGAGACTCTCGGCAGGATGCGGTTTAAGGTTGTGACCCAAATGAACCCTAAATTCATAAACCCTAATCCAGACACAGAACTCTTGACTTCACAGACTTTCCCAATGTGCATAAATTACCCTCTGCAGGCACCTGCACTGTGGGTGCAAAACTCCACCCTACGTGTAGACACAGGCCCAAGGGGAGCACAGGGACAACCTCAGGAAGGGCAGCAACTCCCTCCCCCTGTGCAGGTGCCTTCCCAGCTTTCCAGGGCTCTGCAGCTTCTCTCAGCAGAAAGGCTCCTTCTGCAGTGGGTATGACCAGGGAGGACACCCAGGAAGAACGTGTGGGCCCTCAAGTACTTCCCTGTGCAGGCTCAAGGGGGGCTTAGCTTAGAGACCCTGACCCCAGGCTTCTGCTCCCAGTCACGTCGCTTTGGACCACAGTGATCTTGTAAATGGCACAGCCCAGTGTTTGAAGAATCCAGCAAGGTCACACAAACCCACGGTTTATGTGGAAAGGAGGGAAGAAAGTTATACAACATTTTTCTGGTACAATGAGAAAAGCCACATGTATTTATTAGTTTCAGAAAATATTATTAATTGTTATTTCCATGGCAAAACACTGTTTTATAAACAATTAATCATACTTAACACTTTTGCTGTTCAAACGTAAGCCCTGGAATTCCATTTGGAACACCCCATCCCAAAGAAAATAACTGACCTCAGAACAGGACTACACACGCTCAAGGGGGAAACCAGAATTTTTAACACATTCAATGTAATATTAGAATCTTTTATTTTTTTCTGAAGTACCTATTTCTTGCCTCTTTGGAAATATTTTATACTGCTTTTCAAGGCCACTGATTACATAAACTTTAACTTTTGAAAACCTGAAGCTCCACTAAGTGAGTAAATCTTTTCAAGGTGACAAACCCAGGGAGGAGCAGTGCTGACAGGCCAGAACACCCAAGAAAGATTGCACAGAGGAACCTCCACTCCAAGGCCTTCCCGTAGGATGTCTGTGCCAGGAGAGAGCCTGGGAGGGGCACAGGGACTTCATACGAAGGATTCCAGGCAGCCATTTTCTGCTCCCCTCTCGTGGAAAAGAGCCACAGACTCCCCAACACCCCGCTGCCTCCGCCTCCCCGCCCACGCCCCAGCGGCCTTGGCCTGTCAGGCCGGCGCCCCAGCCCCGCCAGCGCACCCCTCCCCTCTGCTCCCCTCCCCAACGCCCCGCTGCCCCCTGCCCCAGCGGCCTTGGCCTGTCAGGCCGGCGCCCCAGCCCCGCTGGCGCACCCCTCCCCTCCCCTCCCCAACGCCCCACTACCCCTCGCCGCCCCCCACCCGCCCCAGCGGCCTTGGCCTGTCAGGCCGGCGCCCCAGCCCCGCCAGCGCACCCCTCCCCTCTGCTCCCCTCCCCAACGCCCCGCTGCCCCCTGCCCCAGCGGCCTTGGCCTGTCAGGCCGGCGCCCCAGCCCCGCTGGCGCACCCCTCCCCTCCCCTCCCCTCCCCAACGCCCCACTACCCCTCGCCGCCCCCCACCCGCCCCAGCGGCCTTGTCCTGTCAGGCCGGCGCCCGAGCGCAGCGGGCGGAGTGGAAGAGCGTCCAGACCCGCAGGGAGCGGGCTGTCAGAGGCGCCGGTCTCACCACAGGCGCCGCCACCCGCTCTGCTCGAGGACCATGCTCCGCCCCGCGGCCCCGCCCCAAACCGCGCCGGCCAGTCCTGGCGGCCGAGGGCCCAGGCGAGCGCAGCCTCCCAGGCCGCCCCGCCCAGGCACGCCCTCACCCGCGTTCTTCTTTCCGCTGCCCTGGAGAATGAGCGCCACGCGACGGGCAGCCGCTGGGGCCAATCCGGCCGAGCAACGCGGGCCAGGCCGGAAGTGCAGGCAGAAGTGCGTGGGTCGCCATCTTGGCGTACGGCAGGTCCCTGCGTAGAGGGCCTGCCCGCACAGTCAGCTCCCCCGCGGTCTGGGTCGTTTGCTCTGAACACCGCAGCAGCGACCTATCGGGGCAGCGGAACAGACGCGTTTGGGCAGCGCGACCCTGGGCGGGCGCGTTGGCCGGCATTTTGCCTAGGCTCATGGGCGCAGCCATCTTGCTTTACGGCCGACGGGCAGGAGCGCGCCGCCATCTTGCCGTCCTGCAGGCCTCGGGGATCAGCTCCACGTCCCACAGAGTGTCGCGGCGAGCCCTTACCCTTGTGGCGGTCCCGCTGTGGGGTGGTGAGGAGGGGGCCGGAGCATGGCGGCGCGATAGCCTGAGGCCCGATAGCCTGAGGCCCGGGATGGTGATCGCTGTGCGGCCGCGAACTGCTCCCATCGCCGGGCAGCAGGAGAAACCGCCGTCTCCTTCCGCAGGTAACCGGCCGCTGCCGCCCAGTCAGCACCCCCGCGCGGTCCAGCCCGAGGCGTGCGGCACTTTGTCCTCGGGCCGGTCCAGCGGGTGAGTCAGCGCCGGGCGCTGTGTGGCCTTGTCTGTGCCACTGTCTCTAGTCCGGGCGCCTCGGGCCACCACGGCCACTGGCGCCCACTTTATGGCCTCCACCACCCTCTCACCCCCACCCCGCGGCCACCCTGGTCTCCACTGATTCCGGCTGGGGCCAACAATGTCGAGAAACAGGGTGTTCTGGAAACGCTCTTCCTTAGGTCACTATCTTTTTGCATTTGCTGTGACTTTTCTGCTCTTCTGATGGCATGGAGCCTGCCTTGATCTCTGCGATCAGGAATACGGCTGAGCAAATGCAGCTTGTACCTCTTTGATGGACGTCCCTCCCGGCGCTCTGTTGCTAGAAGGGTCCTGGCAGTGCAGAAGGGTCCTGGCAGTGCACAGAAAGGTGGCTCTGTGCTGGAGGTGAGTCCTGGAGAGGCATCTGACAGCATCCTGGGCGGAGCAGGGCGCAGCCCATTCCTCACGGGGAGGCTGACCCTTCTGGCCAGGCTGACCCTGTGGACTGGGACTCTGCATGTGACAGCATCCTGGGTGGAGGAGGGCACGGCCCACTCCTCACGGGAAGGCTGACCCTGCGGGCCAGGCTGACCCTGTGGACTCGGACTCTGCATGTGACAGCATCCTGGGCGGAGCAGGGTGCAGCCCACTCCTCGCGGGGAGGCTGATGGTGCGGACTCGGACTCAGCATCTGACAGCATCCTGGGTGGAGGAGGGCGCGGCCCACTCCTTACGGGGAGGCTGACCCTGCAGACTGGGCATCTGACAGCATCCTGGGTAGAGCCAGGCGCAGCCCACTCCTCACAGGGAGACTTACCCTGGGGGCTCAGGGAAGGAGCTTCTCTCTCCACCCTCTTCCTTGGGCTCCCACAGCGGGGTGAGGGGTTTGCCTTCCTCCTGGCCTGGCTCCCTTCAGGAGGGCTTCTGGAATTCAGCCAGTTCACCGAGTCCTTTGGACTCCACACTGGAGGTCCCAGAACAGTGCGCTGAAGACATTCTACTTTGAAAACCTGGCAGATCCTTTTGTTTCGTGTTGCAGGTTGTTATTGAAGTTTGAAAGACCTGAATGGCACTTGTTGTCTGTAATCTTATTGAAAGTTTACAGTGGTTTGTTCTAAGTCGGAAGTTGTTACAATCTATCCAAAGAACTAGTAACATGAGCTTGTTTCAGAGGTTAGCCACCATGCTTTCTTGACAGTTTCCTTCAGAGCCTGTGTCCCAAAAGTTTTGTTACTGTTTTTGAGAATGAGGCAAAGCACTGCAGAGAAGGCTGCTCTTGGCACGTGTGGTGGTCTAACGTGGTCTGGGGGCAAAGGAGGTGGGGGTCCTTTGGTAACTAGTCACAAAGCATTGAGAAAGGTTAGAAGGTCATGTTGCTTGAAACTCCCTGAGGACCTAGTATCCACCTGGTCTGGTCCACAGCGGCCTCAGGGGGCTAGATGACCTCAGGTGGAGCAGACAGCCCTCGGGAGAGACTCCCTCCAACCCCCCGCCCCCACCCATGTGCATAGTTTGGTCTAAATAGAGATTTTACCTTAATGAGGAGAAGAGATGATGAAGTGTCTTGGTCGGTGTCTTGCAGGGGCTGCTTGCTTTGTACAGGGAGCAGCTTTTCTCCTGGTAGTGGAAGGACAGGAGGAACACGGAACTGCAGCTCTTGGGGCTGACCTCCTCTTGGCGGCGGTCTTGCATCCTCAGCTGCTTGCGCAGAGCTGGGGCCAGGCGCCCTGCTGAGTGCCTGGGAGGCTCTGCTGGCCGACCCCTGGCCTGGCTTTGAAATGGGGGGACCAACCATCTCTGTTTTAGCAGCCCAAGTCCTGCATCCCAGGGACAGCAGGAGGTTTGGGCAGCCATGAGCTTCTAGGAACTATGTCCGGGGCTTCCTGAAGCCTTTCTTGTTGTCTTGATGCCATCCTGTGCTATCTGCCCGAGCATCTGTGTCCCTACAGGGCACTTACCACAGCCTGGGAGGAGGTCCTCCCCTTCCTTTCTTCTCTGCCCTACAGATGGTGAGCTTCTTAAGGTAGACAGTGGGTCTTTCATCTTTCTATTCCAGTAATAACTTGCAAGCAGAAGGTGCCTTAATCTTTACTAAAGAGTCCTTAAATCTTTACTAAAGGTTTAATGGGCAAAGTCGCTACAGATTTGGGTGTCCGCAGAAACACTTGTTTTGCTTTCATAGTTGATCATTTTAGGGCGAGACATTTAATTCTTTCTTTCTAATTACTTTCTCATTTATCCTTGCAGGCTCTGCATAAAGAGCTCAAAATGTGTGGTCCAGTGGTTAAAAGCTGTTCACAGGGATGACTGGACCCCACTAAGCATTCTTTCATCTGTAGCGAACATTTCAGCAAAAAAAGCTCTCGGAAAGGCTGGAGGATCAGTACTACGTGCACAAACCTGCGGCCGTGCCCTCCATCTTCCACCTGACTGAGAAGAGGGGGCTGAAGGCCCTGGCCGCCCCAGGAGAAAGGACACCAGGAAGGCCGCCGGGGGCCTGAGGGAACATGTGAGTGAGGCAGATGGGAAAGGAGCTGCAGGTTCATCGTCGTCCTCGAGGGAAAACCTGAGGGCCTAGCCGGGGTCCCGCAAGTTGAAGCGAGCCCCTCTGCAGGGTGAACCCGCAGCCAGGGCTGCCCGGGAAGCCGCCAGTCAGAAGCGGGCGCAGAATCTCTGGAAGGAACTCCAGGAGACAGTGTGGCCTCCACAGCATCAGGCAGCCAGGGAGATGCAAACACGTCTGCTGTAGATGCTGGCGATGAAACCCCCTCTTCCCAGCGAGGGGCTGCTGGGTAAGAGTGGCATTTCCGTGGGTGACTTTACCCCCAGGATCTGGGGCATGCAGATTTATTGGCTGGTTTCCTTCTTACAGTTTCTCCTCAGTGTACACTCGAGAGAGGCCATCTGTCCCCCAGAGCCTGTCGAGCGAAGGAGGCTGAAGAGAGACGCGGAGCCCAGCTGCAGCGGGACCAGCCTGAGGCCTGACGAGGGCTTGGCCCAGAGCCCCCAAGTTCATCATTCACAATGATGCCTCAGAAACCCTCCCAGAGCCCCTCCACTCCAACAGACGTCACCCCGAAGCCAGCCGCAGAAGCTGTGCAGGGCGAGCACAGCGACACCGGCCCCACGTCCCTCAGCGGGCTCATCCTGTCAGCACTGGGGGCCCAAGAACTCCTCGACTCACTGCACTCCTACTGCTTCTGCTCCCGGGGGAACAGGAGCATGGGTGCCGCCTGCAGGGGCAGGTGGAGAAGAACGGCGAGCTGAAGAGGGGCAGCCGCCGACAGCCAGGTGCAGACGCTGCAGGAGGAGCTAGATGAGCTGAAGGGAGGGGGCTCCCTGCCTTAGCAGCCTGCTGCCCCCAGCCAAGGTCAGTCCCGGGGCTCGGGGCTCCCCCACTGCCTGCTCATCATGAGGGGTTTCCTGCTATGCAGCAGACGGCCCCTGAGCACTTCTGTGTGCAGCATGCCTGCTGCTGTCTTGGGAGAAGGCTCTGCTGGTAGCCGCCCTTCGTAGACAGGGAGCCCAGGTTGCAGAGCTCACCCCGCTTGCTCTAGGGCACTGGAGAGGCAGCGGTAGCTGTCAGGGTTTAGCAGGTGGGAAAGGAGGCATTGCAGGTCAGCTGTGAAAGCCAGACCTACCCAATGAATGGTGCCTGGATGGTTGGTTTTCCACTTGAACAGGAGAAAGTCAGCTTCTGTTGCATCTCTCACACAAATGTAAATTCCAATGAGTTAGGATCTAAATGTGAAATAATATCGACATAATAAACTATTAGAAAAGTTATGGGAGACTCTTAAAGTAATGGGGAGGTTCTTTCCATTCATGTTTTTAATTAATTAATTTTATTGATGTTTTAATAGTTTATAACATTGTGAAGTTTGGGGTTGTACATTTTTGTTTGTCCATCACCATATATATGTCTCCCTTCACCTCTTGTGCCCACCCCCCACCCCCATTGCCCCTGGTAACACAGTAAACCATGTGTTGGTTTACATTCCACATATGAGTGAGATCATACAGTGTTTGTCTTTCTCTTTCTGGCTTATTTCACTTAACATAATACCCTCCAGGTCCATCCATGTTGTTGCAAATGGGACGGTTTTGTCTTTTTTTATGGCTGAGTAGTATTCCGTTGTATATATATACCACATCTTCTTGATCCAATAGTCAGTCGAGGGACACTTAGGTTGCTTCCACTTCTGGGCTATGGTGAATAATGCTGCAGTGAACATAGGGGTGCATAAGCCTCTTTGGATTGTTGATTTCAGGTTCGTTGGATAGATTCCCAGTAGTGGGATGGCTGGATCATAGGGCATCTCTATTTTTAATTCTTTGAGGAATCTCCATACCGTTTTCCATAGAGGCTGCACCACTTTGCATTCCCACCAGCTGTGTATGAGGGTTCCTGTTTCTCCACATCCTCTCCAACATTTGTTGTTTTTGTCTTGGTGATTATAGCCATTCTAACGGGTGTGAGGTGATATCTTAGTGTTGTTCTGATTTGCATTTCCCTGATGATTAGTGATGTTGAACATCTTTTCATGTGCCTGTTGGCCATCTGTATATCGTCTTTGGAGAAGTGTCTGTTCGTTTCCTCTGCCCATTTTTTGATCAGGTTGTTTGTTTTTTTGGTGTTCAGTTGTGTGAGTTCTTTATATGTTACAGAGATCAACCCCTTGTCAGATGTATGTTTTGCAAATATTCTCTCCCAGCTGGTGGGTTGTCTGTTCATCTTGATTCTGGTTTCGTTTGTCTTGTAGAAGCTCTTTAATCTGATCAAGTCCCACTTGTTTATTTTTTCCTTAGTTTCCCTAGTCTGGGTAGGCATGTCATCCAAAAAGATTCCTCTATGACCAATGTCAAATAGTGTGTTCCTTATATTTTCTTCTGCGAGTTTTATAGTTTCAGGTCTCACCTTCAGGTCTTTGATCCATTTTGAGTTAATTTTTGTGAATGGCGGTAGCAGATGGTCCACTTTCATTCTTTTGCATGTGGCTGTCCAGTTTTCCCAACACCATTTATTGAAGAGACTTTCCTTTCTCCATTGTATGTTCTTAGCTCCTTTGTCAAAAATTAGCTGTCCGTATATGTGTGGTTTTATTTGTGTACTTTCAATTCTGTTCCATTGATCTGTGTGTCTGTTTTTGTACCAGTACCATGCTGTTTTGATTACTATTGCTTTGGAGTATGTTTTGAAGTCAGGGATTGTGATGCCTCCAGCTTTGTTCTTTTTTCTTAGGATTGCTTTAGCTATTTGCGTCTTTTGTTGCCCCATATGAATTTTAGTATTCTTTTTTTTATTTCCGTGAAGAATGTCATTCAGATTCTGATTGGGATTGCATTGAATCTGTGGATTGCTTTAGGTAATATAGACATTTTAACTATGTTTATTCTTCCAATCCACGTGCATGGGATATCTTTCCATTTCTTTATGTCGTCATCGATTTCTTTCAATAATGTCTTGTAGTTCTCATTGTATAGGTCTTTCATCTCCTTGGTAAGATTTATTCCTAGATATTTTATTCTTTTTGATGCAATTGTAAATGGTATCATCTTTTTGAGTTCTCTTTCTGTTAGTTCATTATTAGCATACAGAAATGCAACAGATTTTTGCAGATTGATTTTGTACCCTGCAACTTTGCTGTAGTTGTTGATTATTTCTAATAGTTTTCCAATGGATTCTTTAGGGTTTTCTATATATAAAATCATGTCATCTGCAAATAGTGAGAGTTTCACTTCTTCGTAACCTATTTGGATTCCTTTTATTCCTTTTTCTTGCCTAATTGCTCTGGCCAAAACCTCCAGTATGTTGAATAGGAGTGGTGAGAGTGGGCAGCCCTGCCTCGTTCCTGTTCTCAGAGGAATGGCTTTCAGTCTTTCCCCATTGAGTATGATGTTGACTGTGGGTTTGTCATAAATAGACTTTATTATGTTGAGGTACTTTCCTTCTACACCCATTTTGTTGAGAGTTTTTATCATAAATGGATGTTGTATCTTGTCAAATGCTTTCTCTGTGTCTATTGAGGTGACCATGTGGTTTTTATTCTTTGTTTTGTTGATGTGATGTATCACGTTGATTGATTTGCGGTTGTTGAACCATCCCTGCGTCCCTGGTATAAATCCTACTTGATCATGGTGTATGATCTTTTCAATGTATTGCTGTATTCGGTTTGCCAATATTTTGTTGAAGATTTTTGCATCTATGTTCATCAGCGATATTGGCCTGTAATTTTCCTTCTTTGTATTGTCTTTGTCTGGCTTTGGTATCAGGGTGATGTTGGCCTCGTAGAATGACTTAGGAAGTGTTCCATCTTCCTCTATCTTTTGGAATAGTTTGAGAAGGATGGGTATTAAATCTTCTTTGAATGTTTGGTAAAATTCACCGGAGAAGCCATCTGGTCCTGGACTTTTATTTTTTGGGAGGTTTTTGATTACTATTTCAGTCTCTTTACTTGTGATTGGTCTATTCAGATTCTCCATTTCTTCTTGGTTCAGTTTTGGGAGGTTGTATGAGTCTAAGAATTTATCCATTTCTTCTGGATTGTCCAATTTGTTGGCATATAATTTCTCATAGTATTCTCTTATAATCCTCTGTATTTCCGTGGTATCCATTGTAATTTCTCCTCTTTCATTTCTAATTTTATTTACTTGAGCCCTTTCTCTTTTTTGCTTAGTAAGCCTGGCTAAGGGTTTGTCAATTTTGTTTATCTTCTCAAAGAACCAACTCTTTGTTTCATTAATCCTTTCTACTGTTTTTTTGGTCTCAATTTCATTTATTTCTGCTCTGATTTTTATTATTTCTTTCCTTCTGCTGACTTTGGGCTTTGTTCTTTTTCTAGTTCAATTTAAGGTTGCCTATTTGGGCTTTTTCTTGTTTGTTAAGGTGGGCTTGTATCGCTATGTGTTTCCCTCTCAGGACCGCTTTTGCTGCATCCCATGTGGTTTGGTATGGCATATTTTCATTTTCATTTGTTTCCAGATACTTTTTGATTTCTCCTTTAATTTCATCAATGATCCATTGGTTGTTCAGTAGCATGTTGTTTAATCTCCACATTTTTGTCACTTTCCCAGTTTTTTTTCATGGTTGATTTCCAGTTTCATAGCATTATTGTCTGAAAAGATGCTTGTTATGATTTCAATCTTCTTAAATTTATTAAGGCTTGCTTTGTTTCCCAACATATGGTCTATCCTTGAGAATGTTCCATGCGCGCTTGAGTAGAATGTGTAGTCAGCTGTTTTTGGATGGAGTGCTCTGTATATGTCTTCTAGGTCCATCTCATCCAGTTTTTCATTTAAGTCTACTATTTCTTTATTGACTTTTTGTCTGGATGATCTATCCATTGATGTAAGTGGGGTATTAAGATCCCCTCCTATTATTGTGTTGTTGTTAATGTCTCCTTTTAGGTTTGTTAATAGTTGCTTCATGTACATTGGTGCTCCTATGTTGGGTGCATATATATTTATAAGTGATATGTCTTCTTGGTGGAGTGTCCCCTTTATCATTATATATTTCCCTGCTTTGTCTCTCTTAACCTGTTTTATCTTGAAGTCTACTTTCTCTGATATGAGTATGGTAACACCTTCTTTCGTTTGTTTGTCATTAGCTTGGAGTATTGTCTTCCATCCTTTCACTCTGAGGCTGTGCTTGTCTTTAGAGCTGAGATGTGTTTCCTGGAGGCAGCATATTGTTGGGTCTTGCTTTTTAAACCATCCTGCCACTCTGTATATTTTGATTGGAGAGTTCAATCTATTTACATTTAGGGTAATTATTGATATATGAGGGCTTAATGTTGCTGTTTTGTCACTTATTTTCTGGTTCTTTTGCATTTCCCTTGTTTCTTGTCCCATTTGTTTCGGACTGCCAATTCAGTTTTGGTTCTTCTGTCTTATGACTCTTCTAGTTTTCTCATTGTTTATCATATGTGATTTTGTGTTGATTATTTGTTTAGTGGTTACCTTGAGGTTTGTATAAAAAATCTTGTGTATGAGATAGTCCATTATCTGATGGCCTCCTATTTCCTTATACTAAGTCAATTCAATCACTTTCCTCTTTGCCTTCTAAGTCGTTCTTGTTATACCTTATTCTATCTTGTGTTGTGGTTGTGTGTTTACAGTGATAAGGTTAAATTTATTTTTGGTGAATTCCTTCCTTTGATCTTTGATTTTGGTATTTAAGTGGTTGCTAACCTATTCTGGTAAAGATCTACTATTTTTCTGAGTTTGTCTACCTATTTTTCTCCTTGCTCCAAGCTTTGTATTCCCTTTCTCTTCTTTTTTTCAGGCCTGAGGGCCTTCTTGAGTATTTCTTGTAGTGGGGGGTCTCGTGGCCATGAACTCCCTTAGCTTTTGTTTATCTGGGAAAGTTACTGTTTCTCCATCATGTTTGAAGGATATTTTTGCTGGATAAGACTATTCTTGGCTGAAAGTTTTTGTTTTTAAGTATTTTGAATACATCATTCCAGTCTCTCCTAGCCTGTAAAGTTTCTGTTGAGAAATCCGCTGAGAGCCTGATGGGAGTTCCTTTGTACGTTATCTTTGGTTTTTGTCTAGCTGCCCTTAATATTGTTTCTTTGTCATTGACTCTGGCTAGCCTTACCACTAGATGTCGTGGAGTGGGCCTTTGCCTGTTGACATATTTAGGTAATCTGTTGGCTTCGCTTACTGGTATTTCCTGCTTCTTCCCCAGATTTGGGAAGTTCTCAGCTATTATTTCCTTGAATAGGCTCTCTGTTCCTCTTTCCCTCTTTTCTCTCTCAGGAATACCTGTAACTCTTATGTTACATTTCCTAATAGAGTCAGATATTCCTCGGAGACTTTCTTCATTTCTTTTTAGTCTTAGTTCTCTCTCCTCTTCCATCTGGAGCATATCTGTATTCCTATCCTCTATAATGCTAATTCTTTCCTCCATGTTGTCAGCTCTGTTCTTTAAAGATTCCAGGTTCTCCTTTATCTCCTCCATTGTGTTCTTCATCTCCATCAGCACTGATTGGTTTTTCTTTATGATTTCAATCTCTTTTGTGAAGAAACTCCTAATCTCATTGAATTGTTTGTGATGTCTTGTATTTCATTGAGTTTTTTAATGATAGCTATTTTGAAATCTCTGTCGTTTAGGTTATGGATTTCTGTGTCTTCAGCGTTGGTTTCTGGGTGCTTGTCATTTTCCTTCTGGTCTGGTGATTTCCTGTACCATTGCATTGTGGTTCCTGTATTGGCTTTGTTTTTCCTCATCCTGGAAATATCTGGTTGCAATTTCCACCCGCTGCCACTGTGTGGGGGTAAAGGGCTGTGTAATCTGTGCCCCCTGCACTCTGCCCTAGCTGTTCGCTTTGATCCGCAGGGTCCAGCTTGCGGGCGGGGGAGGTGCTCTCTCTTTTGCCTGCTGGGTCCGTGGTGTGGGGGGCTTCTCGTTCGCCCCTCGGTATCCGCTCTCCTGGGGTGCTCAGATGTTGATGGTACCCCGTAGCAGTTCTGAGTACTCTGTGTGGGAGTTTCCCACTGGCGGAGAGAGCCGGAAGGGCTATGGTTTCCCCGCAGAGGGCTGCCCCTATCCCCTCACTGGGAGCCATGTGGACTGGGATCGCTGATCTGATGGGGAGGGAGAAGAGTTCTCCTTACCTCTCCTCACTTCCTCTGGGGGCCTAGCACGTTCCTCTCTGAGATGTGCAGCAGTGTGGATCTTTCTGATCTTGCTTTTCACTGTCTAGGATTCTGTTGTTGGTCTGTGACTGTTCCTTTTGTTGTATCTTATCGGGGGAAGAGTTTACGGGAAAGCTCACTCCGCCGTGACGCTGACGTCACTCCTCCCATTCATGTTTTAATGAATATCCTTGAACTGAAGTCATTTCGAATATTTTAATAATTTCTTTAAAATTTTAAACATCTGTTTGAGTAGAATACGTTCACTTTTGTAAAAATTAAAACTACAGAAATATATAAACTAAGAAGTGTAAAAACTCCTATTTCTCACCTATCTCCCAACTTTTGTCCTTGTCCATGGTAAAATTTGGTGTGTCATCTCCTAGACTGTTTCCTGTGCTTTACATACATATTTCTCCACCTGTACAAATAGGTTAGATATATTTTTGATGTATTTATTGGCTATGTTTCTGATTTTCCCACTCTTTTACAGTTTAGTAGTTGTAAACATTGGTTTCTCGATATTCCTTACGTACTGAGGGTACCATCTTTTGCCTGTTATACATCCATGGAAAACATTTCCCTACCACATTGTTTATTTATTGATTGATTTGTTTGTTTCTTTCTTTCTTTGTTTTTTTGCTAACATCTGTCAATCCTCCTCTTTTTGCTGAGGAAGACTGGCCCTGGGCTAACATCCATGCCCATCTTCCTCCACTTTATATGGGACGCCACCACAGCATGGCTTGATAAGCAGTGCATCGGTGCGCGCCCGGGATCCGAACCCCAGGCCACCACAGCAGAGTGCATGCACTTAACCCCTACGCCACTGGGCTGCTCAGCCACATTGTTCATTTAATCTGGATCAGTGCTTGTCTTTCCAGATGTCAGTAACACGTCAGGTGGGAAATGGCTCTATGTGACAGGCTGTTCAGGACCTCCTGGACCCCCGGGGCAACAACCATTAGGACAACACAAAGCTAGAAACAAAACCCATCCCGCGTGTTTCCAGATGCATCCTGGGGGAAGGACAGCTCCAGTTGAGGACCGCTGATGTCCTGGTCAGAGTTATCTGCTATGTTCTCCTATCACGTTAAAGCTGTTTCTGTAGTTTGTCATACCTGATGGTACAGTTTGGTGCCTTTGTCTGTTCCTCTTGGTCAGACTGCGCAAGGTTTCTCACTGTTACAGGTCTTTCCAGACAGCCAGCCCTTGACTCCATTGCTCAGGTCTACGTTGTTGTTCCTGCCTCGTGAATCCTCGCTTCGTTCTTCTGTCTTTGGTTTTATTGTGGTGTTGTTCTGGCTCCTGGAGGGAAGTGCTCAGCTTCTTCGTGTACAGGTGATATTCCCTGATACCTGCAGTGGAGGCTGTGTCCCTTCGTCTGTCCCTTTGTCCCCATGCCATGGATTTGCCTCATGCTGCTCTCCTTGCTGTTCATTTCTAAAGAGTTTGTCTGTCTGTCTGGATCCGCCCTTTAACCTGAGAGATTTAGAAGAGTGTGGACAGATTTTCAAGTGGATAGGTTGAGGGAGGGGAGCCAATATTTTGTGATTATTTTTTACTTTTATTGCTTGAAGGTCCAGTAATATGGTCACTTATAGATTTCTGCTTTGTGGACAATTTAGAGATTTCATTGTGGCTTAGCACACAGTCCATTGTGGTGATTGTTTCATTGTGGTTTGAGGAGAATGCATCCTCTCCACTAGTTGCTTACGTTGTTGTCCCTCGGGCTGAGGCCAGATCTAGCTTTTTTGTGTTCGTCAACAGATCTGTTTCCTAACTTACTGTATCACTTGACCTGTGGATTTCTTTTTTTTTTTTAATTTTTATTTATTTATTTATTTATTTTTCCCCCAAAGCCCCAGTAGATAGTTGTATGTCATAGCTGCACATCCTTCTAGTTGCTGCATGTGGGACACGGCCTCAACATGGCCGGAGAAGCGGTGCGTCGGTGCGCGCCCGGGATCCGAACCTGGGCCGCCAGCAGCGGAGCGCACGCACTTAACCGCTAAGCCATGGGGCCGCCCCATGACCTGTGGATTTCTAAGAGAGGTAAGGTAGGTTTCCCTGTGATTCTGGAGGTGCCTGTGTCTTCTTGTTTGTCCAGTTTTGCTTTATGTTTCAAGACCATATTGTTGGGTGCATAAGTGTTCCTGACAGCAACACAGAAAACCCCTTTTTGTCCATTTAAAATCTTATTTCTTTATCTCCTCATTTTCAACCATATTATATCCCTTTATTTTATGACTATATTTCAACTCAACTTGAGAGCCTTCGTCTTTTTATAGAGCAATTTCCTCCATTCGCAATCGTGATTATTGATAAACTGGAAGTTGAGTCTACCATTTAATTTAATTTTTAATTTGTTAGGTTTTCTCATGATTTTTCTATTCTTCTAGTGGGTGTCTTTCAGCTTTTAGGAACAACAGTTTCTGCCTTTCTTTCTGGAAATGGTTAGAGTTGATCAGTTCCTGTGTTCTACACTCTCAGCTCCTCACCTTCCACTCCCCAGCTTGAGACTGTCTGATCACAGTTCTGTGTTCTTATTTTCCCCATCAAGCAACCATGGTTGGGTGTAAGTATACGTTTTATCGGTTACTTTGTTCACCACTATTTATTGTATGCAAATTTTTCCTCCTTTTTGGAAATATTTGATGCTATTTTGGAACTCATATGACAGTGAAATTTTGAGAGGAGTCGAGTCTGAGATACTCCTTAGGTGCTGATGCTGGGGAGCTAGCACCTAAGCTCTTGAAGTTGCATCGGTGTGTCTGCAGAGTGAGGATGAGGTCAGAGATGTTTAAAAACGTGGAATTGAATGAGGTTTCCTGGAGACACTGCAGCTGTGGAAGGGCCCCGGGCCCAGCCTAGGAGCAGGCAGTGTTTGCAGAGGTGTAGCTGAAGAGGGTCCAGGAAAGGGGACTGAAATGGTGGAGCATGAGGTTGCAGGAGCCACGAGGGGAAAAGGGTATTGCAGAAAGGAGGGGTGCTCAGCTGGGTGGGATACAGCTCTGATCAGAATGGAGAGAAGATGGCTGGACTTGGCCACGTGGGATCACTGGTGACCTCAGTCTCCTTGAGAGGGTGGGAATGAAGCTGGGTCTAGAGTGGGGGAAGGGGAGCCATGGGAGGGCAGTAGGGATGAGGCCCTTTACTTAAGAGGTTTCGCCATGAAGGGGAGTCGGGCAAGTGGACAGTAGCCAGAAGGGAGCATGGGTCCAAGGGAGAGTTTGTTTGTAAGGTGGAGATGAGCTAGCAGGTGCTGCAGGGAGGACCAGATGGAGAGGAGGAGGCTGAGGGCCCGGGAGGAGCGTGCTGGGCCCTGAGGAGGTGCAGGGCTGGGCTCCGCCGCCTGGGGAGGCGCAGAGAGCAAGAGGACAGCTGTGCTAGTGGAAAGGGTGCCCTGCGCCTCTGCTCCTGTATTCCTGGAGCGTGAGGTGGGCAGTGGCTGGGAGTGGAGGGGCGATGCAGGAGGTGTTAGGTGAGCGGCAGGGGGAAGAGGGGGAGGAAGAGAGGGCGCCCTGGCTGGGTCTCCATGGCCCACCCAGAGCCCCCCACTGGGGTCCCCGGTCACCAGCTGTTGTCTCTCTTTGATGTCTTCCTCAAATTTTGGCTCTCTTGATGGTTCCCAGGGCTATTATGAATTTGTTCATCAATGAAGGAATCTTTCGGTCATTTTTTAGGGATTTTATGTCAGAGGGGCTCTACATATGTTTATTCAGTCCATCATCTTTACCCAATCACTTTGTTTTTGGACAGAGTCCATACAACAGAGCAGCCGGGCCAGTGGCCTGCGGGTTCCAGGGTTCGGGGGGTTTGCCCTCCAGAAAGCCGGTGCTGATTGGCATTCTCACAGGACGTGGTGCTCTGTCCCTGAGCCCGCTCTAACTCTGGGTGTCTCGACGTTGTAAATCCTGGGGCAGTTCTGTCAGGGCCCATCGTTGGCATTTCTGTGACCAGTGAGGGTGAACATTTTCCTTGTTCATTATCAGTCACTTGCCTGACTGTGCTGTCGCCTGCCTTGCTCACTGAGCTCCAAACCTTCCTGGTGGAACCAGGACGTTCACTCTCTATCCAGTGTGATTGCACGTTCCCTCAGTGTGCCCCTTGAGTACTTGCTTCAAAAATATCTGCTTTCTTCATATTCTTTGATTCCTTGTATATATAATCTAGATTTAATCTGGAGCTTTAAAAATGTTTTATTGTGGAAAACCTTGAACATTCACAAATTAAACAGAAAAGTGTGATAGCCCCCCATGTCCCCATTACCCAGCTTCAACATTTATCAGTGTTCTGATATTCTTGTTTCGTGCGTATTTCTACCCACTCCCTACCTTCCATTGATTAATTTTTAATTAATAGATTGTTTTTTAGGAAAGTTTTAGATGGACAGAGAAATTTAGCAGATAGTGCAGAGCATTTCTCCCTCCTCCCCTGCGGTTTCCCCTACTGTTAACATCTTGCATGACCACCTGTGTTAGTGCGGTTCATTCCTCACAGGTGAGGAGCTGATGCTGCTACAGTGTTCGTAACCAAGTCCGTAGTTTACATTAAGGTTCGCTGTCTCGCTGTCATGTACTTGGAATTTGACAAATGCATAATCTCATGTGTCCACCACGACAGTATCCCACAGAAGAGTTGGATTGCCCTAAAAGTCCGTGTGCTCTGCCTCTTCGTTCCTTGCCTCCCAACTCCTGGCAACACTGATCTTTATAGTGTTTCTATACTTTTGCCTTTTCTAGAATGTCGTGTAATTGGAATACATGAAAACTATGGAACAGAGTATATAGCCTTTTCAGGTTGGCTTCTTTCACTTATCAATATGTATTTAAGGGTCCACTATGTCTTTTTGTGGCTTAATAGCTCATTTCTCTTTTTTTTTTTCCCTTTTTGTATATTGAGTTAAAATATACATAACAAAAAAGTGTGCCATCTTAACCATTTTTAAGTGTACACTTCAGTGGCGTTAAATACATTTACACTATTGTACAGTCATCACCACCATTCATCCCCATAACTCTTATAAATCTGAAACCCTATACCTATTAAACAATAACTCTCCCTTCTCCCCTCCCCCCATCCCTTGGCAGCCACCATTCCACTTTGTATCTCTTATGATTTTGACTACTCTCAGTTCCTCGTGTAAGTGGAATCATACAGTATTTATCTTTTTGTGACTGGCTTATTTCTGTTAGCATAATGTCCCCGAGGTTAATCCATGTGTGGCATATTGCAGAATTTGCTTCCTTTTTAAGGCTGAATAATGTTCCTTTGTGTGGATATACTACATTTTGTGTATCCATTCATGCGTCAGTGGACACTTGGGTTGCTTCCACGTTTTCGCTATTGTGAACAATACTGCTATGAACATGGGTGTACAAATATCTCTTCAAGGCTGTGCTTTCAGATCTTTTGGATGTATCTCCAGAAGTGGAATTGCTGGATCACGTGATAATTCTATGTTCAATTTTTTGAGGAACATCCATACTGTTTTCCATAGCGGCTGCACCATTTTACGTTCCTGTCAACAGTGTACCAGGGTTCTAATTTTGCCGCACCCTGGCCAACACTTGTTGTTTTCTGTCTTTTCCATAGCACTCATTTTAGTGGGTGTGAGGTGGTGTCTCATTGTGGTTTTGATTTTCATTTCCCTAATAATTAGTGGTGTTGAGCATCTTTTCATGTGCTTATATGACATTTGTAAGTCTTCTTTGGAGAAATGTCTCTTCAAGTCCTTTGCCCATATTTGACTTGGCTTGTTTTTTAGTTGTTTAGTTTTAGGACTTCTCTGTATATTCTGGATATCAGTCTCTTGTCAGAAACATGATTTGCAAATATTTTCTCCCTCTCTTGGGTTGCCTTTTTACTCTGTGGACAGTGCCTCTTGATGTACCAACTTATAAAATTTTCATGGAGTCCAATTTGTCCATTGTTTTTCTTTCGTTACCTGTACCTTTGGTGTCATATCCAAGAAATCATTGCCAAGTCCGCTGTCGTGAAGATTTTGTCCTATGTTTTCTTCTAAGAGTTTTCGTGTTTGAGGTCTTACATTTATGTCCTTGATCCATTTTCAGTTAATTTTTGTATATGGTGTTGGATGGGGTCCAGCTTCAATCTTTTGCATGCGGATATCCAGTTTTCCCAGCACCATTTGTTGAAAAGAAACCTTTCTCCGTTGCGTGGTCTTGGCACCCTTGTGAAAAATCACTTGACCGTATATGTGAGGCTTTGTTTCTCGGCTCCCTATTCTATGCCATTGGTCTCTATGTCTGTCTTTATGCGAATACCATACTGTTGATTACTGTAGCTTTGTGGTAAGTTTTGAAATCAGGAAGTGTGAGTCCTCCAGTTTTGTTCTTTTTCAGGATTGTTTTGGCTATTATGAGTCCCTTGAGAGTCCATGTGAATTTTAGGATGGGTTTTTCTATTTCTGCAAAAAAAATCATTAGGATTTGGATAGGGATTACATTGAATCTATAGATTGCTTTGGGTAATATTGACACTTTACAATAGTAAGCCTTCCAATCCATGAACATGGGATATGTGTCCATTTATGTATGTCTTCTTTAATTTCTTTCTGAAATGTTTTGTAGTTTCTATGGTGCAAGCCTTTCACCTCCTTGGTTAAGTTAATTCCTAAGCATGTTATTCTTTCTGATACTATTATAAATGAATTGTTTTTGTAATTTCCTTTTCAGAGAGCTCATGGTTCGTGTATAGAAATGCAACTGATTTTTGTGTTGACTTTGTATGCTGCTACTTTCCTGAATTCGTGTTAGGTCAAACGGCTTTTTTTTTTTTTTTTTTGTGAGGAGATCAGCCCTGAGCTAACATCCGCCAATCCTCCTCTGTTTTTTGCTGAGGAAGACGGCCCTGGGCTAACATCGGTGCCCATCTTCCTCCACTTTATATGGGACGCCGCCACAGCATGGCCTACCAAGCAGTGCGTCGGTGCGCGCCCGGGATCCGAAGCAGCGAACCCCGGGCCGCCGCAGCGGAGCGCGCGCACTTAACCGCTTACGCCACCGGGCCGGCCGCAGGTCAAACGGCTTTTTTGTGGAGTCTTTCGTGTTTTCTACATATGAGATGATATCGTCTTCCAACAGAGACCATTTTACTTCTTTCTTTCCAATTTGGAAGGCTTTTATTTATTTATTTTTATTGCCTCATGGTTCTGGCTTGAACTTTCAGTACTGTGTTGAATAGAAATGGTGAAAGTGGGCATCCTTGCCTTGTTCCTGATCTTAGAGGAAAAGCTTTCAGCCTTCTGTCATTGAGTATTATGTTTGCTGTGTGTTTTTCATATATGGTTTTTGTTATGGTGAGGCACTTTCCTCCTATTCTAGTTTGTTGAGTGTTTTATCATGAAAGGGTGTTGAATTATGTCAAATGGTTTTTCTGCATCCATTGAGATGGTCATGTTTTTTCCCCTTCATTTTATTGATGTGGTATATTACACTGATCGATTTTTCTATGTTGAACTCCCGTTGTATACCAGGAATAAATTTCACTTGGTCGTAGTGTATAATTCTTTTAATACGCTGTTCAATTCAGTTTGCTAGTACTTTGTTGAGGATTTTTGCATCTATGTTCATCTGGTGTAATGGTCTGTAATTTTATTTTCTTTTAGTGTCCTTGTCTAGTGTTGGTATCAGGGTAATGCTGGCGTCGTAAAATGAGTTTGGAAGTGTTCCCTCTTTTTCAACATTTGACAGAGCGTAAGAAGGCTTGTTTTTAATACTTCTTTATAGGTTTGGTAGAATTCACCAGTGCAGTCATCTGGTCCTGGGTTGTACTTTGTTGAGAGATTTTTTTTTTAGATTTCTTGAAATATTAGTCACATATAACATATGTAAGTTTTCGTGTTCAAAATGATGATTTGTGAAAGGATTACCACAGTACAGTGAGTTAGCACCTCCATTCCCTCCCATAATTAACTTCTTTCTTCTAGTCATCACTTTTTTTTTTTTTTTGGTTTTTTTTTTCCCCTTTTCTCCCCAAAGCCCCAGAAGATAGTTGTACATCATAGTTGCACATCCCTCTAGTTGCTGTATGTGGGACGCAGCCTCAGCATGGTCGGACAAATGGTGTGTCGATGCGCACCCGTGATCCTAACCTGGGCCGCTGGTAGCGGAGCACACGCATTTAACTGCTAAGCCCTGGGGCTGGCCCAGCTGCTATTTTTTTAAGTAAACTTTCTTTTCCTTTCTCCCTGTCTTCTCTTCTGGTACTTTAATAATGCTTATCTGTTTCTTTTCACGGTATCCCGTAATTCACACTGCCTTTCCCCGTTCCCATCCATTCCTTTTTTACTTTTTGCTTCTTTGACTGGATGATTTCAAATGACACATCTTCTAGTTCACTAATTATTTCTTGTACATGGTTGAATCTGATTTTGAAGCTTGCTATTGAATTTTTCAGTTTAGTCATTGTGTTCTTCAACTCTAGAATTTCTGTTTGTTTTTCCTTAAAGATTTCTGTTTCTCTGTTGAACTTCTCACTTGCTCATGTGCTGTTTCCTTATTTCATTTAGTAGTCTATCTGTGTTTCCTTATAGTTTTATGAGTTTCTCAAAGAGGGTTGTTCTGAAGCCTTTGTCACATAGTTCCTATATCTCCATTTCTTGGTCGGTCATTGGAGTTTTATTCTTTTTCTTTGGTGGTGTCATGGGTCTTTGAGTATTCATGATCCTTGTGGCCTCCATTGGTGTCTGCAAATTTGAAGAAGTAGGCACCTCTTCCACTCTTTACAGACTGGCTTTAGCAAACCAAAGCCTTCACAGTCAGCCCATCTAGGGGTCCTGGGTAGGCCATCTGGTGGTGTCCAGGGGCAGGCTTGCTGCTGGAGTCCTTGGGCAGCCTGGTACTGGGGTGAGTGGAGAGCTTGGGTCCACGGTATTGTGTCTGGCCCTGGGCACAGCTGGGACCCTGAGTTCATGAGTAGCTCCACTGGAGCCTGGTTTGGCAGGTCCTGATTGAGAGCCTGCAGCCACAGGAGTCATCCAGGGCCATGGGAGTTGGCCAGTGCTGGGATGATCTGAGAGCCTTGGTTCACGGGAGCCTGCCAGGAGCCTGGCGCCATGAGAGACAGCTTGTGCTGGGGTAGGCCAGAAGTCTGGATTCCTGGGAGCCTGCTGGGGGCCTGGTGCCACAGGAGCTGCCTGAGGCTGCAGGAGCCAGCAGGTGCTGGGTCAAGATGGAAGCCTGGGTGCATGGGAGCCTGCTGGTGCCTGGTGCCGTGGGAGCTGCCTAGGGCTGCCTGAGTCAGCAAGCACCTGGGTGAGCAGGGGGCCTGGTTTTTGGGAGCCTGCCAGGAGCCTGGTTCCATGAGAGCTGTCTACAGCTGCTGGAACTGGCAGGTGGTGTGGTGAGCCATGGGCCTGACTTCCCAGTAGCCCTGAGGGAGCCTGATGCCATGGAATCTACCTGGGGTTGCTGGAGCCGGTAAGTGCTGCAGTGATCTGGGGTCCTGGGTTTGTGGGAGCCCACTGCGTGCCCTGTTGCGGAAGCTGCCTGTGGCTGTGGGTGCTGCCTGTGGCTGCCTGGAGTAGGCAGGAACTTGGGTGAGCAAGGGTCTGGATTCACCAGAGCCCACCAGGAGCCTGGTGCCAAGGACACCACTTGTGGTCACAGGAGCCACCTTGGGCTGTTTAAGATGGCAGCCCCTAGGCTGAGATGGGGCCCTGGGTTCCCAGGAGCATGGTGGGAGCCTGGTGTCAAAGATGCTGCTTGAGGCCACCAGAGCTGGCATGCTCCAGGGTGAGCCAGGGGCCTGGATTTGCAGAAGCCTGCAGGGAGCCAGCTAGGTCCACGGGAGTCAGCCTGGGGCTGGGGCAGGCTGGCTCAGGGGTCTGGTGAAGTCGGGCATTCACTTTACTCTCCTTTCGTTGGGAGGTGTTTGATTACTCATTCAGTCTGCTTGTTTGTTACTGGTCTGTTCAAGATTTCTGTTTCTCCATGATTTAGCCTTCATAGGTTGTTTCTAGGAATTTATCTATTTTGTCTAGGTTACCCAATTTGTGAGTGTACAGTAGTTCAGAATAGTCTCTTCTGATCTTTTTCTTTCTGAAGCATCAGTTGTAATGCCTCCTCTTTCATTTCTGATTTACTTTATTTGAGTCATCTCTCTTCTTTTTCCTCGATATTCTATCTAAGGGTTTGTCAATTTTATTTTTTTCCAAAAACTCAAGTCTTACTTTTATTGATCTTTCATACTCTCTTTCATTTTTTCCCTCTCTCTTTTTGGTGACTTCCATCCTTCTGCTAACTTTGGGTTTCATTTTTTCTTTTTCTAATGCTGTGCGTTGTAAGTCAGGTTGTTTCTTTGACATCTTTCTTCTCTTATAATGTACAAGATTATCACTACAAACTTTGCTCTTAGTACTACTTTTGCTGCATCCTGTAAGTTTTGGTGGTTTTATTTTTGTTTTTGTATTTCTGGAGCTATTTTCTAATGTCCGTTTTGATTTCTTCTTTGATCTAGTGGCTGTTTAAGAGTTTGTTGTTGAATTTCCATGTATTATGAATATTCCAGTTTTCCTTCTGTTATTGACTTCTAGTTTCATGCCATTGTATTTGGAAAAGATACTTGGTATGGTTTCAGTCTTCTTAATTTTGTTAAGACTTGTTTTGTGACCTAACACTTGATCTGTTCTGGAAAATAGTCCATGTGCCCTTGAGAAGAGAGTGCATTTTGTTGCTGTTCAGTAAAATGTTCTGTGTATGTCTGATAGGTCCATTAATGTTTTCATGTCTGCTGTTTCCTGATTTTCTGTCTGGATATTCTATCCAGTGTTAAAAGTGGGGTACTGATGTCTCCTCTATTTGCAAGTTATGTAACTGAGAAGGCTCTAATATTGAGACTATATAAAGATCTCCTGGAAGTCAATTATAAGAAACAAAGAAACCAATGAAAATGGGTAACCAACTGGAATAGACATGTCTCCAGGAGATACACAGATGGCCAATAAGCACTAGGTAGATGCTCAGTATCATAAATTATTAGGAAAATGCAAATCCAAAGGATAGTGTGATACTATTTCACACTCAAAATGAAGGCTATACTCAACATAATGGAAAATAACAAGTGTTGATAAAGATGTGGAGAACGGGAAACCCACATAACATTACTGGTGGGAAAGTAAAATGATGCAGCCACTGCAGAAAACAGCTTGGCATTTTTTAAAATCTTAAACCTAGAATTACCATTAACCTGGAGAGTCACATGGTAGGTATGTCCGAAAGAGCATTGGAAACATATGTTCAAAGAAACACTTGTCCATGGACATTCAAAGCAACATTATTCACAATGGTCCAAAGGTGAAACAAACCCAAGTTTCTATCCAGTTACGACTGCATAAACCAAATGTGGCCTATGCATAATATAGGATATTATAGAGCCATAGAAAGGAATAAGATACTGCTACATGCTCAGCCATGGATGAACCTTGAAACGTGTGCTCACTGAAGCCGTCCACAAAGGCCACAGATAGCATGATGCCATTTGAATGCACTGTCCAGAATAGGCAAATCCATAGGGGGAGAAAACAGATGTGTTGTTTCCATGGGCTTGGGTTAGGAGAAAATAGTGCGAATGAGTATGGGTTTGTTTGGGGGTGTTGAAAATGTTCTGGAATTAGATAGTGGTGATAGCCACACGACATAATCATTGTACTAAAAGCCACTGAACTGTATACTTTAAAATGCTCTCAACGGTGTATTCTATGTTAAGCAGATTTTCCTGGATAAAAATTTTACAGTTTTTAAATTAATCAGGGTATTGATTAATTTTAATTTAGTTAATTTTAAGTTGGTTGGGATATTTAATAAGGGCAATTAATGGAGTTATTAGGGGTAGGGCATCTTGTAGCCAAGAGAGTAAACATCTGATGAGGGCTATAGAAACAAGTCCTGTGATTGTACAAGCAACAGTCTAAAATCCAGTCCGTTTCCATTGTCCCCAACTTGGAGAGACCAGCCATGAAAGTAGGTTAGTGATCTCAGGGGCCTTGGGTATCTGTTCAAGATTTGGGTAATATTATGCAATATTTTAACCTCCTGGGTCATCTGGTGGTGGTAGGTTTGGACTTGTGTGTTGATGTACATTCAGCAAGTGGTTCCAGGAAAGGCACAAACCCCTCCTTCCTTAGCTGGTATAGACACTCTAGGGCCAGGCCGTTTTCTAAAGCCATTTAGGCAAGAGACTCATGAGAGTGTTGTAAAAGGGCTAGGATAGGGTCTTACGGAGTTGTTGTCCATGTTGGGTTAAGGTTGTCGATACTTCTTGGTTGCCTCAGTTTCCTGATTTTGTGTGGGTAGGGCCACCGCACCTGTGCCCAGTCCAGTCAGTCAGTCCTAGTAGAACTGAACACCCAGTGCTATAGGACTGACAGTGTCTATATGGGTTGGTGGTAGCCAGTCAGGGCAGGAAACTCAGGGGAAGTTTCCTGCGACCTGAGGGAAGCAGTCTGAGAGACAGACAATGATGTATTGCAGAATATATCCTGGAGCAAGCTGCTCAGAGGGCTGGGGAAGAGAGAAGCTCACTGGGTGAGAGCCTTGTGATATCAGCCCACAGTAAAACCCAAATGTGGATGCTCCTGGTGTAAAGTATTCATTAGCGGTCTTGGAGGTAAAACCAGTAATTTGCATCCATTGACTGGTTACCTGTGCTATATGATTTCAGGGGGTATGGTTAAAGTGTTTGTGGGCCGAGGGATGTTTGTGCCTGGGCACAAAATCACCAGGGTGGCCTCGAAGGCTACCCCAAAATGACCCCTCAAGGAGCGGTTGGGGCAGAAAGTGGGGGGAGCATTTTGAAGGAAGCCTGGGGCAAAGATGATGTTGTTCGATGGAGTTGGCTACAACTGAGTCTCTCCGCAGGGTAAGCACTTCAGCTGGGGTACAATAGGTTATTGGAGGCCAAGTGACAGACCCTGCGACTCCTGATTCCCAGTGCACGGGCAGCCCTCTCAGCCCATTGGACATAAATGGTGGTGGTGTTTGTGAAGCATCTGGCTGGCAGTGTGGAAGGTATAGGGGACGTGTGGTGGGAGACGTCATGATACTGTCGGGAGGAGCTGTGTGTGAGATTACGGTGTTGGGGGGGAAGGACTGGAGGCAGGTGCAGTGGGTGTGTGACCAACAATGGTCAGTGAAGGGACAGCCGGGGGGTAACTGGGGAAAGCAGGGACCAGCAGAAGTCATGTGTTTAAAACAAGACACCAGGCCCAAATGGAGCCGCTTAGGCTAAGCCCCATGTCAACAAGCTGAGACTTAATTAGACTTTTGGCCCTCCCAGGAATGGAATCTTAAACCAGTCAGTGGGGGATCGCCTGATGAGCAGCAGGTAGGTCATCTTCCTGATGGAGCCCTGCCATCCCCTAAAGGAAGGTAACCTTGCAGTAACCAACCCGCTGTTGTGTCTAGTGTAACTTCCTTGTTCCTGCTCCCTTCTGCCTATAAAAGTCCTTCATGTTGTCCAGCTCCTTGGCGCTCCTTTCTCTCTGCTAGACTGGATGTTGCCTGATTCATGAATTGTTGAATAAAGCCAATAAGATGTTTAAAATTTACTCAGTTAAATTTTGTTTTGTAACAGTTTGGTGGCAGCAGTGGGATTCAAAGGACTCATCTGATGGCTTCGGAGATGAGAAACACAGGCATTGGTACCTGCAAAACCTTTGAGGTCTCCATCTTTTTCGCTGTTTCTGAGGGCCGTGGGTAAGTTCCTCTCGGATCTGAGATCCACTGTCTTTGTGTTGAGCTCCCGATCTAACTGGCATTTCAGTCCAGGGTCAATGGGTCAGTCTAGACTGACAAGATGCTCTAAGAGAGCATCAGTCTTAGCCCTTGGTTAGTCCACAGTCCCCATTTGTTGGGGTCTGCTGGTTGAGTCTGCAGGCCCCTTGTGTTAGGGTCTGCTAGTTCAGTCCGTGGTTCTTGCTAATGGAGAGGAGTGGAAGAAATGTGTGCTCCATGCACACCCAGTCCTTGAAAACTTCCCACGTGCATTTTACATGCATTTTGCCTTCTGTTGACTGTCGATGGGTTCTAAGGAAATGGTGAAGGCACAGTGAGGAGGAATTGTGGGTTTCTGCATGACTACCTCGAGCACTCGTCAACCTGAACAACCGCCCGGCACTACCAGAACTGAAAGACATCCCATCACCATGGATTGGAAGACTCCTTATTGTGATGGTGTCAATATTATCCAAAGAGATCAACAAATGCAGTGCAGTCCTTATCAAAATCTCAAGGACATTTTGTGCTGAAATAGAAAAAAAACCCATCCAAAAATTCTTATGGAATCTCAAGTAAGTCCAGATACCCAAAACAATCTTGAAAGGAGGTACTAAGTTGGAGGACTCATTCTTTCCTGATTGAAAACTTACTACAAATCTACAATATCGGAACAACATTGTCATGGCATAAAGACAGACATGTTGACCAATGGAAACAGAATTGAGAGCCCAGAAATTAACCCTCACCCATATGACCAAATGATGTTTGACAAGGGCGCGAAGATTATTCAATGAGGAAAAGACAGTCTTTTCAACAACTTGTGCTGGAAATTGTGGATATCTACATGCAAAAGAATCAACTTGGACCCTTATCTAACACCATATACAAAGCTTAATTCCCAGTGGATCAAAGACCTAAATGTAAGACTATAATAGCCTTAGAAGAAAACATAAGACAAAACTTGACAAAATAGGATTTGGCAATGATTTCATGGATATGACACCAAGGAGCAGGCAATAAAATAAGAAGATACACAAGCTGGACTTCATGGATATTAAAAAGTTTTGTGCCTCAAAAAACATTATCAACAGAGTAAAAGCACAACCCACAGGATGGGAGACCATATTTGCAAACCATGTATCTGACAAGGGCTTACTATCCAGAATAAATAGGGAACTCCTAAACTCAACAATAAAAAACAAACAACCCAAATCAGAAATGAACAAAGTACTTGAATAGACATTTCCTCAAAGAAGATCTGCAAGTGACCGATAAGCTTATGAAAAGATGCCCAACATCAGTAATCATAAGGGAAATGCAAAGCAGAAACACAGTGAGAGACCACCTCACATTCATTAGGATGACATCTATCAAAAAAAGAAGAAAAAGAGTAGAATCAGTGTTGGCCAAGATGTGGAGAAGTTGGAACCCTTGTGCACTGTGGCAGGAATATAAAATATATAGTTGCTGTAAAAATCAGTATAACAATTCCTAAAAAAAATTAAAAATATAATTATATAGGATCCAGCAATTCCACTTGTGGGCATATACCCCCGCCCAAAACAGTT
Organism: Diceros bicornis minor; assembly: GCF_020826845.1. Classification (NCBI taxonomy): domain Eukaryota; kingdom Metazoa; phylum Chordata; class Mammalia; order Perissodactyla; family Rhinocerotidae; genus Diceros; species Diceros bicornis. The sequence continues at coordinate 2,482,669 of NC_080759.1, forward strand.
GAAAGCATGTTTTCAAAGACATATTTCAGCACCCATGTTCATAGCATCATTATTCACAACAGCTAAAACATGGAAGCCACCCAAGTATTGTAACCGAGGAAGGGCTCGCTGCCCAATGCACCCCTTAAGCCAAACATGGGATACCCACTCTTGTAGAAGGGAAAAAGCTGTATTACGTGGTTGGCCAGCAAGGAGACAGCAGACAAAGGTTAAATCTTTCTCCCCGATGGGCTGTTGAAAAGGGCTTTTTAAGGGCAAAGCAGCAGGTGCAGGAAGGTTGGGGGCAGTCCTAGGCATTTTCTGCAAGCGCAGAAGATTTTCATGTTTTGTCATACATCCCCCGTTCGAAAGGCGGTGTCCTTAACATCATCGACAGGGGAGTTCTTGGTCCCCCAGGTCATTCTCCAGTCACTTGTGCACTCGTGGTTTGAGTCTTGCCAGCCATCTTGTGGTCTCGTTGGCTCAAACCAGTTGAAACTTGCTCAAGGAGCAAAAACGGAGTTTCTGAAAAAAACAACTCACGGCCCAAGATTAGATCCTTAGTAAACATCATATGAGACGTGCCTTAAGAAAGGAGTCTCCAGGGGACAGTTGATGAAAATCGGGCTGGGGCCCCATTTTATTTTGGGCTTGCTTTTGGGCCCGGTTATGGTTTCTGTCCAGGGATGTATGGATATGCAAAATGTGGTATATACATACAATGGCATATTATTCATCCTTAAAAAAGGAAGTAAATTCTAAGATATGGCACACCATGGATGAACCTTCATGATATTACTCTAAATGAAATAAGCCAGTCACAAAAATACAACCTTGTGTGATTTCCCTTCTATGAGGTTCCTGAAGTCGCTAGATTCAGAGAGACAGAAAGTAGAATGGTGTTTGCCAGGGGCTGGGAGGAGGAGGAATGGGGGGTTATTCATGAATGGGTATAGAGTTTCAGTTTTGCAAGAGGAGAAGAGTTCTGAAGATGGATCGTGGTGATGATTGCACAGCAATATTAATGTCTTCAATACACTTAAAGCGTACTTAATGTATCTATGGGGCCTGATGACTTGTCCTGGCCGAGCACATGTTTGTGCTGTTGCACATCTTACCCTTCACTGTACAGTTGGTAAACTGGCCCAGGAAGAGGCAGGTACTGGCCCAGACCACGGGAGGTAGTCCGGGTCCCGAAGACTAGAGAGAGCTCCAGCTTCCTTGGCCAAGGCTCCACCCCTTCCCTCAGGTTTCCTTTGGCAATGAGAGGCATTAAGATCCTAGGGGATTGCTGCCCACCCTTCTCCATATGGGGTCATTTTCCCCTCATCATCGCATGTGCACAGGCACCCCCACTCTCACTGACTTCTCATGTGGGGACCACGGAGGTGCAGTCAAGAAAGAGCTGACACCGGGGAAGTGACAGGAGGCAAGAGGGAGAGAGGTTGCAGGCAGCTCTCCCACGGGGCAGTAACATCCGTTCTCCTAGATACGTGTCCAGGGGCGCAGAGATGGGCAGAGGAATGTGTAAGGTTCCTAGGTTTCTACCTGTTCCAGACCCATCCCTGGCCCAGCCTGGGGAGCACAGGACTGGGGTCCTGCAGTCCACCTCTGCGGGCACCCAGAACTGTGATGAGCCCATCCTCCCCTAGTGTAGGCATTGGGAACAGGAGAGAAGACCTCAATGAGGGTCCTTCTATATAAAGTGGAGTGCATCCCGCAGGTGACTCCAAGCGTTCCATGTGCTTGCAACATGTCTGTTGGAGTGGGTTCTCCGTCGATGACCTACTGTCATCAATGCTGAGAAAATGCTTTCCACCCCCTGGAGATCCTTTAGAACTGAGGAGGCTTGGGGGCTTGGGTGGATGAGAACTGGGGATAAGGAAGAAGATGCTAGAGCACTGGACACCAAGTCCAGAGTCCAGGGAGAAGACCAGTCCTTGTTGGACCGTCGGGGCCCTCATCTGGAGGGAGGGGAGATTCATTGTCCTGGTTGAGGTTGGATGCCTCAGGAGTGAAGAGGACACCTGGTGCAGGACAGCAAGATGGGGGGAAAGGTAGGCTCCCGAGATTGCTCCCACTCCCTCGAAGCCGACAGGTCCTGCTCCTTTACCCCTGGGACCCTGGAGAGCCTCTGCCTTGAGGACACCTGAAGAAAAGTTCCTTTCTGTTTGGTGGAGTTTTGGCAAGGGCTGCAGTGCTAGTGCTGGCCACCAGGAGGCAGGCAACCTCTTGTGTCAGTGGTTGCCAGTGAGTTTTTGTTTTTATGTTTTTTCAGTTCTACTGAGACATACTTGATATACAGCACTGTGCAAGTTAACACTGCTGTGTCGTATATTTGAAAGTTGCTAAGAGAGTAGATCCTAAAACTTCTCATCACCAGGAAAAAAGCTTTTATTTCTGTTTCGTGATGGATGTTAACTAACCTTATTTTGGTAACCGTTACATAATATATATATATCAAGTCATTCTGCTGTAAACCTGGAATTTACACAGTGTCCACTGAACTTTTCTTGAGCACCTGGAGCAGCGAAGAGTCAAGCAGAGGTCTTTCTGGCTGTCCCCCTGCCTCAGAAACAACTTGTACCTCCTCTTACTAGTGTTCATCTCCACAATCAAAATTGGTCATAAGCAGGGGGAGGGGTGCAAGAGCTTCCCATGTACTGATTCAGCAACTGTGCACTGAGCACTCACCCTGTGCTGGGTGCCCTGGTGGGCCGAAGCGCAGGATGAAAATGACCAAGTGGTCCCTGCCCGCCAGGAGCTCACAATCTAGAGGAGAAAGGGACAAAAGCAAAGACATGAGAAAGAAAAGAGCAAGTGCTGTAGAGAAACACAGCAGGGGGTTGTGAGGGAGGGCTGGGGGTCACTGGTAGGAGGGTCTGAAAGGCCTCACTGGGGTGACATTTGCTGGGACCAGAATAACAGGGGGGAGCCAGCCCTGCATGAGCCTGGTAGCAGTGTGTCAGGGAGAAGGTGCGACTGATGCAGAGTCTTGCAGGCAAGAGTGAGTTTGGCCGGAAGAGGTTAGAAAGGTGGCCAGTGTGGCTGGAGGGAGCCTGGGAGGAGAGAACAGGAGCTGGGGTGGAAGGTAGGGCCAGGGCCTGGTGGGCTGTGTCAGTTACCTTTCCCTCTCTGACTTCATTGCCGCAACCTTGCATTTCAAAACTACAAATGTTGACTATCTCACAATTTGTGTGGATCAGCAATCAGGCAGGTTTTAGCTGGGCGCCTCTGCCTCAATGAGTTTAACAGGTTGGGGCTTTGGCCTCAACTGAGGCTCCACGGGGGGAGGACTGGCCCCCAAGTTCACTCTCAGCCTTCAGGGTTCAGTTTGAACTGAGAGCCTGAGTTCCCTTCTGTCTGTTGGCCTGGGCAATCCCTTGCTTCTCTCCTCGATGGGCCTCCACATTGGGCAGTCCCAAAACACCGGTATTTGATTCCTCAGTTCCAGGGATTCGACAGAGAGAGAGAGACACGGAGTAAGTGGAAGTGAGAGACTTTTTTAGTTAAAATCTAGACAAGACATCCCGTCACTTTGGCTGTTATTATGTTCAGAAGCCAGTGACTAACCACTTAGTGGTTCCACGGGGAGGTGTATAACATGGGTGGGGCTTACTGGGTACCACTGTGGAGGCTGTCCACCTCATAGGCCAAGATGAGGCTCTTGGATCTGATTCTACATAAAGCAGCAAACAATTGAATGGTTTTATGCCACAGTATGGCAATATCTGAATTTCCATTAGTTTCTACCCCCTCATGATGCTGACCTGAAAATGAGGCCAAGTTGGATGTGACTGTCCCAATATCACATTCCTGGAACCCAGGCCTGTTTTGAGTGGTGTTCTGTGCTGCGTGTCACCCCTCATTATTATTCTTCCATCTCTAAGTTTGGGCCTTAGGTACAAGTGACACTAGCCCACAGGGGTAATAGATATTATCTCATATACACTGGGTGACGTCCCTAGGAAGTAGATTCTAGCCTGATCCCCATGGTACAGGTTTGGAGACTGGGGAGGACCTGAGAGGCACAGTGACTTTCCCAGGATGCAGAACTGGTAAGAAAAAGGAGGTCTGCCTTCATCTCTGTCTCCTCAAAGCTAGGACCCGAGTGAGGTTTCCAGGGAGCTGTGGCTAGGGCTGTGTGGGCTCCTTGTGTACAGTTCAGGAGATGACATGGGGGAGGAGGGTGAGCAGCCTGGGGGCAGGGGGCAGCTCTGGGCAAGTCTGATTGAGGGAAGGGGCCCAGGTAATGGAATCTTGAAAAATGACCTCACTTCTTTGGTCATAGACCTCAACAGATCTTAGAACTCTGGTAACCAGGCACCCACAGACCCCCATCCAGCTCACTTGACTGGCGACAGTCAGCAGACAAAGATGTTTAGTTGTTGTGTCCCGATTTTTGGAAGATCTGGCTCAAAAAAGCCCAGAAAGAGAATCTTTTTCGTCGTTGCCGACGTTGGCTCAGCCCTCATCCCCGATGCCTCTGGGCATCTGGCAGGAGGCAGCGAAAGATAACAACAGGGCAGCCCAGGAAAGGCTAGTGCAGGCCAGGACACAACTGTGATCCCACCTGATCAGCCCCACACTCCTTGCCCCTCTTCGTGTGTGTGTGTGTGTGTGTGTGTGTGTGTGTGTGTGTGTGTGCATGTGTCTGTGTGGAGGGGGGAAGGCAGGGCATGAGGGGTGGGTCATTCCTAGGCAGGAGCTGGTAGTTCGGTGTCGGAAGCCTGGTGGGTCTGTCATGTTCATACAGGGTCATGGCTGGCAGCGTGACAAGGTGAGCTCCTCTTCTCATATGTTACCGAGCCCTAGAGGTTTCATCTCTTTCCCTCCCTGACCACAGTTCTTTGCAGGGATGCCCCCTGTGCCTGAACTGAGGAGCAGACTTTCTCTTGGGGGTCGGCCCCAGTGGCAGTGTGCAAGCAGCCCCTGATTCCTTCTGGCCCAGCTCCCGGGCAGTCTTTGCAGAACTCCACTCAGGAGGTCGTCGAGGAGCTGCCCAATGGTTTCGACTCCACCAACTCACTAGACAAGGGGCAGGTGCACGAGGCCACCCGCACCATCCAGTGCTGCTCTGAGATGAGAGCAGGAGCAGAGGGTCTCCACACTCAGGACCTTGAGATGCCGGGCTTGGACCAGAACTAGGGAGGGACCAGACTGGGGCTGTCCCTTTTTCAAGCTAAAGGGGATGTACATGCAGGTCACCTTGCCTGCTTAGGAGATGAGCTGCTGTGACCCTCTTTCCCTTGCCCGGTGTGAGCTTCTGGAGGCCACTGAGGCAGAGCCAGAGGGTAAGGCGGCCTGCAGGCTGGGTATTCCCGGAAGGGAAGTGGGATCTTTCCTGTGTTTGGAAGGACACGTGGAAAGTCAGCTATGTGGGTGAACCTTTCTCTTTATCCCGCTGCAGCGCCAGCTGCAGAGCTCCAGCCGGCGGCAGAAGCAGGGCAGTGGACAGTGGTGGAGGTAGAGCTGGCTCCAGCTCCGTCAATACCACCCCCTCTAGCGCTGGAGCCAGCGTCCCCTCCATCAGCAGTGTTGGAGCTGGAGCAAGGGCCCACGTCGGCTCCAGCAGGAGTGGGAGCTGCTGAGCTGGAGTCACCTGGACCATCATTTCTAGTGGGAAGTCCATCTCCACCTGTGGCCATTAAGGAGGATGAGAAGAAGCCTAACTTCACGGCCTTCCCTCCTAAGCTGGTGGCGGAGCTGTTGACCGTGATGGATGTGGTGAGCAGCTGGGCTCTCAGGGCGGAGGGGCAGGCCTTCCCTCTGCCATCAGTGCCCCAGACCTGATCCGGACTCCTATGACCTGGGCCCAAATCCTGGTGCTCCCCCTTACCAACCGTACGACCTGGGCAACTTTCTGAACCCCCAAGGCTTTGCTGTCCACCTGCAGACCGTAGAGGTGGACACTAACAGGACCTGCTGCACAGAGTGGCTGTGCCGGCTCCATGAGGTAGAAGAGATGGAAAGCTGCGCGGGGCCTGGCCCATCAGTGGGGGAGGGGAACTCACTGTGTGCAGCCAGGTCACTGGTGACCCAACCGGCTGCTCAGGAGGCTCAACAGCCTCAGCATTTATTAGAGACCTGATGTGTACTTCACTACAAGGGAGACAGACAGAGCCTGTGGTTGTAGCTGCCGCAGGGGAATGTGCATCAGAATCGGAGTGGGACCAGAGGGGGCATCAGGGTGGTGGAAGATGCCCCCTTGGGATGAGCCTAGTTGAGCCACCGTCTGGAGCTTGGAGTTAGCCAGGACGGGCTGGGTGCAAATGCCCCCTCCCTTCCCTGCCAGTATTGGGTCCTGGGTCATCCTGTGCTGGGTGCCTGCAGTGGACAGAGAAGAAAACCCAGGGACTCTCACAAGGCTCAGACCACATCCTGAGCTTCCTGAGCTCCAGCTCTAAACCGTGACCCCTGTGCGGCACTTTGGGGGTGGTAGACACGGAGCTGGGGTGTGGCAGGGCTGGGTGACACTCCCCCTGTTCCCCAGGAGCTCTTCCGGAAGGTGGTACCCTCTCAGTGCCTGGGATCCACCTGGGGCAAGAGGAACAAGCCCGGCAATGAGCACCTGGCACCCACCGTCCGAGCCACCGTTGACCACTTCAGAAGGGTGGTCAGCCTCGTCGTCACCACCTGCCTCGGGGACCCGAGCATGACGGCCCAGGACAGGGCGAGGGTGGTGGAACACTGCATCCAAGTGGCCCAGGTGTGCTGCGGGAGGCCCAGTGGAGCCCCTCTCTGGAGCCTTGGGAACGGCCTCTCCACCTTTATCAGCTCCCAGGATTGCAGTGTGTGGTCTAAGCCCCTGCACAGTCCCTAGGCCTTTCCTTCCAGGGGCCCGCTGACCTTGACTCCAGGTCCCAGTGGGAGGATGCTCACTTCCTCCCTGGCTCCTTCCCTGGGTTGAGCTAAAATCCTCCTCCCTGTGAGTGTTACTCTCTGGGTCCTAAATGTGCCCTTCTGGGGCTCCCTGAGCATCTGTCTCATCCAGGAGGAGAGATTTAAATAGAAGGGGACTGAAGCTAGAGCAAGCGGGTCTCCAGCACCCCACCTCACAGCTCATTCTCTTTCCTTCCCCAGGAGTGCGAGATCCTGAAGAACTTCTCCTCACTCCGTGCTGTCATCTCTGCTCTGCAGAAAACCTCCATAAGCCACCTGAAGAACAAGTGGGTGGATGTTTCCCAGTGGGTAGGCCCCTCTCCATAGGAGGACCAGGGTGGATGGGGGATCTCTCGTATGTCTGCCATTGCCCCCTCAGTCACGTGGGAACTCCTGGGAGGCAGCAAATGCTGGGGACAGGGCCTGGGCCTCGGTGGGGGGTCTCTAAGCCTCCCGGGGTCCTTAGTGCACCAGTTCTGCTTCAGGACTCAGTTTCCCTAAATGCCAAGGTTGAGCCACATTGGAGATTTTCAAGTGTTTATGGCAACAGAACTCTATGCCCAGTTGAAACTCAAAGTGGTCAAACAGAGGTGCTCTGTAGAGCTGGGGAATGGAGACCCCAGTGACCAACAGGAGAGCCCCCGCCCAGTCCCACGAGACTTTAGCGCTCAGAGGAGCCCAGTGAGAACACTCCTCCAGGCAGGTTGCATCTCTTGGGTTTGCAAAGAAAAGGGATTTGCACTCAGACCCCTCTCATTATCCCCCAATTTATCCTTCCTTCTTTCCACTCCCCTCAGGGAGAGCTCAGAAAAACTTAAGGAGCTCTATAGCCATGACAAGTCCTTGAGAAGAGAATTGATGACCAAGGTAGAGTGGAGGCTGGAGGTCTGGAAAGAGAGGAGGGGCGAGGGGGAAAGGGGGACTGGGCAGGCTGTGGTTTTGATAGTTTCTCACTTGAGAAACTATCCCCAGGCTGGGGAAGCTCAGAGCTGCCTGATGGCACAGCTGCGTGAGGTTTTATCTAAGCTGGACTCAGCCTCTCCGTCCCATGCTGCCCATGGGGGAGAGAGATGTCGGGTCCCCCCAAGTCAGGCAGCACATAAGTGGCTGAGCAGTCCCCTCTGCCTGAGGCCTCAGCCTCCATGTCTGTCATCAGAGAGGATCCCTCAGCCTCACCCCCCTGTCCTCCTCCTCTGGAGCCCAGAGCCCAGCCTAGGTCCAAGTCCTGTTTTCTCTGCATGCCCGGCCCCCTCTGGGGACCTGGCAGTCGTGCACCATGAGAAGGGGTGGGCATAGAGGGCCAGTCAGGCTGGGGGGCTCTGATGGACTCTGGCTGTCTGCCTTCCAGGGGAATGAGATCAACCTTGAGAAAAGGACTGAGGTGAGCAGCTGTGGCCCTCCCTGCAGGGGAGGGGAAGGAGGTGGAAATCAGAGACCCTCTGGGCAGAACAGTCCCTGGCTCCACCCCCAGTATCTTAGATTGAGAGGAAGAGTTTGATAACAGAGAAGAGGGAGATCCATCCAATTGGCAGGTGAGTTGAGGGGAGGATGGCGTTAAGGAAAACTTCCTGGAGGAGGGGTTGATTATTCCCCTTCTGAGAACAGGTAGAGCCTGCATGTGACTGGAGGGAAGGATAGTTCCCAGGACTGGTCCCCTGCCCCACTCCTCACCCCCCACAAGGCCTCTGCAGCATCCCCCACCCAGGCCCTGTCTCCATCCTCTCCTTCCCTCTGGCCCCAGGAATACCGAGTCATGAGGGAGATCCTGTTGCTCCAGGTGGCTGCAAAGAATTACAACCTAGAGCCCGAGGAGTGATTTGGGGCCTGGTTCCAGGACATGGAGCTGCTCAAGGAGAATGATAGGTGAGGCCAGGCAGGAGTTGGCTGAGGGCAGAGGTGGACCCTCCTTGTTGGCCAGTCCAGAGAGCCTGTCTCCGTGGCCCCCTGGTCAGCCCCAGGCCTTACCGTGTTGCGACCTCTGGGACACCCAGACTCCAGCTGCTGGGCAGGCAGTGGGGGGGCACCTGAGGTGTGGCTCCTGGTAGGCTCACAGGTGCTTCTGTGTCCTGTAGCTACAGCCTGTCCTGCCAGCTAGGGCCCCAGGCCTAGTTGGCCAGCAGAATACTCAAGGCCAAGAAGAACCGGCCATCATCAAGGTCAGGGGTGAGTGAGTGTCTGGGCCGGGGTGACTGACTCCTAGGGGTTCAGTAAAGCTTCGGGCTAAGCGTGGCCTTTGGGAGTCGGACAGCTGGCACTGGAATCCCAGCTCCACTACTGAGCAGTCCTGTGACTGGGGTGACTCTCTCCAGCTTCCTGAGACTCTGTTTCCTCCTCTGTAAAATAGGTGATACTAAATGATCGCTCATGTGACAGGGACAAATGGGGTACTGGTGGCTGACAGCACTGAGCACAGGGACTGGAGCACCCAGTGCAGTGGGGACAGGGTGTGGCGCCATGGTTCTGAGGGAGGGCCCCCAAGATAACCCGACTCTTCTACTCAGCCCCCAGGCCCCAACACCGAGCCCCATACCAGTGGCCAATCACAGCCGCATCCTCAGCAGCGGGGACACAGCTGGGACGCTTGCGATGCACCGGGCCGGCTCCTCCCACCTGATGGGTAGGGGAGCATTGCAAGCTGATTCCTGGGGCCCCGTGAACCCCAAGAGAGCGGGGACGACCCCACCCCAGCTCCCTGACATGTCTACCCCAGCGCCTATTCACCCATTGGGGAGTGACAGTAGTTATGTGTTGTAAATAATAAATGCCATATTTGAATATTATATTAAAGTCCTGTTCCCTTTATAGCCTGGGAGTTGTGGTGTGGTTCTGTCGCTTTCTGTCGGCATGTAAGGGAGACATAGAATCTCACATTTCTCCTTGAATCAAGAACTCTTCTGGGTCATCAGCTTATTGTATGTAGGAGAAGGGAGAAGGGCCAGCCCCTTCCCTGGCCAGTGGGGTCACTCCTAAGTCAGAGGACAAGTTCATTTCAGTATCATTCAGCTGCTCCAGGAGCAGACACGGCCCGGTGCCCATTCTGTTGGGATTTAAAGGTTGAAGGTACTTTCACAGGCAGAGCAACAACCACTGAAATGTGGGTGTCTTTAAAACAGCACTACCCAGGACCATGTCGTGCTACAGGCAGGGGCTGCCTTTCTACATTCTGCTTATCTTGTTGAGGTTTCTTTTGATCACATTTTAGGAACTTGTAGTTTTCTAGTTCAACCTCTGGAATTGCATCAGCTGTAAGTGGGGAAAACGAGGTAAAAATATCAAAACGTGCACAGGGAGAGGACAAGGCCCGAGGAAGGTCACTTGTAAATGGTCTAAAGGCAGGCAGGACTTTCCTTCCTCAGGCCCCTCTAGGGGCTCCGTGTTCACCCCTGACCTAGATTTGAATCCTCCTGGGATCCTTGTCCAGGTCTCTGACTTCCTTTTCCTGCTTGTTTTCTATCCACAGGCGAAGATTTGTGATGCAGCTTTTAAGGCTACATCTGGGCCTCCTTCCGTCATGTCTATGCTGCCTACACACTAGGCTCTCCAGCATCCCTTCACGTACTTATGTAATGCTGTTTCAGGAGGAAATGTCCTGGAGGCCCCAGCCTCTGTCAGGTACATTGTGGCCACTCTTCCCTGAGGGAGTTGATCTGGTGGATCAGGGATGGGTTTTCATTTCCCAGGCTATGGGTCCCTCTATTTGGCCACAGAAAACCACCACCCTCTCCGTTGCATACCAAGGTGACTTCTGGGTTTGTGTGGTTCTGAAGTCCATGGTCTCTGACATTCGCCAGTTTACACATTCAGTCATGATTTTACTGACGTGTCCTAAAGGGCTAGATGGGCCTGAACCCATAGATTTTGTAGCCCCCTGGGATGGCTGTGTTATTTGCCACAGCCTTGTGCTGTGGTTATGTGTCATGGGGGCTGTGAACCTTTCCTGTTGGGAGCTTTGAAAGATGAGGCATGAGAGGGGAGGGTGTAGGCAGGTCCATTGAGGGAATGCCACCACACTGATGATCCATGGCCATGAATGGACACAGTCTTACCAATCAAAATACTGAAGTGCTTCCCATCTGGTGGTGAACAGACACTGCTCTGAGCTCACCCTGAGAACCCACCCCATGACCAGGAACTAAAGGGTTCCCACGTGGCTTTTTGAACATCACGTCTGGAAACACCCTGTAAGTCAAGGCCCAGATGAATTGCTTGGCAGTTCTGAGCTATCCTCCTCCATCAGAAGGCTGCAAGTGTCCTTCAGACACACAGCAGGCTGGACTCTGCCAGGGAGGCCTTTACAGTGCAAGCTGGTGTTGAGCATACATCCTGGTTCCCAGCAGCCCAGGCCCTTCCTGACATGGCACAGCCATCCAGGAAAGTGATTTGCTAAAGGAAAGATAGGGAAGACTATACTTTAGCTCCAAATAGAAAGAGAAGCGCCAGCTCCCATGTCTAATCAGGACGAGGAGGTAGTCAAGGGTGCCCGCAGGGTTTCTACTGCAGGACTATGAGGCTCCTGAGAACTGATCCTGCGTGTGGCAACATTTAATAACCCTTGTGCCCAATGATATAGCAGAAGGGCGACAATTTATTGCACCTTTGGGCATCCATTTGTCAAAAGTGCACTTACAGTCATCCATAAGAGAATCACGTTTGCACAACGGTACATATCACTCAATCTTTTACTGCTTTTTTATTTTTTTATTTATTTATTTTTTTATTGGTTTATAACATTGTAAAAATTTCAGGTGTACATCATTGTGCTTCTATTTCTGCATGGACTACATCATGTTCACCACCAAAATACTAATTACAACCCATCACCACACACATGTACCAAATTATCCCTTTCACCCTCCTCCCTCCCCCCTTCCCCTCTGGTAACCACCAATCCAATCTCTGTCCCTATGTGTTTGTTTATTGTTGTTATTATCTACTACTTAATGAAGGAAATCATACGGTATTTGATCTTCTCCCTCTGAGTTATTTCACTTTGCATTATACCCTCAATGTCCATCCATGTTGTCACAAATGCCTGGATTTCATCGTTTCTTATGGCTGAGTAGTATTCCATTGTGTATATATACCACATCTTCTTTATCCATTCGTCCCTTGATGGGCACTTAGGTTGCTTCCAAGTCTTGGCTATTGTGAATAACGCTGCAGTGAACACAGGGGTGCATGTACCTTTGCAAATTGGTGTTTTCAAGTTCTTTGGATAAATACCCAACAGTGGAATAGCTGGATCATATGGTAGTTCTATCCTTGATTTTTTGAGGAATCTCCATACTGTTTTCCATAGTGGCTGCACCAGTGCACTCCCACCAGCAGTGTATGAGAGTTCCCTTTTCTCCACATCCTCTCCAACACATATTGTTTCCTGTCTTGTTAATTATAGCCATTCTGACGGGCGTGAGGTGATATCTCATTGTAGTTTTAATTTGCATTTCCCTGATAGTTAGTGATTTTGAACATCTTTTCATGTGTCTGTTGGCCATCTGTATATCTTCTTTGGAGAAATGTCTGTTCAGGTCTTTTGCCCATTTTTTAATTGGGTTGGTAGTTTTTTTGTTGTTGAGATGCATGAGTTCTTTATATATTTTGGAGATTAAGCCCTTATCAGATGTATTACTGCTTTTTTAAACTTATGTAAATTTAACTAATGTACAAAATACACAAAATACTCAAACTTATTCATACCTGAATAAGGAAGAAATATAACAGTCACTCCATGTTTTTGCAGGTAGTCACCCTTTCATAGCTGGTATTTATAACTACCTTCTTCCATTACCCACTTCATATTCCCTTTGCCTCAGCAAGCACCTCAGCTGGTTGTGGTTCTTTGCAAACCCTTTTCAATTTCAGTAGTAGAACCTGACCTTCATTCCTGAAGGGTCACAGCCATTCGTAGTCCTGCCTGGACTGGTTTCTTGTAGTTTTCCATTGACGTTAATCACAGGGCACGTGATACTAAGAAAACCCTAAGGAATCTCCTGTATTCCTTACCTCCATTGTGGAGCAGCAGTCCAGTTTCCTCTTGGTAATCAGGATCAATCACCGCGGCCTGCATGGAAACTCTCTTCCTTTTGCCTGTAGAGTCAGAGGCAAGGGGAGCCGTAAGGGGCTGGGTGGCAGTCTTAATTTCCAGTCCAAAGAAATCAATGTGTTTTCTCCCTTTGGAATGAAGATCCCTAAACCAGTAGAGCATAAGGTCACATGAACATGAAAAAAAATTATGCTAGTGGATCATGAGGGGTAACAGTGGTAGTAGTGAACGGTGCCCCTCGCATTTCCACCCTTGATTGCTGGACTTGTGAATCCCGGCTATGGGAAAATCAGTGCTATATAATGGACGCTGATTTAGAGCATAAGCAGCTTCCTGGGGAACACCGCCCCAAACCTGCAAGGTATTGCCACCTAGGTAGTAGTACTGTAACTGCGTCTTCACACACCTATTCTTCTCTCAAGTCAGCGGCTTCAGATGGTGGGGAACAGGAAAAGACCAGTGAATTCCATGAGCATGGGTCCATTGCTGCACTTCATTTATGGGCAGTGAGTTCCTTAATCAGAAGCCATGCTGAGTGGAATACCATTATGGTGAATAAGGCATTCTGTGAGTCTACAGATGGTAGCTAACAGGAACATTGTGTGAAGGGAAGGCAAATCTGTATCCAGCGTAGGTGTCTAACCCACTAAGAGCAAAACACTGCCCCTTCCATGGTAGAAGAGGTGCATTGTAATCACCTGCCACCTGGTTGCTTCCTGATCACCCTGGGGAATAGTGCCCTATCAGGGACCCTGTTTTGGTCTAGGCTCCTGGCAGATTTGGCACTCAGCAGTGGCTGTGGACAGATCAACCTCGATGAGTGGAAGTCCACGATGCTAAACCCATGCATAACCCCCATTCCTGCCTCTCAGCCACTTTGTTCATGGCCCCCTTGGGCCTCGACAGAAGTGGCTGGGAAGAGAAGCTGGGTAGTGCCCACACAACAGGTCATCTTGTCCACTTGACTATTAGAATCCTCCTCTGCTGAGGTTACCCTTTGGTGCGCATTCTTATAGGAAACAAAGAAATTCACCTTTTTTGCCCATTCAGAGAAGTATAGGCACATGCCTCTTCTCCACACCTCCTTGCCACCAATGTTCCTCTCACATTCCTTCCAAGCTCTTGACCAGCCAGCCAAATCGTGCCTCTGTGAACTGAACTTGACTCGTTATCTCTGGCCATTTCTCCCTCCAAGCAAAATAAACAACCAGGTGCATTGCTTAAGTCTGGGCCCCCTGGGAGTATTGTAGCTTGTCACTTTCTTTCAGGGATGTCCCACACAGACACTGTAATGCTTCAGCTGGTGTGGTTTTGCGTGGCGCCTGCCTATCACATAGAACTATATATAAAGCAGACCTGAGTCTTCTTTTCCTCAGTCAACTTATTGTAGGTATCCTCCATGAGGCCATAGATGTGGTCTGGGAGAGTGAAGGGAATGTGTCAGGGCTGGGGGTCACAGACATTGGGTATACACACTCATGTGACTTGATTGTGCCTGAGGCCCTGCTCCAGACTGACCTCGTAGACACCACTTCATGGGACGGTGGGGTGCTGCCTCACCTAGTTCATGACGGGCATCCCAGGTCACGGGCTAAGTTGGTGGCCCATGGTTATGCATTCAGTTCTCCTAGGGCTCAGCAGCAAGCCAAAAGCTGAGCAGTTGTCTTCAGTGGATAGTAGGGCTTTGCTCCAAAATCCTAAGGGTCTGTGCTGTGATTCATCTTAGGAGGCTGTTAAAGCCACAAAACAACATCTCCAAATGCCACCAACACTTCAATCACCATTGGATCTGCTTGATCACATGGCCCTAATGCCAGAGTAGCTTACATAGCAGCCTGCACCTGCCCCAGGGCCTTCTTTGCTCTGGGCCCCGTTCAAAACTAGCAGCTTTTTGGATCTTGCGGTAAAAGAGCCGGAGTTACCCACCAAAATAAGGAATATGTTGCCTCCAGAATACACAAAGGCGCGCTAGGCAGTATGCCTCTTTTTCATTTGTAGGAAGGGCCAGATGCCGCAACTTATCTTTAACCATAAAAGTGACACCTCAAAAGGCCTGACACCACTAGACTCGCAGACGTGTCACAGAGGTGAGAGGCCCCTGATTCATTTCATTTATTTCCCACCTTCTGACATGCAAGTGTCTTCCAATAAAACAGCTGCTACTTTTGCTGACTAGGTTGAATGAGCATGATGTCAAAAATGTCACGGAACAGGCGCTGGCGTGGTGGTGAGTGGTTAAGTTCACTCACCGTTTTGCTGGTCTGGGGTTTGCGGGTTCGGATCCCGGGTGTGGACCTACGCACTGGTCATCAAGCCATGCTGTCACGGCATCCTACATATGAAATAGAGGAAGATGAACGCAGATATTAGCTCAAGGCCAATCTTCCTCACCAAAAAACCCCCCAAAAAACAGAAAAGTAATGGAACAGTGTTATGCCTCATGGAAGAGAAAGGTGATCAAGGTCCCTGTAGACTAAGTTATGACATAGAGCTTGAGAACTGCTACACCTTGAGGTGGGACATTGAAAGTTTATTGCTGGCCTTGACAGGCCAAAGCAAACTATTTCTAGTGTCTCTTATAACAGATAAAGAAAATACCATTTACCAGATCAAAAGCTGTATACGAGGTATCAGGACTCAATTAATGGAACTATATGTGGGAAAGCAGGTGTAGTTGTAGTCACCATCTGGTTAAGTTTATGACAATCCTCCATCCTTCTCCAAGATCCATCTGTTTTATACACAGGCCATGAGATGACCTGAATGCAGATGTAGTGGGATTCATCACCTCTGCATCCTTCAGTCCTCGGTGGTGGTCCTAATCTCTGCAGTCCCTCCAGGAATGCAGTATTTCTCTTATTTTACTATTCTCCTAAGTAGAGGCAGTTCTAGTGGGTTCCATTTGGCCGTCCCTACCATAATTGCCCTCACTCCACAGGTCAGGGAACCCCATTCTGCCATTTGCTGAGTATGTCAGTTACCACTAAGCATTCTGGGACTGGGGGAAAAGCTATAGGATGGGCTCAGGGACCCACTAGACCCACTATGAGACAGATCTCGGCTAACCTACATTGATCACCTGATCCTATAAGCCTTACTCTGATTCATGGAGCACAGTGATGTTTTGGGTCTCCTGGAATTAGTGTGTCACTTCAGAGCCTGTATTCAATAATCCCTATAATTCTGATTATTTCCTTTTCCCTAATTATGGTCACCATCA
Source organism: Diceros bicornis minor (assembly GCF_020826845.1). Classification (NCBI taxonomy): domain Eukaryota; kingdom Metazoa; phylum Chordata; class Mammalia; order Perissodactyla; family Rhinocerotidae; genus Diceros; species Diceros bicornis. The sequence continues at coordinate 2,498,793 of NC_080759.1, forward strand.
CAAAAGGATGTATATCCTTTAGGGGAAGGTTGGGAAAAGATTAAACGTTTTAATTTTAAATAGTATATCTAGATCCTTACTCAAGGGACTCAGCCTCCCCTTCACACCAGGGCTCCTGTATCTCTCAAGTGGCTCAAGGCTGGGAAATGCTTGAAGGGCCATGACTGTTGCAGTGATTCTGTTCACTTGATCTAGAACTATTCTTACACAGATCAAGAATTTCATCAACTGCCTTCTCTTTCCCTCTACAGACACTCTGATCAACTAGCTACCACCATAGGTTTCTGTGAGTCAAATGGATTCTCATTATTGCCTTGACTCCACTATCCATTACAGAAACCATAACCACCTTGTCTCTTGAGATTCAGTGCCTCTGCTTGGTCTCTGCTGCCCCGGGATCCAGGTGTCCTCACTGCATATCAAGATCCCAGGTCACTGGCAGCAATTCCACTGTAATGTCTGCCCTAAAGAGGAGAGTGGCCACAGAGCTCTTCACGGACTCTGGGGCTGCCCTCATGAATTTATTTCCACAGTAGTAGTGCAAGTGTGTCCTCTGGACCCTGTTGGGGTGGGTAGGCATGTCTTTCATGATAAATACATTCTAACATTCCAATCACCTAAGCCTTGGATACCTTCTTCTATAGGAGACCAAGGAAGGTCAGCCTCACTTAGTGTATTCCAGGCAACCAATCAAACTGCTGGAACTCTTTGTATTCTCTCAAGACACAGCAAAGAGTAGAGAATCTCTGCCTAGTTGGCCCATATCAATAAATTTGACCGGATCCAACTTTATGTTCCTTCCACCATTATCCAAACCCCTTAATAGCCATTTGCACACAGTTTTCCTAGATTTGTTTCTGTATACACTGGGGAAAGGATGCAGCTATTTTGGAACATAGCACAACTCCTCATGGGTCATATTTTACACTTCAGTCTCTGGGACATGCTGGGAATTGAGGCTACTAGGCCTAGTAGCAAATGGGGCTGGTGGGTGTAGGTCCTCAGGAGAATCAGCAGTACTTGCAAGGCAGCTTCCTGGGGGAGACCATTACAGAGTCCTTAGGAAAAGCAGAGTTCACCCCCTCATGCAGGGCTGGGAGGGCTTCTTCATTGGCAAAGAAGACTGTACAATCTTATAATCATTTTTATTCCTGTAGAGTCTGTAGTAATATCCAACTTTCATTTCTGGTTATAATAATTTTATCCATTTTCTTTTTTGCTGGTTAGTCTAGCTAAAAGTTTGCCAATTTTATTGCTTTTTTCCGAGAAAACACTTTTGATTTGACTGATTTTCCCTCTTGTTTTCCTGTTCTTTATTTCACCTCTGCTCTTATATTTATTATAACTTTTTGCTGGTTTCAGGTTTGGTTTACTCTTCATTTTCTACTCTTCAAGGTGTAAAGTTAGGTTATGGTTTTGAGATCTTTCTTCTTCTAATGTAGGTGTTTACAACTATAAATTTCCCTGTGAGCATCTCTTTTTCTGCATTCCAAGAGTTTGGTAGGTTGTATTTTCATTTTCATTTTATTCAAGGTGTTTTCTAGTGTCCCTCATATTTTCAACTTTCATCAACTGGGTGTTAATGCTGTATTGTTTAATTTTTATGTATTTATGATCTTTTCCAGTTTTCTTCCTGTTCTTGATTTCTAATTTCACTCCATTGTGATGAGAAATTATACTTTATTTGATTTCAATTTTTTTAAAAATTTGCTAAGACTTGTTTGGGGGCCTAAAATATGGTCTATCCTGGGGAATGTTCCATATACACTTGAGAAGAATACATATTCTGCTGTTTTGGGTGGAAGGTTAAGTCTAATTGGTTATGGTGTTGTTCAAGTTCTTTATTTCCTTAGTGATTTTCTGTCTGGTTGTAATATCCTTTTTTGAAAGTGGAGTATTGAAATCTCCATTATTTTGGAGAACTGTCTATTTCTCCTTTCAATTCTGTCGATTTTGTTTAATATGTTTTGGGATCTCTGCTGTTAGATATGTGTGTTTAAAATTGTGACATCGTCTTGATGGATTGTACTTTTTATCAATACATAATGCCATCATGAATGAAAGACACCTGATTGCTTCCCTTGAGGAACTCACAAGGAGTCCAGGGAAGAGACTGACAGACCATCACAGCAAGAGCTGCAAGAGAGGCCTGTGCCACATGCTGCAGCAGGACCTCATCTCCTTAGGTGTCCTCTGTCCCTGGGATGGCAAATGCATGTAGCACGTGCTCAGTAAGCACTGGCTGGTTGCAAGTGAGGAGCACTGACTGTGATGGCAGCACTAGCTCTCATTCAGGGAAACTGAGATTTGTGCTAGTGGCAGAGCTCAAACCAGAACCCCGTGTTCCTGATCTTCTTCTCGTTCCCACTTGTCCATGATGCCAGTAGTGATTTCAGTATTGAATTCATGGCTGAAAGATTCATTCATCATAGCCTTGTTCTTTTACTCATTCCAAGATCTTACCACGTTACAGGCACGTACTTGGTAATGGTGAGTAAAACTGGAGAAGGCCTCTTTCTTCATGGATCTGGGAGAACAGTGAGAGGTGGGAAGACAGTCATCAGATCACCACAAAGTGTCACATTACAAAAAACAATAACTGATATTTATGGGGAGTGTAGGACATGTCACATACTAGATTGACAGTGTTTGAATGCATAAACTCGTTTTGTCCTCAGAAGAATTTTGGATGTGGTAGGTATCACTCCCTATTTATATATACGGTAAAAGGAGCACAGAAAGGCAAAGTAGTTTGGCGGATGTCACACAACTAGAAATTGGTGGTGTGGGGATCCCAACACTCTGAGTCCCAGTTTCCTCAGTTTCTGAAAGCAGAATGACAAAGCTTAGTTGTGCGGATTAAGTTAAAAGAGGAAAACACACCTAGCAACACGACTGAGTTTACAATAGGTGCTCACTAATGATTACTGAATTTCAGTGGCTGTGGGACTCACGAGGTGGACAGGACTTCCCTCATCGTGTTGGTGGGTCCTCATAGCTTTTGCACAAGCTTTGTGAGTGACTTTGAATGGTCAGACTTTGAGCAGGTCCCAGGACATCACAGACCTTATGCTTGAAATGTGAAGAATTTGGGTAAGCCCTGGGCCTCCCAGCCTGGCATTCTGGCCTCCTCAGAATGGCCTAACCAGCCTCCAACACTCTTAAACTCAACACACCAGATGGATCACGCTCCTCAAACATGCCCAGGGCTTTTCTCCTCCCACACCTCTGCTCTTCTTGTCCCCCACATAGAATGCCTATCCACCCCATCTCTGCCTCCTCAGACAGGTGGATTTCCTAGGTGACTCCACCCTGTCAGAGGGAATCTGTGTGTCTTCCACGTGACCAAGGTCAGGTCACTTCTGATCCTTTCCTCATCCCAAGGGCCAAGGGAGAGAGAGCTCAGTGTATTCCTGCTTGCCCTACCAGATTGGAGGAAGGGATCATAAATTATGTTCTATCCCATGCACTATAAGACATAGAAAGGAGGAAGCAATGGGAATCTTGTTGGGTTGAGGCCATACTTCTTCCAGAGAAAAATAGAGCCACACAGTTAAAAGGCCCTGATGTAGATAATTTATCATCTGCTTCAGTAAAACAAAGTTCTGTCATATAGTCAAACTAAGTGCTTCTTAACATGCAACTCCCTGAGGCTATTCCTACCCATGAATGGTGGAAATCATTGGGCAAAGTTTGATCAACAGAACTCTAAACTAGTACTGATCTTTTTGCCGAGGGAGTGAAATAGACCTACGACTTGATCACTCAGCCCAGCTGAGCTCAGCTCGTGGCCAGCCCCGAGTAGTCAGTGCTGTATGCTATCTGCATGGACAGTGGTTGTGCCGGCTATCACACTGCAGGGGACAACTTCTGGGTAGTCTGCATCTTCTCTAGGGGGCAGACATCCTGGAGTGGCCTTGGAGCAGATGCTGGAGGACAGTGTCAACTCTTGAACCATGTCTGCAGAATCTGGGTAAATTCACAGGAACCATGGCCTGGTTTTGATTTTCTGAGGATGACCAGTCTAGGGTTATGGATCAAAGTCTGCAACAGGAGCCACCTCATCCTGGACCTAGCTGAGAGGCAGGAACCTAAGATAGAATCAGAGTAGATGGGCCAGGGGAAGGGGCAGCTTGTCTCTGTTCTTCTCAGAGCCTGTTGGAAAAGCTTTCTGGGTGGTGTGACATGTGAAAGGAGGAGCTGGACCAGGACTCCCGGGGACATGAAGATGGCTGGAGGGATCTGAGGTTGTCCCACAGAGCTGGGTATCTACAGTGTTAGGAACAGAAATGAGCCGAGTCCTGACTGGCACTGAATGTCCACAGATAAGACATGGCTATGAGCTTCCAAGGAGAAGTCAGAGCAGAGGAATAGGGGTGGAAGGGGTGGGAGTAGACAGTATAGAGCCTTGAGGGGGCAGGAGTTGGTGACCTAGAGAGCTTCTGGTGAGCAACAGGGCAGATTAGGCAAAACTGAGCCCCATCGTGGAGGGCAGCAGGCCTGCAGCCTGGAATATGGACAGAGACTCCAAGAAATGGGGGACGGAGGACTCAGCTAGCAGAGGTAGAGTTCATTTCCAGGAAAAAGAGAGGAGCCTATTTGGAAGGGCAAGGACACGAGGCTTCAGGGGTCCCATGGCCAGGCTGACGGGGGGCTAAGCCTCCTGATCTCCCAGGTAGAAGGGCTCCCAGGGCATGGAGTGTGGAGAAAGGGGGCAGGGGAGGGGGAACCTGAAGCATCTCAGGGATACCAGGGAAGTCAGCGTACTTGTGTCCTGGAGTTCAACCCCAGTGTGGATTCAAACAGCAGGCATTATCTGCTGACTGATTTAGGCCCCAGTATTTGACAGCCTGTGGCCTGCAATCAGGATGCGAGAAAAGCTGATGAGCATGGGTTGGTGTGATAATGGTCCACATAGAGCCCCCAAAATCCCAAAGGCAATCAAGCCAGGCAGTAGGTCACAGGCTGGCCCAGCATCAATTTGTTCCTAAATGGTGCCTGTGTCTTTGCTGAGAATCTAGAAAATGAGGTACAAAAAGCTGCAAGGGTTCATAGAGATCACATTCTAGTCCATCCATCTTGTGAGGAATTTGAATCTCAAAGGGGCTAGGAGCTGCTGTGGCTAATAGAGAGAAGGCATCAGTCACATAACGAATGGATGACTGCATGAATAGACGTGGGCCCGAAGTAGAAAAACTACCTTTGCTGCACAGAAATGGCTGATTTTGAAGTATTTCAACTGAACAGACCATTTTCTTGACTAAATAAGTTTCCAACTGACACCATTAAATCTAAGAGGCATTCTTTCTCAAAAATGTCTAAGCCATGCATCCATAAATTAAACTTCTAATTGTTCAGCTCGAATCCCGCTACCTGTTTCTGCCCTCCATTACACTTCAAAGGTCTGTCAAAAGTGCTGGTTACTTAGTAGACTTAAACTCCCTTCTAACCACTGGGTTGAATGTTTTTCCCACTCAGCTTTATAGCCTCCACGGGAAGATAAGCTCTGAGCACAAGTGAAGAGTATGAACTGTGAACTGCTGATACCTGACCTCCAGGAAGCTTCTACAAAGGTGCAAGACCAGCCCTCCCCAGGTTTGTGGCCAGTTGGGATGGGCTACTTACCCATGTCTGCTCCCTCATAGCCATTCTGCATGATGGCCTTGTCTACGAGGGCAGTCAGCCATGTGCCCTCGATGCAGCTGATGAGCAGCCTGGAGAGGCAGGCCCCCAGGCACAGCAGCACACTGTAGAATGTGAAGTAGTTGCAGCTGTGGAACACTTTCCTGTGAAGGGACAGCACCCTTTCTTATGAGAAGACGGCGAGGCAGGCCGGCTCAGGACCTCCCCAGACTAGTGCTCAAATCCTAACTGTCCCATATCCTAGCTGTGTGACCTCGTGCTCTAAGCAGGAGCTGATTGTCCCCACCTCACAGCACTGGTGTGAGGACCGACTCAGACACAGTGTAGAGGGTGCTAAGCAGGACAAATGTTAGCAGGGACTGTAACATATCTTGGGATCCTTGGGTTTTGAAGTTTCTTGTACAATAAGAAATCTCACGTGGTTACAGCTGGTTTTGTTGTTATCATAAAGACTGTGGCTTTCCCACTGTGTGTTGTAACAGTGACCTGCCCCCAGCTGGAACTGCTCAAGTCCTCCAGAGGAAACTTCCCAAATGACCACCTGATCACATGGTATCCTGTTGCCTATGGGATAAAAGCCCAAATTTTGTCCTTAGTTTATGGGTCCTCTTACAGAGAGGCCGATCTGGCCTTGTTGCTTTGTGCCCACTCCCTGCCCCTGATCATCTAAGGCCACTACATGGCCACCATATTAGATACCCTCTCTTCTTCTAACATGCCCTGCCTTCCTGTCTTCATCTGCACAGTGGGGGCTCTCTCCTCATCTCTAACTGTAGCAATCCTACCATCCTACTGACCTCAGCCCAAATGTCCCATCTGCAGTTGAGTTACCTCCTGCCTCTCATCCACCACCCTGCCTCTCCTTCCTCATTATTTGTGTTTCTCCTATAATCTTTTCACACCCTCTGGAGTCTACATGTCTGTGTCTGTGGCTCCAGTGACTGTGAGCTTGTCACAGCACGTCCTACGGAGACATCTCTTTATCCTCATATTGCTTGCTCAATGAGTGAATAGCTTTGAATGAATGAATCAGAAAGGATTACCATCTGCCAAGTAGTATTGTTTCCTCTTTGAGGTAGCACAACTATTTGCAAGGTTCCTAGATGATGAGTAAGTTTATGCATGGTCACAATGCTCTAATGGGTGGGGCCAGGATTTGGAAGTCTGGCAGGCAGTCTGGCTCCAGAACCCACTCCTGAAGCTCTGTCCCACCCTCTCTCAGAGATCATAAATCACACCTAGGAACCTGCCAAGGATGAAGGGCCAGCACAGACAGACAGCTGAAGTGGAAACCCTACAATTCCACATTCCCTCCTTTGCCCCCAACTGTTAAAGAGAGCACAAGGCTTCTGCTTGTGAACTGTGTCCAGGTTTGGCTGCAGGAAAAAGCCCAATTAAAGTAATAAAATAAATCTCCAGAAACTGATCCTAAAGAAACAGGGATCTATGAATTGCCTGACAAAAAATTCAAAATAATTGCCTTAAAGAAGTTCAACATGCTACATCAGAACATAGAAAGACACAAATTAAATCAAGAAAATGATTCATGAACAAAATCAGAATATCCAACAAGTAAAGAAACTATAAAAATGACCTCAAAAAATTCTTGTGTTGAGCAATATAATAACTGAGTTGGACAATTCACAAGTGTGGTTGGACACCAGAGTTCATCAAGCAGAAGAAATAATCAGTGAACTTGAAGGTAAGTCATTTGAAATCCTTGAGTCAGAGGAACAAAAAGAACAAAGAAAAATGAAGAAAGCATAAGGGATTTTTGCAACTTCATCAATCAGATCAATACACATATGGGAGTCCCAGAAAGAGAAAAGAGAGAGAAAGGGGAAGAGAGCTTCTTTGCAGAAATAATGGCTGAAATCTTCCCAAATCTGAAGAAGGAAATGAACATCCAAATTCAAGAAGCTTAAAAGGCTCCAGCTAAACACGTTATAGTCAAACTGACAAAGGTCCCAGACGAGAGAGAATCTTGAAAGCAGCATGAAAGGGACCTATCAGATACAAGCGAAGACCTATAAAACTATCTGCAGTTTCTCAGCAGGAGCATTACAGGCCTGCCAGAGGGGAGTGGGATGATATATTCAAAGTGCAGTCAGATTTTAAAAACCCTGCCAACCAAGCATACTATATCAAGCAGAACTGTCCTTCAAAAAAGAAGGCTTGATAAAGACCTCCTCAGATAAACAAACCTGAGGAAGAGCATCACCAACAGAACTGCCTTACGAGAATTGTAAAAGAGTCCTTCATCTTGAAACACAAGGACACTAGAAAGCAAAATGAAAACATGAAAATAGAAAGCTTTCTGGTAGGGTAAACATATAGACAAATACAGAATCCTGTGATAACGGTAACAAAAATCACTTATAATTCTCGTATACCATTTAAAAGGTAAAAGCACAGAGGGTAACTATAACAATATAACAATAAAACTATGTTAATAGATACAAAATATAAAAATATGTAATTTTGAAAGTGATATAAAGTGTGGGTTGGAAATGTAAGGGAGTAATGATTTTGTATGCAATTGAAGTTAAGTTGTTATCCATTTAGAATAGGTTGTTATCACTATAAGATATTTTATGTAATCCCCAGAGTAACCGAAAAGATCATACCTATGGGGATGACAGCAAGATAGTGGATAGGACGTTTCCTCCTCTTGTCTCCCCATAAGAACAATAATTTGGCAGCCATCTATGGACAAAAGTGACTTTTTGGGACCTTCAAGATCCAAGTAGGCAGCTGTGAAACACTGGTGGAGCCCAAGACTGGGGAGGGACTTTTCTTTGAGAAGGCAACCCCACAGCCAGGTCTCAGGCTTGCTGACCATATCCCTGGCTGCACCCATACTAAAAGCCTTGTTTCCTTGTTGAATTGGCTACAGCCCCATTTGGCCTTGGTCCTGCCATCAGCACCAACCACCAAGAGACCCAGAGGGAGTTACGCCTCTCTGTGTCTTACGTAACAGGACCGTCTGCCTTGGTCCTTGCTGTGGACCCTGAAGTGGCCTATGACCAAGCTACAACTTCTCTCAGCCACATTCCAGAAGCAGACAAGCTTATACAGAGACCCAGTGGGAGACACACACATCCATGTCCCCAGAGGATGGCCCACAGACATCATTCCAAAAGTGGATCTTGAATCAGCCCAGTAACCTGGCTCCTGTCCATCCCAGCCACACTCCAGTAGCAGTTATGCCTGTCCAGGCACCTGCTGGGAGACACGCCCATCTGTGCCCCTGGAGGCAGGTCCACTAACCTAGGTCCAACCATGGGTTCTGAAGCAGTCCTGTAACGTGGCTCCAGCCCCTCTCAGCAGCAGTGAGGGAGCAGACATGCCCACCAAGGGACCTGGTAGGAGGCACCCCATCTGTGCCTTCTAAGGAGGACCTGCAGACCTCAATCTGGCTGCAGATCCTGAAGGAGCCCTGTGACTTATTTAGAACACCTCTAAGCTGTGGCACTGGGCTAGTCCTGCCACCCAGGGATCCACCTAGTGTCCTGGTGGGGCCATCCCAGGAATCTGACAAGAGATTTACCATTTAACCATCCACACACCTGGAAACAGGTCCACCTTCTGCAGACTCTAATGTGAACCCTGAAGTTGACCTTTGGCCCAGCCAGCCCTGTTGACCAAGGTCCTGGATGCAGTCCTATCCACTGAGGGGCCAGACAGGATTCAGCTTGCCCAAGCCCCTAGTAACAGCCCCACAAATCATGGACACCACTGTGGACCCAGCCAAAACCATGTGACCCATCTCCAGTAGGCTTGACTGTGACCTTGAAGGCAAACCTATCAGACCACGGACCTGACAGGAGGATTTTTACCAGTGGAACCCACTCTGTAAGGCTTGAAGAAGTATTTGCTTCTTCAAATGTACTAACAACAGTACAGAGCTACACAGATCATAAAGAATCAGGAAAACATGACACCATCAAAAGTAACAAAGTTCCAGTAACCTAACTCAAAGATGTGGAGATCTACAAACTGCCTGACAAAAAATTCAAATTAGTCATCTTAAAGAAGCTGAATAAGATGCAAGAGAACACAGATAGACAACTAAACAAATGCAGGAGAATAATGAATGAACAAAATGAGGTGATTAATAGAGAAATAGAAATCATAAACAAGAATCAAACAGAAACCCTGGTATAATGACAACACTAAAAATTCAAGAGAGAGCTTCAACAGCAGATTTTATCATGCAGAAGAAAAAACAAGCAAACTCAAAAACATCATTTGAAATTATCCAATTAGGAGAACAAAAAGAAAAAATAATGAAAAAGAGTGAAAAAGTGTATGAGATCTATGGGACACCACCATGGGAAGGAATATACATATTAGAAAGTCCCAGAGGGAGAAAAGAGAGAGAGAGATGGGCAGAAAGCTTATTTAAAGAAATAATGACTGAAAAGTTCCTAAATCTTGGGAGGGATATAGATATTCAGGTTCTTGAAGCTCAAAAGACCCCACCAAGTTCAATGTGATGAATATTACCCCAAGACACATTATAGTCAAATTGTCGTAAGTCAAAAACAAAAAGAGAATTTTGAAATCAGCAAGAGAGAAGTGACTCATCACATTTAAAGGGGTTGTAGTTTTCCCAGCAGAAACCTTGCAGGCCAGGAGGGAGTGGGGTGACCTATCCCAAGTGCTGAAAGAAAAACACTGCAAATCAAGAACACCTTATTCAGTAAAGCTGTCCTTCGGAAATGAAGATAAGATGAAGACACTCCCAGACCAACAAAAGCTGAGGGAATTCATCAATACAAGACCTGCCTTACAAGACATTCTCAAGGGAGTTCTTCAAGTTGAATGAAAAAACACTAAGTAGCAACATGAAAGCATATGAAAGTATAAATCTAACTGGTAAATGTAACATATAGTTAAATTGAGACTATTCCAACACTGTAATGATGGTGCATAACACTTTTAACTATGGTATGAATGTTAAAAGCAAAAATATTAAAATAACTATAGCTACAGTAATATGTTAGTGGATACACAATATAATAATATGTAAATTGTGAGACATTAATAGCATAAAATGTGAATGAGGGGAGAAATAAAAGTGTACAGATTTGTATGCAATTAAAGTCGAGTTGTTATCACTTTAAATTGGACTTCTATAGGTAGGAGATATTTTACATAAGCCTCATGGAAATCACAAAGAAAAATTCTCTAGTAGATACACAATAGATAATGAGAAAAAAATCAAATCATAGCACTACAAAAAAATCAACAAATCACAAAAGATGACAGCGAGAGGAAGAAAGAAACTACAAAACCACCAGAAAATCCAAAAAAGAGCAATAGTGGAGCTGGCCTGGTGGCATAGTGCTTAAGTTCGTGTACTGCACTTCTGGTGGCCCAGGGTTCGCAGGTTCAGATCCTGGGCGTGTATCTACACACTGCTCATCAAGCCACGCTGTGGCAGACATCCCACATAAAGTAGAGGAAGATGGCACGGATGTTAGCCCAGGGCCAATCTTCCTCAGTAAAAAAGAGGAGGATTGGCAGCAGGTGTCAACTCAGGGCTGATCTTCACACACACACACACAAACACACACACAAGGGCAATAGAAAGTCCTAACCCGCCAATAACTACTTTAATGGTAAATGAATTAAATTCTCCAATCAAAGACAAAGAATGGCTGAACAGACAAAATAAACAAGATATAACATTGTGCTACATACAAAAGACTGATTTTAGCTTTTAGGACATACATAGAGTAATAATGAAGGACTCGAACTAAATAACATGCAAATGGTAACCAAAAGAGAGAAGGAGTGGCTATACTTATGTCAGACAAAATAATCTTTCAGTCAAAATCTGTTCACCAGAGACAAGGAGGTCACTATATATTGATACAAGGGCAGTTCATCAAGAAGACATAAAAATTGTAAATATACTGCACTCAACATCGGAGCACCTAACTATATAAAGTAAAAATTAACAGAAATGAGAGGAGAAATCGAGAGTAATAAAATAGTAAGAGGGGACTTCATTCCCCCACTATCAACAATGGATAGATCATTGAGACAGAAAATCAATGAGGACACAGCAGAAGTGAAAAAACACTATTGACCAAAAGGAACTACAAGTCTTGTCTAGAACATCCCATCCAAGAGCAGCACAATACACATTTTTCTTTTCCTTCCTTACACGTGGATGATTCTCCAGGATAGACAAAATGTTGGGCCACAAAACAAGTCTTAACAAATTTTAAAAATCTGAAATCATCCCAGCTATCTTTTCCAAACACAAAGGTGTGAAACAAGAAAACAATAACAGGAGGAAAACTGGAAAATTCACAAATATGTGGAAATTAAACAACATACTTCTGAACGATCAATAGTTTAAAGAAGATATCAAAAAATACCTTGAGTCAAAGAAAATAGAAACACAACATACAAAAATGTATGGGATGCAGCAAAAATAGTTCTAAGAGGGAAATATAAAGTGATACATGGCTACACTAAGAAAAAAGAAATCTCAAACAAACAACCTAGCTTTATGCCTCAAGAAGCTATAAAAACTAGAAAAAGGAGAACAAACGAACCCAAAGGTTAGCAGAAGGAAAGAAATAATAAAGGTTAGAGCATAAATAAATGAAATAGAGCCTAGAAAGACAATAGAAAAGACCACCAAAAATACGAGTTGGTTTTTTGAAAAGATAAAATAGACAGACCTTTAGCTAGACTAACCAAGAAAAGAGACAAGACTCAAATAGGTAAAATTTAAACTAAAAAGGAGACATTACAACTGATATCACAAAAAATACACAGGATTATCAGAGACTGCTATGAACAATTACATGCCAGCAAATTGGATAATTTAGAAAAAAAGGAACCTAAGCAGAATGTAAGCCCCAAGAGGGTGGAGATTGCTGTCTGTTTTGATCACTGCTGTATCCCTAGTACACAACAGAGCACCTGATATACAGCAGTCACTCAATAAAAATTTACTGAGTAAATGAATCAATGAGTGAATGTGCCAGGCATTGAGTTCAGCACTTTACATGGATGATGTCATTGAGTCCTCACAACACTCTATGCTTTAGCCAGTGTTAATACCATTAATACTTCAGCTAGTATGTCTGACCCAATGGACACTCCCAAGGGCCTTGCTTTGAGCCTCAGGTCCAGCTGCTCTAACGCAGCACTGCCCAACTCCCTTGGTTTTCCCCAGGGTCCTCCCAAATGGACCTCTTATACAACACATAGGCTATATTTTAAGTCAGGTCACCCCAAATATGTCTCCCAATTTGGTGAAAATATGCCCATCCATTTTCCCATGATGTAGTAACAGAAGAAACTTAAATTTTTAGAAGGCTTTTGATTTTATTTTTATTATTCAAAAAAATCTCCATTTTTAAATCTAGCTTTCTGACTGTGCTTGTGCTGTCGACACTTTCTGTTCCTCCTTTAGAAAAGCATACTTGAACCTGTCATAGACACATTTAGCAACCATGGAGGCACCACAGGCCCAGATGATATGGTTTTTTGTTTTAGACAATCTCATAAGAACTTGAGGTCTCACGGCATGAAATCGTTGAAGCTGTCCTGGACACACGTGACATGTGGATTCTGGTGTTGTCCCTCCCTTCTTGGTATAAAGATAGACAATTCTAATACCCGGGGCTCAGGACAGCCTGGTATTGCTGGAGGCTGTATTGTAAGATAGCCTACAACAGTATGTCGAGTGCTGGACCAATTTGAATGCCTCTAGACACTATCCCCAGAAAAGGAAAAGAAAAAGAAACTTAATTGTATTTATAGAGATTAAAAAGAACTGTGTATTAAAAACATTAGCTCTAATCCTTTGTCATACATTTTGCTAATACCTTCCATTATTTTCATTTGCCTTTTAGTTTTATTTACTGTATTTTCTTTTTGCTTGGAAATGTTTTCCCTTTTTTGTAGGAAAATCTATCAGTCTTTCCTTTATGGTTTCTTTCTTTGCTATTATATATAGAAAACTTTTCTAGTTTAAGTAGGCAAATAATCATACATAATAACCACTTCTCTGTGGAATTGTCTGGAGTTGGAATAAAAAACCCTTGGCTTTCCAATGTGAAATCAGGGTGGTGGTGCACAGAATCCCTCCATTTCCACAGAATGGCACCAGATTAGCTTTGCAACAGCTCCAGGGTGATCTAAACCTCTCAGGGCCCTGGGGTGTCGAAGTTCTTGTCCCTGGAAGAGAAGATGGAACTATCAGTTCTGTTTCTTTTCCAGTTTCTATAGACTTGGCTCTCTGCAAAGCATCCATCATCACAAACACGACTTCAGTTCCTTGGGCTCAATAACTTTGGGCATTACCTAGCACCTAGACAATAAAGGAATATGTTTGCATTACTATGTGTATATTCATACAACTTTCCTCATTAAGCTTCAGAGGACTGAACAACAATTAAATACTTTCAAAACAGTCCTCTCCAGTACTTGCAAGTTATATAAGGAAGGAAAAGAAAAAAAAAACTCAACCAAATGTAATACTATATGTTAAAACATGGAATTTTCTATGCACGTGAGTGAGAATTGGTTAGGATGAAGAAATTTGCACCATAAAATGAGTTAACTGGTAATGAGTAATGAATTCTAGGTATTCATTGAATTCCAATGAATCCCAAGTAAAGGGCCCTGCTTCCAGTGCCTTGCAAGAAAATCTGGAGACATATAACCTTCCCTATGAGACGGTGGGAAACATATCACAGGCTCACTGTGAGACGCTGGTCTCCCAAATACACAAGCAGACCAACTTTGTTTTGGCTCTACATTGAGCACACTGGTTGTCTGGAGACAGTTATATCTTACAGAAGTAATAGTAAAGGTAGTGTTGTTCCCTGTGCTATATAATTATCAAAAGCAGCTTCAGAACTTGTTGGAGCCTCCCTCTGTCGTATTTGAAGAAATAAAGTTACAGCAGCAACATGAGGGTTGTGTGATGACAGGGTGCAATGGTAATTAGTTGCTAATTAGAATTTTCTGAAATACTAGGGCGATCATCAGAGGAAAACCCTACTCAACGTCACACGTAAGTTAAAAACGCCCCAGGGTAGCTATTAACTTCTGAATATAGTAGCAGGTATAAGCACTTCAGTTGAGGTTAATCAACAGTTCTATTACCTACTTAGCTTTTAGAGGTTACAACTTGATAATTTTTATGGAACTGCATCAGTCTAGGTTTATACCCAGGCTTATGAATTTATACATTTAAAAATATCTTTTATTTTATTGCAAGGCTGCTGCTAAAGAAAATTGGCTTTAATAAACATCCTTTTGATATTGGACTCAGTCCTCTTTCTTTTTCCCTTGAGATTTTTTTAGACTTTTCATCAGGGAGAGGTACTTAGGTAACTACCAACACGAAGACATAAACAGATCTCAAAGACAAAGTCACGTTGACCTCATATGGTCCTTTCCCTCATGGTGATCTGTGTCAGATCTTTTAAACAAGGAGTCAAAGGAAACTTGGCAAAATGATTCTTTTTAACCTCCAATTACAATTGAAAATCTCATTGGAACCACAAAAAAATTAGAGAAACAGTCCAGAACACAGCCAAATAATGTAGTCTAGACTTTAACTAGCTACAGAATGCTGTAATTACTGTAACTTGATTTAATATTTGTATTTAATAAGATACAATGCAGCTGCTATATATTCAGTCTATTTATTGATAAAAATAATACCCAATAGTTTCATCTATGGGGGAAAAGTTCATTTTCTTCACATTCAACACAGAAAATATTCAAACATATGACAGAATCACATATGATATTTTAACAGATTTGTTTATCTGATCTTGTATGTATTTACCTATTTTTGGTCACTTGTACATAAGAACATAAATATTGCCTTATTGTACCAACCACAGTGTATTAGTTATTTATTGCTGTTTAACAAATTGCCCCAAAACTTAGTGGCTTATAATGGTAAAAATGTATGATCTCTCAGTTTCTGTGGGTCAGGAATCTGGGGACAGCTTAGCTGGGTGCCTCTGGCTCCAGTTATCTCATGGGGCTGCAGTTGAGCTGTCAGCCAGGTCTGCAGTCTCATCTAAAGACTGGCGTGGGGGGGATCCACTTCCAAGCTCATACACCTGGTTATTATCAGTCTCAGAAAGTCCACTTCCAAGCTCATTTAGCTGGGCATCTCCATAGGACTGATTCACAGCATGGTAGCTGGCTGCCCCAGAGTGAACAATCCAAGAGAGAGCTAGAAAGAGGGCATCCAAGATGGAATCTGCAGTCTTTTTTTTTTTTTTTTGGCCAAGGAAGATTCACCCTGAACTAATCTTCCTCTTTTTTCGCTTGAGGAAGATTGGCCCTGAGCTAACATCTGTGCCAATCTTCCTCTATCTTGTATGTGGGATGCTGCCACAGCATAGCTGACGAGTGGTGTAGGTCCATGCCTGGGATCCAAACCTGTGAACCCAGACCACCAAAGCGGAGCGCACTGAACTCAACCACTAGGCCATGGGGCTGGCCCCTGGAACGCCCAGTCTTTTATAACGGAATCTCAGAAGTGACGTTCCATGCTTCTGCCACATTCTTTTCTTTAGAAGGGAGTCACTAAATCCCCCACCTTGAAAGGGAGGGGATTATACAGGGGTGTGAATAGCAGGAGGCAGGAATGAGAGGGGGATTATCTTAGAGGCTCCTGCCACACCGTAATCAGTCTATGGTGACATAGAGAGGAAGCAGATAGTTCTCTCTTACTTCTTGTCTGCCGACCATCTACTTGAGAAATGACTTCCTCCTCATTCTCAGTCTGTGTGGTTCTGGGAGGCTGACTGCTCCCCCTCGCCCTGGCTCTTCGGGTTGGCAGCTGTGGTGTCCCCAGCCTGGCCAGTAATGATACTTCAACTTTCTGGCCACAGTGAGTGGTTCAGGGATGGGCTGTTCACTGTCCTTTTTCAGGAATTGACGGGGGTGCTGGGAAAAAAAGGGTCTCCTAAGGTCACAGGTGCTGTGCAACACAGAAAACTGGAATTTTTTCCACTTTCCATACCCATATGTAAGCCGCCTTTACTCCCTGTGAAAAAACTCTCAGAATGAAACCAACACAGAATAACAGAGAGCTGAGAGGTGGAGAGTGAGGGAGCTACACCAAGCTCTCGTGACATCTCCTGCCTCTCCACACCCAGCTATGCCTGAAGTCAGGCTTACCTTTTTTTCAGTTGGTTTTGAATTGGGTTTTTGTCCCTTGCAACAAAAAGTGGGTCTGATGTATAGAGATATTATGGATGCAGCCCCAAATATTCTAGCTTCCCTTAACAGAGCCAGCATATCAGTGCCTTTTAGGAATTATCTAAATATTTTGAGTATATTTACCTTTTGCAACCTTAGCTTAACTCTTAGAAAACTAAGCTCCATGTGTTTCCTGTTGTGTGAGCTACATCCTTTTATTCACCTTTAATTTACTTTTCTCAAGATTCAGGAATATCTTCTTGTTCCATTTAAGCTCTCTCACAGCAGGGAGAAACCCCTTCTCAATTATTTTCTCCCCAACTTGTAGCACAATATCTGGCCACATAGTAGATCCTCAATAACTGTGTAATGAATGAATGAGTAAAGAAACTTCTAAGTATACTTGAGATTATTTTTCCCTAAGTTCTATATTATATTTTTGCCCCTATAAAGTACAATTCAATATTTTCTGCCTTCTCACATAGCCTCATACTAACATCAATTTATTCCCATATCCTTGGGCTTTTCATTGTGCCTTCCCTCCTGCAAATAAGTCATAAAAATATTAAACAAGTGTTGTCATAGGGGAATGCCTGTGTTCACGATTCTTCCCAAGAAGTGCCTTTTTATCCTAAACCATTATTTCTTGTCTCTAAGCAACATCCCTGTGCATTGCACCAGTCTCCATCATACCAGGATAACTCCATTTTTAAAATGGCCTTTTGTGTGGAACTTTGTGAAAGGCTTTTTGGAAATCTAAGTAGACACCATTCATGGGCTTTTGTCCGTATTCATATGTGCCTCCCAAAAGAGCTTTCATAGATTGATGAGGCCTGATTTCCTCTTATGGAAAACATATGCTCTCCTCCAGCTCCTTCATGGCCTCCCCCAATCCCTACTGGCATGCAATTGTTTTTCTGGGGAGAAGGGCTCAGCTCTTCTCTGTGGATCTGCTTTGATCAGATCCTTGTCAGGTATTGTAAATAATGTAGGGTTAAGACTGCCAAAGTCAAACTATCCTAAAGAGATGAATAACTATGGTTATCTTAGCATGTTGAGATCAGAAACGGAAATATAAACTCAAGTATGGTAAATATGGGCAGAAAAAAGGAAGTAAGGTTAGAAATATAGGAAGTTGGTGGTTGCCAATCAAAGCTTAGGAATGTCTTAGGTCCTTTAGGAATTTGACAATATTATCAATTTCTCTTTTCTTTAGACTCTGCCTTCTTTTGATTTCCTCAACTTTATGCTCTCATCCTACCTTGATAAATGTTCCTTCTCAGTCTTTCTCTGGATACACTTTTTGCCTCTTTAATGTGGTTGTTTTCCTGGTCCCATCCTTGGCTTTATTTTTGTTTCCCTCTATATCTTCTCCATTGTCAATTTCATATACTGCTACAGATTTAGGGAGTCTATTTATTCTATAGATGGATAGAATAAAAATGTAAATTTGGGGTGCATAATTGTTCTCGGAACTTCAGAGAAGTCTGTTCACCTGCCTATTGGACATTTCCATGTTGATATCCCATAAACACTCCCATCATGAGTCCAAAATCAAATGCATCACCTCTATATAATTTAAGGCCTTTTTCATTATATGTGACAAAAAAACATATTTCATGGACTCTAAGAAGAAGCTGAATAGGATGGGTACAACTAAGCTCAGAAGCAACTGGAACCAGGACGTGGAAAACTCCATGATTTCTCCCTCCATATTACATCTCTACTTTCCTCTATATGTCTGTTTCTTTCCTCCCATTGTTATAGACTAACTTCTTCTGCTTCTCAGTCTACCTGGTGGGAAACAATGAAGATTTCTGTGTTCCTGCTTCAGTCACACAGAGTGACACTGGCTTGATTCTCTCTGGGTCCTAAATTCACAGTCCCAAGGAAGAAAGTCATGGACCCAGCCATGGTCAAGGTGTCCACCTGTAAATCAATCAGCTTTGGCCTCAGGTACAGTGTTACAGTGTATGCAACTTGAAGTTCCATAGCTCACTGACAATCTGCTCATTTTGCTTTAAACTTTTGTTCTCTGTGTGTTTCATTTTGGATAGTTTCTATTGCTACACATTCACCTTTACTATTCTTTTCTTCTATTGTGTCTAATCTGCTGTTAATCCCATCCAGTATGTTTTTCACCATAGATATTGTATTTTTCATGTCCACAAGTTCAGTTTGTTTATTAATGTCTTCCATTTCTCTACTTAATATGCTCAGTCTTTCCTTTAGATTCTTAAAGAAATGGAATATAGTTATAATAACTGTTTAATGTCTTTATATACTAATTCTATCTTTGTCTAATTTAATGTCTGTGTCATTTCTGGGAATGTTTCTATTGACTGATTTTTCTCCTCATTATTCATTGTATTTTCCTGCTTGTTTGCACACCTTGTCATTTTTCACTGGATGCCAGACATTGTGAATTTTACCTTCTTAGGTGCTGGATATTTTTCTATTCCTATAAATATTTTCTTGAGCTTTATTCTGGGAAGCAGTTAAAAAAACTTAGACACAGTGTCATCTTTTTGAAGCTTCTTTTAAGCTTTGATAGGCAGGATGAGAGTGGCCTTTATTCTAGAGCTAATTTTGCCACACTACTGAAGCAAAGTTCTTTAAATACTCTATCTGATGCCCTGTGAATTATCAGGTTTTTCATTCAAGGACTATTCCCTCTGCTCCTATCCAATGGTTCTTTCTTGAGCCTCGGGTAGCTCCCCCACCCTCAGGTGATCAGTACTCCCCTGAAGACTCTGGGAGCCTCTGCGGGTCTCTGGAGCTCTCTCCCTGTGCAGCGCTCCCCTCCCTGCTTCTCTTCCTGAGAACTGAAGATGCCATGGCCTCCCCGGACACTCAGGCTCCACATGGGCTCCCACTCTCTAAGCTGCACCCTGGAGACTCTCTCCAGGCAGTGAGCTAGGATGACCACAGGGCTCCCCTCATTGGTTTCCCCTCTCTCAGGGGTCACTGTCCTCACTGCCTGGTGTGCAGGGTCTGAAAACAAGAGTTTTCTACATTGTGCCTGTTTTTTAAGTTGTTTCTGATGGGAGGGTAAACCCAGTCCATGTTATTCCATCTTGGCCAGAAGTGGAAGTACAATTCAATCTTTTGGAACTACTTGCCATTTTCTTGTGTGTGTGTGTGTGTGAGGAAGATTAGCCCTGAGGTAACATCCGATGCTAATCTTCCTCTTTTTTTGCTGAGGAAGATTGGCCCTGGGCTAACATCGGTGCCCATCTTCCTCTACTTTATATGGGACACCGGCACAACATGGCTTTACAAGCAGTGCATTGGTGCGTGCCTGAGATCCTAACCTTGAACCCCGCACCACCGAAATGGAGTGTGCTCACTTAACCACTATGCCACCGGCCAGCCCCTATTTGCAGTTTTTTAAAACTCTGGGCTCTTGCATGTCTCTGTGCTTTTATGTCAGTTTGAAACTTCCTTTCCACCCTGTCTGTCTGGCAAGGCTCGGTTCCAGCATCATCTCCTCCCAAACCTTCCCAGCACCCCCATGCCCCCAGCATCCCTCCTCTGTGCTCCATGGCATCATACACACACCATACGGGCTGGTGCCCCTCACTGAACTCCAAGCCCTGTGTGCACAGATCATAGCTTATTCATCTTTCTAGCTTCAAACTTAGCACAGATGAAACACAGCGGGTACTCAACATATGCTTGGTGAAACAAATGGAAACATTGCACATAATCACACTGCAACAGAGAACAATCTTCACTGTTGATTTCAGAGTATTTTCCGAGCTATTAACCTGCAAACACTGGCTGTAACTTAAACACTTCTATATTCTGAAGTTCTGATATTGCATTTCTTTGAATCAAGTATGTCATTAGCAGAATTCTCAGCCATTAGATGTGGTGGTTTACTTAGAAGTGTGTCTGTCTGTAGCCTTCCTTTGAGGACGGTGGCAGACTGTTTGGCACATGTTTGTGCATTTGGTTTGGTTGCTTATGTTGAGCATGAAATCTTTTCAGTGTGTCACAGATTTTGAAAAAGGGCTTGTGTCTTTACAGCTCACGCTGAGCAGAATGTAACTGTAATCTGCCAAGGAAACAATCTCATCTCTTCCTCCTCATGTAGTGACACCCATCCCCGACTCAGGACAAAGTCACACTGACGTCTCCAGCGTGCGTTATATCCTGTGTAAGCTCAATGGCCCGCTCAGTGGAAACATGCTCAACTTTGACAGGAGCTGTGTCAAGAGTTAGACCTCTGCGATTCCATCCCGGGTCCTTCATGGACTGCACATGTTCTCTTTGGTGGGGCCAAAATGTGCCCCACCCCCTCCAGATCTCCAGAACACTTTGTGTAGTTTGAGCTTAAACCTACCTGAGGACTCAGTGCTTTCTTTTTGACCTAAATAATTAACTTTATAAAAAACTGACATAAATAGGACACCTTAACTGGAAAAGAAACAAAATATATGTGTGTATGAGCAAGTAAATAATAAAAATCTCCTACCATCACACCACTGAGAGTGTATTATATATATGCCACATATTATACACGAAGCATGTGATACGTATCTTACATTGTACCTGCTATTTTGTAAATTGTAATCTGCTTTTCTCCCCTCATATTTTTCCAAGTTAGTATCTTTTCTAAATCCCCAAAGTAGGAAAATTTAAAATAAAATCTTTTACAAACTTTACTTTTTGTTATATTCTCCCTCTTTTTCTCTCTGGAGTATCTGCATTTTAATACAAAACTCTTGAAGACATAATGCCTACCCAAAGGAATTATTCTCAAGTGCTGCAACTTCAGGCATAACGGGGATAAATATTTTGAGTGCTTTTGTGTTGCTATATTCATTTCATTCCTGCATAAGGTTAGCTCTGCCAGATTATGCATAACACTAACAGTGTCACTAAACAGGAAGAGTAGGACTAGAAGAGACCATTTTAAAAATTCCAAATGTCATTTTCACTATGTCCTAAGAGACAGCGACTTTTAGTAAGAGCAATGATATCTGTGAAACTTTACTCCCTAAAGGACAGGAGAAAAGAAAAATCAGTGGTTTGACATCGCCAACACTTTCCATCAATTTACTCAAGCCAACAATGACCAGTTTCATTAATTCCATTTATTTTCATTTAATTTACTTTTATATTTCTATCTTGAGTTGAGAAAGTCAATAGCCAATTTCCTTTCTTCTTTTTGGGGGAAAATATCATACTGTGAAATAGTCTAATCTAGGCTGATACAAAACTTAATGTTCAGGTCCCTTTAGAAGGATATACTAAGATTCATGATGGCGAGAATGGTGTCTACCTCTAGTGTCTAGCATGGTGCCTGGCAAAGAAGAAGTGCTCAATACACATTTATAGAATCTTATCAAGTGACAATTGTTTGGAAGTGATCAATTATAACTGAATGATAAAGAATAAACATTTGCATTTGATAACAAAGTACCATCTAAAAATTAATTTCTTTTTGTATCCCTATGTTTTAGAATGTCATTGATACACACACACACACACACATACACACACATCAGGGTTTCTCAACCTTGATACTATTAACATTCTTTGCTGTGGGGGACTGTCGTGTACACTGTGCACTGTAGGAGGTTTAGCAGCATCTCTGGCCTCAACCCACTAAATGCCAGTAGCACCTCACACTCCTCCAAGTTGTGACAATTAAAAATGTCTCCAGACACTGCCTGGTATTCCCTGGGTGAGGGGACTGTCCCCAGTTGAGAACAACACACACAAAGTTAAGACTCTTAAGAAAGAATTACAGAGACTCTTACAAGAGATAGATCATTCAAAAGATAAATTATTAGTAACACATCAATTCAAAGGAGAGACTAACTTAAGAAGTAGGACTATGTGCCTCAATTTCCAGAAAAATGGTTAGTTATCTTGACAATATTAACTGAGTTCTGGAAAAAAAAAATCATACCATGTAAAAAAAACACTCTCTTTGAAGTAGTTCTGCATTAATTTTACACATACAGTTATTTATGTACTTGAACTTTAAGAAAAATATCATCTGATGTCAAATTGGCACAAATATCCTAGTGATTCAAAGAGATTACATGTAAATTCCTTCAAATTAAGATTCTATAATAAATAATGACATTCTTATTTTCTTCACCATGTAAAGTTCATTCTCAATGATACATGCGTGGATTATTCTGGTTATGCCAATGACTAGTTGTATGATCTTGGGCAAGTTGTTTACCCACTCAGGGCCTCAGTTTCTTCACCTCAGAATGGAGATAGTACTAATATATACTCCTCAATGTGTTGTCAGACTTGAAAGAGTAACTACAAGTGAAGTGCTTAGAGCAGTGACTGAACACCCAATGGATGTCAACAGTTATTAACATCTGCCAATTTGCAACCAGTGTTTCACACCATCTGACCCATCCACTTCCTTCCCTGCCACACATCGTGTTTGGCTAATCCATTCCACTGACCTATACTAAGCAAAGTAAACTAACTTCAGCATTAGCTTAAATAAAATATAATTGGGTATTCACAGCTGCTTCACTATTCTATTTATACTATTATTCCTTCTGTTAATATGAGTGGAAAGCGAAGAATTCATGAGAAAAGAACAGTGGATTTCATAAGTTCTCATTTTTTTTCTCACCAAGTTAAAAATCAATTTTAAATTCATATTCTCAGGTAATGATTTTTTTCTGTGTGAATCAAAACAATAGTAGGAACAACAATAACAAGTATTTACGCTCTGTCAGGTACTTTTCTAAGCATATAATTTAATCCTCAACCCTATAAGGTAGGTAATTTTGTTCTTCCCTTTTTATAGATGAGGAAGCTGTGGCAGGAGAGATTACATGACCTGCTCAAGGACATTCGGCTAGTAAGTGGTAGAGCTTGGATAAAAGCCCAGGAAGTCTGACTACGGAGTTTGTGCTCACAGTCTAAATTACTGTAAAACAGCAGCAGCAACAACAACACAGACATAGGACTATATGCTTTGTCCTGTCCCCTTGGATTTTTCTTAGTGTATCTTTAGTATTAAGACAATGACTTCTCATGACCACTGTGAAGCTGAATGACAATATCCCAATTCAATCACTTATTTGCAATTCAAATGGTTAAGTAAATTTTCAGTTGCGGCAAAGTCAGAAAAATCAGTTCTCGGTTCAAAGGAGTATAGTGTATTACATTTAAAAATAGAGCTTTAGAGGGTGGGACATCAGCAAGATATCAGAATAGGAAGACCTAGGCCCTTGTTGCCCTATAGAGACAGCAACTTAACAACATACAGACCAAATTGCCATTGTCAGACTTCCACAAACCAGTTAAGAGGCTGCAGCACCCAGGCTAATACAAAGCCAAGAGAGCCACATTGAAGCAGGTAGAAAACCTTGTTGCATTTTGCCTGCCCTAGCTTTTCCCCCCATTCCCCATAGCATGGCACAGTTGGGAGAAAACTCCCAATGCCCAGCTTCTCCTGTAGGAAGAAAAGAGAAGAGTGGAACATAGGCCCAAAGTTTTTGTGGGGCTCCTTGAGGGAATATTCTGTCTCACTTGACTAAGAGTGTTGATGAGAACTGGTGGCATAGTTGCTTGCCAGGTTGGGGGCCACTGAGAACAAAGCAAAGCGTCAAGATGCTGCAGCATCAGGAAGACTGCAGTATCTCAGACACCAGGGAAAGAGAGAAGACAGGCCCATGAGAAGAAACAGGGGCAAGCCTATTTGACTGGGAAATCACACGCACAAGCCCAGAGAAGACACGTCCCAGAGAAATTCTGAGAGGTCCCAGAATCTCTAGTGGGCTGACTGGTGAAAGTCTTCCCCTACATGAAGCCAGTCTATAAAGACTAGAAGTGGTGGCTGTTTTTCAAATGGCAATGTCTCAACAAAAGATCACAAGGCATACAAAGAAACAGGGAAACGTGGCCCAATCAAGAGACCAAAACAAATTTCCAGAAATTGACCCTAAAGAAACAGAGAACAAGGGATTACCTGACAAGGAATTCAAAATAACCATCTTAAAAATGATGAACAAGGTAAAAGAGAAGACAGACAACTAAGAAAATCAGGAAAATGATACATGAATAAAGTGAAAAATATCAAAAAGGAGATAAAAACTATAAAAAAGAACCAAACAGAAATTCTGGAACTGAAGAATATAATAATTGAATTGAAAAATTCACTAGAAGAGTTCCACAGTAGACTTGACAAAGCAGAAAAAAGAATCAGTGAACTTGAAGATATTGAAATTATTGAGTCAGAAGAGTGAAAAAAAAAAGGGGGGCTTATGGGACACCATGAAGAAGATCAATACAGACATTATGGGAGACTCAGAAGGAGAAGACAGAGAAGGGGCAGAATTTATTTGATGAAATACTGGCCATTAACTTCCCAAATTTGAGGAAAGAAAGAAACATACAAATGAAAGAAGCTCAAACAACTTCAACTAGGAAAAACCCAGGGAAAGCCACACTGAGACACACTATAATGAAACTGGCAAAAGTCACAGATGAAAAGAGAATCTTGAAATTAGCAAGAGGAAAGTGACTTGTCACATGTAAGGCAGCTTCTTTAAAATCACCAGTGGATTTCTCAGCAGAAACCTTTCAAGCCAGAAGGGACTGGGAAGATATACTCAAAGTGCTGAAAGAAAAGAACTACCAACCAAGAATAAAATATTTAGCAAACCTGCCCTTCAAAACTGAAGGAGAAATTAAGGTGTTTCCAGATAAACAAAAGCTGAGGGAGTTCATCACCACTAAATTTGCTCTACAAGAAATGCTAAAGGGAGTCCTTTAAGTTGCAATGAAAGGACACTAGGCAGCAACATGAAACCATATGAAAATATAAAATTCCCTGGTAGAGATAAATATATGAACAGATATAGAATCCTATAGTATTGTAGTGTTGGTGTGTAAACCACTTGTACTTCTTGTATAGAATGTAAAAGACAAAAGCATAAAAAATAACTACAAATCTTTGTTAATGGAAACAAAGTATAAAAAGATGTAATTTGTGACATCCACAACATAAAATGGATGAGGATAGAGAGGTAAAGGAGTAGAGTTTTGCAAGTAATTGAAGTTATCAGTTTAAAATAAGTTGTTATAACTTTAAGATGTTTTATACAATCCCTACGGTAACCACAAAGAAATTACCTAGAGAAGATACGTAAAATGAAATGAGGTACTTCTGGTTCCTGGTCTGACATCTAAGGAGCTTAGAAGTTGCCATTCTATCCTAACAAGTAAAGAGCTGAACAAAATGAAAAATCAACAACCCTTCTTAGGTCTATCAAAGAAGTGAGGTCACAGGGAAACCACTGGCCCCAAGTTTGGAGAAACAGACACATACAGCAAATCACAACTTACTAGAGTAGAAATCCACGAGCAAAATCTCACTGGGAACCAGTATGAAAACCTGAGCAGAAATTGACAATTTGCTGGAGGCTTAGTGAGGACAAGTATGAAAGTTAAAAACTCCAGGGGAACCCGGCCATAGAGGGGCCCATGCTTTTGAGAATTTTATCTCCAGGGGCTCTACCAGGTTCCCACAGTGAATACTGGAGGAAAAACCTCTCATGCTTCTGGCAGCGGGAGGGGAAAAGTATACATTTTGAAAAATGCCAGAGCATTCTGTTCTAAACTCTTTAACCAGAGACTAACCTGATGCTGTTTGATCCAAGCCTAACATACCTGGAGGAAGGGAAATATCCATTTTCAGCTAGTTCTAGTGTTCCATGTAGGGGAAGGAAGACACCCAACTCCAGCCCCCTTTAGCCACCCTGTTCTGCCTAAGGACGAGGAAAAAGTCCTCAGAAGCACTAGTAAACTTCACAGTCCAAGGGAGCAGGTGCTCCGCAGGACTAAGACCCTAGTCATGTTGCTATAGAACACCTCCCCTCTCCTCAACACCTTACCACCACAGAATTAATGGCCTATTTACAGCAGTTCCTTTTACCCAGTATATCACGTCCACCTTTAAACAAAACATTACAAGGCATGCTAAAAGGCAAAAAACAGTTTGAACAGAATGAACAAGCATCAGAATCAGAGTCAGATACAGCAGGAATGTTGGAATTTTCAAACCTGGAAATGACAAAAAAGACTATGATAAATATGCTGAAGGCTTTAATGGAAAAAGTAGACAAGCTGCAAGAACAGATAGATAATGTAAGCAGAAAGATGGAAATTCTAAAAAAAAAACAAAAAAACAAATAAGTGCTAGAGTTCAAAAACTATAACAGAAATGAAGAATGCCTTGGATGGGCTCGTTAGTAAATTGGACAAAACTGAGGAAAGATTCTCCGAGCTTGAGCATATAACAATAGAAACTTCTAAAACTGAAAATAAAAGAAAAAAGTAATGAAAAAAAAAACAGAACATCCTAGAACTGTGGGACAACAAAAGGAGTAACATACACATATGGGAATATCATAAGGAGAAGAAAGAGAGAAAGAAACAGAAGCAATATCTGAAGCAATAATAATATTTGAAGCAATAATGACTGAGAATTTCCCCCAAATTAATGTCAGACACCAAAGCATAGATCCAGGAAGCTCAGGGAACACCATTTGGCAAAAGCTACACCGAGGCATATCATATTAAACTTCAGAAAATAAAAAGTAAGAGAAAAAAATCTTGAAAGAAGCCAGAGGAAAAAAAAACCTTACATCTTGAGGAGCAAAGATAAGAATTATATCTTATTTCTCCTCAGAAATCAAGCAAGCAAGAAGAGAGTGGAGTGAAATATTTAAAGTGTTTAAAGAGAAAACCACACCAACCCAGAATTTTGTAATCTGTGAAATTATCCTTTAAAAGTGAAGGAAAAATAAAGACCTTCTCAGACGAACAAACATTGAGGCAATTTGTTACCAGTAGATCTGCCTTGTAAGAAATGTTAAAAGAAGTTTTTCAGTGAGAGGCAAAATGATATAGATCAGAAACTTGAATCTACATTTAAAAAAAGAAGAGCATCAGACAAGGAATACGTGAAAGTAAAATAAAAACTTTTATTTTTCTTATTCTTAATTCAACTAACAGAAGTTTGTTTAAAACAATAATAGCAACAATGCATTTGATTATGTATGCATAAACATTTATGTATGCTTATGTACAAATGAAACAAATGACAACAATGATACAAAAGACAGGAGGAAGGAATTAGGAATATTTGTTGTTATGAGGTATTTGTGCTACCTGTCTAACATTATAGTGTTATTTGAACACAGACTTAGATTAGTTCTAAATGTATAAAGCAAACACTACAGCACCACTAACGTGTTTAAAAAATATATATAATTGATATGCTAAGAAATAAGAGAAAATGGAATCTCAAAATGCTCAATTAAAACCACAAGTCAGAAAAAGTGTCAAATATGAAAACAGGAACAAAATACAAGGGCAACAAATAGAAAATGGTAACAAATATGACAGGTATTAATCCAACCATATCAATAATCATTGTAAATGTCAATGGTCAAAATACACTAATTAAAAGACAGAGATTGTCAGAGTGGATCAAAAAACAAGACCCAGCTATATGTTGTCTACAAGAAACCCACTTTAAATATAAAGACACATATAGATTAAAAGTAAAGGTATGGAGAAAGATATACCATGCTAACACTAATCAAAGGAAAGTAGGAGTAGCTATATTAGTTTCAGACAGTGTAGACTTCAGAGCAAGGAAATCTATCAGGGATAAAGGGGAACTTTATGTAATGATAAAGGGGTCCATACTCACGTGGACCGGATAGCCTAAATGGGTACATGCCTGACAACAAGGTGAGGCAAAACCTGATAGAACTGCAAAGAGAAATAGATGAGTCCAGTATCATAGTTGAAAACTTGAGCACACCTCTAACAGAAATGGACAGATCCAGCAGGCAGAAGGCAGTGAGGACACAGCTGGATCAACAGCAACATGGACAGCAACTGGACACAGTTGACATCTATGGACTAAGTCTTCCAATAACAACAGATTACACATTCTTCTCAACTCACCTAGGACACTGACCAGGATAGACACTATAAAACATACCCTGAAGAAATTTAAAAGAATAGAAATCATGCAATATTTGCTCTCCGACTGCAATGGAATTAAACTAAAAATCAATAAAAGAAAGATAGCCGGAAAATCCCAAAATACTTGGAGATTAAACAACAGAGTTCTTTTTTTTTTCTCTCCAACTACATTCTGCCCAGTGCCAAATCTGGCCTGCTACCTGTTTTTGTATGGCCCCAAGCTAAGAATGGTTTTTACAGTTTTAAATAGTTGGGAGAAAAAAGCAAAAGAGGAAGACTATTTCAGCATCCCTAAATAACGTTTTAGAGGAACACAGCTATGCTCTTTCATTTAAATATTCTCTATGGCTGCTGTTGGGCTACAGTGTCAGAGCTGGGTGGTAAAGACAGAGACCACATCACTCTCGAACCTAAAATATTTACTCTTTGGCCCTTTCCAGAAAGTTTGCTGACCTCTGTGACCCTCCCCCCCCAAAAAAACCCCACACATATAAATAACACAAGTCAAAGAAGAAATTTCAAGAAAAATTTTAAAATGTTTTGCATAAATAAAAATTAAAACGCAGCTTATCAAAATGTGTGGGATGCAGCCAAAGGTGGGCTAAGATGGACATCTGTAACATTGAATGCATGTATTAGACAACAGGAAAGATCTAAAATCAATAATCTAAGCTTCCATTTTAGGAAACTAGGAAAACAACAGCAAATAAATGAATGTCATGGCTAAGAGGCCTGACCAAGGTATGGGCCCTTCAGGCGGGCAGGCTCCAAGAGGCGCTCTGCAGCGACCCTGACCACGGGGTCCAGAGGGAGGATCTTGGCAGCCAGAGGGATGGAGGGGATGGCGGGACAGGTGGCTTTGAGAAGGCAAGATCCAGGTTCCCAGGCACCCAGGATTTCCATTTTAGGTAGTGACCTTACCTTTCACAGACCGGCCAGGGAGTTTCTACGTGGGCTTCCACTAGGCTGGTTAGCCCCACCTGGGTGCCAGCCTCAACGTGCGCAGCCAGGCCCGGGGGGCCGGGGCAGGGCGTGGAAAGTGGGCGTGGTGGAGAGAAGGGGCAAAGTGGCGGGAGGCGGGGCCCCTCGCTGCACATGCTGGGACCGCAACCGTTGTCTCTTAACCGCTCACAGCCGGCAGCCTGCAGGGCTGCAGGACTACAACTCCCAGGATGCTCTGGGCACGGGGCAGTGCCTAGCCCTGGGGGGAGGAGCAGGGCGGTGTGCGCTTGGCCGAGGGCCAAACCGCCGTTGGCTCAGGACTCAGGTCCTGCACCGCTCCACGTGGACTGAGTCCCGGAGGGATGTGACGGGGCAACGGGGACCAGGGAGTTAGGAGGGTGTGGCGGCTGCATGGGCAGCCTCGGGCCTGCAGCGTGCAACTGCTTTGTCCAAAATTGAAGCCGGGCTTGCGCCTCTTCCCCATCTACTCCCTCCTCTGCTTGATTCCTCCTCCCACCTGCGTGCCTGTGGGTCTTTCCACAGCCTCCTACCTAGTCCAGGGCCAGGTGCTTCTCTAAACTGCTTATGGGAACCGGTTTGACATCCCAGAAACTTGCCACTTTGCCTGTTGCCTTCTGCCATCTCCTGCCAAAGTGCCATCATTTCATCAGCCTCTGGGAGAAATTCGCTCCTGTGGCCCCTCTTGCAATCACAACTTAAGAGCTTTGCAGGGTGGTATCATTGGCTGTTGCTTGCCTTTTTCGCAGATGTGGAAGTAGAGGCATCCCTGACGTTAATGATTGGTTTCCCCAGGAGCCGCTGAGAGCAGAGAAGAATGGCCTAATTCCCAGGCAAGTATCTAGTAGGCCATTTTCACCAACCCATTCCAGTGCAGTGGCCTCCGAAACAGCAACCTTAAGATGATAATAGCTTAAGTCATTTGCCCTTTAGATTGATTGCCTAATCTCAGCCCAGGTGTGAGTGGCCAGTCTCTCAGGGACACAGGTGGTGACTCTGATCCCTCAGGAAGAGACCAGTGGTCCAGCTTTGGGAGAGGGATGTTCAAAGTAGACAGCACTTGGGCAGCATTTGAAACCCATCAGCTTTAACATCTCTGCTTTGGATTCTGGCATGGTTCCAGGATAAACACACCTAGGGATAGTCAGTTGTACCATATTTCTTTAAAAATTGATTAGAGTAGTGAAAGGAACAGAGCATAAAATATCTTGCTTATTTGCAAAAGATAAAATGCAAGCAAGACCTTCCTGTTAATTTTTTTCTGCTCTTTCTCTTGGTCGTACTGTATGCTTGAATGCAGAATCAAAAAACTTGAATTGCCAAATTCTCTTTTCCTGAGATCAGTAAACTAACTTAAAAGTTTTATTGAAGCCTGTGGAGGAATGGTTAGCAGCTTTCATAATTCATGTTGTCTCTAAAAATCTGGGCGTTGATCTACGTGAAAAAAGTCCTTGTTTGTATTACATGTCCCAATAGGTTACATTTCCAATTCCTGAATGTAGGATTTTATCAAAACAACTGAAAAACCTGGTCATGGAAACTGGACTCTGTCACTTTGTCAAGAATTTGCCTCTTTATGAATTAATGACTCATGAATTCCTTAATATTTTTGTAAAGGAAGGACAAGAAACTCTGTAGTGTCTCTGAATGTGGCAAGATGGGGAAGTCTCGTTAGACCACATCCTGGGGTTCTTCTCTCGTGTTCAATAGGCCCAGGTGATAGTCCGTGTAGTCAGGTGCAGCGCCGCTCCCCCAGCCCCCAGTGTTCCATCCTACTCTGGCCTGTGCCTTCTTCAGGGGGTTCTGATGACGCTCGTCCACAAGGGTTGGAAGGAGACATTGTAACATGAGGATATTCATCATCTTGAAACAAGGATTAATATAGAGCAAAGTCTCGGGGTCTGTGTGCTCTGATGCACTGCTGTTGGGGTGTGGCTGCAGTGACCACTGTGCTCCCAGCAGTCCCCACAATGGCTGTCTCAGACGTTTGATCTCCTGGTGCAACCACAGCAGCTGTTGAGAGCTGGACGCTAGTAGTGCTTCAGTGTCTTCCATCATATTTTGTGCCTCTGACCCTCCTCTGCTCACCCCCTTCCCATTCCTATCTCTTGCATTGATTGCTTTGTAGTTGTTTCCTAGGAGCCACTGTGTGTAACTGTATTTGACAGTGTCTTTAGAGACCCACGATCTCTAAACGAGTCACTACACAACACCCACTTATACTGTTGTAGCCCGTGTTCGTCCTCTCCAGTGGCGCTGTGAAGAACCCTGCTTACTCAGAGGTCCTCTCATTATCATGCTGCTGGGGCTGCTTACGAAGCTGGGCATTTCATCTTTGGTCTCATCAAGATTATTCTTTTCATCGATTATTCTGAAGTCGGGTACGACTTTGTTAATAATGTCGACACTGGCTGTCACAGGCACTTTTATGTATTTTTCCCAACAGTTCTGTGAAGTAGGCCTGTGACACACATTTTACAGGGGAGAACACTGAGGTTCAGAGAGGTCGAGTAGCTTCCTTCACTTCACACAGTTTCTTGGTACATTTTGAGTCTCCACCTGGAACTCTGCCTCTCAGGTGTGTGCACTTGGCTGGTGTTCCACTTTGCGCCTCTCTGCCAGCCTCTCCAAAGGCACACGCCCCATCCTGAGTCCATTGTCTGCTTGATGGCAGTCACCCTGCACAAACAGGCTCTGGGCGGGGAGTGGACTAGCGGGGCGTGGTCCTCAGGCTTACCCTGGGCAGGTTCTAGGTTCATTGCGAGAGCTGGAGCAGTGGAAGATACTGACCGTCATTCACCTGGAAGGTTTGTTATGTAGAAATACTCCACTGACTTTTTGCAGGTGTTCTGTCTTCTTTGTCTTCATTGCTCCTCTGGGCTTTCTCCTACAGTCCGTGCTGTGCAGTAACATACAGTACAGAGACTGGTGAACATAATATTGTTGTCCTGCACCAAACGGTCACATCACTCATTTTTCTAATTATGAAAGAAATACATACTGTAAAAAAAGTCAAATTACACAGATCTATGTAGAGTAAAGTGAAACCTTCCCCTTCCATCCCCTTCCCTGCAAACTCACTCCTCTAGTCAGAAGGAACTATTGTTAAGAGGTTGCAGCTTATTCTTCTGGACATTTCCTATGAATTTATAAATACACAAAGTTTTTTTTAACATAAATTACATAACTACATCCTTTTGCAATTTGCTGTTTCTCAAACCATATATCATAGATATCTCTCCTTATCTGTGCACGTCACTCTAACTTAGCTTTTTAGATGTTTTAGAGGTACTCCAAAGAACAGGAATACCATGATCTGTTTATTTCTTCTTAGATAGAGTTGGGATTACATCCAGTTTCACTATTATACATAATGCTGCAGTAAGATCCTTGTATGGAATTTATTACACTGCTATTCAACTGCTCAATTTGTTTTGTTTCCTTTTAGTCAGAGACTATGATATTTTCAACATTTTTAGGGGAATTAATTTATAGGGAAATTAATTTTTTCACTGAATAAAGACATTTATGGGGAAACTGGCCTTCAAAGTCATCCATCTCAGTATTCTGGAGAAAAATCATGAAACTTAGAAGGTATTCTGCTTGCTCCATCACATTCTAACAAGTCATGTTAACAATTTAAAGTTGAATGTTTGAATAACCTCTACTCTCTCTGTTCAGAAGGATGACGTTTTCTTGTCTTGAAAACTTCTGACTCCAGGGGCTCTCAGTTGGGCTTCAGAGAGGATAAGATATTGGTGTTGTATCTGTTTCTCTTCAGCTGTAGGCTGCATCTTCTAAAGATCATAGAATTGAACATGGTCTAATCGATATATATGATTTGGGTCAAAAATTCAAAGTAATGAACCCAAGATAGGAATCTATAATTTTGGTTCTTAATAAAGAATTTCCTTTTATATCCTCAAGTCTCTGTGATTACTAGTAAAAACTCACCTGTGGGTGATGAGATGTGGCTCTGCTGGCAATGTCTGGCTTGAACATCCATAGTTAAGGCTGCCACATCCATAGATAGATTAGACTTGACCTCTCGACGACATCTGCCCTTGGTCTTTGACCTGGGAAATTTAAGAATTTTAAAAAGCTGCTGTTATTAGCACTCAATGCTAGAAATGCCTGTTAAAGAGTGAGTTTGATTTGGTAAACCAAAGAGCGTATAAGCAGAACAAAGTCTTTAATATCAATAAAATTTCAAAAAAATTCTAATTTTTTAAAATATAACTCTATTTTTGCCACAGTGCAAACTGTGTACATATGAATGAAATATCCCTCTGTCCATTTCTTAAGTTGTTTCCATTGATTTGATGGATTTATCCTCTAATCCAGATTCCAAATGTGAAAGAACATCTTAGTCCTTCAAAGAAAGTAAGCCATTGAAATTTGATTTTCTTTCAGCTCGGCATCCTACAGGTTTGAAGAATAAATTATCATGTAGTGATACAATGATTCTGAAATCTAATTGTTAATTAGAGGGGTGTAAGTGATGATTGAATGGTGGTTCACCCCCATGGTCAGGGGTATTGTACACATGGATGTGTAAACACGATTCAGGAAGCTGCTTCAGCCCCGTGACATCCCTGAGAACCACAGTGCAGGAGGATCTAGGCACACAGCCGTCTGCCTCGATCTCCTGGGTTACATGTAGATCCAAGGGTCTAGAGAGTGGCTTCAGAGCAGCTAACTTTTATCTATTTCTCTCCTTCCTTCTCTCCAGCTTATCTCAAACAGTCTTGACTATCATATTTTAAAGACCAATTATAGTTATTTATATTAGCTGCTTGTTCATTATTGCAGAGTAATAGTCAGGTATACCATTAAATATCATTTAATCTACCTAATTAAATTTGTTGTACCTTTTAATTGATTAGAACACTAAGTTTAGTTCAGAGTTGGATATTCACCAAATGTGTTAATCTGCTTAGAACTGCCATGTGCGTCACTCCACTTAGAAGTGTATCTTGGCCCATCACAAGATTTTAATGAATCAAATCATCATAAATTAAGATAATGTACTATCTGGTGGATGACAGGCACATGGGTCCATTTTGGAAATATGCCCATCTGTCTCTGCTCCCCATGGGAAGTTTCTGGTCACTAGGTCTCCAGGTGGCTTGCACAAGCCCTAGGTCTGTAATAGCTTGGTGCCTTTCCTTCTACTTGGGGTCGAAATAAAAGAGGTCAGAGAGACTTACTGAAGTTTCAGAGACTTATGAAGTCTTCTTTGAAGACCACCCATGCATAAGTTCTGGATAGCTCTCTGTTCCTAAGACTACTAGTTACTTTAAGGGCTTCTCAGGAGCTGTAAAGGCCTGATATTTTCCCTTACCTGCAAACCAATAAGTTAGCCTACCATGGTCTTATATATGCTGGCAAAAGACATGAGACCCATGGGTCAGAGACAGAGGACTTAATGACACAGCAATGGCAGTGGTCAGAGTATCAGCATTTGCACCAGTTCACTAAATCCCACTTCCTACAGGGTGATACACAGTGGGCGATGTGACAAGCAGAGAGTTGCAAGAACTCAGAGCTGAAGGAACTCAAATCTTTTATATCGGGCAGGAAGTCTGCTGACCTTTGCTCCGGGGGGGGGGGTGTTAGTTTTATTATACCGGGCAGTAAGCAAGCCTGCCCTTTGCTCCAGAGGAGGCCACTATTTCTGTCTTCCAAGGCTGACAGCTCTACACACATCCTTGAAAAGATAACCTGGTCTTACTGGCTTTCAAAGATAAGCTTGACTGAGACTCGATCATCATTCAGTTCTTCTGTTTCCTTTATTGAGGTTGTGCAAATAGGCTCGTTTCTCTGTAAAGTTCACTAACTTTATTCATACATAAGGGATGCTTTTGGTTTTATTTATTAAGTTGAAATTTTCTTATTAGAGCCAACGATGAAACTATTATGGGTTGGATCTGAAAGTATGCTTTTCCATGAAAAATGTGAAAGATCAGTGCTCACAGAACTCTGCCACAAGGAGCTGATAGCAACCTAAATGATTTTAATTTGAATACTGTTTTGTACAACTTTCTTCCATCTTACTTCATCCTCTCTGCTTCTTGTAACTCTCATATGGGAATGGCGCATTTTCAGGGATTCACTAAACTCATTTACAATATTCAAATAGTTTTGTCTGTTGTGTTTTTTAATTGATGTAAAGTTGACATACAACATTATATTAGTTTCAGGGGTACAACATGATGATTCAATGTTTGTATGTATGTTGAAATGATCTCCATAATAAGTCCAGTTAACATCCGTCCCCATACACAGTTACAATTTTTTTTCTCTTATGATGAGGACATGGCGTATTTCAAGGTGCAGCAGAATCAACGATGATGTCATACTTTTCCATATACAGTTTGATGGTTTTGGACATAAGTATACACCCTTGAGACTGTCACCACCATCAAGGCCACAAACATATCCATCACCTCCCAAAGTTTTCTCTCACCTCCTTTATTACTATTATTCTGTGGTAAGAACTCTTAACATATCTACTCTATTAGCAAATGTGATATGTGCAATACAGTCTTGTTAGCTGTAGGCATTATGCCATATCCTAGATCTCCAGAACTTATTTATCTTGATAACTGAAACTTTGTATCCTTTGACCATCAGCTCCCCATTTCTCCATCCCCCAGCCCCTGGCAACCACCATTCTAACCTCTGCTTGTATGAGTTTCACTATTTAAGATTCCATATATAAATGAGTATTTGCCTTTCTCTGTCTGCCTTATTTCACTTAACATAATGTCTTCTAGGTCCATCCATGTTGTCATAAATGGCAAGAATTTCTTCTTTTTTCAAGGTTGACTAATATTCCATTTCTTTATCCATTCATCCATCAGTGACATTTAGATACTGTTACTTCCGTATCTTGGTTATTGTGAATTAGCTGCAATGAACATTAGAGTGCAGGTATCTCTTCGAGACCCTGATTTCAATTCCTGTGGGTAGATACCAGAAATGGGATTGCTGGATCATATGCAAGTTTTAATTTTTGAAGAAAGCTCCATACTGTTTCCCATAATGGCTGTACTAGTTTACATTCCCACAAGGGTTCCTTTTCTCCACATCCTCACCAACATTTGCCATCTTTAGCTTTTTTGATAATCGCCATCTTAACAGGTGTGAAGTGATGGCTCATTGTGGTTTTGATTTGCATTCCCTGATTAGTGATGCCAAACACCTTTTCATATACCTCTTGGCCACTTGCATGTCCTCATTGGAAAAAATCTATTCTGGTCCCTTGCCCATTTTTTAAATTGATTTGTCTTTTTGTTATTGAGCCGACACAAAAAAGAGAGAACAAAATTTCCAGGCATTATGGGTGCTTCCCAGTTGATGCAGATGGTTTTCTATTTACAGTGGTACCAAAAGATCATATTTCGTGCTTTTTCTTCAGCTTGTTATAAGACCAGCAGTAGCTACGGCGTGGCAGATAATTAGGATCTTCTTGGTTTGGAGGTTTATAACATAAATGAGTGGTAAGGAATTTTTTATTATTCCAAGGAAATTATTGAGATCATAGTCCATGGAATCCAGGATTGATAGGTGTAGGAGGAAATTAAGGTGAGGGTCGGTGATCTGGCATTTCTTCTGAACTTGAGGGACAGGTATCTACTATATAAGTGTTTGAATAAAAATATTAGAGATCAAGAATTTCTGTGGGTGAATGTTTCCTGAATTATTTACTTTTGAATATCACCATTTGGATTATGTGAACATCTGAGATATGGGAGTAAGTCTCTAACAGGGGCTGGTTGATAATGTCACTATTGATTTAACTTCTAAAGGAGCTATGAACACCAAGTGGTCAACGGATTAAGCAAATGAGTAGTGAGAAAACACAGAAATGGTAAGATATTGGATTTAGTAAAAGACTGGAGACCGACTGTCCTGAGAGGGAGTGTCAGGACTTGTGCGGTTGAGAGTGACAAGGACAAGAAGAGAATATAATCACACTCAAACAAGAAGGGGGTGTTATCAGGATGGAGGGAGAGAAATGATCTGGAGTAGCCTTGAGTTTTGACCTTGAGCTTTCTGTTCTTGATGCAAATCTGCCTGATGACATCCCGGGACACAGGTCAGATCTATCCCCAGAGGATAGAGGGAGGGTGGAAGTACAAAACAGCCAGGATAATTGTCCTAAAAAAGCAGGCATCCTTTATCATTTGCCCCACTTTCATGATTTATTTTTATAGGGTAAGAGTAAAAGAAGGATAATAGTCACGTCTTCACAGAGGAAGCAGCGTGACTGTGGGAACCAGTCCAAACCAAAACCTGGTTTAAGCATCTTCATCCCTTTGAGGATGTCCAGTGACATATTCATGAGGCAGGTTACTAGAATCCCATCCCATCCTGGCAATGACGGGTCTCTGGGAGGACACCTTGGACCAGCCCCACCAGGTCTGCTGGCCAGAGAGACCACAAGGACTCCAGGCCTGCAGCAGTGCAGGACAACTAGTAAGTCCTTTCAATCTTTCCAAAGCATTGCAAAAACTTGCGCCTAGTCACACAAGTGAATCCCTGCCAGGTGTGCTCGCAGGTGGTCTGCACTCCAGGTCCTATGCCCACTCCTGCTAGTCTTCAGATTTGGCAGAGATGATTCCAGGAGCTGATCCGGGCATTCCACAGCTCCACTGCCAACAATTTCTGGTGATTGAGGAAGGTATCAGGAAGGAGGAAATGGCAGTGAGGAGCACAGGAGAGATACTGGTGGTAGCACTGATGGCGGACAGAGTTGCTATCGAGGCAGAGAAAGTGAGGGGTCAAGAAGGACGTCCTGACAGCAGATGAAATGGAGCAGGCACCTCAGTGAGGTCTCTTGGCAGCGTCCCTAATGTTTCCTTGCTTTGAGCTCTTGAAACTTTAAAACATACAAATACTTTTCTTTTATTAAATTCCGCTGTATGACATGGAAAATATAGACATCTGTTTCTTTCTGAGGTGAGAGGTTGAGTTTCAGGTGAGGAGAGAAAGATCTTCCTTTTTCATGCTCTTCTCTCATTTTCTTTTACTATGTACAGAATTTATTTGTACTTTCAAGTCAGCAGCGAGTTATCAACGTCATGGGATGATTCAGTTTTTCCCCTCACAGTCACAGTAAAACCTACTTAAAGTGGATTATTCTTTTTGTGTAATATTCCACTAGATTCCAAAATATTATTTCAAAAGCACTTTGATGTCTATGTTCTCAAATTAGATATTTACTTCTAAGTCTCCATTTTTATGTTCTCTGTTGCATGCTAATTCAGAGTTGCATCTAAGGAAATACCAGATTTCCCTCAGGTTTTTAGATCCATATGTGTTGGAAATTTGATTCATGTAGATGGACATGGCAGTTGGGGGATCATGCTATTATCAAAAGAGGCCTTGTCAGCATCAGTAATCTGACAAGAACCCACTGCTTGTTGGGATTTAATTGTCTATTTGTGGGATCAAGCTTTTGCTGTTGGCACTTCTCTTTCTCTTTGGAGGGAAAGTACTGTCTTCCCATTCTTTCCATTACCAAACCACTTTCCTGGGTGACTCTGCCATGTCAGGAAGGGCCTGGGATGCCGGGAACCAGGATTCATTCTCAGCTTCTGCCTGTCCTGAGAAGGCTTCCTTGGCAGAGTCCAGTCTGTGTGTCTGGGTGACACTTGCAGCCATCAGAAAGGAGGGGATAACTCACAAGTGCCAAGCAATTCCTCTGGCCCTTGTCTTACAGGGTGTTCTCGAGGAATGAGGTTCAAAATGCGAGTTGGTAACCCTTTGAAAGCTCCTAGTCATGGGGTGGGTTCTTGGTGTGAGCTCAGAGCAGTGTCTGTTCACAACCAGATGGGAAGCATTTCAGCATTTTAATTGGATCCATGCACGTCCATGGATCATCAGTTCCGTGGCATTCCCTGCTGGACACCCCCACACCCCTGTCATGACTCATCTTTCAAAGCTCCAAACAGGGTTCACACCCCAGCAGGTGGTTGTAATGTAACCACAGTACAAGACTGGGGAAAAATCACAACCACTTAGGGGCGACACACTAAAGGTTTGGACCAAATTGCCCAATTTGGAGGAGTTGGTAACACCAACACTGAACGTGTAAACTGGTGGATGGTCCAAGACCATGGACCTCAGAATGACACGGGCTCAGAAGTCACCCTAGACAGCAAGGGACAGTGTGGGGTCCCTCACTGGCCAGGATTATGGTCCCTTATCCTGGCAAAGTAGAGCTCACCTTGGATCCATCAGGTCAAGCCAGGGAGGAGACTGGGGGCCTTCTAGGGAATTTCTGCCCTAAAAGGAATTGCATAAGGAAGGCAGGGGTGCTGAAAATCCTAGTTCACAGGGAGCAGTCATGTTTATGGAACGAGGCCCAGCAGTAGCCTTAAAGCTGCGACACAAAACTTTCCCCTTGGGTACAAAACAAGCAGGAAAAGGAATTCAGAGTCCTGGACAAGGATCCCAGCAGGATTCAAATCTAGGTCAGGGGTGAACATGGAGCCCCTAGATGGGCCTCAGGAGGGAAAATCTTGCCTGCCTTTAGTCCATATGCAAATGACCTTCCTTGGGCCTTGTCTTCTCCACATGCACGTTCTGACCTTTTTACGTTGTTTTCCTCACTTACAGCTGATGCAATTCCAGAGATTGAACTAGAAAACTGCAAGTTTCTAAAATTTGGTCAGAAGAAACCTCAACAAGAGAAGTAGGATACATTCCCTGTTCCTCCAGAACGTAGAAAGGCAGTCCCTGCCTGTGGCACGACACAGTCCTGGGTAGTGCTGTTTTAAACACACCCACATTTCAGTGGTTGTTGCTCTGCCTGTGAAAGTACCTTCAACCTTTAAATCCCAAGAGAATGGGCGGGGGGCCGTGTCTGCTCCTGGAGGAGCTGAATGATACTGAAATGAACTTGTCCTCTGAGTTAGGGGGACTTGGGAGTGTCCCGACTAGTCAGGGAAGGGGCTGGCCCTTCTCCCTTCCCCCACATACAATAAGCTGATGACCCAGAAGAGTTCTTGATTCAAGGAGAAATGTGAGATTCTGTGTCTCTCTCACATGCCTACAGAAAGCGACAGAACCACACCACAACTCCCAGGCTGTAAAGGGAACAGGACTTGAATATAATATTCAAATATGGCATTTATTATTTACAACACATAACTACTGTTCCTCCCCAATGGGTGAATAGGCGCTGGGGTAGAGATGTCAGGGAGCTGGGGTGGGGTTGTCCCCTCTCTCTTGGGCTCCAGGGGTCCCCATGAATCAGCTTACAATGCTCCCCTTCCCGTCGTGTGTGAGGAGCTGGCCCTGTGCATCGCAAGCCTCCCAGCTGTGTCTGCGCTGCTGAGGATAGGGCTGTGATCGGCCACTGGTATGGGGCTCGGTGTTGGGGCCTGGGGGCTGAGTAGAAGAGTCCGGTTATCTTGGGGGTCTCCCTCAGAATCATGGGCCCCACCTTGTCCCCACTGCACTGGGTGCTCCAGACTCTGTGCTCAGTAGTGTCAGCCAACAGTACCCCATTTGTCCCTGCCACGAGGGTGATCATTTAGTATCACCTATTTCACAGAGGAGGAAATGGAGTCTCAGGAAGCTGAAGACAGTCACCCCAGTCACAGGACTGCTCAGTAGTGGAGCTGGGATCCCAGTGCCAGCTATCGGACTCCCCAAGGACACGCTTAGCTCAAAGATTTACTGAACCCCTAGGAGTCAGTCACCCCGGCCCAGACACTCACTCACCCCTGAACTTGATGATGGCCGGTTCTTCTTGGCCTTGAATATTCTGTTGCCCAACTAAGCCTGGGGTTCCAGCTGGCAGGACAGGCTGTAGCTACAGGACAGAGAGGCACTTGTGAGCCTACCAGGATCCACACATCTGATGTCCCCCCACTGACTGCCCAGCAGCTGGATTCTGGATGTCCCAGAGGTCGCCATGCAATAAGGCCTAGGGCTGACTGGGGGGCCACTGAGACAGGCTCTCTGGACTGGCCAACAGGGAGAATCCATCCCTGCCCTCACCCAACTCCTGCCTGGCCTCACCTATCATTCTGGTTGAGCAGCTCCATGTCCTGGAACCAGGCCCCAAATCGCTCCTCGGGCTCTGGTTCTAA
Organism: Diceros bicornis minor; assembly: GCF_020826845.1. NCBI lineage: Eukaryota > Metazoa > Chordata > Mammalia > Perissodactyla > Rhinocerotidae > Diceros > Diceros bicornis. The sequence continues at coordinate 2,540,711 of NC_080759.1, forward strand.
TTCTTTGCAGCCACCTGGAGCAGCAGGATCTCCCTCATGACTCGGTATTCCTGGGACCAGAGGGAAGAAGAGGATGCAGACAGGGCCTGGCTGGGGGATGCTGCAGGGGCCTTGTGCGGGGTGAGGAGTGGGCAGGAGACGAGTGCTGGGAACCCTCCTTCCCTCCAGTTCCATCCAGGCTCTACCTGTTCTCAGAATGGGAATAATCAGCCGCCCCTCCAGGAAGTTTTCCTTGATGCCATCCTCCCCTCAACCCACCCGGCAATTGGATGGGTCTCCCACTTCTCTGTTATCAAACTCTTCCACTCAATGTAAGATACAGGGGGTGGAGCCAGGGACTGTTCTGTCCATAGGGTCTCTGATTTCCACCTCCTTCCCCTCCCCTGCATGGAGTGCCACAGCTGCTCACCTCAGTCCTTTTCTCAAGGTTGATCTCATTCCCCTGGAAGGCAGACAGCCAGAGTCCATCAGACAGAGCCCTCTAGCATGACTAGCCCCCTATGCCCACCCCTTCTCATGGTGCACGACTGCCAGGTCCCCAGAGGGGCCCGGGCATGCAGAGAAAACAGGACTTGGACCTAGGCCAGGCTCTGGGATCCAGAGAAGGGGGACATGGGGGTGAGGCTGAGTGACCTGGCAGTACAACCCTCTCTGATGACAGACTTGGAGGCTGAGGCCTCAGGCAGAGGGGACTGCTCAGCCACTTATGTGCTGCCTGACTTGGAGGGACCCGATTTCTCTCACCATCCATGGGCAGCATGGCGGGAGAGGATGAGTCCAGCTCAGATAAAACCTCACGCAGCTGTGCCATCAGGCAGCTCTGAGCTTCCCCAGTCTGAGCACCCCGAATGGGTGTCTCAAGCGGAGCCTCTGTTCACTCATCCCTAAGATGAGCCTGATGCGACAGCTCCCAAGGGTGGTTGAGAGGCTCTCATGACAGGAGATGTGCCAAGTGTTGAGAGCTCAGAGCTCAGTGCGGGGGCTCCCGTATCCCAAGACTCAGGACCCTAGTCCCCTGCCTGGTCCTCAGGTTCACCCACCTCGAGATAATCACCCATCGCCAGACCCAGCATCTTCAGGTCACGGAGGAATGTGCCAAGATAGGGGACGTCACCCTGTGACACCGGGGTGCACGTGGGATGAGCCTTTGCTCTCAAGTCAGCTCCCTGCAGACCCTCCCCTGAAAAATCCTCACCCTCAGCCTCCAGGCCCACCTCAGGGATCCCACGGGGAGTAGCCTAGGACCCTTAACAGCCTCTTAATTTTTCCTCCCTTCACACCCCAAGAACACCACACTCCTCCTCCTCACCTCCCAGGGCCAGCTTCTGGCAAATCACAGGGTATGCGGTCTCTGGCCCTCCCCACAATGAACCCATCCTTCACCAGCTCTTCCAGGCCCTCCTGGTCACTTCTACTGGAGGATTCAGACACTGTGGCTCCAAGAGGAAGGGCCATCCTTTCTTGATTTGAGGCCTCCAGCTCGAGGCCAGAGCCCCTCCCCCACAGGCACACTCACGTGCTGCTCCTGCTGCTGTTTCTCCTGCACTCTCTGGGGGTTGCTCTCCGGGAGGCAAACATGGAAGGCCCCTCCTGCCAGAGTGGAGGACAGTGTCAGCGGGCCATACTCCCCTCACCCCATTTCTCTCCAGCACCAGTGGCCTCCGACCCTGGACATCTGACTCTAGTCAACTGGTACCAATGCCATTCCACCCTCCAAGGTCTTGTGATTCCAGAACAAGCCCAGCTCCAACTCTCACTCTGGGTGTGAGCTTGGGCTTTTGGTCTGGCCTCCCCGAGCCTGTTTCCTCATCTGGAATGTGGGAGAACTCCAGCTACCTCACAGGTTCTCCTGAAGACTCAATGTCACATGACTGTCATCATTTCTCTCGCCCTCACCCCTCCAGGTGGAGCAGGCAGAAAGCTCCCACATTCCTTTCGTCCCTCTTACCTCATTACCACCCTGTGAGGCCTGCACCACATGATGACCCTCCATTTCCCTGATGAGGAGACAGAGGCCCAAACAGGGGCAGTGAGTTGCTCAGGGGCCCACAGAGGAGAGGCCACTTGCCCCTACCAGCCAGAGGCCTTGTTCCAACATCCTCACCTAACGCCCAATCTAACCACTGACAAGAGTCCTGTCCCCTGTGCTCTCAAATCTTGGGCCTGAGCCAAGCCATGGATGGAGAGGATGGGGTGTTTTTGGAGTGTGGTTGAGTGGCTCCTGCCTGCCCTAGACCTGTGGAGTGTATGGCCCCCAGGCTGGGACAGAGGCCATGCCAAAGCCTTCTCCTCACCAAGGAACCCCTCAGGATATTCCCCTGCACTGAACTCTTTCTTTATCCACTCAGGAACTGGACCTCCAAGGTGTCACATCTGATCCACAGGTAAGGGGGTGATAGGAAGCTTTGCTCCCTCATTTACATGAAGCTCTTAACGTCCTTTCAGCAGGATCCATTAAGAATCCATCAGTTGCCTAGACGCTTCTCATAAGCCACCTGGGGATATGTCATTGCCAAGCAGGCACTCAGGTGAGACTCCTGCGGTTGACTTGAGTGACTGCTCTAGGGGTCCAGTGGGGAGTCCCAGAATGTACACACATTTATCTCTGGTGCAGCCATTCAGACCCAAGGATGAGCAGCCTGTTTGTCCACCTGGGCCATTGGAATCCCCTGCTGTGCCCATCCCTGGGGCAGGCAGGGTGACCTCCCCTTTGAGACATGGTGAAGACAGAAGGAGCAGTTGGGACCTGGCTTCCTGAGGACAGGTTTAGGCTGAGGGCTAACCCCCCCCCCCAAACCACCCAACAGCCTGGAACAAGCTACATCCATCAAGATGGACGTGCATGGAAGCCAGAGACCTGCTGATGGTGCCAGCATGGCAACTCATCCTGGAACAGCCCAGCCAACACCACTGTGTCCCGTGACCAGGGCCTCCTGCCTATAAACAGCACCCCACCGCCCCATGGACCAAACAGATCCCTCTGCTTGTTAACCTCGACAAGATAGACGGGAATGTTTCAGAGAAAGTTCAAGTCAGAAACTATCAAAACCTCAGCCTGCCCTGTCCCACTCCCCCTACTCCTCCTCTCTTTCCAGTCCCCTATCCTCCACTTTACCTTTGTCATCAGTTCTCTGCTCAAGGACTCTTCTTGGCTATAGCGCTCCTTAAGTTTTTCAGAGCTCTCCCTGAGGGGAGGGGAAAGAGGGAAAGATAAATTTAGGGATAGTGTAAGGGGTCTGAGTGCAAATCCCTTTTCTTTGACAACCCAAGAGATTCAACCTCCCTGGAGGAGTGTTCTCACTGGGATCCACTGAGCTCTAAAGTCTCGTAGGACTGGGAGGGGACTCTCCTGTTGGTCATTGGTGTCTCCACTCCCCAGCTCTACAGAGCAGCTCTCTTTTGACCACTTTGAGTTTCAACTGGGCATAGAGTTCTGTTGCTATAAACACTTGAAAATCTCCAATGTGGCTCAACCCAGTACCTGACATTTAGGGAAACCGAGTACTGAAGCAGAACTGGTGCACTAAGGACACCAGGAGGCTTAGAGACCACTTGCCAAGGCCCAGGCCTTGTCCCCAGCATTTGCTGCCTCCCAGGAGTTCCTAGCTGACTGAGGGGCCAATGGCAGATATTCAGGAGATCCCTCATCCACCCTGGTCCTCCTATGGAGAGGGGCACTACCCACCAGGAAACTTCCCTCGTGTATTTTTCAGGTGGTTTGTGGAGGTTTTCTGCAGAGCAGAGATGACAGTACAGGGTGAGGAGAGGTTCTTCAGGATCTTGCACTCCTGGGGAAGGGAAGAGAATGAGCTGTGAGGTGGGGCGCTGGAGCCCTGCTTGCTCTAGCTTCAGTCCCCTTCTATTTAAATCTCCTCTCCTGGATGAGACAGATGCTCAGGGAGCCCCAGAAGGGCACATTTAGGACCCAAAGAGTAACACTCACAGGTAGGAGGATTTTAGCTCAACCCAGGGAAGGAGTCAGGTAGGAAGTGAGCATCCTCCCACTGGGACCTGGAGTCAAGATCAGTGGACCCCTGGCAGGAAGGGCCTAGGGACTGTGCAGGGGCTTAGACCACACACTGCAATCCTGGGAGCTGATAAAGGTGGAGAGGCAGTTCCCAAGGTTCCAGAGAGGGGCTCCACTGGGCCTCCCACAGCATACCCTGGCCACCTGGATGCAGTGCTCCACCACCCTCACCCTGTCCGGCACCGTCATGCTCAGGTCCCCGAGGCAGGTGGTGATGATGAGGCTGACCACTCTTCTGATGTGGTCGACGGTGGCCTGGAGAGTGGGTGCCAGGTGCTCATTGCCAGGCTTGTTCCTCTTGCCCCAGGTGGAGCCCAGGCACTGAGAGGGCACCACCTTCCGGAAGAGCTCCTGGGGAACAGGGGGAGTGTCACCCAGCATTGCCACACCCCAGCTCTGTGTCCACATCCCCAAAAGTCCCACACAGGAGTCACAGTTTAGAGCTGGAGCTCAGGAAGCTCAGGATGTGGCCTGAGCCTTGTGAGATTCCCTGGGTTTTCTTCCCTGTCCACCGAGGACACCCAGCACAGGATGACCCAGGAGCCAATACTGGCAGGGAAGGGAGAGGGTCATTTGCACCCACCCTGTCCTGGCTAACTCCAAGCTCCAGACTGTGGCTCAACTCGGCTCATCCCAAGGGGACATCTTCCACCACCCTGATACCCCCTCTGGTCCCATTCCCTATTCTGATGCCCATTCCCCCATGGCAGCTACAACCACGGTCCTTGTCTGTCTTCCTTGTAGTGAAGTACACATCAGGTGTCTAATAAGTCCTGAGGCTGTGGAGCCTCCTTGCAGAAGGTTGGGCCACCAGGGATCTGGCTGCACACAGTGAGTTCCTCTCCTTACTGATAGACCAGGCCTTGCCCAGCTTTCCATCTCTTCTACCTCATGGAGTTGGCACAGCCACTCCTTGCAACAGGTCCTGTTAATGTCCACCTCTACGGTCTGCAGGTGGACAGCAATATCTTAGGGGTTCAGAAAGTTGCCTAGGTCGTACGGTTGGTAAGGAGTGGAGCCAGGATTTGGGCCCAGATCATAGGAGTCTGGATCAGGTCTAAGGCAATAATGGCAGAAGGAAGGCCTGCTCCACCCCGCCCGAGAGCCCAGCTGCTCACAGCATCCATCAAGGTCAACTGCTCCACCACCAGCTTAGGAGGGAAGGCCATGAGGTTAGGCTTCTTCTCATGCTGCTTAACAAGCACAGGTGGAGATGAACTTCCCACTAGAAATGATGGTCCAGGTGACTCCAGCTCAGCAGCTCCCACTCCTGCTGGAGCCGAAGTGGGCCCTTGCTCCAGCTCCAATACTGCTGATGGAGCGGATGCTGGCTCCAGCGCTAGAAGGGGTGATGTCAACAGAGCTGGAGACAGCTCTACCTCCACCACTGCCCACTGCTCTGCTTCTGCTGCTGGCTGGAGCTCTGCAGCTGGAGCTGGAGCTGGAGCTGGATAAAGAGAAAGGTTCACCCATATAGCTAACTTTCCATGTGTCCTTCTAAATACAGAAATGATCCCACATCCCTTCCAGGGATACCCAGGCTGTGGTTCCCTTTACACTCTGGCTCTGCCTCAGTGGCCTCCAGCAGCTCACACTGGGCAAGGGTAAGAGGGTCATGGCAGCTCAGCTTCGAATCAGGCAAGGTGACATGCATGTACAACCCCTTTAGCTTGAAAAAGGGACAGCCACAGTCTGGTCCTGACCTAGTTCTGGTCCAACCCCATCATCTCAAGGTCCTGAGTGTGGAGACCCTCTGCTCCTGCTCTCACCTCAGAGCAGCACTAGATGGTGTTTGTGGTCTCATGCACCTGCCCCTTGTCTAGTGAGTTGGTGGAGTTGAAACCATTGGGCATCTCCTCGACGACCTCCTGAGTGGAGTTCTGCAAAGACTGCCCAGGAGCTGGGCCAGAAGGAATCAGGGGCTGGCTGCACACTGCCACTGGGGTCAACCCCCAAGAGAAAGTCTGCTCCTCTGTTCAGACACAGAGTGACATCCCCGCAAAGAACTGTGGTCAGGAAGGGAAGGAGATCAAACCTCCACGGCTCGGTAACATATGAGTGGAGGAGCTCACATTCTGATGCTGCCAGCCATGACCTGGGGTATGAACATGACAGACCCACCAGGCTTCTGACACCTAACCACCAGCTCCTGCCCAGGAATGACCTACCCCTCATGCCCTGCCTTCCCCTCTCTTCAAAGACACACAGACACACACACACGATGAGGGACAAGGGGTGTGGGACTGCTCACGTGGGATCACAGTTGTGTCCTGGCCGGCACTGCCTCCTTCCAGACGCCCAGAGACATCGGGGATGAGGGCTGAGCCAATGGCGGCAACGCCAAAATGATTCTCTTTCTGGACATTTTTGAGTCCAGATTCTCCAAAAGTTGGGATACAACAACAAAACGTTTTTGCCTGTTGACTGTCTCCAATCAAGTGAGCTGGATGGGGGCCTGTGGGTGCCTGGATACCAGAGTTCTAAGATCTGTCAGGGTCTATGACCAAGGAAGTAGATCATTTTTCAAGATTCCTTTACCTGGGCCCCTTCCCTCAATCAGACTTGTCGAGAGCTGCCCCCTGGGCCCAGGCCGCTCAGCCTCCTCCCCCATATCATCTCCTGAACTGTACACAAGGAGCATACACAGCCATAGCCACAGCTCCCTGGAATCCTAAGTCGTGTCCTAGCTTTGAGGAGACAGAGATGAATGCAGACCTTCTTTTTCTTACCAGTTCTGCTTCCTGGGAAAATCCTTGTGTCACTCAGGTCCTCCCCAGTCTCCAAACCTGTACCATGATGATCAAGCTAGAATCTACTTCCTAGGGACATTACCCGGTGTATATGACATAATATCTATTACCCCTGTGGGCTAGTGTCACATGTACCTAAACTTAGAGTTGAAGAATAATAAGAAGGGGTGATATGTAGCACAGAACACCACTCAAAACAGGCCTGTGTTCTAGCAATATAATATTGGAACAGTCGCTTCCAACTTGGCCTCATTTTCAGGTTAGCATCATGAGGGGGTTGAAGCTAATGGAAATTTAGATATTGCCATCCTGCGGCATAAAACCATTCAATTGTTTCCTGTTTTATGGAGAATGAGACCCAAGTGCCTCATCTTGGCCCATGAAGTGGGTAGCCTCCACAGTGGTACCCAGTAAGCCCCACCCACGGTATAGCCATCCCCGTGGAACCACTAAGTGGTTAGTAACTGGCTTCTGAATATAATAACAGCCTAGGTGATGGGATGTATTGTCTAAAGTTTAACTAACAAAGTCTCTCACTTCCTCTTACTCCCTCTTTCATGTTCCATCTCTCTCTCTCTCTCACTGTCGAATCCCTGTAACTGAGGAATCAAATACCAGTGTTTGGGGCTTCCCAATGTGGAGGCCTATAGAGGAGAGAAGCACGGGGGTGCCCAGGCCAACAGACAGACAGAAACTTAGGCTCTCAGTCCAAACTGAACCCTGAGGGCTGAAGTGATCTTGGGTACGAGTCCTCCCCCTGTCAAGCCTCAGTTGAGGCCACAGCCCCAACCTATTAAACTCACTGAGGCAGAGGCACCCAGCTAAAATATGCCGGATTGCTGATCCACACAAATTGTGAGATAGTCAACATTTGTAGTTTTGAAATGCAAGGTTAGGGGCAATGAAGTCAGAGAGGGAAAGGTAACTGACACAGCCTACCAGGCCCTGGCCCTACCTTCCACCCCAGCTCCTGTTCTCTCCTCCCAGGCTCCCTCCAACCACACTGGCCACCTTTCTAACCTCCTCTGGCCAAACTCACTTCTGCCTGTGAGACTCAGGACCAGTGATGCCATCTCCCTGACACACTGCTCCCAGAGTCGTGCAGGTCTGACTCCCTCCTGTCATTCTGGTCCCAGCAAATGTCACCCCAGTAAGGCCTTTCAGACCCTCCTACCCAGTGATGCCCAGCCCTCCCTCACAGCCTCCTGCTGTGTTTCTCTATAGCACTTGTTCTTTTCTTGCTCATGTCTTTGCTTTTGTCCATTTCCCCTCTAGACTGTGAGCTCCTGGCAGGCAAGGACCACTTGGTCATTTTCATCCTGCACTTCGGCCCACCAGGGCACCTGGCACAGGGTGAGTCCTCAGTTCACAGCTGCTGAATGAGTACATGGGAAGATCTTGCACCCCTCCCCCTGCTTCTGACCAACTTTGATTGTGGAGATGAACACTAGTAATAGGAGGTACAAGTTGTTTCTGAGGCAAGGGGACAGCCAGAAAGACCTCTGTTTGACTCTTCGCTGTTCCAGGAGTCAAGCAAAGTTCAGTGGATACCATGTAAATTTCAGGTTTACAGCAGCAGGACTCGATGTATATATATATTATGTAATATGTATGTAATATGTAATATATGTTATGTAATAACCATGTAATTGTTACCAAAATAAGTTTACTTAACATCAATCACCAAACAAAAATAAAAGGTTTTTTCCTGGTGATGAGAAGTTTTAGGATCTACTCTCTTAGCAACTTTCAAATATACCACACAGCAATTTTAACTTGCAGAGTGCTGTATATCAAGTATATATCAATACAACTGAAAAAAAAAATAAAAACAAAAACTCACTGGCCACCACTAACACAACTGGCTGCTCGTCCCCTGGTGGCAGGCACTAGCACTGCAGCCCTCGCCAAAATGCCACCAAACAGAAAAGAACCTTTCTTCAGGTGTCCTCAAGACAGAGGCTCCCCAGACTCCTAGGGGTAAAAGAGCAGGACCTGTCGCCTTCGAAGGAGTGGGAGGAATCTCGGGAGCCTACCTTTTCCCCCATCTTGCTGTCCCCCACCAGGTGTCTTCTTCATTCCTGAGGCATCCAACCTCAACCAGGACAATGACCCTGCCGCCAGATGAGGACCTCTGGACCTCCAGATAAGAACAATGACTGGTCTTCTCTCTTGTCTCTAGACTTGGTGTCTAGGGCTCTGGCATCTTCTTCCTTATCCCAACTTCTCATCCGCCCAAGCCCCCAAGCCTCCTTAGTTCTAAATGATCTCAAGTGGGTGGAAAGCATTTTCTCAGCGTTTCAGAGCACAGTAGGTCATCAACAGAGAACCTAGTCCAACAAACATGTTGAGAGTGACTGGAACCCTTGGAATCACCCACTGGATGCACTCCACTTTATACAGGAGGACCCTCACTGAGATCTTCTCTTCTGTTCCCAATGCCTACACAAGAGGAGGATGTGCTCATCACAGTTCTGGGTGCCCACAGAGGTGGACTGCAGGACTCCAGTCCTGTGCCCTCCAAGCTTGGCTAGGGATGGGTCTGGAACAGGTAGAAACTTAGGAACCATAGGGATTACTCTGCCCATCTCTGGGCCTCTGGGCATGTATCTAGGAGAACGGATGCTATGGCCCCATGAGAGAGCTGCCTCCAACCTCTCTCCTTCCTGCCTCTTGTCACTTCCCCAGTGTCGGCTCTTTCTTGACTGCACTTCCATGGCCCCCACATAAGAAATCAGTGTGAGTGGGTGTGCCTGTGCACATGCGATGATGAGGAGAGGAATATGACCCCATATGGACAGGGTTGGGCAGCAACCCCCTAGGATCTTAATACCTCTCATTACCAAAGGAAGCCTGAGGGAAGGGGCAGAGCCTTGGCCAAGGAAGCTGGAGCCCTGTCTAGTCTTTGGGATTCTGACTACCTCCTGTGGTCTGGGCCAGTACCTGCCTCTTCCTGGGCCAGTTTACCAACTGTACAGTGAAGGGTAAGATGTGCAACAGCACAAGCATGTGCTCGGCCAGGACAAGTCATCAGGCCCCATAGATACTTTAAGTACACTTTAAGTGTGTTGAATACATTAATATTGCTGTGCAATCATCACCATGATCCATCTTCAGAACACTTCTCATCTTGCAAAACTGAAACTCTATAACCATTCATGAATAACCCTCCATTCCTTCTGCTCTCAGATCCTGGCAAACACCGTTCCACTTTCTGTCTCTCTGAATCTGGCGATTTCAGGGACCACATAGAAGGGAAATCACACAAGGTTGTATTTTTGTGACTGGCTTATTTCATTTAGAGTAATATCCTGAAGGTTCACCCATTCTGTCCCATATCTTAGAATTTCCTTCCTTTGTTAAGGATGAATAATATGATATTGTATGTATATTCCACATTTTGCATATCCATACATCCCTGCACAGATACCATAGCCAGGGCCAAAACCAAGCCCAAAATCAAATGGGGCCCCAAACAGATTTTTATCAATGGTCCCTTGGAGACTACTTTCTTAAGCCACGTTCCATATGATATTTACTAAGGATCTAGTCTTGGGCCATGAGTTGTTTTTCAGAAACTCCGTTTTTTCTCCTTGAGCAAGTTTCAACTGGTTTGAGCCAGTGAGACCACAAGACGGCTGGCAAGACTCAAACTGTGGCTGCACAAGTGACTGGAGGATGACCTGGGAGACCAAGAACTCCCCTGCTGATCATGTGAAGGACACTGCCTTTTGAATGTGGGATGTATTACAGAATATGAAAATCTTCTTGTGCAAAATGCCTAGGACTGCCCCCAACCTTCCCGCACCCACTCTTTTGCCCTTCAAAAGCCCTTTTCAACAGCCCGTCGGGGAGAAGAATTTAACCTTTGTCTCCTGTCTCCCTGCTGTTTTCTTCTAAGGGTATTATAGTTTTAGCTCTTACATTTAGGTCTTTGATCCACTGGGAATTAAGCTTTGTATGTGGTGTTAGGTAAGGGTCCAAGTTGATTCTTTTGCATGTAGATATCCACTTTTTCCAAGACAACTTGTCGAGAAGACTTTTTCTCATTGAACAATCTTGGCACCCTTGTCAAACATCACTTGATCACACGGATGAGGGTTAACTTCTGGGCTCTCAATTCTGTTTCCATTGGCCAATATGGCTGTCTTTATGCCATTTCAATGCTGTTTGGTACTGTAGATTTGCAGTAAGTTTTCAATCAGGAAGAATCAGTCCTCCAACTTAGTATCAAGATTATTTTTGGTATCTGGGCTTACTTGAGATACCATAAGAATTTTAGGATGGTTTTTTTCTATTTCAGCACAAAACGTCCTTGGGATTTTGATAAGGACTGCACTGGATTTGTTGATCTCTTTGGATAATGCTGACATCGTCACAATAAGGAGCCTTCCAATCCATGGTGATGGGATGTCTTTCATTTCTAGTAGTGCTGGGTGGCTGTTCAGGTTGAGGGGGCAGCACTCCTCAAAATAGTCATGCAGATATCCACAATTCCTCCTCACTGTGCCTTCATCATTTCCTTAGAACCCATCGACAGTCAACAGGGGGCAAAATGCATGTAAAATGCACGTGGGAAGTTTTCAAAGACTGGGTGTGCATGGAGCACACATTTCTTCCACTCCTCTCCATTAGCAAAAACTACGGACTGAACCAGCAGACCCTAACACATGGAGACTGCAGACTCAACCAGCAGACTCCAACAAATAGGGACTGTTGAATAAGCAAGGATCAGGGACTCAGGATCCTGGTAGAATCATCTGCCAGCTCAAGCTGACCCGCTAAGGCTTTGTCTGACACTGCGGACTAGCCAAAGGCTAATACTGATACTCTGATAGAGCATGTTGTCAATCTAGAGTGACCCATTGACCCTGGACTGGAAAGCCAGTTAGATCGGGAGCTCAACGCAAAGACAGTGGATCTCAGATCCGAGAGGAACTTACCCACGGCCCTCAGAAACAGCAAAAAGGATGGAGAACTCAAAGGTTTTGAGGGTACCAATGCTTGTGTTTCTCATCCCCTAAGCCATCAGATGTCTCCTTTGGATCCACTGCTGCCACCAAACTGGTACCAAACAAAATAAAAGTGAGTAAATTTTAAACATCTTGTTGGCTTTATTCAACAGTTCATGAATCAGGCAGCATCCAGTCTACCAGAGAGAAAGGTGCTCCAAGAAGCTGTACAAAATGAAAGACTTTTATAGGCAGAAGGGAGCAGGAACAAGGAAGTTACACTAGAAAAAAAGGATGGTTAGTTACTGCAAGGTTACCTTCCTTTAGGGGATGGCAGGGCTCTATCAGGAAGATGACCTACCTGCTGCTCATCAGGCCAATTCCCATTGACTGGTTTAAGATTCCATTCCTGGGAGGACCAAAAGTCTGATTAAGTCTCGGCTTGTTGATGTGGGGCATAGCTTAAGCGACTCCATTTGGGCCTGGTGTCCTGTTTTAAACACATGACTTCTGCTGGTCTCTGATTTCCCCAGTTACACCCTGGCTGTCCATTCACTGACCATTGTTGGTCACACACCCACTGCACGTGCCTCCAGTCCTTCCCTTTCAACACCGTAATCTCACACATAGCTCCTCCCGACACTATCATGACATCTCCCACCACATCCCATATACCTTCCACACTGCCAGCAAGACGCTTCAGAGACACCACCACCATTTATGTCCAATGGGCTGAGATGGCTGCGCATACACTGGGAATCAGGAGTCGCAGGGTCTGTCACTTGGCCTCCAATCATCTATTGTACCCCAGCTGAAGGGCTCACCCTGCGGAGAGACTCAGTGGTAGCCAACTCCATCGAACAACACCATCTTTGCCTCAGGCTTCCTTCAAAATGCTCTCCCCACTTTCTGCCCCAACTGCTCCTTGAGGGATCACTTTGGGGTAGACTTCGAGGCCACCTTGCCCAGGCCCAAACAGCTCTTGGCCCACAAACATTTTAACCATAGCCCCTGTAATGATATAGCACAGGTAACCAGTGAATGGGTGCAAATTACTGATTTTACCTCCAAGACTCCTAATGAATATTTTACACCAGGAGCATCCACTTTTGGGTTTCACTGTGAGCTGATATCACAAGGCTCTCACCCAGTGAGCTTCTCTCTTCCCCAGCCCTCTGAGCAGCTTTCTCCAGACTATATTCTGCAATGCATCATTGTCTGTCTTTCAGCCTGCTTCCCTCAGGTCGCAGGTCCTCTGAGTTTCCTGCCCTGACAGGCTACCACCAACCCATAGAGACACTGTTAGTCCTATAGCACTGGGTGTTCAGTTCTACTAGGATTGACTAACTGGACTGGGCACAGGTAAATTGGCCCTACCCACACAAAATCAGCAAACTGAGGCAACCAAGAAGTAGCGACAACCTTAACACAACATGGACAACAACTCAGTAGGAACCTATCCTAGCCCTTGTACAACAGTCTCATGAGTCTCTTGTCCAAATGGTTTTAGAAAATGGCCTGGCCCTAGACTGTCTATACCAACCAAGGAAGGAAGGCTTTGTGCCTTTCCTAGAATCACTTGCTTAATGTACATCAACACACAAGTTCAAACCTACATCCACCAGATTGCCCAAGAGGTTAAAATATTGCATAATATTATCCAAATCTTTGAACAGGTACCCAAGGCCCCCGAGATCACTGACCTATTTTCATGGCTGGTCTCTCCAAGTTGGGAACAATGGCAATGGACTGGATTGTAGACTGTTGCTTGTATAATCATAGGATTTGTTACTGTAGCTCTCATCAGATGTTTACTCTCTTGGCTACAACCTGCCCTACCCCTAATAACTCCATTAATTACCCTTATTAAATATCCCAACCAACTTAAAATTAACCAATACTCTGATTAATTTAAAAAATTCAAAAGTTTTATGGGAAAAAATCTGCTTAATGTAGAATACTCCGTTGTAAGCATTTTAAAGTATACAGTTCAGTGGCTTTTAGTACAACGATTAAGTCGTGTGGCTATCACCACTAACTAATTCCAGAACATTTTCAACACCCCCAAACAAACCCATACTCATTCACACTCTATTTTCTCCTAACCCAAACCCATGGAAACAACTCATCTGTTTTCTCCCCCTATGGATTTGCTTATTCTGGACAGTTCATTCAAATGGCTTCATGCTAGTCCTTCGGATCTCAGCCTTTCCAAGGCCTCTGCTGTGTTCTCGGATGCTGAGTGAGCTGCCCAGCCTGGGCCATACCCTCTCCCCCGCCATGCCTGGTGGTCAGAAAGGCCCTGCGCTTTGTGGGTACCTCTGTCAATATCCCCCTCTCCAGTCCCCTTGCTGTGCCTGGAACCCCCCCGGGTAAGAATCTGAGCAGCTGGGTAAGGCATGGGAGTGCCTGGTGCCTGTCTTTTCAGCCACCTGCCTGCCGCCCTGGGAGCGGGTTCTGCCTGAGCTCTCCGGGCCCAGCTGTACCCTTGGGTGGGAGCCAGGCGCGTGCCTGGGTTGCAGTGAGTGCTGCAGGCCCGCACTTTCCTTTGTGTCCCTTGTTCCTCACTCAAGCACTCAGCTGCAGAAAAGTCTGCTTGCTGGCAGGCTGGCCTGTGGCCTGCCCAGCAGCTTGAGCCACAGCCATTTTTGTTTGTTCTGCCGTCTCTGGGCTCTTGAATCTCGGGCGCCAGCAGCCTGCGCGGGCAGTGGGCTCATAGCACTGGAGGAAGCCCTTAGGCCATTGTCAGGGAAGAAGGAGAATCCCTTTCCGCCCTTTCCCTTAAGGTTCTTATGGCTGGCCAAATAATTAAAAGACAGGTTAGGAGGAGAAAATAATACCAAGTTTAATAACATGTGTAGATGGGAGAAACCAGGGAAAGTTTCTCAACACAATAGCAGAGATTCACGTCTTAAATACCATCTTCAGCTAAAGACAAAGGAGGATGTTGGGGGTGGGGAGGGAGACAGAAATCACAGTAATCAAGGGTATGTAGACTTAAGGCCTTATCACCCACACTGATAAGTTTCTAGAGAGGCTATCCCCCCCCCTAGAGGGAGATACCTTTACAAATGGAGATTTCCCTTATAAATGTAAATGTTTGTCTGGCAACTCCTAGCAGGGCCACCTAGAGAATGTGGCCAAGAAGAGACAGAATTTTTGCTAAGAGAGGCTTGCTGGTGCCTTTCCTATTGTAACATCTATTTTACATTATATTACAGCCATCAGATGACAGTAATTCCTTCCTGGAACAGGTCTTCTATGTTAACTTCTTTAGGCAGTTTGGGAGAGGTCAAATGTCCGTCAGAGAAAACAATCAAGGTAAAGAGACGTATTTCATGGTGGCCAAATCGTGATCTCCCACATCATGAATCTTCCCACTGAGCCTAAGGCATTCAGTCCCCCCGCGGTACCCCCAGTCCCCTCACCTCCCAGTGGTGAAATTTCTCTTTGTTGGGAGAGGGTCTCACCCTCTTATTTTATCAGAATGATGGTGACTGGTGCAGTGGGGACAGAGAAAGGTTTCACCTGTTTGTGGCCACTGGGGGGTGTGAAAGAGGGGATAAGTGGGGATGGTGGGAGACACTTGGGGGGAAGGTTGAGTGCAGGCGCCTGTGGGAGCAGTAGCCCCCTGGTCTTGGGCGGAAGAAGCCACTCCCGGGCACAAAGTGTGATCTTCCTTTACTTCCTGGTCCTTCCCCAGGAAGTCCGTGTAGGAAGAGCTCTTAGCATTTAGTGACAGGGGTGGTTGAGAGACGGGTTTCTTTTTATTTTGGTCTCTGTATGGTGGTGGGAATTTTTCTCCAACTGAGGGGAACCATCCCCCACCCCTTCACATCTGAATGTCTCTCTTCTCCCCCAGTTTTTGGGGGACAAAATGAGCTTCCTCTTGGGGGTCTGATTTCACTGCAGTGTGAAGTCGCAGGTGGAGCTGAGGGCCGCGTTGGCCTCTCTTTCTGGAGGTGTGCCCGCCCCAGCCGCTGCATCTCTGGTCTTCTGAATGGCAGCCGACGCTGTGATAGCCCCCTGCCTTTGACATTGACTTGTATGAGAACTGGGAGCGCTCACTACTTTTTTGTGTCTGGCATTTTATTTTACCCTTTAAAAATCTATCCATCTTGCCTGCCTCTCATCAGCCACAAATTAGGACACAGGTCGCAGCCCCTGCAGGGCTGCCCCTTGGAGTGCCCTTACTTCAGTATGTGTTGTTCCAGACTCAGCAGGAGGAGCTGAGTTCCCTGTCAGGGGCACTGACACGGGTGCTGCTTTCAGGGCCACTAGGCCCCAGCGAGGCTGGGAAGGGCAGTGATTGAGGCAGCACAATGATGCAGGCAGCATGCGGGGAGGAGGCTGGAGTGGAGTCCGGTTGGGCCATGGCGCTCCAGGTTATCCTGGCAAGTCATTTCCGTGGGCTTGGGTCTCTGGAAGCGGAAGGGTTGCTCAGATGAACTCTGGAAACGTGAGCTGTGGTTCTTGAGTTCCATGAATCTGACTCCAAAATGGCCGGTCACTACCCTGAGTCCCTCTTGCCAACTCAGGATATGTTTTGGAAGAAATGTGATCAGACGGGATTGCCAGGGCGTCTTTCCTCCAGGGCGGTTCTTCCTTAGGCTCTTGAGGACTTGGTGGCGGCAGTGGTCACCTGCACAGATGTCTGGTTTTCACCTGGAAACCCACCCACCTGACCCTGGCGTGCACTGCCGGTTCTCGGGGGCTGCGCGTGACGCTGGGAGCCCACGGGTAAATAGCCTTTCCTCAGACCTTCCGTGGACCCTTTTCTGGGATGTGACACAATCCCTCTCTGGTAAAATTGAACCTGGGGGAGGGAAGTGAAGCTCTTTCTCTTACTTCTCGCCAAAGTGAGGCCAGGCTGTTAAGTAAAGACAAAAGAATAAGACAGAGCCTCTGTACTTAAGTATCCCCTTACTCCTCCTGGGGGGCCTGGGTTTACATTTTGTCCTTATTTTGTTGTGGATTCCAGGAGGCAAAACCATTCTTTCCCCGGCACCCCTTCAGGGTGGGTTTCTGGTCCTTTGCCTGCCTCTCTCACCCAGCCTCCTTCCCGGCCTCCCGTGCCCCGGGCTTTCCTCCTGTTGTCCCCGGGATCAGCCTGTGTGTCACTGCTCTGGGCTGTGTGTTTCTGCCCTGCGTCACAGGAGGCCTAGAAGATACCCAAGGGGCAGGGAGTCCGGCTTGGCTAATCATTTGGTTAGAGTAGCTTCCACAGCTGTGAAATGGGAACAAATGGCTTCATGCTATCTGTGGCCTTTGTGGATGGCTTCAATGAGCAGACATGTTTCAAGGTTCATCCATGGCCTAGCATGTAGCAGTACCTTATTCCTTTTCATGGTTCTATAATATCTTATATTATGAATAGGCCACATTTTGTTTATGAAGTCATAACTGGATAGAAATTTGGGTTTGTTCCACTTTTTGATCATTGTGAACAATGTCGCTTTGAATGTCCATGGGCAAGTTTGTTCTTTTGGACATATACCATGGGCCTGTCCAGGTCAATTGTTAGTCTAGCATTAAGATTTTAAAAAATGCCAAGCTGTTTTCTCCAGTGGCTGCATCATTTTACTTTCCTACCAGTAATGTATGTGGGTTTCCCTTTCTCCACATCTTTACCAACACTTGTCATTTTCCATTATGTTGAATATAGCCTTCATTTTGAGCATGAAATAGTATCACACTGTGCTTTGAATTTGCATTTTCCTAATTATTATTGACACTGAGCATCTATCTTTTACTTATTGGCCATCTATGTATTTTCTGGACACATGTCTATCCCAGTTGGTTATCCCTTTTCATTGACTTGTCTTTTATAATTGAATTCTAAGAGATCTTTATAATATTCTCAATATTAGAGTCTTCTCAGTTATATAAGTTGCAAATAGTAGGAGACTTCAATACCTCACTTTTAACAATGGATGGAATATCCAGACAGAAAATCAGGAAATAGCAGACATGAAAACATTAAATACTAAATGGACCTATCAGACATACACAGAATATTTTATGGGACATCAACAAAATGCACACCCTTCTCAAGAGCACACGGACTATTTTAAAGAACAGATCACGTGTTAGGTCACAAAACAAGACTTAACAAGAAAGATTAAGAAAACTGAAATAATACCAAGTATCTTTTCCAAACAGAATGGCATGAAACAAGAAGTCAATAACAGAAGGAAAACTGGAACATTCATAATACGTGAAAGTTCAACAAAAAACTCTTAAACTTAAAAGTATATCAAAGAAGAAATCAAAAAGGAAATTAGAAAATAGCTCAAGACATACAAAAAGAAACAATAAACACACCAAAACTTATAGGATGCAGCAAAAGTAGTACTAAGAGGAAAGTTTATAGTGATAAACTTGTACATTATAAGAGAAGAAAGTTGTCAAAGAAACAACCTGACTTACAACACACAGCATTAGAAAAAGAAAAAATGAAGCCCAAAGTGAGCAGAAGGATGGAAGTCACCAAGAGGAGAGTGGAAAAAAATGAAAGTATGAAAGATCAATAAAAGTAAAAGTTGATTTTTTGAAACAATAAAATTGATAAAACCTTAGATAAAATATTTAGAATAAAAGAGAGATGACTCAAGTAAACTAAATCAGAAATGAAAGAAGAGGCAGTACAACTGAGGCTTCAGAAAGAAAAAGATCAGAAGAGACTATTCTGAACTAGTGTACACTCATAAATTGGATAACCTAGACAAAATAGATAAATTCCTAGAAACAACTTATGAAAGCTAAATCATGAAGAAATAGAATTCTTGAACAGACCCGTAACAAATAATCAGACTGAATCAGTAATCAAATACCTCCCAACAAGAAGAGACTTCTCCACTCTGCCTGACTTCACCAGACCCCTGAGCCAGCCTGCCCCAGCCCCAGGCTGACTCCTGTGGACCTAGCTGGCTCCCTGTAGGCTTCTGCAAATCCAGGCCCCTGGCTCACCCTGGAGCATGCCAGCTCTGGTGGCCCTAAGCAGTATCCTTGACACTAGGCTCCCATGAGCTCCTGGGAACCTAGACCCCCATCTCAGCCTACGGACTGCTATCTTCAGAATCCCAAGGTGGCTCCTGTGACCCCAAGTGGTGTTCTTGGCCCCAAGTTCCTAGTGGGCTCTGGTGAATCCAGACTCTGGCTCACCCAAGTTACTGCCTACTCCAGGCAGCCACAGGCAGCACCCACAGCCACAGGCAGCTTCTGTACCAGGGCACCCAGTGGGCTCCCACAAACCGAAGACCCAAGGTCACGCCAGCACTTGCTGGCTCCAGCAACTCCAGGTAGATTTCATGGCACCAGGCTCCCCGGGGGCTGCTGGGAACTCAGGCCGCTGGCTAACTACACCACCTGCCAGTTCCAGCAGACATAGACAGCTCTCATGGAACCATGCTCCTGGCAGGATCTCACAAAACCAGGCCCTCAGCTCACCCAGGTGTTGCTGACTCAGGTGGCCACAGACAGCTCCCATTGCACCAGGCACCGGCAGGTTCCCATGAACCCAGGCTTCCATCTTGACCCAATGCCTACTGGCTCCTGCAGCCTCAGGCAGCTCTTGTGGCCCCAGGATCCCAGCAGGCTCCCAGGAATACAGACTTCTGGCCTACTCCAGCACAAGCTGCCTCTCATTGCATCAGGCTCCTGGCAGGCTCCCGTGAACCAAGGCTCTCAGATCATCCCAGCACTGGCCAACTCCCATGGCCCTGGATGACTCCTGTGACCGCAGGCTCTCAATCAGGACCTGCCAAACCAGGCTCCAGTGGGGCTACTCATGAACTCAGGGTCCCAGCTGTGCCGAGGGTCAGACACAATACTGTGGACCCAAGCTTTCCACTCACCCCAGTACCAGGCTGCCCAAGGACTCCAGCAGCAAGCCTGCCCCTGGAGACCACCAGATGGCCTTCCCAGGACCCCTAGATGGGCTACTGTGAAGGGTTTGGTTTGCTAAAACTAGTCTGTAAAGAGTGGAAGAGGTGCCTACTTCCTCAAATTTGCAGACATCAATGGAAGTCCACAAGGACCATGAATAATCAAAGACCCATGACACCACCAAAGAAAAAGAATAAAACTTAAATGACCGACCAAGCAATGGAGATATAGGAACTATGTGACAAAGATTTCAGAATAATCCTCTTTGGGAAACTCATAAAACTCTAAGGAAACACAGATAGACTATTAAATGAAATAAGGAAAGAGTGCATGAACAAGTGAGAAGTTCATCATAGAAACAGAAATCATTAAGGAAAAACAAACAGAAATCCTAAAGTTGAAGAACACATGACTGAACTGAAGAATTCAATAGAGAGCTTCGAAATCAGATTCAACCATGTACAGGAAATAATTAGTGAACTAGAAGATGTGTCATTTGAAATCATCAAGTCAAAGAAGCAAAAAGAAAAAAAGGAATGGATTGGAACAGGTAAAGGCAGTGTGAATTATGGAATACCATGAAAAGAAATAGATAAGCATTATTAAAGTACCAGAGGAGAAAACAGGGAGAAAGGAAAAGAAATTTGACTTAAAAATAATAGCAGCTGACACCTTCTCAAATCTGGGGAGAGATTTAGACATCCAAGGTCCTGAAGGCGATCTCTCAACCTAAAATTTCAAACTAAAACTTTCTTCTCCAGGACACATTATAACAAAACTACCTATATGCAAAAAAAGGATCAAACAACATGATCAAGTTCAACATGATGAGAATCAATGAATGTTAAACACTGCATTGGTAGAATGAAAGATAAAAATCATAAAATAATCTCAAGCGATGCAGAACAAGCAGTTTGACAAAATTCAACACCACTTCATAATAAAAACCCTCAATAAAGGGTTACATAATGAACATACCTGAATATAATAAAAGGTTTACATGACAAAACGCACAGCTAACAATATATTAAACAATGAAAAGTTGAAAGTTTTCTTGCTAAGACAAAGAACAAAACAAGGGTGCCCAGTCTCAACACCATTCTTCAACATACTGTTGCAAGTCTTAACCAGGAACATTTGGCAATAAAAAGAAATAAAATTCATCCAAATTGGAAATGAAGAATCAAAGTGGTCTCTGTTTGCAGACGATATGATTTTATATAGAGAAATACCTAAAGACTCCCCCCCAAACTGTTAGAACTAATAAACAAATTCACTCAAGTTGCAGGAGACAAAATCAACATGTAGAAATCTGTTGCCTTTCTGTACACTAACAATGAACTCTCTAAAAAAAGATATAAAGAAAAAAATCCTATTTACAATAGCATCAAAAACAGTAAAATACTCATAAATAAATTTAACCAAGAAGGTGAAAGATCTAGACACTGACAACTATAAGACATTGATAAAAGAAATCAAAGACACAAAGAAATGAAAAGATATCTTATGTTCATGGATCAGAAGAATTAATATTGTTAAAATGTCCATGCTACCCAATGTCATCTCAAGATTCAATGCAATTCCTATTAAAACTCCCATGACATTTTTCACAGAAATGGGACGAGCAATCCTAATATTCATATGGATCCACAAAAGACCTCTAATAACCAAAGCAACCCTGAGAAAGAAAAAGCTGAAGGCATCACAATTCCTGATTTCAAACTTTATTACAAATCTATAGTAATAAAAACGGTATGATACAGGTATAAAAAGAGACACATAGACCAATAGGATAGAATCAAGGGCCCAGAAATAACCACACACATACACTTTGATAACAGTTGACGAGCCAGCCAAGAAAACTCCATGGGGAACGGATAGTTTCTACAATAAATGGTGTTGGGAAAACTGGATAAGCACATGCAGAAAACTGAAATTGGACCACTATTTTACACCACTCTAAAAAACATCCCAAATTGAATTAAAGACTTAAATGTAAGACATCAAATATAAAACAAGTAGAAGAAAATATAGAGAAAACAGCCCCATAAAACTGGTCTTAACAACCATTTTTTTGGATATAACATCAAAAGTGCAAGCAACAAATGTAAAACTTAACAAGTGGGATGACACCAATCTAAAAAGCTTCTGCACAGCAGATGAACAATCGACAAACTAAAGGGGTTCACATCCACAATATATAAGAAACTCTTACAACTCAACAGCAAAGAAACCAACAAAACAATATGAAAATGGTCAAAGGACCTGAATAGATACTTTTCCAAAGAAGACATAAAAATGGTCAACATATACATGAGAAGATGCTCGTAATCACTCATCATCAGGGAAATGAAATAAAAACTACAATGAAATATCACCTCACACCTGCTAGAATGGTTATTCTCAAAGAGACAACACACAACAAATGTTGACGAGACTGGGTAGAAAAGAGAATCCTGTGCACTGTTGGTATGAATGTAAATTACTATAGTCACTATGGAAAAAATATGGAATTTTCTCAAAAACATAAAAATAGAAATACTATATAAATGAGCAATTCCACTTCTGGATGTATATCCAAAGGAATTGAAGTCACTATTCTGAAGAGATATCTGCACCCCCATGTTCATTTCAGCATTATTCACAAACTGAGGACATGGACACAATCCATGTGTCCATCAATGGATAAATAGATAAAGAAAACGTCAGACATATGTATATATAGATGAAATATATAATGGAATATTATTTAGCCTTGCAAGAGAATGAAATCCTGCATTTTGTAACAACACAGATGGAACTTGAGGCATTACGCTAAGTGATACAAGTCAGACAAAGACAAATACTATATATTCTCACTCATATGTGAAATCTAAAAATGCCCAACTCAAAGGAATAGAGACTAGAATGGTGTTTGCCAGGACCTTTGGGGTGGGGGAAAGGGAGAGATGTGAGTCAAAGTGCACAAATTCCTAGCTGTAAAATGAATAAGTTTTGGTGATCTAATGTACAGCATGGTGACCATAATTAACAATAATGTATTATACACTTGAAATTTGTTAAGAGAGTAGATCTTAAAAGTGATCGTTAGAAAAAACAAGTTAATAATGTGAGGGAATGGAGGTGTTAACTCACCGTATTGTGGTAATCCTTTCACAAATCATCATCTGGAACACCTAAAACTTACATACATTATATGTCACTAATATTTCAAGACATCTGAAAAAAAAATCTCTCAACAAAGTAAAACCTAGGACCATATGACTGCACTGGTGAATTCTATCAAACATATAAAGAAGTTTTAAAAACAAGCCTTCTTACACTCTGTCAAATATTGAAAAAGGGAACACTTCCAAACACATTTTACGACGCCAGCATTACCCTGATACCAACACTAGACAAGGACACTAAAAGAAAATAAAATTACAGACCATTACCCCTGATGAACATAGATGCAAAAATGCTCAACCAAATGCGAGCAAACATAGTTCAACAGCATATTAAAAGAATTATACACTATCACCAAGTGAAATTTATTTCTGTTATACAAGGGTAGTTCAACATACAAAAATCGATCAAGGTAATATGTAACATCAAGAAAATGAAGAGGAAAAAACAGCATCATCTCAATTGATGCAGAAAAACCATTTGACAAAATTCAACATCTTTTCATGATAAAACACTCAACAAACAAAGAATAGGAGGAAAAACACACAGCAAACACAAAACTCAGTGATGGAAGACTGAAAGCTTTCCCTGAAAGCTCTAAGATCAGGAACAAGGCAAGGATGCCCACTTTCACCACTTCTATTCAACACAGCTGAAATTTCAAGCCAGAACCATGAGGCAATAAAAATAAATAAATAAAAGGCATCCAAATTGGAAAGAAAGAAATAAAATGGTCTCTGTTTGAAGATGATATCATCTCATATGTAGAAAATTCGAAAGACTCCACAAAAAATGCCGTTTGATCTAACAGATGAATTCAGGGAAGTAGCAGGATACAAAGTCTATACACAAAAATCAGTTGCATATCTATACACGAACCAGGAGCTCTCTGAAAAGGAAATTACAAAAACAATTCATTTATATCAGAAAGAATAACATGCTTAGGAATTAACTTAACCAAGGAGGTGAAAGGCTTGCACCATAGAAACTACAAAACATTTCAGAAAGAAATTAAAGAAGACATTCATAAATGGACACACATCCCATATTCATGGATTGGAAGGTTTACTATTGTTAAAGTGTCGATATTACCCAAAGCAGTCTACAGATTCAATGTAATCCCTATCCAAATCCTAATGATGTTTTTTGCAGAAATAGAAAAATTTCTCCTAAAATTCACATGGAATCTCAAGGGACTAAGAATAGCCAAAACAATCCTGAAAAAGAAGAACAAAACTGGAGGAAAAACTTACTACAAAGCCACAGTAATCAACAGTATGGTATTGGCATAAAGATAGACATAGAGACCAATGCTATAGAATAGAAAGCCCAGAAACAAACCCTCACATATATGGTCAAGTGATTTTTGACAAGGGTGCCAAGATCATGTGTTGGAGAAAGGTTTCTTTTCCACAAATGGTGCTGGGAAAACTGGATATCTGCATGCAAAAGAATGAACTAGGACCATCATTCAATACCATATGCAAAAATTAACTCAAGGACATAAATGTAAGACCTAAAATAATTAAACTCTTAGAAGAAAACATAGGACAAAATCTTGATAACATCGGACTTGGCAATGATTTCATGGATATGACACCAAAGGCACAGGTAACGAAAGAAAAACAATGGACAAATTGGACTCCACGAAAATTTTATAAGTTAGTACATCAAGAGGCCCTGTCCATAGAGTAAAAATGCAACCCACAGAGTGGGACAAAATATTTGCAAATCATATTTCTGACAAGAGACTGGTATCCGGAATATACAGAGAAGTCCTAAAACTAAACAACTAAAAAACAAGCCAATTCAAATATGGGCAAAGGACTTGAAGAGACAGTTCTCCAAAGACTTATGAATGGCATATAAGCACATGAAAAGACGCTCAACACCACTAATCATTAGGGAAATGCAAATCAAAACCACAATGAGACACCACCTCACACCCACTATGATGAGTGCTATGGAAAAGACAGAAAACAAGTGTTGGCCAGGATGCGGTGGAAAGGGAACACTTGTACACTGTTGATAGGAATGTAAAATGGTGCAGCTGCTACGGAAAACAGTATGAATGTTCCTCAAAAAATAGAACATAGAATTATCACATGATCTAGGAATTCCACTTCTGGATATACACCCAAAAGATCTGAAAGCAGATCCTTGAAGAGATATTTGTACACCCATGTTCATAGCAGTATTATTCACAATAGCTAAAACGTGGAAGCAACCCCAGTGTCCATTGATGCATGAATGGATACACAAAATGTAGTATATCCATACAACGGAATATTATTCAGTGTTACAAAGGAAGCAAATTCTGCAATATGCTACACATGCATTAACCTTGGGGACATTATGCTAACAGAAATAAACCAGTCACAAAAAGATAAATACTGTATGATTCCACTAACATGAGGAACCGAGAGTAGTCAAAATCATAGAGATAGAAAGTGGAATGGTGGCTGCCAAGGGCTGAGGGGAGGGGAGAAGGGAGAGTTATTGTTTAATAGGTATAGAGTTTCAGATTTACAAGAGTTATGGGGATGAATGGTGGTGATGACTGTACAACAGCATAAATGTATTTAACGCCACTGAAGTGTACACTTAAAAATGGTTAAGATGTCACACTTTTAGTATATTTTAACTCAATATACAAAAAGGAAAAAAACACAGAAATTAGCTATCGAGCCACAAAAAGACGTAGTGGACTCTGAAATACATATTGCTAAGTGAAAGAACCCAACAGGAAAAGGCTATATACTCTGTTCCATAGTTTTCATATATTCCAATTACGCGTCATTGTAGACAAGGCAAAACCATAGAAACAGTATAAAGATCAGTGTTGCCAGGAGTTGGAAGGCAAGGGATGAAGAGGCAAAGCACAGGGATTTTAGGGCAATCCAACACTTAGGATACCATCATGGTGGATACATGAGATTATGCATTTGTCAAAATCCAAGTACATGACAGCAAGACAGTGAACCTTAATGTAACTATGGACTTGGTTATGAACACTGTAGCAGCATCAGCTCCTCACTTGTAAGGAATGAACCACACTAACACAGGTGGTCATGCAAGATGTTAACGGTAGGGAAACCGAGGGGCAGGAGAGAGAAATGTTCTGCACTATCTGCTGAATTTCTCTGTCCATCTAAAACTTTCCTAAAAAAATTCTATTAATTAAAAATTAATCAATGGAAGGTAGGGAGTGGGTAGAAATATAGAGGAAACAAGAACATCACAATATTGATGAACGTTGAAGCTGGGTAATAGAGACATGGGGGGCTATCACACATTTCTGTTTAATTTTTGTATGTTCAAGGTTTTCCGCAATAAAACATTTTTAAAGGTCCAGATTAAATCTAGATTACGTGTAGAAGGAATCAAAGAATGTGAAGAAAACAGATATTTTTGAAGCAAGCACTCAGGGGGCACACTGAGGGAACGTTCAATCACACTGGATAGAGAGTGAACGTCCTGGTTCCACCAGGAAAGTTCGGAGCTCAGTGAGCAAGGCAGGCGACAGCACAGTCAGGGAAGTGACAGATAATGATCACAGAAAAGTGTTCACCCTCACTGGTCACAGAGATGCCAATGATGGGCCCGGAGAGGACTGCCTCAGGATTTACAACGTCGTGACACCCACAGTTAGCGCAGGCTCAGGGACAGAGCACCACGGCCTGTGAGAATGCCAATCAGCCCCGGCTTTCTGAAGGACAAACCTCCTGAACCCTGGAAGCTGCAGGCCACTGGCACTGCAACTCTGTTGTATGTAATCTGTCCAAAAACAAAGGGACTGGGTAAAGATGATGAACTGAATCAACACAGGTAGAGCTCCTTTGACATAAATCCCTAAAAAATGACCCAAAGATTCCTTCATTGATGAATAAATTCATAATATCCCTGGGAACCATCAAGAGAGCCAAAATTTGAGGAAGACATCAAAGAGAGACAGCAGCTGGTGCCCGGGGATCCCAATGGGGAGCTCCGTGTTGGCCATGGAGACCAAGCCAGGGTGACCTTTCTCCCTCCCCCTCCTCCCCCTGCTGCTCACCTAACACCTTCTGCATCACCCCTCCTTTCCCAGCCACTGCCCACCTCACGCTCCAGGATTACAGGAGCAGAGGCACAGGGCGGCCTTTCCACCAGCACATCTGTCCTCTTGCACTCTGTGCCTTCCCAGGAAGCAGAGCCCTGCTCTGCACCTCCTCAGGGCCCAGCATGCTCCCCCTGGGCCCTCAGGCTCCTCTTCTCCATCTGGTCCTACCTGCAGTACCTGCTAGCTCATCTCCACCTTATATACAAAACTCTCCATTGGACACATGTTCCCTTTGGACTACTGTCCAATTTCCCAACTCCCTTTCATGGCTAAACCTCTTAAGTAAAGAGCCTCATCCCTACTTCCCTCCCATGGCCCCCTTCCCCCACTCTAGACCCAGCTTCATTCCCACCTTCTCAAGGAGACTGAGATCATCAGTGATCCCACGTGGCCGAGTCCAGCCATCTTTTCTCCATTCTGATCAGAGCTGTACCAGACTCAGCTGAACACCCCTCCTTTCTGCAATACCCTTTTCCCCTCTTGGCTCCTGCGACGCCATGCTCCACCGTTTCAGTCCCCTTTCCTGGACCCTCTTCAGCTGCACCTCTGCAAACACTGCCTGCTCCTAGGCTGGGCCTTGATCCCTTCTACAGCTACAGTGTCTCCAGGAAACCTCATTCAATTCCATGGTTTTAAACATCTCTGACCTCATCCTGAGTCTGCAGACACACCAATGCAACTTAAGAAGTTAGGTGCTAGCTCCCCAGTGTCAGCACCTAAGAAGTATCTGAGATTTGATTCCTCTCCAAATTTTACTGTCATATGAGTTCCAAAATAGCATCAAATATTTCCAAAAAGGTGGAAAAATTTGGATACAATAAATAGTGGTGAACAAAGTCACCAATAAAACATATACTTACATCCAATCATGGCTGCTTGATGGGGAAAATAAGAACACAGAACTAAGATCAGACAGTCTCGAGCCGGGGAGTGGAAAGTGAGGAATTGGAAGTGTAGAACACAGGAACTGATCAACTCTAAGCATTTACAGAAAGAGAGGCAGAAATGATTGTTCCTAAAAACTGGAAGACACCCACTAGAAGAATAGAAAAATCATGAGAAAGCATAACAAATTAAAAATTAAATTAAATGGTAGACTCAAATTCAAATTTATCAATAATCACAGTTGTAAATGGATCAAATTGCTCTACAAAAAGATGAAGGCTCTCAAGTTGAGTTAAAATATAGTTGCAAAATAAAGGGATATAATATGGTTGAAAATAAGGAGATAAAGAAATAAGACTTTAAATGGGACAAAAAGGGGTTTTCTGAGTTGATAACTGTCACAAACACTTATGCACCTCACAATGTGGTCTTGAAACATAAAGCAAAACTGGACAAACAAGAAGACACAAGCACCTCCAGAATCACAGGGAAACCTACCTTACTTCTCTTAGAAATCCACAGGTCAAGTGATACAGTAAGTTAGGAAACAGATCTGCTGACAAACACAAAAAAGCTAGATCTAGCCTCAGCCTGAGGAACAACAACATAAGCAACTAGTGGAGAGGATACATTCTTCTCAAACCACAATGAAACAGTCACCACAATGGACTGTGTGCTAAGCCACAATGAAATCTCTAAAGAGTCCAAAAAGCAAAAATCTATAAGTGACCATATTACTGGAACTTAAAGCAATAAAAGTAAAAAATAATCACAAAATATTGGCTCCCCTACCCCAACTTATCCATTTGAAAATCTGTCCACACCTTCTAAATCTCTCAGGTTAAAGAGGGGATCTAGACAGACAGGACAAACTCTTTAGAAATGAAGAGCAATGAGAGCAGCATGAGGCAAATCCATGGCGTGGGGACTAAGAGACAAAAGAAGGACATAGCCGCCACTGCAGGTATCAGGGAATATCAACTGTACATGAAGAAGCTGAGCACTTCCCTCCAGGAGCCAGAACAACACCACAATAAAACCAACAACAGCAGAATGAAGTGAGGATTCACGAGGCGGGAACAACAACGTAGACCTGAGCAATAGAGTCAAAGGCTGGCTCTCCTGAAAGACCTGTAACAGTGAGAAACCTTGTGCAGTCTGACCAAGAGGAACAGACAAAGACACCAAACTGTACCATCAGGTACGACAAACTACAGAAACAGCTTTAACGTGATAGGAGAACATAGTGGATATCTCTGACCAGGACATCAATAGTCCTCAGCTGGAGCTGTCCTTCCCCCAGGATGCATTTGGAAACAGGCAGGACGGGTTTTGTTCCTTGTTTTGGGTTGTCCTAATTGTTGTTGCCCTAGGGGTCCCGCAGGTCCTGAACAGCCTGTCACATAAAGCCGTTTCCCACCTGAAGCGTTACTGACATCTGAGAAGACAAGCACTGATCCAGATTAAATCAACAACGTGGTAGGGAAATGTTTTCCATGGATGTATAACAGGGAAATGATGGTACCCTCAATATGTAAGGAATATCGAGAAACCAATGTTTACAAGTACTAAATTGTAAAAGACCTGGAAAATCAGAAACATAGCCAATGAACACACCAAAAATATATCCAACCTATTTGTACAGGTGGAGAAATATACATGTAAAGCACAGGGAAGAGCCAAGGAGATTACACACCAAATTTTACTACCAACAAGGAATAAAACTTGGGAGGTAGGTGAGAAATAGGAGTTTTTAACACTTCTTAGCTTATATATTTCTGTACTCTTTTAATTTTTACAAAAGAGAATGTATTCTACTCAAAAAGATGTTTAAAGTTTTAAAGAAATTATTAAAATGTTCAAAATGACTTCAGTTCAAAGATATTCGTTAAAACATGAATGTTCATTTCCATGCGTGGAAATGAATGAATGGAGACTCCCCATGACTTTAAGAGTCTCTTATAACTTTTCTAACAGTTTACTGTCGATTTTATTTCACATTTAGATCCTAACTCATTGGAATTTACATTTGTGTGAGAGATGCCACAGAAGCTGACTTTCTCCTGTTCAAGTGGAAAACCAACCGTCCAGGCACCGTTCATTGGGTAGGTCTGGCTTTCCCAGCTGACCTGCAATGCCTCTTTTCCCACCAGCTAAACCCTGACAACTACCACTTTCTCTCGAGCGCCCTAGAGAGAGCGAGGTAAGCTCTGCAACCTGGGCTCGCTGTCTGCGAGGGACGGCTACCAGCAGAGCCTTCTCCCAAAACATCAGCAGGTATGCTGCACACAGAAGTGTTCAGGGGCCGTCTGCTGTGGAGCAGGAAACCCCTCATGAGGAGCAGGCAGTGGGGGAGCCCCAAGCCCTGGGACTGACCTCGGTTGGGGCAGCAGGCTTCTCAGGCAGGGAGCCCCCTCCCTTCAGCTCGTCCAGCTCCTCCTGCAGCGAGTGCACCTGGTTGTCGGTGGCTGCCCCTCTTCAGCTCGCTGTTCTATCCACCTGCTCCCACAGGCGGCACTTGTGCTCCTGTTCCCCGGGAGCAGAAGCAGTAGGAGTGCAGCAAGTCGAGGAGTTCTTTGGTCCCCAGCGCTGACAGGATAACTCCGCTAAGGGACGTGGGTCTGGTGTCGCTGTGCTCGCCCTGCACAGCTTCTGCGGCTGGCTTCGGGGTGATGTCTGTTGGAGTGTTGAGGGGCTCTGGGAGGGTTTCTGAGGCATCATTGTGAATGATGAACTTGGGGGCTCTGGGCCAAGCCCTCCTCAGGCCCCAGGCTAGTCCTGCTGCAGCTGGGCTCCACATCTCTCTTCAGCCTCTTTCGGTCAACAGGCTTCGAGGGACAGATGGCCTCTCTCAAGTGTGCTCTGAGAAGAAACTGTAAGAAGGAAACCAGCCAATAAATCTGTACGCCTCAGATCATGAGGGATAAAGTCACCCACAGAAAGGCCACTCTTAACTAGCAGGCCCTGGCAGGGAAGAGGGGGTCTCATCGCCAGCATCTACAGCAGACGTGTTTGCATCTCCCTGGCTGCCTGACGCTATCAGGCTGTCTCCTGGAGTTCCTTCCAGAGACTCTGCACCCTCTCCTGACTGGCGACTTCCTGGGTGGCACTGGGTGCGGGTTCACCCTGCAGAGTGGCTCGCTTCAACTTGCAGGACCCTGGCTGGGCCCTCAGGTTTTCCCTCAAGGACGATGATGAACCTGCAGCTCCTTTCCCATCTGATTCACTCGAATGTTCCTAGGGCCCCCTGCGTCCTTCTTGGTGTCCTTTCTCCTGGGGTGGCCACGGCCTTCAGCACCCCCTTCTCAGTCAGGAGGAAGATGGAGGCCATGACCGTGGGCTTGAGCACGTAGTACTGATCCTCCAGCCTTTCCAAGGGCTTTTTTTGCTGAAATGTTCACTACAGATGAAAGAATACTTAGTGGTGTCCAGTCATCTCTGTGAACAGCTTTTAGCCACTGGACCAGACGTTTTGAGCCCTGTATGTGGAGCCTGCAAAGATAAATGAAAAAGTAATTAGAAAGAAAGAATTAAATGTCTCCCCCTAAAATAATCAACTATAAAAGCAATACAAGTGTTTTTGGGAACACTCACACCTGTAGCGACTTTGTCCATTTAAAACTTTAGTAAATATTTAAGGAACACTTTCTGCTTGCAAGTTCTTACTGGACTAGAAAGATGAAAGACCCACTGTCTACCTTAAGGAGCTCACCGTCTGTAGGGCAGAGAAAGAAGAAAGGTGAGGACTTCCTCCCACGCTTGGTAAGTGCCCTGTAGGGACACAGACGGTCGGGAAGGTAGCATAGGATGGCATCAAGACAACAGGAAAGGCTTCAGGGAGCCTCGGAAATAGTTCCTAGAAGCTCATGGCTGCCCAACCTTCCTGCTGTCCCTGGCATTCAGGAATTTGGGTGCTAAAACAGGAAGGGTTGGTCTCCCTATTTCAAAACCTGGCCAAGTGTCGGCCAGCAGAGCCTCCCAAGCACTCAGCAGGGCACCTGGCCCCAGCTCTGCTCAAGCAGCTGAGGACATGAGACTGCTGCCAAGAGGAGGTCAGCCCCAAGAGCTGTGGTTCTGTGTTCCTCCTCTATTTCCACTGCCAGTGGGAAAGCTGCTCCCGGTACCAAACAACCAGCGCCTGCAAGGTACTGACTAAGATGACACTTCGTCATCTCTCCTCCTCATTAAGGTGAAATTTTTATTTAGACCAAACTGTGTACATGGGGGGTTGGGGGACTCTCTCCTAAGGGCTGTCTGCTCCACCTGAAGTCATCTAGCCCCCTGAGGCCACTGTGGACCAGACCAGGTGGATACTAGGTTCCTCAGGGAGTTCCAAGCAACATGACCTTCTAACATTTCTCAATGCTTTGTGACTAGTTAACAAAGGACCCCCACCTCCTTTGCCCCCAGACCACGTTAGACCACAACACACGCCAAAAACAACCTTCTCTACGGTCCTTTGCCTCATTCTCAAAAACAATAACAAAACTTTTGGGACACAGGCTCTGAAGGAAACCGTCAAGAAAGCATGGTGGCTGACCTCTGAAACAAGCTCATGTTACTAGTTCTCTGGATAGATTGTCACAACTTCTGACTTAGAACAAACCACTGTAAACTTTCAATAAGACTACAGACCACAAGTGGCATTCAGGTCTTTCAAACATTAGTAACAACCTACAACATGAAACAAAAGGATCTGCCAGGAGGTTTTCAAAGTAGAATGTCTTCAGTGCACTGTGCTGGGACCTCCAGTGCAGAGTCCGCAAGAAAGGACCCCCTGAGCTAGCTGAATTCCAGAAGCCCTCATGAAAGGAGCCAGGCCAGGGGGAAGGCCTGTGGGACCCTCACCATGCTGTGGGAGCCCAAGGAAGACGTGAAGAGAGGATCCTCTTCCCCAAGTCCCTGGGGTAAGCCTCCTGGTGAGGAGTAGGCCATGCCCTCCTCCACCCAGGATGCTGTCAGACGCAGAGTCTGAGTCCGTAGGGTCAGCCTCCCCATGAGGTGTGGGCTGTGCCTTGCTCCATCCAGGATGCTGTCAGATGCAGAGTCCTCTCCAGGATTCACCTCCAGTGTAGAGCCACCTTTCCCTGCACTGCCAGGACCCTTCTAGCAACAGAGCATCTGGGAGGTGTATCCATCCAGCAGGTACAAGCTGCATTTGCTGAGCCACATTCCTGATAACAGAGATCAAGGCAGGATCCCTGCCATCAAAAGAGCAGAAAAGTCACAGCAAATGCAAGAAGATAGTGACCTAAGGAAAAGCATTTCCAGAATACCCTGTTTCTCGACCTTGGTGGCCCCAGCCCAAATCAGTGGAGAGCAGGGTGGCGATGGGGTGTGGGGTGAGAGGGTGGTGGATGCCGTAAGGTGGGCGCTGGTGGCCATGGGGTAGCCTAAGTGGCCCAAGGCACCCGCAGCAGAGATGGTGGCACAGACCAAGGCCACATAGTGCCCAGCGCTGACTCACCTGCTGGACCGGCCCCGAGGCCCTGAGCACAGAGTGCCGCCCACCTCGGGCTGGACTGCAAGGGGGGCTGACCGGGCGGTGGGTGCCGGTTACCTGTGGAAGGAGACAGTGGTTTCTTCTCATTGCCCGGCGGTGGGAGAAGTTAGCAGCCATGCAGCAAACACCATCCTGGGCCTCAGGCTGTCATGCCGCCAGGCTCCGGCCACTCCTCGCCGCCCCACAGCGGGACTGCCCCAAGGTTAGGGCTCATGGCGCCACTGTGCAGCATGTGGGAGTTGGTCCCCACTACCGTAGGATGGCAAGATGTCGGCATGTGCCCGTCCATCCTCTGTAAAGCAAGATGGCCACATCTGTGGGCCTAGGCAAAATGCTGGCTGACACACCCACCCCAGGGTCGTGCTGCCCAAACGCATCTGTTCCACTGCCCTGATGGGTCGCTGCTGTGGTGTTTGGAGCCAATGATCCAGACCGAGGGGGAGCAACACTGCGGCCGGCCCTCCTCGAGGGGCCCCGCCTTATGCCAAGATGGCGAACGATGCACTTCTGCCCCCACTGCGTTGCTCGGCCGGATTGGCACCAGCGGCTGCCCATTGCGTTGTTCTCATTCTCCAGGGCAGTGGGAAGAAGGAAGCAGGTGGGGGCGCACCTGCGCCTGGTGGCCTGGAAGGCTGCGCTTGCCTGGGCCCTCGGCCGCTGGGACTGGCAGGCGTGGTTTGGGGCGGGGCCGTGGGGTGGAGGGGGGTCCTTGGACGGAGCGGGTGGGGACAGCTCCTGTAGTGAGACCGGCGCATCTGACAGCCCAGTCCCTGCAGGTCTGGATGCTCTTGCCGTCTTCCCTCAGCACTCGGGCTCCAGCCTGACAGGTGCATGGCCTCTGGGGAAGGAGGGACAGCGGGGCATCCGGGAGGGGAGGCAGGGGCACCAGCAGGGCTGGGGCACCAGCCTGACAGATCCACGGCCACTGGGGTGGGAGGGGCAGTGAGGCATCGGGGAGGGGAGGAGGGTGCCAGGTGGGGTGGGGCGCTGGTTCTTGGGAGGCTTTTCCCATCCCCTCCAGGAGTTAAGAAGTGGAAGCTATGTAACTCCTTTGAAGTTATGTTGTAGGCTGAAGGGGAGGAACCTACTCCAATGCTCACAACACACGCATGTTTTTGTTGACTGATAGATCATTCCAACCTCTTTTTCTGTGATGAAAAAGAGAAACAATCTATCTCGTCAGGTCTTAACTTCTCGGGGTCCTAATTCAATATGTTTGGGGGAAGGGGTGGGTTATTGGTGCTTTGGCCAATGCTAGTGTCGGGGAAGAGGGAGAATCCTCCTCCGCCCTTTCCCTTAAGGTTCTTATGGTTGCCCAAATAATTAAAAGACAGGTTAGCAGGAGAAAATAATACCAAGTTTAATAACACGTATACATGGGAGAAACTCGGAAATGAGCAGCTCGTCATTCTGTCTAAGCTGCTTGCTTAAGTATCGTATTGTAGCTAAAGGCGTGGAAGGTGTTGGAGGGGTACTGTTTTGGGATTTCAGAGGAGAAAAAGACAATTTACATGGAGATAAAAATGCAAATGTTTGTCAGACAACTCTTTTCAGGGCAAGCTATAGAGAATGTGGCCAGGGAGAGACAGAAATTTTGATAAAATGGGCTTGTTGGTGCCTCTCCTAGTGTAACATCTATTTTACATTATATTACAGCCATCATATGATATTGGCTCCCTCCTGAAACAGGTCTTCTATGTTAAATTCTTTAGGCAGTTTGGGAGGGGAAACTCAAATGTTCTTCCTGAGTCTTCTGAGTCTTTATTGCCTTCAGCTCGAAATAATCCGTATATCAGAGTAATACATCTTGGGGTGGCCTGCCCTGAGCACCATCACTAGCATGCTTCTGCTCCAGAGGAGACAGTTTGCTAATTTTTGCTAGTAAGATATTTAGGATTTTTGCAAGTTGCTTTGAAAGCATTTGTACACAGGCTCTCTTTTTCTTCCCACAGCAATTTTAGTTCCCTCATTCCCTGTAAGGAGTGATTTGCTTTCAAGTAACCCTGCATCTGTAAAGGAAGACTTTCATTTGGTTTAATTCCACCTGTCTTCATGGATGGCATTGTTTTTGCTTCCTTTTTCTTTTCCTGGCAGCTGCAAAATAAGTTTACTGAAATCTCAGTTTGGGAACTGTACAGTAGACTTGTAGGCAATATTTAAATGCTTTGTGGCATCTGGTCACTTAAAGGTGTTAGGTGGCTGGAGGAAACAGTAGCCCTGACTTCCAAAGGAGCATGTTCAGCAGATGTATTTCTGGTGAAGTTTGTTTAAAAAAGACAAAGAATCAGACAGTGTTGTACTGTTTGCTGGGGGCACAGCGTGGGGGAATGAATAGAATTATTTACTTATCCATTTGTTTCCAGGTTATTACTGCTTGTGTACTTATGACCATTCACAGGCGAGACTTGGTTAAGATAGAAAACACAGTTTAATGTAAGTCATATTACCTTAGATGTGAAAGTCATCATGTTAAAGTTAGGAGTAGTCACGTGATGAGTGGTAATGGAACACTGAAGGCTGCTTCAAAGTAGAAAAGGTGTTTATATTTGAAGGTCTCTGTTGATGCTGATAAAAAACATGTATGGTATTCATAGGATATGGTGGGGAGTTTTCTTTCTAATATGATGCTGTGCGTCCTTTTAGGGCTGATTAATCGACCAGCCTCCCCTGGCCCCTGGGGTTCTTACAGATTCGGCCTTCTTGCCCAAGGGTTATGCAGTTCCTAGCTGTTTTTATAGTCATCCATTCATTAAACTACACTTCTTATTGAGTGCAATGTTTGTGTCACGCATTGTTCTAGACCCTGGGGCCAGAGAAGTCAACAAAACACAAAAAGCGTGCCCTGGGTGATGTTCTGTATGTGACACCAATGGTGTGGCTCATGTGGGAGAGTGATGTGTGCCAGGCTTGAGGGGGGTGGAGTTGTAACCAGGAGGGTCAGGAAAGGTCTCACTGCAGAGGTAGGTTTTGAACAAGGCCCAAAAGCAGTGCAGGAGGAAGGGCAAGTGGCTTGCTTTGGGAACAGCAAGGAGGCCAGTGTGGCCAGGGTACAGCTGGTGAGGGCAGCAGGAGCTGAAGGCAGAGTGGTGACTTGGGCCCAATTGTGGGGCCTTGTTGGTCATAGTGAGGACTTGGGCATTTATTTATTCTGATTGAGATGGTGATCCTTTGGAAGGTTTTGAGAGGAGGAGTAACATGGCCGGGCATATGTTTAGCAGACTCAATCTCACTGCTCTATTGAGAATATACCACAGAGGGGCCGGGGCAGAATCAAGGAGACCAGTTAGGATGCTGTGGCAATAATCCAGGCAAGAGGCCTTGGAGGCTTAGGTCAGTGTGGGGAGAGGAGGTGGAATTCTGGGTGTATTTGGAGGTCGAGACAGTAGGAATGTGTACAGATGGGAAGTGGTGAGGGGTGGGGCTGGGGAGGGAGGAGTTGAAATCGGTGCTGAATTTATGGCCTGAGCTAAGAAATAAGAGACGCAGCTGGGGAGACAAGGGGAGGTCCTGCTTGGTGGGGACCTGTTAGGAGTTTGGTTTTGGCTGAGTCGACTGTGAGATTTATATTTTGTCTGTGACTCTTTTCCATGAGAGGAGAGCAGAGAATGACCTCCTGGAATCCATCATATGAAGTCCCTGTGCCCCTCCCAGGCTCTCTCCTGGCACAGACATCCTATGGGAAGACCTTGGAGTGGAGGTTCCTTTGTGCAAACTTTCTTGTGTGTTCTGGCCTGTCAGCACTGCCCTTACCTGGGTTTGTCACTTTGAAAAGATTTACTCACTTAGTGGAGACTCAGGTTTTCAAAAGTTAAAGTTTATGTAATCAGTGGGCTTGAAAAGCAGTATAAAGTATTTCCAAACAGGCAAGAAATAGGTAAATTTCAGAAAAAAATAAAAGATTCTAGTATTACATTGAATGTGTTAAAAATTCTTGTTTCTCTTTCTGCCTCCCCTGAGCGTGTGTAGTCATATTCTGAGGTCTGTTCTTTTCTTTGTGATGGGGTGTTTTCAAATGGAGTTCCAGGGCTTACACTTCAACAGTAAAAGTGTTAAGTATGATTAATTGTTTATAAAACAGTGTATTGACATGGATATAACCATTAATTAACATTATTTTCTGAAAGTAATAAATATATGTGGCTTTTCTTGTTCAACTAAAAAAATGCTTTACAACTTTCTTCCCTCCTTTCTACATAAACCATATGTTTGTGTGAGTTTGCTGGATTCTTTAAACACTGGGTTGCGCCACTTACAAGATCACTGTGGTCCAAAGCAACGTGATTGAGAGCAGAGGCCTGGGGTCAGGGTCTCTAAGCTAAGCCCCCCTTGGACCTGCACAGGGTAGTACTTGAGGGCCCACACGTTCTTTCTGGGTGTCCTTCCTGCTCATACTCACTGCAGATGGAGGTTTTCTGCTGAAAGAAGCTACAGAGCCCTGGAAAGCTGGGAAGGCACTTGCACAGGGGTTGGGGGTTGCTGCCTTTCCTGAGGTTGTCCCTGTGTTCACCTTGGATCTGTGTCTACACATAGGGTGGAGTTTTGCATCCACAGTGCAGGTGCCCACACAGTGTAATTTGTGCACATTGAGAAAGTCTGTGAAATTCAGGAGTTCTGTCTCTGGATTAGGGTTTATGTATTTAGGGTTCATTTGAGTCACAACCTTAAAGTGCATCCTGCCGAGAGTCTTCTCACTTGTGAGAGTGGAAGCTGAGAGAGGGAGCCCATCTCTTCCTCCCCAGGCAGAGCAGGGTGTGTGAGCCCCCAGAGTCCACTCTTGTAGCTGCTCAGGTGTCCCCACCCTTTTGAGCCATGGACTGGCCCACTCCAGGGTTTCTGTCTCTACTAGCAGAGTTTAGAATGTGTTTAACTTTCTGAATGTGGCTTTCCTTCTGTCCTGTGGGAAGCAGGCTGCTTATCTGTGCTGATCCCAATATTTGAGTTTCTTTCCTTTTTAGTCCAGTATCAATTGAACAGTGCAGCCCTGTGCTTCTGGTTTCCCTTTGCTCTTTGTAATTTTATTTCCTGTATGAGAAATAACATTTTGAGTTTCTTGGCTTTAAAAATGTGAATTGATGGAGAGATATAACATCAGTAAGGCAAGAAAATTGTGGAACTAAATAGAATTTTTGTTCTTTTTAGGCAAGAGAATCTCAAGATGTGAAATGAATGTATTGAAGTTTCCAGGTGCATTTTTTGTTTTTACATCAGTGTTTGCATGTGCATGTCCCTAGAGAACATTGAGATTTAAAAAGCTAAAGCAATGGAATTTATATTTTAATTGATGTGAGGAAAACTAATCAAACTAATCCTACTATGTTTAAGGAGCTAAACCCAAACCCCTATTGCATTATGATATGCCACTGATTCCTGAAAATACTGCCTGTGTGAGACACAGTGGAAGGACAAACTAGGACGCAGCTTGTCCTTTTAGTTAGTGAGAGATATGAAAATATCATTTTCTATGGTTTACTCTTTTGTAACCATTAGTGTGCTAAAGGAATTAAATCTTAGAATGGTTTCCTATGTACAAAAGTTAAAATTAAAGAAAAACTATTAAATGGGAATTCATGGTATGTGTAAATTTCTGTTTATATTAGAAAATTTTAGAGATACAAAAGTCTAACCTCAGAAGTGTCACTGCCAACATTTCTGGGACCCTTCCAGCGCTGTTACTCTAGCCACCCTCAGTACACAGTTTTGATCATTCTTGAGCTTCCTGTTGGTGTTTCTTTATATAAAAACAGGCCATTATGAATGCATATTTTTCTACACATGTTTGTCCTTGTAATGAGTGGTCAGATTCTGCACTTTTTGATGTGTGCTGACAGCTTACGTCTCTCCTCTCCCTCTTCCCCTTGTGTCCACACTTGGAAAACCTGAGGAGAAATTCCAGAGGCTCCCTCCTCTGGCATTGGCTTCAGATCCAACCACACAATCCTTGTCTGTGTGCAGAACTCTTGCCCTGGTCTCACCCCTGGCAAAGATTTATTGCTTTGACCAAACTTTAGTTTGAACCTTCTCGTAGGCCTGTCTGTGCACTTCCTTGTAAAATCCAGTTTTAGCAAGAACATTGCTAAGTCAGTTTAACCAGAACCCCCACCCATATGTCTGATCACCTTCGAGACCTGCTCAGGCTCCTCCTCCTCCTTCACCATCCCTCAGGTGGTGTCTGATCACTCTGGTCTGTCTCTGGTAAGAATCCTGTTAGGTCAGGTTAGTCAGAATCCCCAACACATTTTTTTTCTCTTAGTAATTTTCCATCACCTGAGCCCCACCATGCTGCCTGGCTGTGAATTCCTACTTGCCCATGCTGCATTCAGAGTCTAGTCCAATCTCATTTCTCCCCCACTGTGAATCCCATCACGGTGGTCTCTGCATATCACAGTGGTTCTGAATAAAATAAGCCTTACCGTCTTTGACAAGTGTCATTGAATATTTTTTCTTTAAAACCCCCAACCACAATAAAAACCCAGGCCAGTCTCCTTTCCTTGATCTCTCAAGCCATGTCAGAGCTGCTTGAGATTCTGGCCTTGTTCTCCTCAGAGACCTGTATTATGTGAGTCATAAGACTTTTCCTAACTTCTGTGTGTGTGTGGAGAAAGGCACACACCAGCATCAGTCTCTACATGGGAACTACAGCACTTGCCAGTAAGCAGTCATATTTTGAAAGGATTCTCTTTCTCTGAGCAGTAGATCTCAACAGTGGACTCAAAATATTCAGTGAACCATGTTGTAAACAGATGTGCTGTCATCTAGGCTTTGTTGTTTCATTGAGCGTTGATTTTAACTTAAAGTCACCGGATGCATTACCCCTAACAAGAGAGTGACCCTGTACAATGGCCCAGGGGGTAGATCGGAAGGGGAAGGGAGAGAACAGGATCAGTTAGAGGAACCAGAGGTCAGAGTGTGAGACAGGAATTGGAGAAGGGGCGAGAGCAATCAGTAACAGCACAGCAGCCAGGTCAAGGCCCTGTGCACCATGTCTGGGAGTCAGGATCTTCTCCTAATTGCAGTCAGTGGGGGAGCCCCACTTCTGCTTGGATCTCTGGGGGACAAGAAGGCAGTGTCTTACCACGTCTGTCTGTCCACAGCCACCAGACCCTGGCCAGGGAGTGTGAAGCGCTGATGCAGAAGTACCTGCACCTGCTGCAGATCATGTAGACGAGAAGACAGTGGGCAAGCAGCTAGGGCAGCAGATCGAAGATGAGATCAATATCGAGTGGCTGAAGGCAGAGGTGACTGCTGGCTAGGGGTGCAGAGGAGGCTGGCCGGGGTGCCCAGGGCACAGGCCCAACACCTCACGCTCCGGGCTCCTACAGGATCAGGGATGGCACATGATGGGTAGGGACACCAGCTTCCAGCCACAGCTAGGCAGCCTCCAGACTTAAATTTAGTGATGCTGGCAAAGTGAGAAGGGCCTTAGTCAGATCTGAGTTCAGATCCTACCTCTGCCACTTGACAGTTGCACCCTGGAGTATGTCCCCAGATCCTCTGTGCCTCCATTCCTTCATCTATAAAACAGCCTTTTTATACTTTCCTGACAAGGTTGTGAGGATTGAGTGAGGTTATTTATGGGTGAGTTTTTAGTTTCTCTGCTGATGATCACATTGACTAAGCATTCCCACATTATCAGGTGAAGGATCCGGGGACACAGAGTCCCTGCTAGGTCATCATAGTGTGGGCTCCTGGCTCAGTTTCACACAGTCATTCCCTCTGCCTGTCATAAGAGCTCCTACTGGGGCTCACTAAGTATTGATCTGGAGGCCACGCTGTTGCTAGGTTAAGACTTCTAGAACTTTATTACTCAAAATGTATTCCACGACGGACAAGCATGTTAGAAATGCAGAATCTCAGGCCCTGCCCAGACCTCTGGAATCAGAATCTGCATTTTCACAACATCCCAGTTGATTGCCATTTACCTTAAAGCTTGGGAGGCGCTGGCTCTCAGTCCCTTAGATGCCCCTCACCAGCTGTCTACTCCAGCATCGAATGATCTGATTGCCTCTCCCCCCTCATCTCACCAGTGCTCACCAGATGCTCAGAGCCATTTGGCCACATCACACAAGGACCGTGGACTCTGAGCTGAGGACAGGAAAATGGAAACATAGATTCTAACCAGGGTTGGCTGCATGATTTGTAGCGCCTGATGCAAGGGAAAAATGCACGGCCTTGAGTGGACTCGGAGAAGTCCATCTCCCCTTCTCACAGCCCACCAACCCACCCATGGCAGACAGGCGAACCCCTAATTTCAAACTTCAATCTCCTCTAACCTCTGTGCCATGATACACTTGGTACCTAGATGAGGGGTGGGCAAGATGCCCGTGCGGAGTCACCTTCCTAGTGACTAGACATTGTCTCCTCACCCTACCCTGAGAACCATGGGGTGTGAACTGCACCCACCATTTCTGCACCTACTCTGAGGCCTCTGCAGAGAGCGGAGGGTGACTCACGGTGGGATGTGAGTCTTCCTGGCTGACTCAACCTATTTGCTCCCAGACAGAGGGTAGACGAGGTCATGGGTTCTGAGGTGACAGCATGTGGTGAATGAGCATCTGAGAAACAATCCCAGGGAGGGAGCAGGAGGCAGGAACACATGTGGGCTGAGGTTCCACTCCCCTGAGGAGTGATTCATTGTTCCATCTGATGTTACTCATGAAAGACAAAGTCAAGGAGAAATGATTAAGAACCTCAAGGTTGCAACTGCAGAACTT
This sequence comes from Diceros bicornis minor, assembly GCF_020826845.1. Classification (NCBI taxonomy): domain Eukaryota; kingdom Metazoa; phylum Chordata; class Mammalia; order Perissodactyla; family Rhinocerotidae; genus Diceros; species Diceros bicornis. The sequence goes on from NC_080759.1 coordinate 2,582,693, forward strand.
GAAGCCCGAAGCAGGGGGATCCCTTCTGAGCATAGAACTCCGTCACACACTGTGAAGACATTCTAAAGGGGAACAAAGGAAGAAAAGAGGCATTTTAGGCGATGGCACATTCAACGTGAAACAGAAATTGGAGTGTGTGTGTCTGTGTGTTTGTGTGGGCACGTGTATCTACATCTATATTTTTTTCACACCACCTTTCCTCCCACTGAGTCCTCTGAGACACTCATTGACCAGTGCTACGTAGCCCTTGGAGAAAACCCCCGAGGTGATGGGAGAAGAGGAGTCTGCACTTCCTAGCAATTTTGGGAGCAGAGGATTCAAACCCTTCCTGGCCAAGAAACAGCCCGCTGGCCAAAGAGGGGCACGGTGCTCCTATCTGGAACACTGAGGGAGCCGGAAGAAGATATCTTTGGCTCTTCTCCTAAGCGCTCTTTGCCAAACATTTGGCAACCCCCTGCAGTGAGTTTTGCTTGGGAAGGAGATCCTCGGAGCAAATGCTTCTGGAATGCTGAGTACTCACTTGCAGTGCGAGCTTGAGGCTGCTCCACTCCATGCAATTGCCCTTCTCCCGCAGAGTCTGTGGACCCCAATCGACCCTGCCTTAGATGTCTCCTGCGTTGGTTTTGAAACCAAATCTGAGTGCCAGAAGAAGAATCAATTGTTATGCAACTCTTGTCAGCAGAATTCCAGAGATCTTTTGCAGTGATTCAAAAGAGAACAAACAACCTAACTAACTAACTAAGAACTAACTAACTAACTGACTAAGGAAAACCCCGAAATAGCTGTCTGCCCAGAGTGGACACGTTTATAATTCGAAGGCACTATATTATCCAAAGGAGAATGCTTTCCTCTCCAAAGGAGAGCACGAAATGTGGGAAAAGACACCATCTGCAATCCGTGGAAAGAATCACTGCTTCTTTGGTCATCTCCCTGCTCTCCAAAGTGAATGCCCCTGATTGAGGAGACAATGCTTGCCTTGCCAAAGGCAGAACGAGCTCGCCAACGTGTCCTCACTCTCCCTCTCCTATTTTCTTGAACCATACCAGTTTCTCTCTCTGTCTTTCTGTCTCTCTTTCTCTCTGTCTGTCCATCTCTGTCTCTCTCTCTTCCTGTCCCTGTCTCTCTGTCTCTGTCTCCCTCTCCCCCCCTCCCTCTTCTCTCCCTTGCTCTCTCTGGCTCTTTGCGCCTCATCTTTGCTGTGCTCAGTGCCTGATTACCGTTTCTTCACCTGTCTCTTGTTCCCACAGGCAATACTACTTCCTGACACACAATACATGGGGAAGTGCCCCAGTAATAAATTCACTGCAGCAGGAGGTCAATAATGACTAGCCTATGCTGTTAGGGAGAGACTCATTCAGAGTTGGCTCTTACTGAGTTCATTCCACAGTCACCTCTAGGTTAGGAGGCTCTGACATACCCATACCTATTTTGGAACCGAGTGTCACTCTCATAAACAATGGGATGAGGTACGTTTTTCCTCAGTACCAGAGACAGAAGAGCAGTGGTTTTCTAAAATTTTCTTCCACCAATCATTTCTGACGGTTTCGTGTGGAAAATTTGACTACTCTCAGGAAAAATGTCTAGAGTGAAAGACATCCAATGTCTGTTGGCCTCTTCTAATGTCCCAGGCATTGTGCTCAAGTGTTACTTCTGATTCCTTGGTGACTTACTTCAAACCTGACAGGTGGTTCCTTGGGGGCAAGGAGTAAAGGGTCAAACGCCGTGGCACAGCCAGCCTCATCCTTTATGGTTTCGGGGACTTTCCTGCCTGACCATGGATTCAAATGGGCCCAGAGACACTCAACCACCTATGGCCAAGTGCTGCCAAGGGAGGCACATTCAGTACTAGGATTTGAGTCAGTGTTGTCTTGGACACCCAGAAGGGGAGCGTCAAGAGCATGAAATAGGCCTCCTCCCGAGCAGGCCCTCAAATTGAAGTCCCCATACCCCGTGGCTCATCGGGGACTAGAGCAAATCCAAAAACCCCGCCTTCAATACCTGCCTCTGCTAAGTCGCCTTAAATTCTTGGTTGGCGATCTGAAGCCGGCTTCTCCTAGAGTGAGCGTGTACTTCCCAGCTGTCTCTTTGGTCAGGGGAGACATTAGGTTGACTTTCCTTTCTCTATCGACCACTGCTTGGACAATCATTCAATATGGGGTTGGGCTTTAAACTGTCCCATGTGCCCGACCCATTTGAAACCCTTGGTAGCACTAAAGCAAGTGTCAAAACAAAACAAAAACTGCTCTGAGAACCCGGGACACCCATCAACTCTTAACCAGAGGACTCAGTGCTGCAGGGTACTCCGTCTTCTGTAGTAGCGACGGCAGTGATCAAGCGCAACATATCACGACCATGTTGACCCCATGGCTTAAATCCTCTCGAGTGACCACATATGACTGAACGTTTGGCTCTCTGGTGAATGACCCAGTGTACTCCCTTCCTCCATCAGTGAGTACACCAAACCAAGATTTCCAGCGTTGGTGAAAGGCATAGACACGTGTCTTGTTGTTGTGATTGCGTTCTTCGCATGGCATGACACAAGCAGAAAAAAAGCTTCTAAGCCAACTCCCTGACCAAAGAGACTGACTGCAGATTGCTTAGCTCCGATTGTGTCTGTACCTTGAGCCTGGGAGAGGATGAGAGAGAAACTCAAGCCTACCTGGACTCTGGCTTCCGGAATGTCAATTTCTTGGGCCAGTCGTTCTCTGGTGGCGATCCCGGGGTAGGGGTTCTGTTGAAACAATGCTTGCAGAGCATCCCTTTGACTCGGATTCAAAACGGTCCTCCTTCGTCGGGATCCTCGTGGGTGCCGGCCTGTCAGAGAGAAGAGGGTAAACGTACTAGGAAGGCTTCCACAGGGATGCAAACCGGTGGTGCAAGCCTAGCTCTTCTCTTTACGCCATTTGGAACATTTCCACGTCTGAGGAGTGCTGTCCATTTTGAACTAAAGCATGCACCTAAGGTTACGTTGACTGGGAAACAGGCCGGTCCACAAGGAGGGCGCCTTGTGGAAAGGACGAGAGTCAACGACCTAGGGAAGGTACCAACCACACGCAAGTAATCCATATAATTACATGCAAACAGAATGGGGAAGCCACAGAAACAAGGGATGTTATTGGAAATAACAAGGAGCTCCTTTAAATTTTAGACAAACGGCAAGTCCCCCTTCCACAAGCATGCAACTTTTCGTCCATGTGAATGAAAGATATACTTCTAAAATTAGACATAAAATACTTGATAATTCATGTGCTGTTCTCTACCACCAGAGAGCCAACTTGAAGACTTTCAGTAGAGGAGCCATTGATGGAAATCACGGCTATCAACTCGGATTTTCATTCCAAGGAAGCCAGGTCCAAGCTTGTCTCGACACAATCCCTCTGTCGCCCACAAAGTGTCGCTGAAACAGAGCCCTAGACAATCGGTCCCTGCATCCAGCCTGGTAAGTGATATGTTCTTGAAAGCTAGAAAAGCATGAAGGCTCTTGGATGATCTGACTACAGAGCCGAGATGCAGATGGGAACTTACCGCTTAATGAGCTGCTCGAATCCATCTTGGGAGAGTCACTTGGATTCCACAGAGACGGCTGGCCAACTGAGCGGTACCCGGAAGCACAGGGCTTATCAAGGCCCAGCTTGGCCCGCCCCTATTTCTTTCAATAGCTTCCTATGGTAGCGCTTCATTCAATATTTATGACCTTGCGGGGATCCCACCAAACAGGTGGAAGTTGACCGTTAAGGGCCAGTTGAGAGGCTAGCGGGGACCTTTGCAACCGTCATAATCCTTTTCCCAGTATAACTTTGACTTCAGGCTGACGACTTTGCACACGTAGAAACAGTTTGCTCCCTGATACGTTCCATTCCTCTGGGTTTTCCGTGATTGCGGATAACGGTCGTATATCCAATGCGGAGAGCCTTGCTTTGATCGTGTACTTTGCACATTTCCCTCAGCATGCCCCGGAATGCACTTTTTTCCAACCTCGAAGCATTTCCTTTTACTTTCGGGTGAGGAACGAATACTTAAAATTCAACAGGTGAATCGTTTTCTGGGTTTTACCCATGAGTCATGCCCAAGGGCATTGAAGGCTAGGCTGAGGTCAACCCAGGTCATGCACGTCGAAATGGAGGCTGAAGCATTGTCTGCTGTCAAAACCTCAAAAGTCGGAATGAAACATAATACTTTTTATGGTTTGAAGGAAGGGAAACAGACTATCTCTAGCTGGTTTCTACTGTTCTTGATGCCTATTGTCAGGGTAGGTCAAGAGATTCAAGAGGTCAGAAAAGGATAGCACTGCTTAACAACACGGGAGAGGGGGAAGACAATTCAAAGAACATGAGAATGCTGACAGGAGTCCCATGTCTTTGAAGATAGACCTTTCTTTCATAGAAAATGAAAACAAACTAGAAACCAAAAGTGCCGATTTATGTTAAAAAAAATGAGGGGTTTATAAAAGCAAAAGCTTAGACGGTGGATGTGACAGCTGTGGTTGAAAGGAATGGTTGGATAAAAAAGTGTTACCAGTCAATCATTTCAATCGAGTATATGTTCCAGATAACTTTTAGGAAACCCCCAAAATCGAGGGAAGCAAGCAAGGCAAGCAACCAACCAACCAAACGACCAACCTTCGAACACTAGTGTATACTTTTGCCACCCAAGGCTGTGAAACCCAACTCTGTGTGCTAAGAGGAAGAAAATCAGCCTAAGGAGAATGAAGTGAAGATGAGACTATTCATACCAGAAACTAAATGCATTCAATTATTTTAAAATAGTACTAGGGAGGAGTGTGCTTTTGTGTCTGTGTGTGTGTGTGTGTATTTTTAGGTAGCAGAAAGGCCACCGGCTTGACATAGAAGAAACATCGCCTATTTAAATACGAGTAAGGAGTATTCCATTGTGTATATAGACCACAACTCCTTCATCCATTCGTCCCTTGATGGGCACTTAGAAACAATGAAAGCCAGCCATTTGTGACAACATGGATGGACATTGAGGGTATTATGCCAAGCGAAATAAGTCAGAGGGAGAAGGTCAAATACGGTACGATCTCACTCATAAGTAGAAGAAGAAAACCACAACAAATCAACACATAGAGACAGAGATTAGATTGGTGCTTACCAGAGGGGAGGAGGGGGGTGGCGAAAGGGATGATTAGGCACATGTGTGTGGTGATGGACTGTAATTAGTATTTGGGTGGTGGACGTGGTGTAATCAATGCAGAAATAGCGGTATGCCTGAAATTTACACAATGTTACCAACCAATGTTACTGCAATTACAAAAACAAAAAAAGGAAGTAAATATAAATAGAAGTAAGGCGATGTGGAAGGACAGGATCCTTCCCATTTAATAGGTTGTTCTCAGACCGTGGGTTTCAGCAGGATTGTGTTAGAGAGCTGCCATACAGCAGAAGGTGTCAGGTGGGCAGGGAGGCTCCACGAAGGGGTCAATTTCGTTTGCAGGGGTGACGCCCTAACTGCGGAGCCTTCCCCAAAAGCATAAAACCCCCAACCTGGTACAGGAGCAAAGTTCTGATCTTGGCTCCAGAGGCCAAATGTCCAATCTGCCCGCTATGGCATCCTTACTCTCTGATTCTCTCTTTCATTTACTTATGTGTATATTCATTCATTTATTTATTCATTGATGTGTATATTTCTTAAACTATTTGCCCACATGTAGGTGCTCACTAGGTGGAGCCCGAGGGTGGATGCCAAGGGGACTGGACGTGGCCTAAGAGTCCCAGGAGGATGTGTTCAATATATCCGAATCCCGGACCCTAGTTGTGAGGCACGGGACATCAGAGGGAGATGCCATCATCTTGTTGGGCTCATGGCGGCTCTCCCAGGTTTGGGTGCGGATCTCCTTGCAGAGAAAAGCACCTGCAACCTCACCGTAGAGTGCTACTCCTGCAGACGTGCTAGTTGTCAGACATCCACCAGCTCCCACTAGGACACCTCGTCTGGCAGGTTGTTCGTGAGCGTGGCAGCTGCCTTATGCAGAGCAGCCAGGGCCTCCTGAGAGCGCCCAGATGTGTTTTCGCCCAGGACATCCATTGACAGTGTAGGCTCCGATGGCCCAGCCCCGGCTCTCAGACTCCTCTGCAGGAGTCAGCATTGCATCCTCACAGGACTGAAACCTGCCTCTTCGATGTAGCTACACCGTCCGCGGAAGGCCGGCACACAACGGAACTGAGGCTTCCAGGCACCCTGAGACAGCTTTCCTCTTCCCCTCTTAAAAGGGCCATTCCTCCAGGTGGCTTCCTTTGCTAAAGAGCCAGTCCCATTTGTCTTGAGCCCACCGTGGCCAGACTCTTGTTTCAGAAGCTCTATCCGAACACGTTCAGCCAGCGAAACACATTCTTTCCCTGTCTCTACAGAAATTACAGGTAGATTGTCATATAGAGAGATATGGCCAAAGGGGAACCTAGGGGAGGAGAGATGGGCAGGGATTTTTAGGACTAGATATATCTATAGAGTGATACACTCTCTAGACAAATAGAGGTGGATGCAGATGTAGACAGAGATACAGATATAGTTGTGTATGGGCTTTCATTGGTCAATATCAGAATTCTTTCATTATTGGCCAAGTCTAATCACATGGGAGTAGGAAATATGGGCATGAAGCTAGTGTGTTCAGAATGTCTTACCTCAGAGCATACTGGGGAACGGTCTTGAGACAGAATGAGATAACCAGGGAAGTGAGCTACTGGCATTCACAGTATGCTTCAAAATGCTTTTGGGTGTTTGTGTGTGTGTGTGTGTGTGTGTGTGTGTGTGTGTGAGAGAGAGAGAGAGAGAGAGAGAAAGAGAGAAAGAGACTCGGTGAGGAAGAGAGAGAGAGAGAGGCAGGGAGGGAGATTTAGAGATAAAGAGAGGGGCAAGGAGACCTGGAGGGTCGATTTTATGGCCTACATAATACCATCAGCCTTAGGGGTTGACATGACCTCTGCTGAGTATAATCTGTTCATAAAGAGTGTGCTGGGATTATTGTGGCACTTGTACTCAATGTATACAGCCTTGAGGAAGGCTTGCGCATTAGGCTGCCCAAATCGAAGGTAAGGTTGTTCACTGCGGGACGATTTTAGTGATTCCAATCTGGTATCTTTGTAGACAGAAGCTTTGAACTAGAGCTGGGCATCCCGACCTCCTTCTCGCACCGTCCCAGGCAAAGGAGGCATTGCCAATCTCCGAAGAATTGCATGACAGATGAGACAGAGGGCGTGTGGACCAAATCACAACCAAGAAGTCACATTACATTTTCAAAGATATTTTTATTGTACCTAAGGAGAGTCACATGCCACCTGAAAGTGCAAGAGGCATTGCTCAAAGTACCACTTGAAGGGAAGGGAGGAGCCATGGATGAAGGAAGACTGCCGAGGGGCTCTGAGATAACGGACACCTTCTCTACAAAACACTAGGAAAGAATATAGGGAGCTATTCATGCCCATACATGCACAAATGTGAAAATGACCGAAGAGTGAGCTTCATCCACTTTCCTGAGTGATTGCTTGGTGTTGCTATTGTATCTTTCCCTGCCGTTTTCTGTACAAGTTCAATGCTCCCAGGGAAACTCCTAGGCAAAGACTCCATGGGAGTATGGACTTGATCTTCAAATGAATCATTGATAGATGGAGACTGAAGTCGCTTCCAGGTGCCAGGTTCAAAACTCACAGCTAGCATAAAATCTCACCTTCCTGGACTCACTCGTTTAAGAAATGTAGCATGCCCTCCTTTTCTAAGCATGCCCCAAGCTGAGGTCATGTTTGACTTCCAGGCATGCCAGAAGGGAAACACGCGTGCGTGTGTCCTTCTTAGACCTATGGCCCTGGCCTCGATTGGGTTCCAGTTCCGGGATGGTCCAGATGGCCGAGGAGAGGAGGAGGTCACGTTTGTCCTGACAAGGCTTTAGCTCCATCAGACTTCAGGGAGGGCACCCACAGCCTGGTGCCCATGGTGCCTCCAGAGGCCCTGTGGAGCTTGGCAACAGTCGTGGAGACAATGCGGTGGGGCCCACAGGACAGGGGGACATGCTCCCTTTGGGATCCCAAGTGATGGACAATGCTTCCAGCCTTGGCCTCCCTCCTGACCACGCTGAGTGTTCCTTGTCTCTCCTCCTTCCTGGTCATGCTGGCTTGGCACCACTGGAGGAGAAGCCTGAATGGGGGTGTGGGAAATGATGCCTTCCTGCCCCTAAATCGGAGGCCCTGGTGAGCATTGCAGCATGTCGAGCAGAGCCTGAAATTCTTCTCCGCTGAGAAGTTCTTCCGGTGTTCCTGGAGGCTCCTCTGCCTGCAGATCCCCATTCAGAAAAGGTTGTGCCTTTTCCTGAACCTCTGCATCTGCGAGGAGTTCATCTAAGAGGCTGGAGGTTTCTGCAGAGCGCTGGTGCTGTTGGCCTGGCGCAGGAGCGGGCTCTTTGGCCGATAACACCTGCTGCTGCCACACGTGTGTGTCAGTGTGCGCAGGCTGCAGAACTGCCCTTTCCTGAGGCTCCTCTCTGGCCGTGACAACCTGAGGCCCCTCGCCCCACTGCTGCATAGCGTGGGATGTGCCTGGCTGAGCCAGATCCTGCAACTGTTGCTTAGGATTGTCAGGGTCAGGCTGAGGGGAGTCTTGGAAGGGCAGCGCTGCCATGCCAGTGTGCTCATTGTGCTCCTGGCATATTCCTCGGTATGGGGGCAGGAGAGGAGGGTGAGTAGGCGGGAGAGCCCCTCCCAGAGTTGGTCTGGTTGACCAGTGGCACGCAAGTGTCCCAGGAGGGTGAGTGTTCTCCTTTCCCTGCACAGGCTGCGTGGGCAGGACCACCAGGGGCCCCGGGGACTGGCCCACAGAGGCAGCAGGAGAAAACCAAGGAAGGAAGCACGTCGGGCAGAGAGGAGGAGCTGCTATAGCAAGCGATTGGATGCTCCTGAGAGGATTGCAGGCAGGGAGAGGAGGTGAGCTGCTGGGGACAGTGGACAGGTTGCTTTGGTCCTGCAGAGCAGCCAGAGGAGGCCTGGCATTGGGGCCTTGCATCAAGGCTTTCACGGGTCCACTCCTGGTCTGCTCTGGGTGCCGAGCTCTTCGGTTCTGAAACCATACCTGGGACAGAAAAAGAGAGACATGGACATCAGAAGAAGTAAGGGATTCCAGCTCTATCTGCCCCCTGATCTGTCAGGCAGTGGGCAAAGTCCGTGAGGCCTAATCTCAAGGGGATTCTATCTATACCTTTCACCTGGTCCTTGCAAACTAGGTGCCCGTTCAGGGCAACTGCTGACATCTGCCTAACAGTGTGGATCCCACCTTGATTTTCTAGAATGGCAGGCCCTTCACACCCTGCTCCCTAGCTCTCTTGCCCTCTCACTCCCTGGGAGTCCATGCCTTCATATCACCCACCTTATGAGCCTTGAGGTAAATTCTTAAGAGGCCCCCCTCCCCTTCCTTACCCAGAAGACTCCAAGTTGTCAGCTCTACAGGCCTTCCTCAAAACCAAGCTATCCCCTGTCTGCCAATGGCTGTGATGCAAATGAAAAGTCACCTTCTCTGGCTCAGATGCCTTTGCTGGTTCAGGCCTGGGTTGAAACCCATGCCTCCAGCACACATCTCCACTTGACACGTCTACAAGCCAATCAATTGTGGAGGGAGGTCCAGACACAGGCAGCCACCGAATCCAGGTGAACAACACCTGGGTCTAGAATGGGCCCTCGATTTCCATGGCTGCGTCAGAAAAGGAGCTCTCCCGAAGTGGTTCAGTTTCCTCCCCATCCATGGAGAACGGAGGCAAGAACACAGGGCCTTGTCAGCCCGTTGAAGCAGAGCCACAGGTTCTTGGATCCAAGTGAGAGTGTTTCAGAGGCTCTGTCTCGAAACAACTACGAACCTGCTTCCTAGTTTATGTACCCCAAACCACTGTCTCCATGACTTAGGGAGAGCAAGAGTTCACAACCAACCGTGAAGGTGCCCCCACCCCCAGCCAGGATAAGGCCAATGACCCTAGATGATTAGCTTATCTTCAGGGGGGAGGGGGCAGAAGGGAGGGGGAAAGGGCTAGAGTCGCGTGGTTGGCCGGGTCCCTACGGGCTCCTAGGGCCTCGAGGCCCAAGACACTGAGCAACGTGCCACCACCCACAGGACAGCTCCCCCCCTCACCACAAAGAAATCTCTGGGCCCAGATGCCAGCACTGCTAAGCTTGAGAAGCCCTGACAGACAGGGTTTTCTCAAAATAGCTAGCGGCCTTCACGGTTTCCCACTTTTGTCCTGCCACTGCTTTTACATGCATGGGCACAACCACCAATTGGATTTGGAAATTCCTCCTTCGGGTGGACTCTCACTCGCCAGGCCAGGGCTTTCCACACCATGTCTTGGCCCTGGATCAGCGGGATGACCCCAAAGAGCCCACTTTTAGCCGGCAGCAACTAAACGGCCAAGACCCCTTCCACGTGGGACAAACCGTGTGTCACACACTGAGAACTTACCTGAATTCTCGACTCTGGGATGCCTGTTAGTCTGGCCAGTTCTTCCCTGGCAGCAATGCCGGGAAATCGGTTCTTCTCGAAGTTTTGAACGAGGATCCTGGTTTGCGATGGAGTGATGCGTGTCCGCTGTCTCCTGCCTTCTTTTGGGTGGCATTCTAAAGGGGAACAAAGGAAGAAAAGAGGCATTTTAGGCGGATGGCACATTCAACGTGAAACAGAAATTAGTGTGTGTGTGTCTGTGTGTTTGTGTGGGCACGTGTATCTACATCTATATTTTTTTTCCCACCACCTTTCCTCCCACTGAGTCCTCTGAGACAGTCATTGACCAGTGCTACGTAGCCCTTGGAGAAAACCCCCGAGGTGATGGGAGAAGAGGAATCTGCACTTCCTAGCAGTTTTGGGAGCAGAGGGTTCAAACCCTTCCTGGCCAAGAAACAGCCCGCTGGCCAAAGAGGGGCACGGTGCTCCTATCTGGAACACTGAGGGAGCCGGAAGAAGATATCTTTGGCTCTTCTCCTAAGCGCTCTTTGCCAAACATTTGGCAACCCCCTGCAGTGAGTTTTGCTTGGGAAGGAGATCCTCGGAGCAAATGCTTCTGGAATGCTGAGTACTCACTTGCAGTGCGAGCTTGAGGCTGCTCCACTCCATGCAATTGCCCTTCTCCCGCAGAGTCTGTGGACCCCAATCGGCCCTGCCTTAGATGTCTCCTGCGTTGGTTTTGAAACCAAATCTGAGTGCCAGAAGAAGAATCAATTGTTATGCAACTCTTGTCAGCAGAATTCCAGAGATCTTTTGCAGTGATTCAAAAGAGAACAAACAACCTAACTAACTAACTAAGAACTAACTAACTAACTGACTAAGGAAAACCCCGAAATAGCTGTCTGCCCAGAGTGGACACGTTTATAATTCGAAGGCACTATATTATCCAAAGGAGAATGCTTTCCTCTCCAAAGGAGAGCACGAAATGTGGGAAAAGACACCATCTGCAATCCGTGGAAAGAATCACTGCTTCTTTGGTCATCTCCCTGCTCTCCAAAGTGAATGCCCCTGATTGAGGAGACAATGCTTGCCTTGCCAAAGGCAGAACGAGCTCGCCAACGTGTCCTCACTCTCCCTCTCCTATTTTCTTGAACCATACCAGTTTCTCTCTCTGTCTTTCTGTCTCTCTTTCTCTCTGTCTGTCCATCTCTGTCTCTCTCTCTTCCTGTCCCTGTCTCTCTGTCTCTGTCTCTCTCTCTCCCCCCTCCCTCTTCTCTCCCTTGCTCTCTCTGGCTCTTTGCGCCTCATCTTTGCTGTGCTCAGTGCCTGATTACCGTTTCTTCACCTGTCTCTTGTTCCCACAGGCAGTACTATTTCCTGACACACAATACATGGGGAAGTGCCCCAGTAATAAATTCACTACAGCAGGAGGTCAATAATGACTAGCCTGTGCTGTTAGGGAGAGACTCATTCAGAGTTGGCTCTTACTGAGTTCATTCCACAGTCACCTCTAGGTTAGGAGGCTCTGACATACCCATACCTATTTTGGAACCGAGTGTCACTCTCATAAACAATGGGATGAGGTACGTTTTTCCTCAGTACCAGAGACAGAAGAGCAGTGGTTTTCTAAAATTTTCTTCCACCAATCATTTCTGACGGTTTCGTGTGGAAAATTTGACTACTCTCAGGAAAAATGTCTAGAGTGAAAGACATCCAATGTCTGTTGGCCTCTTCTAATGTCCCAGGCATTGTGCTCAAGTGTTACTTCTGATTCCTTGGTGACTTACTTCAAACCTGACAGGTGGTTCCTTGGGGGCAAGGAGTAAAGGGACAAATGCCGTGGCACAGCCAGCCTCATCCTTTATGGTTTCGGGGACTTTCCTGCCTGACCATGGATTCAAATGGGCCCAGAGACACTCAACCACCTATGGCCAAGTGCTGCCAAGGGAGGCACATTCAGTACTAGGATTTGAGTCAGTGTTGTCTTGGACACCCAGAAGGGGAGCGTCAAGAGCATGAAATAGGCCTCCTCCCGAGCAGGCCCTCAAATTGAAGTCCCCATACCCCGTGGCTCATCGGGGACTAGAGCAAATCCAAAAACCCCGCCTTCAATACCTGCCTCTGCTAAGTCGCCTTAAATTCTTGGTTGGCGATCTGAAGCCGGCTTCTCCTAGAGTGAGCGTGTACTTCCCAGCTGTCTCTTTGGTCAGGGGAGACATTAGGTTGACTTTCCTTTCTCTATCGACCACTGCTTGGACAATCATTCAATATGGGGTTGGGCTTTAAACTGTCCCATGTGCCCGACCCATTTGAAACCCTTGGTAGCACTAAAGCAAGTGTCAAAACAAAACAAAAACTGCTCTGAGAACCCGGGACACCCATCAACTCTTAACCAGAGGACTCAGTGCTGCAGGGTACTCCGTCTTCTGTAGTAGCGACGGCAGTGATCAAGCGCAACATATCACGACCATGTTGACCCCATGGCTTAAATCCTCTCGAGTGACCACATATGACTGAACGTTTGGCTCTCTGGTGAATGACCCAGTGTACTCCCTTCCTCCATCAGTGAGTACACCAAACCAAGATTTCCAGCGTTGGTGAAAGGCATAGACACGTGTCTTGTTGTTGTGATTGCGTTCTTCGCATGGCATGACACAAGCAGAAAAAAAGCTTCTAAGCCAACTCCCTGACCAAAGAGACTGACTGCAGATTGCTTAGCTCCGATTGTGTCTGTACCTTGAGCCTGGGAGAGGATGAGAGAGAAACTCAAGCCTACCTGGACTCTGGCTTCCGGAATGTCAATTTCTTGGGCCAGTCGTTCTCTGGTGGCGATCCCGGGGTAGGGGTTCTGTTGAAACAATGCTTGCAGAGCATCCCTTTGACTCGGATTCAAAACGGTCCTCCTTCGTCGGGATCCTCGTGGGTGCCGGCCTGTCAGAGAGAAGAGGGTAAACGTACTAGGAAGGCTTCCACAGGGATGCAAACCGGTGGTGCAAGCCTAGCTCTTCTCTTTACGCCATTTGGAACATTTCCACGTCTGAGGAGTGCTGTCCATTTTGAACTAAAGCATGCACCTAAGGTTACGTTGACTGGGAAACAGGCCGGTCCACAAGGAGGGCGCCTTGTGGAAAGGACGAGAGTCAACGACCTAGGGAAGGTACCAACCACACGCAAGTAATCCATATAATTACATGCAAACAGAATGGGGAAGCCACAGAAACAAGGGATGTTATTGGAAATAACAAGGAGCTCCTTTAAATTTTAGACAAACGGCAAGTCCCCCTTCCACAAGCATGCAACTTTTCGTCCATGTGAATGAAAGATATACTTCTAAAATTAGACATAAAATACTTGATAATTCATGTGCTGTTCTCTACCACCAGAGAGCCAACTTGAAGACTTTCAGTAGAGGAGCCATTGATGGAAATCACGGCTATCAACTCGGATTTTCATTCCAAGGAAGCCAGGTCCAAGCTTGTCTCGACACAATCCCTCTGTCGCCCACAAAGTGTCGCTGAAACAGAGCCCTAGACAATCGGTCCCTGCATCCAGCCTGGTAAGTGATATGTTCTTGAAAGCTAGAAAAGCATGAAGGCTCTTGGATGATCTGACTACAGAGCCGAGATGCAGATGGGAACTTACCGCTTAATGAGCTGCTCGAATCCATCTTGGGAGAGTCACTTGGATTCCACAGAGACGGCTGGCCAACTGAGCGGTACCCGGAAGCACAGGGCTTATCAAGGCCCAGCTTGGCCCGCCCCTATTTCTTTCAATAGCTTCCTATGGTAGCGCTTCATTCAATATTTATGACCTTGCGGGGATCCCACCAAACAGGTGGAAGTTGACCGTTAAGGGCCAGTTGAGAGGCTAGCGGGGACCTTTGCAACCGTCATAATCCTTTTCCCAGTATAACTTTGACTTCAGGCTGACGACTTTGCACACGTAGAAACAGTTTGCTCCCTGATACGTTCCATTCCTCTGGGTTTTCCGTGATTGCGGATAACGGTCGTATATCCAATGCGGAGAGCCTTGCTTTGATCGTGTACTTTGCACATTTCCCTCAGCATGCCCCGGAATGCACTTTTTTCCAACCTCGAAGCATTTCCTTTTACTTTCGGGTGAGGAACGAATACTTAAAATTCAACAGGTGAATCGTTTTCTGGGTTTTACCCATGAGTCATGCCCAAGGGCATTGAAGGCTAGGCTGAGGTCAACCCAGGTCATGCACGTCGAAATGGAGGCTGAAGCATTGTCTGCTGTCAAAACCTCAAAAGTCGGAATGAAACATAATACTTTTTATGGTTTGAAGGAAGGGAAACAGACTATCTCTAGCTGGTTTCTACTGTTCTTGATGCCTATTGTCAGGGTAGGTCAAGAGATTCAAGAGGTCAGAAAAGGATAGCACTGCTTAACAACACGGGAGAGGGGGAAGACAATTCAAAGAACATGAGAATGCTGACAGGAGTCCCATGTCTTTGAAGATAGACCTTTCTTTCATAGAAAATGAAAACAAACTAGAAACCAAAAGTGCCGATTTATGTTAAAAAAAATGAGGGGTTTATAAAAGCAAAAGCTTAGACGGTGGATGTGACAGCTGTGGTTGAAAGGAATGGTTGGATAAAAAAGTGTTACCAGTCAATCATTTCAATCGAGTATATGCTCCAGATAACTTTTAGGAAACCCCCAAAATCGAGGGAAGCAAGCAAGGCAAGCAACCAACCAACCAAACGACCAACCTTCGAACACTAGTGTATACTTTTGCCACCCAAGGCTGTGAAACCCAACTCTGTGTGCTAAGAGGAAGAAAATCAGCCTAAGGAGAATGAAGTGAAGATGAGACTATTCATACCAGAAACTAAATGCATTCAATTATTTTAAAATAGTACTAGGGAGGAGTGTGCTTTTGTGTCTGTGTGTGTGTGTGTGTATTTTTAGGTAGCAGAAAGGCCACCGGCTTGACATAGAAGAAACATCGCCTATTTAAATACGAGTAAGGAGTATTCCATTGTGTATATAGACCACAACTCCTTCATCCATTCGTCCCTTGATGGGCACTTAGAAACAATGAAAGCCAGCCATTTGTGACAACATGGATGGACATTGAGGGTATTATGCCAAGCGAAATAAGTCAGAGGGAGAAGGTCAAATACGGTACGATCTCACTCATAAGTAGAAGAAGAAAACCACAACAAATCAACACATAGAGACAGAGATTAGATTGGTGCTTACCAGAGGGGAGGAGGGGGGTGGCGAAAGGGATGATTAGGCACATGTGTGTGGTGATGGACTGTAATTAGTATTTGGGTGGTGGACGTGGTGTAATCAATGCAGAAATAGCGGTATGCCTGAAATTTACACAATGTTACCAACCAATGTTACTGCAATTACAAAAACAAAAAAAGGAAGTAAATATAAATAGAAGTAAGGCGATGTGGAAGGACAGGATCCTTCCCATTTAATAGGTTGTTCTCAGACCGTGGGTTTCAGCAGGATTGTGTTAGAGAGCTGCCATACAGCAGAAGGTGTCAGGTGGGCAGGGAGGCTCCACGAAGGGGTCAATTTCGTTTGCAGGGGTGACGCCCTAACTGCGGAGCCTTCCCCAAAAGCATAAAACCCCCAACCTGGTACAGGAGCAAAGTTCTGATCTTGGCTCCAGAGGCCAAATGTCCAATCTGCCCGCTATGGCATCCTTACTCTCTGATTCTCTCTTTCATTTACTTATGTGTATATTCATTCATTTATTTATTCATTGATGTGTATATTTCTTAAACTATTTGCCCACATGTAGGTGCTCACTAGGTGGAGCCCGAGGGTGGATGCCAAGGGGACTGGACGTGGCCTAAGAGTCCCAGGAGGATGTGTTCAATATATCCGAATCCCGGACCCTAGTTGTGAGGCACGGGACATCAGAGGGAGATGCCATCATCTTGTTGGGCTCATGGCGGCTCTCCCAGGTTTGGGTGCGGATCTCCTTGCAGAGAAAAGCACCTGCAACCTCACCGTAGAGTGCTACTCCTGCAGACGTGCTAGTTGTCAGACATCCACCAGCTCCCACTAGGACACCTCGTCTGGCAGGTTGTTCGTGAGCGTGGCAGCTGCCTTATGCAGAGCAGCCAGGGCCTCCTGAGAGCGCCCAGATGTGTTTTCGCCCAGGACATCCATTGACAGTGTAGGCTCCGATGGCCCAGCCCCGGCTCTCAGACTCCTCTGCAGGAGTCAGCATTGCATCCTCACAGGACTGAAACCTGCCTCTTCGATGTAGCTACACCGTCCGCGGAAGGCCGGCACACAACGGAACTGAGGCTTCCAGGCACCCTGAGACAGCTTTCCTCTTCCCCTCTTAAAAGGGCCATTCCTCCAGGTGGCTTCCTTTGCTAAAGAGCCAGTCCCATTTGTCTTGAGCCCACCGTGGCCAGACTCTTGTTTCAGAAGCTCTATCCGAACACGTTCAGCCAGCGAAACACATTCTTTCCCTGTCTCTACAGAAATTACAGGTAGATTGTCATATAGAGAGATATGGCCAAAGGGGAACCTAGGGGAGGAGAGATGGGCAGGGATTTTTAGGACTAGATATATCTATAGAGTGATACACTCTCTAGACAAATAGAGGTGGATGCAGATGTAGACAGAGATACAGATATAGTTGTGTATGGGCTTTCATTGGTCAATATCAGAATTCTTTCATTATTGGCCAAGTCTAATCACATGGGAGTAGGAAATATGGGCATGAAGCTAGTGTGTTCAGAATGTCTTACCTCAGAGCATACTGGGGAACGGTCTTGAGACAGAATGAGATAACCAGGGAAGTGAGCTACTGGCATTCACAGTATGCTTCAAAATGCTTTTGGGTGTTTGTGTGTGTGTGTGTGTGTGTGTGTGTGTGTGTGTGAGAGAGAGAGAGAGAGAGAGAGAAAGAGAGAAAGAGACTCGGTGAGGAAGAGAGAGAGAGAGAGGCAGGGAGGGAGATTTAGAGATAAAGAGAGGGGCAAGGAGACCTGGAGGGTCGATTTTATGGCCTACATAATACCATCAGCCTTAGGGGTTGACATGACCTCTGCTGAGTATAATCTGTTCATAAAGAGTGTGCTGGGATTATTGTGGCACTTGTACTCAATGTATACAGCCTTGAGGAAGGCTTGCGCATTAGGCTGCCCAAATCGAAGGTAAGGTTGTTCACTGCGGGACGATTTTAGTGATTCCAATCTGGTATCTTTGTAGACAGAAGCTTTGAACTAGAGCTGGGCATCCCGACCTCCTTCTCGCACCGTCCCAGGCAAAGGAGGCATTGCCAATCTCCGAAGAATTGCATGACAGATGAGACAGAGGGCGTGTGGACCAAATCACAACCAAGAAGTCACATTACATTTTCAAAGATATTTTTATTGTACCTAAGGAGAGTCACATGCCACCTGAAAGTGCAAGAGGCATTGCTCAAAGTACCACTTGAAGGGAAGGGAGGAGCCATGGATGAAGGAAGACTGCCGAGGGGCTCTGAGATAACGGACACCTTCTCTACAAAACACTAGGAAAGAATATAGGGAGCTATTCATGCCCATACATGCACAAATGTGAAAATGACCGAAGAGTGAGCTTCATCCACTTTCCTGAGTGATTGCTTGGTGTTGCTATTGTATCTTTCCCTGCCGTTTTCTGTACAAGTTCAATGCTCCCAGGGAAACTCCTAGGCAAAGACTCCATGGGAGTATGGACTTGATCTTCAAATGAATCATTGATAGATGGAGACTGAAGTCGCTTCCAGGTGCCAGGTTCAAAACTCACAGCTAGCATAAAATCTCACCTTCCTGGACTCACTCGTTTAAGAAATGTAGCATGCCCTCCTTTTCTAAGCATGCCCCAAGCTGAGGTCATGTTTGACTTCCAGGCATGCCAGAAGGGAAACACGCGTGCGTGTGTCCTTCTTAGACCTATGGCCCTGGCCTCGATTGGGTTCCAGTTCCGGGATGGTCCAGATGGCCGAGGAGAGGAGGAGGTCACGTTTGTCCTGACAAGGCTTTAGCTCCATCAGACTTCAGGGAGGGCACCCACAGCCTGGTGCCCATGGTGCCTCCAGAGGCCCTGTGGAGCTTGGCAACAGTCGTGGAGACAATGCGGTGGGGCCCACAGGACAGGGGGACATGCTCCCTTTGGGATCCCAAGTGATGGACAATGCTTCCAGCCTTGGCCTCCCTCCTGACCACGCTGAGTGTTCCTTGTCTCTCCTCCTTCCTGGTCATGCTGGCTTGGCACCACTGGAGGAGAAGCCTGAATGGGGGTGTGGGAAATGATGCCTTCCTGCCCCTAAATCGGAGGCCCTGGTGAGCATTGCAGCATGTCGAGCAGAGCCTGAAATTCTTCTCCGCTGAGAAGTTCTTCCGGTGTTCCTGGAGGCTCCTCTGCCTGCAGATCCCCATTCAGAAAAGGTTGTGCCTTTTCCTGAACCTCTGCATCTGCGAGGAGTTCATCTAAGAGGCTGGAGGTTTCTGCAGAGCGCTGGTGCTGTTGGCCTGGCGCAGGAGCGGGCTCTTTGGCCGATAACACCTGCTGCTGCCACACGTGTGTGTCAGTGTGCGCAGGCTGCAGAACTGCCCTTTCCTGAGGCTCCTCTCTGGCCGTGACAACCTGAGGCCCCTCGCCCCACTGCTGCATAGCGTGGGATGTGCCTGGCTGAGCCAGATCCTGCAACTGTTGCTTAGGATTGTCAGGGTCAGGCTGAGGGGAGTCTTGGAAGGGCAGCGCTGCCATGCCAGTGTGCTCATTGTGCTCCTGGCATATTCCTCGGTATGGGGGCAGGAGAGGAGGGTGAGTAGGCGGGAGAGCCCCTCCCAGAGTTGGTCTGGTTGACCAGTGGCACGCAAGTGTCCCAGGAGGGTGAGTGTTCTCCTTTCCCTGCACAGGCTGCGTGGGCAGGACCACCAGGGGCCCCGGGGACTGGCCCACAGAGGCAGCAGGAGAAAACCAAGGAAGGAAGCACGTCGGGCAGAGAGGAGGAGCTGCTATAGCAAGCGATTGGATGCTCCTGAGAGGATTGCAGGCAGGGAGAGGAGGTGAGCTGCTGGGGACAGTGGACAGGTTGCTTTGGTCCTGCAGAGCAGCCAGAGGAGGCCTGGCATTGGGGCCTTGCATCAAGGCTTTCACGGGTCCACTCCTGGTCTGCTCTGGGTGCCGAGCTCTTCGGTTCTGAAACCATACCTGGGACAGAAAAAGAGAGACATGGACATCAGAAGAAGTAAGGGATTCCAGCTCTATCTGCCCCCTGATCTGTCAGGCAGTGGGCAAAGTCCGTGAGGCCTAATCTCAAGGGGATTCTATCTATACCTTTCACCTGGTCCTTGCAAACTAGGTGCCCGTTCAGGGCAACTGCTGACATCTGCCTAACAGTGTGGATCCCACCTTGATTTTCTAGAATGGCAGGCCCTTCACACCCTGCTCCCTAGCTCTCTTGCCCTCTCACTCCCTGGGAGTCCATGCCTTCGTATCACCCACCTTATGAGCCTTGAGGTAAATTCTTAAGAGGCCCCCCTCCCCTTCCTTACCCAGAAGACTCCAAGTTGTCAGCTCTACAGGCCTTCCTCAAAACCAAGCTATCCCCTGTCTGCCAATGGCTGTGATGCAAATGAAAAGTCACCTTCTCTGGCTCAGATGCCTTTGCTGGTTCAGGCCTGGGTTGAAACCCATGCCTCCAGCACACATCTCCACTTGACATGTCTACAAGCCAATCAATTGTGGAGGGAGGTCCAGACACAGGCAGCCACCGAATCCAGGTGAACAACACCTGGGTCTAGAATGGGCCCTCGATTTCCATGGCTGCGTCAGAAAAGGAGCTCTCCCGAAGTGGTTCAGTTTCCTCCCCATCCATGGAGAACGGAGGCAAGAACACAGGGCCTTGTCAGCCCGTTGAAGCAGAGCCACAGGTTCTTGGATCCAAGTGAGAGTGTTTCAGAGGCTCTGTCTCGAAACAACTACGAACCTGCTTCCTAGTTTATGTACCCCAAACCACTGTCTCCATGACTTAGGGAGAGCAAGAGTTCACAACCAACCGTGAAGGTGCCCCCACCCCCAGCCAGGATAAGGCCAATGACCCTAGATGATTAGCTTATCTTCAGGGGGGAGGGGGCAGAAGGGAGGGGGAAAGGGCTAGAGTCGCGTGGTTGGCCGGGTCCCTACGGGCTCCTAGGGCCTCGAGGCCCAAGACACTGAGCAACGTGCCACCACCCACAGGACAGCTCCCCCCCTCACCACAAAGAAATCTCTGGGCCCAGATGCCAGCACTGCTAAGCTTGAGAAGCCCTGACAGACAGGGTTTTCTCAAAATAGCTAGCGGCCTTCACGGTTTCCCACTTTTGTCCTGCCACTGCTTTTACATGCATGGGCACAACCACCAATTGGATTTGGAAATTCCTCCTTCGGGTGGACTCTCACTCGCCAGGCCAGGGCTTTCCACACCATGTCTTGGCCCTGGATCAGCGGGATGACCCCAAAGAGCCCACTTTTAGCCGGCAGCAACTAAACGGCCAAGACCCCTTCCACGTGGGACAAACCGTGTGTCACACACTGAGAACTTACCTGAATTCTCGACTCTGGGATGCCTGTTAGTCTGGCCAGTTCTTCCCTGGCAGCAATGCCGGGAAATCGGTTCTTCTCGAAGTTTTGAACGAGGATCCTGGTTTGCGATGGAGTGATGCGTGTCCGCTGTCTCCTGCCTTCTTTTGGGTGGCATTCTAAAGGGGAACAAAGGAAGAAAAGAGGCATTTTAGGCGGATGGCACATTCAACGTGAAACAGAAATTGGTGTGTGTGTGTCTGTGTGTTTGTGTGGGCACGTGTATCTACATCTATATTTTTTTTCCCACCACCTTTCCTCCCACTGAGTCCTCTGAGACAGTCATTGACCAGTGCTACGTAGCCCTTGGAGAAAACCCCCGAGGTGATGGGAGAAGAGGAATCTGCACTTCCTAGCAGTTTTGGGAGCAGAGGGTTCAAACCCTTCCTGGCCAAGAAACAGCCCGCTGGCCAAAGAGGGGCACGGTGCTCCTATCTGGAACACTGAGGGAGCCGGAAGAAGATATCTTTGGCTCTTCTCCTAAGCGCTCTTTGCCAAACATTTGGCAACCCCCTGCAGTGAGTTTTGCTTGGGAAGGAGATCCTCGGAGCAAATGCTTCTGGAATGCTGAGTACTCACTTGCAGTGCGAGCTTGAGGCTGCTCCACTCCATGCAATTGCCCTTCTCCCGCAGAGTCTGTGGACCCCAATCGGCCCTGCCTTAGATGTCTCCTGCGTTGGTTTTGAAACCAAATCTGAGTGCCAGAAGAAGAATCAATTGTTATGCAACTCTTGTCAGCAGAATTCCAGAGATCTTTTGCAGTGATTCAAAAGAGAACAAACAACCTAACTAACTAACTAAGAACTAACTAACTAACTGACTAAGGAAAACCCCGAAATAGCTGTCTGCCCAGAGTGGACACGTTTATAATTCGAAGGCACTATATTATCCAAAGGAGAATGCTTTCCTCTCCAAAGGAGAGCACGAAATGTGGGAAAAGACACCATCTGCAATCCGTGGAAAGAATCACTGCTTCTTTGGTCATCTCCCTGCTCTCCAAAGTGAATGCCCCTGATTGAGGAGACAATGCTTGCCTTGCCAAAGGCAGAACGAGCTCGCCAACGTGTCCTCACTCTCCCTCTCCTATTTTCTTGAACCATACCAGTTTCTCTCTCTGTCTTTCTGTCTCTCTTTCTCTCTGTCTGTCCATCTCTGTCTCTCTCTCTTCCTGTCCCTGTCTCTCTGTCTCTGTCTCTCTCTCTCCCCCCTCCCTCTTCTCTCCCTTGCTCTCTCTGGCTCTTTGCGCCTCATCTTTGCTGTGCTCAGTGCCTGATTACCGTTTCTTCACCTGTCTCTTGTTCCCACAGGCAGTACTATTTCCTGACACACAATACATGGGGAAGTGCCCCAGTAATAAATTCACTACAGCAGGAGGTCAATAATGACTAGCCTGTGCTGTTAGGGAGAGACTCATTCAGAGTTGGCTCTTACTGAGTTCATTCCACAGTCACCTCTAGGTTAGGAGGCTCTGACATACCCATACCTATTTTGGAACCGAGTGTCACTCTCATAAACAATGGGATGAGGTACGTTTTTCCTCAGTACCAGAGACAGAAGAGCAGTGGTTTTCTAAAATTTTCTTCCACCAATCATTTCTGACGGTTTCGTGTGGAAAATTTGACTACTCTCAGGAAAAATGTCTAGAGTGAAAGACATCCAATGTCTGTTGGCCTCTTCTAATGTCCCAGGCATTGTGCTCAAGTGTTACTTCTGATTCCTTGGTGACTTACTTCAAACCTGACAGGTGGTTCCTTGGGGGCAAGGAGTAAAGGGACAAATGCCGTGGCACAGCCAGCCTCATCCTTTATGGTTTCGGGGACTTTCCTGCCTGACCATGGATTCAAATGGGCCCAGAGACACTCAACCACCTATGGCCAAGTGCTGCCAAGGGAGGCACATTCAGTACTAGGATTTGAGTCAGTGTTGTCTTGGACACCCAGAAGGGGAGCGTCAAGAGCATGAAATAGGCCTCCTCCCGAGCAGGCCCTCAAATTGAAGTCCCCATACCCCGTGGCTCATCGGGGACTAGAGCAAATCCAAAAACCCCGCCTTCAATACCTGCCTCTGCTAAGTCGCCTTAAATTCTTGGTTGGCGATCTGAAGCCGGCTTCTCCTAGAGTGAGCGTGTACTTCCCAGCTGTCTCTTTGGTCAGGGGAGACATTAGGTTGACTTTCCTTTCTCTATCGACCACTGCTTGGACAATCATTCAATATGGGGTTGGGCTTTAAACTGTCCCATGTGCCCGACCCATTTGAAACCCTTGGTAGCACTAAAGCAAGTGTCAAAACAAAACAAAAACTGCTCTGAGAACCCGGGACACCCATCAACTCTTAACCAGAGGACTCAGTGCTGCAGGGTACTCCGTCTTCTGTAGTAGCGACGGCAGTGATCAAGCGCAACATATCACGACCATGTTGACCCCATGGCTTAAATCCTCTCGAGTGACCACATATGACTGAACGTTTGGCTCTCTGGTGAATGACCCAGTGTACTCCCTTCCTCCATCAGTGAGTACACCAAACCAAGATTTCCAGCGTTGGTGAAAGGCATAGACACGTGTCTTGTTGTTGTGATTGCGTTCTTCGCATGGCATGACACAAGCAGAAAAAAAGCTTCTAAGCCAACTCCCTGACCAAAGAGACTGACTGCAGATTGCTTAGCTCCGATTGTGTCTGTACCTTGAGCCTGGGAGAGGATGAGAGAGAAACTCAAGCCTACCTGGACTCTGGCTTCCGGAATGTCAATTTCTTGGGCCAGTCGTTCTCTGGTGGCGATCCCGGGGTAGGGGTTCTGTTGAAACAATGCTTGCAGAGCATCCCTTTGACTCGGATTCAAAACGGTCCTCCTTCGTCGGGATCCTCGTGGGTGCCGGCCTGTCAGAGAGAAGAGGGTAAACGTACTAGGAAGGCTTCCACAGGGATGCAAACCGGTGGTGCAAGCCTAGCTCTTCTCTTTACGCCATTTGGAACATTTCCACGTCTGAGGAGTGCTGTCCATTTTGACTTGCAACTTTGATTGAGAATGTGTTTGCTTACAGCAACGTGCCATATGTTCTGAATGCCCGAATTGGGAATCTGTGTCAAAACTTTGTTAGGAATTATGTGATCCTTACTAGCTGGAAGTAAGGGAGATGGGGCATGAAGTTATTTCTAGGAGTTGGAGACATACCAAGTTTAGCTCAGTTCTGGGCATCTTTGAAATATCTATACAAAGTTGTTCCTACATAGTAACTTGCATCTTTGAATGAGAATGTGCTTGCTTACAGCAACGTGCTATATGTTCTGAATGCCCAATTTGGGAATCTGTGTCAAAACTTTGTTAGGAATTATGTGATCCTTACTAGATGGAAGTAAGGGAGATGGGCATGAAGTTATTTCTAGGAGTTGGAGACATACCAAGTTTAGCTCAGTTTTGGGCATCTCTGAAATACCTATACAAACTTGTTCCTACATAGTAACTTGCAACTTTGAATGAGAATGTGCTTACTTACAGCAACGTGCTATATGTGCTGAATGCCCGAATTGGGAATCTGTGTCAAAACTTTGTTAGGAATTATGTGATACTTACTAGCTGGAAGTAATGGAGATGGGGCATGAAGTTATTTCTAGGAGTTGGAGACATACCCACTTTAGCTCAGTTCTGGGCATCTTTTAAATACCTATACAAACTTGTTCCTACATAATAACTTGCTACTTGGAATGAGAAAGTTCTTGCTTACAGAAACGTGCTATATGTTCTGAATGTCCGAATTGGGAATCTGTGTCAAAACTTTGTTAGGAATTATGTGATCCTTACTAGCTGGAAGTAAGGGAGATGGGGCATGAAGTTATTTCTAGGAGTTGGAGACATACCAAGTTTAGCTCAGTTCTTGACATCTTTGAAATATCTATACAAAGTTGTTCCTACATAGTAACTGGCATCTTTGAATGAGAATGTGCTTGCTTACAGCAACGTGCTATATGTTCTGAATGCCCGATTTGGGAATCTGTGTCAAAACTTTGTTAGGAATTATGTGATCCTTACTAGATGGAAGTAAGAGAGATGGGGCATGAAGTTATTTCTAGGAGTTGGAGACATACCAAGTTTAGCTCAGTTTTGGGCATCTTTGAAATACCTATACAAACTTGTTCCTACATAGTAACTTGCAACTTTGAATGAGAATGTGATTCCTTACAGCAACGTGCTATATATTCTGAATGCCCGAATTGGGAATCTGTGTCAAAACTTTGTTCGGAATTATGTGATCCTTACTAGCTGGAAGTAATGGAGATGGGGCATGAAGTTATTTCTAGGAGTTGGAGACATACCCACTTTAGCTCAGTTCTGGGCATCTTTTAAATACCTATACAAACTTGTTTCTACATAGTAACTTGCTACTTGGAATGAGAACGTGCTTGCTTACAGCAACGTGCTATATGTTCTGAATGCCCGAATTGGGAGTCTGTGTCAAAACTTTGTTAGGAATTATGTGATCCTTACTAGCTAGATGTAAGGGAGATGGGGCATGAAGTTATGTCTAGGAGTTGGAGACATACCAAGTTTAGCTCAGTTCTGGGGATCTTTGAAAGACCTATATAAACTTGTACCTACATAGTAACTTGCTACTTGGAATGAGAAAGTGCTTGCTTAAAGCAACGTACTATATGTTGTGAATGACCGAATTGGGAATGTGTCAAAACTTTGTTAGGAATTATGTGATCCTTACTAGCTGGAATTAAGGGAGATGGGTCATGAAGATATTTCTAGGAGTTGGAGACATACCCACTTTACCTCAGTTCTTGGGATCTTTGAAAGTCCTATACAAACTTGTTCCTACATTTTAACTTGCTACTTGGAATGAGAAAGTGCTTGGTTAAAGCAACGTCCTATATGTTCTGAATGCCTGAATTGGGAATCTGTATCAAAACTTTGTTAGGAATTATATGATCCTTACTAGCTGGAAGTAAGGGAGACCGGGCATGAATTTATTTCTAGCAGTTGGAGACATACCCACTTTAGCTCAGTTCTGGGCATGTTTGAAATACCTATACAAACTTGTTCCTACACAGTAACTTGTAACTTTGCATGAGAATGTGCTTGCTTACAGCAACATGCTATGTGTTCTGAATGCCCGGATTGGGGATCTGTGTCAAAACTTTGTTAGGAATTATATGATCCTTACTAGCTGGAAGTAAGGGAGATGGGGCATGAAGTTATTTCTAGGAGTTGGAGACATACCCACTTTAGCTCAGTTCTGGGTATCTTTGAAATACCTATAGAAACTTGTTCCTACATTGTAACTTGCTACTTGGAATGAGAAAGTGCTTGCTTAAAGCAACGTGTTATATGTTCTGAATGCCCGAATTGGGAATCTGTGTCAAAAGTTTGTTAGGAATTATGTCATCCTTACTAGATGGAAGTAAGTGAGAAGGGGCATGATGTTATTTCTAGGAGTTGGAGACATACCAAGTTTAGCTCAGATCTGGGCATCTTTGAAATACCTATACAAACTTGTTCCTACATAGTAACTTGCTACTTGGAATGAGAATGTGCTTGCTTACAACAACGTGCTATATGTTCTGAATGCCCGAATTGTTAATGTGTCAAAACTTTGTTAGGAATTATGTGATCCTTACTAGCTGGAAGCAAGGGAGATGGGGCATGAAGTTATTTCTAGGAGTTGGAGACATACCCACTTTAGCTCAGTTCTTTGCATCTTTGAAATACCTATATAAACTTGTTCCTATATAGTAACTTGCTACTTGGAATGAGAAAGTGCTTGCTTAAGGGAACGTGCTATATCTTCTGAATGCCCGAATTGGGAGTCTGTGTCAAAACTTTGTTAGGAATTATGTGATCCTTACTAGCTGGAAGTAAGGGAGATGGGGCATGAAGTTATTTCTAGGAGTTGGAGACATACCAAGTTTAGCTCAGTTCTGGGCATCTTTGAAATATCTATACAAAGTTGTTCCTACATAGTAACTGGCATCTTTGAATGAGAATGTGCTTGCTTACAGCAACGTGCTATATGTTCTGAATGCCCGATTTGGGAATCTGTGTCAAAACTTTGTTAGGAATTATGTGATCCTTACTAGATGGAAGTAAGAGAGATGGGGCATGAAGTTATTTCTAGGAGTTGGAGACATACCAAGTTTAGCTCAGTTTTGGGCATCTTTGAAATACCTATACAAACTTGTTCCTACATAGTAACTTGCAACTTTGAATGAGAATGTGCTTCCTTACAGCAACGTGCTATATATTCTGAATGCCCGAATTGGGAATCTGTGTCAAATCTTTGTTAGGAATTATGTGATCCTTACTAGCTGGAAGTAATGGAGATGGGGAATGAAGTTATTTCTAGGAGTTGGAGACATACCCACTTTAGCTCAGTTCTGGGCATCTTTTAAATACCTATACAAACTTGTTTCTACATAGTAACTTGCTACTTGGAATGAGAAAGTCCTTGCTTACAGCAACGTGCTATATGTTCTGAATGCCCGAATTGGGAGTCTGTGTCAAAACTTTGTTAGGAATTATGTGATCCTTACTAGCTAGATGTAAGGGAGATGGGGCATGAAGTTATGTCTAGGAGTTGGAGACATACCCACTTTAGCTCAGTTCTGGGGATCTTTGAAAGTCCTATGCAAACTTGTTCCTACATTTTAACTTGCTACTTGGAATGAGAAAGTGCTTGGTTAAAGCAACGTCCTATATGTTCTGAATGCCTGAATTGGGAATCTGTATCAAAACTTTGTTAGGAATTATATGATCCTTACTAGCTGGAAGTAAGGGAGACCGGGCATGAAGTTATTTCTAGCAGTTGGAGACATACCCACTTTAGCTCAGTTCTGGGCATGTTTGAAATACCTATACAAACTTGTTCCTACATAGTAACTTGTAACTTTGCATGAGAATGTGCTTGCTTACAGCAACATGCTATGTGTTCTGAATGCCCGAATTGGGGATCTGTGTCAAGACTTTGTTAGGAATTATATGATCCTTACTAGCTGGAAGTAAGGGAGATGGGGCATGAAGTTATTTCTAGGAGTTGGAGACATACCCACTTTAGCTCAGTTCTGGGTATCTTTGAAATACCTATAGAAACTTGTTCCTACATTGTAACTTGCTACTTGGAATGAGAAAGTGCTTGCTTAAAGCAACGTGTTATATGTTCTGAATGCCCGAATTGGGAATCTGTGTCAAAAGTTTGTTAGGAATTATGTCATCCTTACTAGATGGAAGTAAGTGAGAAGGGGCATGATGTTATTTCTAGGAGTTGGAGACATACCAAGTTTAGCTCAGATCTGGGCATCTTTGAAATACCTATACAAACTTGTTCCTACATAGTAACTTGCTACTTGGAATGAGAATGTGCTTGCTTACAGCAACGTGCTATATGTTCTGAATGCCCGAATTGTTAATGTGTCAAAACTTTGTTAGGAATTATGTGATCCTTACTAGCTGGAAGTAAGGGAGATGGGGCATGAAGTTATTTCTAGGAGTTGGAGACATACCCACTTTAGCTCAGTTCTTTGCATCTTTGAAATACCTATATAAACTTGTTCCTATATAGTAACTTGCTACTTGGAATGAGAAAGTGCTTGCTTAAGGGAACGTGCTATATGTTCTGAATGCCCGAATTGGGAATCTGTGTCAAAACTTTGTTAGGAATTATGTGATCCTTACTAGCTGGAAGTAAGGGAGATGGGGCATGACGTTATTTCTAGGAGTTGGAGACATACCAAGTTTAGCTCAGTTCTGGGCATCTTTGAAATATCTATACAAAGTTGTTCCTACATAGTAACTTCCATCTTTGAATGAGAATGTGCTTGCTTACAGCAACGTGCTATATGTTCTGAATGCCCAATTTGGGAATCTGTGTCAAAACTTTGTTAGGAATTATGTGATCCTTACTAGATGGAAGTAAGGGAGATGGGCATGAAGTTATTTCTAGGAGTTGGAGACATACCAAGTTTAGCTCAGTTTTGGGCATCTTTGAAATACCTATACAAACTTGTTCCTACATAGTAACTTGCAACTTTGAATGAGAATGTGCTTACTTACAGCAACGTGCTATATGTTCTGAATGCCCGAATTGGGAATCTGTGTCAAAACTTTGTTAGGAATTATGTGATCCTTACTAGCTGGAAGTAATGGAGATGGGGCATGAAGTTATTTCTAGGAGTTGGAGACATACCCACTTTAGCTCAGTTCTGGGCATCTTTTAAATACCTATACAAACTTGTTTCTACATAGTAACTTGCTACTTGGAATGAGAAAGTGCTTGCTTACAGCAACGTGCTATATGTTCTGAATGCCCGAATTGGGAGTCTGTGTCAAAATTTTGTTAGGAATTATGTGATCCTTACTAGCTAGATGTAAGGGAGATGGGGCATGAAGTTATTTCTAGGAGTTGGAGACAAACCCACTTTAGCTCAGTTCTGGGGATCTTTGAAAGTCCTATACAAACTTGTTCCTACATAGTAACTTGCTACTTGGAATGAGAAAGTGCTTGGTTAAAGGAACGTCCTATATGTTCTGAATGCCTGAATTGGGAATCTGTATCAAAACTTTGTTAGGAATTATATGATCCTTACTAGCTGGAAGTAAGGGAGACCGAGCATGAAGTTATTTCTAGCAGTTGGAGACATACCCACTTTAGCTCAGTTCTGGGCATGTTTGAAATACCTATACAAACTTGTTCCTACATAGTAACTTGCAACTTTGAATGAGAATGTGCTTGCTTACAGCAACGTGCTATATGTTTTGAATGCCCAAATTTGGAATCTGTGTCAAAACTTTGTTAGGAATTATGTGATCCTTACCAGCTGGAAGTAGGGGAGATGGGGCATGAAGTTATTTCTAGGAGTTGGAGACATCCCCACTTTAGCTCTATTCTGGGGATCTTTGAAAGTTCTATACAAACTTGTTCCTAGATAGTAACTTGCAAATTGGAATGAGAAAGTGCTTGCTTACAGCAACGAGTTATATGTTCTGAATGCCCGAATTGGGACTCTCTGTCAAAACATTGTTAGGAATTATGTGATCTTTACTAGCTGGAAGTAAGGGAGATGGGGCATGAAGTTATTTCTAGGAGTTGGAGACATACTCACTTTAGCTCAGTTCTGAGGATCTTTGAAAGTCCTATACAATCTTGTTCTTACATAGTAAATTGCTAGTTGGAATGAGAAAGTGCTAGCTTACAGCAACGTGCTATATGTTCTGAATGCCTGAATTGGGAATCTGTGTCAAAACTTTGTTAGGAATTATGTGATCCTTACTAGCTGTAAGTGATGGTGATGGGGCATGAAGTTATTTCTAGGAGTTGAAGACATAACCACTTTAGCTCAGTTCAGGGAATCTTTGAAAGTCCTATACAAACTTATTCTTACTTAGTAACTTGCATCTTTGAATGAGAATGTGCTTCCTTACAGCAATGTGTTATATGTTCTGAAAGCCCGAATTGGGAATCTGTGTCAAAACTTTGTTAGGAATTATGTGATCCTTACTAGCTGGAAGTAAGGGAGATGGGGCATGAAGTTATTTCTAGGAGTTGGAGACATATCCACTGTAGCTCAGTTCTGGGGATCTTTGAAAGTCCTATACAAACTTGTTCCTACATTTTACTTGCTACTTGTAATGAGAAAGTGCTTAGTTAAAGCAACGTCCTATATGTTCTGAATGCCCGAATTGTCAGTCTGTTTCAAAACTTTGTTAGTAATTATGTGATCCTTACCAGATGGAAGTAAGGGAGAAGGGGCATGAAGTTATTTCTAGGAGTTGGAGACATACCAAGTTTAGCTCAGTTCTGGGCATCTTTGAAATACGTGTACAAACTTGTTCCTACATAGTAACTTGCAACTTTGAATGAGAATGTGCTTGTGTACAGCAACGTGCTATATGTTCTGAATGCCCGAATTGGGAATCTGTGACAAAACTTTGTTAGGAATTATGTGATCCTTACTAGCTGGAATTATGGGAGATGGGGCATGAAGTTATTTCTAGGAGTTGGAGACATACCCACTTTACCTCAGTTCTGGGGATCTTTGAAAGTCCTATACAAACTTCTTCCTACATTTTAACTTGCTACTTGGAATGAGAAAGTGCTTGGTTAAAGCATCGTCCTATATGTTCTGAATGCCCGAATTGGGAATCTGTATCAAAACTTTGTTAGGAATTATATGATCCTTACTAGCTGGAAGTAAGGGAGACCGGGCATGAAGTTATTTCTAGCAGTTGGAGACATACCCACTTTAGCTCAGTTCTGGGCATCTTTGAAATACCGATACAAACTTGTTCCTACATAGTAACTTGCAACTTTGCATGAGAATGTGCTTGCTTACAGCAACGTGCTATGTGTTCTGAATGCCCGAATTGGGGATCTGTGTCAAAACTTTATTAGGAATTATGTGATCCTTACTAGCTGGAAGTAAGGGAGATGGGGCATGAAGTTATTTCTAGCAGTTGGAGACATACCCACTTTAGCTCAGTTCTGGGTATCTTTGAAATACCTATAGAAACTTGTTCCTACATTGTAACTTGCTACTTGGAATGAGAAAGTGCTTGCTTAAAGCAACGTCTTATATGTTCTGAATGCCCGAATTGGGAATCTGTGTCAAAAGTTTGTTAGGAATTATGTCATCCTTACTAGATGGAAGTAAGGGAGAAGGGGCATGATGTTATTTCTAGGAGTTGGAGACATACCAAGTTTAGCTCAGTTCTGGGCATCTTTGAAATACCTATACAAACTTGTTCCTACATAGTAACTTGCAACTTTGAATGAGAATGTGCTTGCTTACAGCAACGGGCTATATGTTCCGAATGCCCGAATTGGGAATCTGTGTCAAAACTTTGTTAGGAATTATGTGATCCTTACTAGCTGGAAGTAAGGGAGATGGGGCATGAAGTTATTTCTAGGAGTTGGAGACATACCAAGTTTAGCTCAGTTCTGGGCATCTTTGAAATACCTATATAAACTTGTTCCTACATAGTAACTTGCTACTTGGAATGAGAAAGTTCTTGCTTACAGAAACGTGCTATATGTTCTGAATGCCCGAATTGTTAATGTGTCAAAACTTTGTTAGGAATTATGTGATCCTTACTAGCTGGAAGTAAGGGAGATGGGGCATGAAGTTATTTCTAGGAGTTGGAGACATACCCACTTTAGCTCAGTTCTTTGCATCTTTGAAATACCTATATAAACTTGTTCCTATATAGTAACTTGCAACTTGGAATGAGAAAGTGCTTGCTTAAAGGAACGTGCTATATGTTCTGAATGCCCGAATTGGGAATCTGTGTCAAAACTTTGTTAGGAATTATGTGATCCTTACTAGCTGGAAGTAAGGGAGATGGGGCATGAAGTTATTTCTAGGAGTTGGAGACATACCAAGTTTAGCTCAGTTCTGGGCATCTTTGAAATATCTTTACAAAGTTGTTCCTACATAGTAACTTGCATCTTTGAATGAGAATGTGCTTGCTTACAGCAACGTGCTATATGTTCTGAATGCCCGATTTGGAAATCTGTGTCAAAACTTTGTTATGAATTATGTGATCCTTACTAGCTGGAAGTAAGGGAGATGGGGCATGAAGTTATTTCTAGGAGTTGGAGACATACCAAGTTTAGCTCAGTTCTGGGAATCTTTGAAATACCTATACAAACTTGTTCCTACATAGTAACTTGCCACTTGCAATGAGAAAGTGCTTGCTTACAGCAACGTGCTATATGTTCTGAATGTCCGAATTGGGAGTCTGTGTCAAAACTTTGTTAGGAATTATGTGATCCTTACTAGCTGGAAGTAAAGGAGATGGGGCATGAAGTTATTTCTAGGAGTTGGAGACATACCCACTTTAGCTCAGTTCTAGGGATCTTTGAAAGTCCTATACAAACTTATTCTTACTTAGTAACTTGCATCTTTGAATGAGAATGTGCTTGCTTACAGCAATGCGTTATATGTTCTGAATGCCCAATTGGGAATCTGTGTCAAAACTTTGTTAGGAATTATGTGATCCTTACTAGCTGGAAGTAAGGGAGATGGGGCAGGAAGTTATTTCTAGGAGTTGGAGACATACCCACTATAGCTCAGTTCTGGGGATCTTTGAAAGTCCTATACAAACTTGTTCCTACATAGTAACTTGCTACTTGGAATGAGAAAGTTCTTGCTTACAGAAACGTGCTATATGTTCTGAATGCCCGAATTGGGAATCTGTGTCAAAACTTTGTTAGGAATTATGTGATCCTTACTAGCTGGAAGTAAGGGAGATGGGGCATGAAGTTATGTCTAGGAGTTGGAGACATACCCACTTTAGCTCAGTTCTGGGGATCTTTGAAAGTCCTATGCAAACTTGTTCCTACATTTTAACTTGCTACTTGGAATGAGAAAGTGCTTGGATAAAGCAACGTCCTATATGTTCTGAATGCCCGAATTGGGAATCTGTGTCAAAACTTTGTTAGGAATTATGTGATCCTTACTAGCTGGAAGTAAGGGAGATGGGGCATGAAGTTATTTCTAGGAGTTGGAGACATACAAAGTTTAGCTCAGTTCTGGGCATCTTTGAAATACCTATACAAACTTCTTCCTACATAGTAACTTGCAACTTTGAATGAGAATGTGCTTGCTTACAGCAACGTGCTATATGTTCTGAATGCCCGAATTGGGAATCTCTGTCAAAACTTTGTTAGGAATTATGTGATCCTTACTAGCTGGAAGTAAGGGAAATGGGGCATGAAGTTATTTCTAGGAGTTGGAGACATACCAAGTTTAGCTCATTTCTGGGCATCTTTGAAATACCTATACAAACTTGTTCCTACATAGTAACTTGCTACTTGGAATGAGAAAGTGCTTTCTTAAAGCAACGTGCTATATGTTCTGAATGCCCGAATTGGGAATCTGTGTCAAAACTTTGTTAGGAATTATATGATCCTCACTAGCTGGAAGTAAGGGAGACGGGGCATGAAGTTATTTCTAGCAGTTGGAGACATACCCACTTTAGCTCAGTTCTGGGCATCTTTGAAATACCTATACAAACTTGTTCCTACATAGTAACTTGCAACTTTGAATGAGAATGTGCTTGCTTACAGCAACGTGCTATATGTTCTGAACGCCCGAATTGGGGATCTGTGTAAAAACTTTGTTAATAATTATGTGATCCTTACTAGCTGGAAGTAAGGGAGATGGGGCATGAAGTTATTTCTAGGAGTTGGAGACATACCCACTTTAGCTCAGTTCTGGGGATCTTTGAAATACCTATAGAAACTTGTTCCTACATTGTAACTTGCTACTTGGAATGAGAAAGTGCTTGCTTAAAGCAACGTGTTATATGTTCTGAATGCCCGAATTGGGAATCTGTGTCAAAATTTTGTTAGGAATTATGTGATCCTTACTAGATGGAAGTAAGGGAGAAGGGGCATGAAGTTATTTCTAGGAGTTGGAGACTTACCAAGTTTAGCTCAGTTCTGGGAATCTTTGAAATACCTATACAAACTTGTTCCTACATAGTAACTTGCTACTTGGAATGAGAAAGTGCTTGCTTACAGCAACGTGCTATATGTTCTGAATGCCCGAATTGGGAATCTGTGTCCAAACTTTGTTGGGAATTATGTGATCCTTACTAGCTGTAAGTGATGGTGATGGGGCATGAAGTTATTTCTAGGAGTTGGAGACATAACCACTTTAGCTCAGTTCAGGGAATCTTTGAAAGTCCTATACAAACTAGTTCCTACATATTAACTTGCCACTTGGAATGAGAAAGTGCTTTCTTACAGCAACGTGCTATATGTTCTGAATGTCCGAATTGGGAGTCTGTGTGAAAAGTTTTTAGGAATTATGTGATCCTTACTATCTGGAAGTAAGGGAGATGGGGCATGAAGTTATTTCTAGGAGTTGGAGACATACCCACTGTAGCTCAGTTCTGGGGATCTTTGAAAGTCCTATACAAACTTATGCTTACTTAGAAACTTGCATCTTTGAATGAGAATGTGCTTCCTTACAGCAATGTGTTATATGTTCTGAATGCCCGAATTGGGAATCTGTGTCAAAACTTTGTTAGGAATTAGGTGATCCTTACTAGCTGGAAGTAAGGGAGATGGGGTATGAAGTTATTTCTAGGAGTTGGAGACATATCTACTGTAGCTCAGATCGGGGGATCTTTGAAAGTCCTATACAAAGTTGTTCCTACATAGTAACTTCCTACTTGGAATGAGAAAATGCTTGCTTAAAGCAACGTGCTATATGTTCTGAATGCCCGAATTGGGAATCTGTGTCAAAACTTTGTTAGGAATTATGTGATCCTTACTAGCTGGAAGTAAGGGAGATGGGGCATGAAGTTATTTCTAGGAGTTGGAGACATACCCACTTTAGCTCAGTTCTGGGGATCTTTGAAAGTCCTATACAAACTTGTTCCTACATTTTAACTTGCTACTTGGAATGAGAAAGTGCTTGGTTAAAGCAAAGTACTATATGTTCTGAATGCCCGAATTGGGAGTCGGTGTCAAAACTTTGTTAGTAATTATGTGATCCTTACTAGATGAGAGTAAGGGAGAAGGGGCATGAAGTTATTTCTAGGAGTTGGAGACATACCAAGTTTAGCTCAGTTCTGGGCATCTTTGAAATACGTATACAAACTTGTTCCTACATAGTAACTTGCAACTTTGAATGAGAATGTGCTTGTGTACAGCAACGTGCTATATGTTCTGAATGCCCGAATTGGGAATCTGTGTCAAAACTTTGTTAGGAATTATGTGATCCTTACTAGCTGGAAGTAAGTGAGATGGGGCATGAAGTTATTTCTAGGAGTTGGAGACATACCAAGTTTAGCTCAGTTCTGGGCATCTTTGAAAGACCTATATAAACTTGTTCCTACATAGTAACTTGCTACTTGGAATGAGAAAGTGCTTTCTTAAAGCAACGTCCTATATGTTCTGAATGCCTGAATTGGGAATCTGTATCAAAACTTTGTTAGGAATTATATGATCCTTACTAGCTGGAAGTAAGGGAGACCGGGCATGAAGTTATTTCTAGCAGTTGGAGACATACCCACTTTAGCTCAGTTCTGGGCATGTTTGAAATACCTATACAAACTAGTTCCTACATAGTAACTTGTAACTTTGCATGAGAATGTGCTTGCTTACAGCAACATGCTATGTGTTCTGAATGCCCGAATTGGGGATCTGTGTCAAAACTTTGTTAGGAATTATATGATCCTTACTAGCTGGAAGTAAGGGAGATGGGGCATGAAGTTATTTCTAGGAGTTGGAGACATACCCACTTTAGCTCAGTTCTGGGTATCTTTGAAATACCTATAGAAACTTGTTCCTACATTGTAACTTGCTACTTGGAATGAGAAAGTGCTTGCTTAAAGCAACGTGTTATATGTTCTGAATGCCCGAATTGGGAATCTGTGTCAAAAGTTTGTTAGGAATTATGTCATCCTTACTAGATGGAAGTAAGTGAGAAGGGGCATGATGTTATTTCTAGGAGTTGGAGACATACCAAGTTTAGCTCAGATCTGGGCATCTTTGAAATACCTATACAAACTTGTTCCTACATAGTAACTTGCTACTTGGAATGAGAATGTGCTTGCTTACAGCAACGTGCTACATGTTCTGAATGCCCGAATTGTTAATGTGTCAAAACTTTGTTAGGAATTATGTGATCCTTACTAGCTGGAAGTAAGGGAGATGGGGCATGAAGTTATTTCTAGGAGTTGGAGACATACCCACTTTAGCTCAGTTCTTTGCATCTTTGAAATACCTATATAAACTTGTTCCTATATAGTAACTTGCTACTTGGAATGAGAAAGTGCTTGCTTAAGGGAACGTGCTATATGTTCTGAATGCCCGAATTGGGAATCTGTGTCAAAACTTTGTTAGGAATTATGTGATCCTTACTAGCTGGAAGTAAGGGAGATGGGGCATGAAGTTATTTCTAGGAGTTGGAGACATACCAAGTTTAGCTCAGTTCTGGGCATCTTTGAAATATCTATACAAAGTTGTTCCTACATAGTAACTTGCATCTTTGAATGAGAATGTGCTTGCTTACAGCAACGTGCTATATGTTCTGAATGCCCAATTTGGAAATCTGTGTCAAAACTTTGTTATGAATTATGTGATCCTTACTAGATGGAAGTAAGGGAGATGGGCATGAAGTTATTTCTAGGAGTTGGAGACATACCAAGTTTAGCTCAGTTTTGGGCATCTTTGAAATACGTATACAAACTTGTTCCTACATAGTATCTTGCAACTTTGAATGAGAATGTGCTTACTTACAACAACGTGCTATATGTTCTGAATGCCCGAATTGGGAATCTGTGTCAAAACTTTGTTAGGAATTATGTGATCCTTACTAGCTGGAAGTAAGGGAGATGGGGCATGAAGTTATTTCTAGCAGTTGGAGACAAACCCACTTTAGCTCAGTTCTGGGGATCTTTGAAAGTCCTATACAAACTTGTTCCTACATAGTAACTTGCTACTTGGAATGAGAAAGTGCTTGGTTAAAGCAACGCCCTATATGTTCTGAATGCCTGAATTGGGAATCTGTATCAAAACTTTGTTAGGAATTATGTGATCCTTATTAGATGGAAGTAAGGGAGATGGGCATGAAGTTATTTCTAGGAGTTGGAGACATACCAAGTTTAGCTCAGTTTTGGGCATCTTTGAAATACCTATACAAACTTGTTCCTACATAGTAACTTGCAACTTTGAATGAGAATGTGCTTACTTACAGCAACGTGCTATATGTTCTGAATGCCCGAATTGGGAATCTGTGTCAAAACTTTGTTAGGAATTATGTGATCCTTACTAGCTGGAAGTAATGGAGATGGGGCATGAAGTTATTTCTAGGAGTTGGAGACATACCCACTTTAGCTCAGTTCTGGGCATCTTTTAAATACCTATACAAACTTGTTTCTACATAGTAACTTGCTACTTGGAATGAGAAAGTGCTTGCTTACAGCAACGTGCTATATGTTCTGAATGCCCGAATTGGGAGTCTGTGTCAAAATTTTGTTAGGAATTATGTGATCCTTACTAGCTAGATGTAAGGGAGATGGGGCATGAAGTTATTTCTAGAAGTTGGAGACAAACCCACTTTAGCTCAGTTCTGGGGATCTTTGAAAGTCCTATACAAACTTGTTCCTACATAGTAACTTGCTACTTGGAATGAGAAAGTGCTTGGTTAAAGGAACGTCCTATATGTTCTGAATGCCTGAATTGGGAATCTGTATCAAAACTTTGTTAGGAATTATATGATCCTTACTAGCTGGAAGTAAGGGAGACCGAGCATGAAGTTATTTCTAGCAGTTGGAGACATACCCACTTTAGCTCAGTTCTGGGCATGTTTGAAATACCTATACAAACTTGTTCCTACATAGTAACTTGCAACTTTGAATGAGAATGTGCTTGCTTACAGCAACGTGCTATATGTTTTGAATGCCCAAATTTGGAATCTGTGTCAAAACTTTGTTAGGAATTATGTGATCCTTACCAGCTGGAAGTAGGGGAGATGGGGCATGAAGTTATTTCTAGGAGTTGGAGACATCCCCACTTTAGCTCTATTCTGGGGATCTTTGAAAGTTCTATACAAACTTGTTCCTAGATAGTAACTTGCAAATTGGAATGAGAAAGTGCTTGCTTACAGCAACGAGTTATATGTTCTGAATGCCCGAATTGGGACTCTCTGTCAAAACATTGTTAGGAATTATGTGATCTTTACTAGCTGGAAGTAAGGGAGATGGGGCATGAAGTTATTTCTAGGAGTTGGAGACATACTCACTTTAGCTCAGTTCTGAGGATCTTTGAAAGTCCTATACAATCTTGTTCTTACATAGTAAATTGCTAGTTGGAATGAGAAAGTGCTAGCTTACAGCAACGTGCTATATGTTCTGAATGCCTGAATTGGGAATCTGTGTCAAAACTTTGTTAGGAATTATGTGATCCTTAATAGCTGTAAGTGATGGTGATGGGGCATGAAGTTATTTCTAGGAGTTGAAGACATAACCACTTTAGCTCAGTTCAGGGAATCTTTGAAAGTCCTATACAAACTTATTCTTACTTAGTAACTTGCATCTTTGAATGAGAATGTGCTTCCTTACAGCAATGTGTTATATGTTCTGAATGCCCGAATTGGGAATCTGTGTCAAAACTTTGTTAGGAATTATGTGATCCTTACTAGCTGGAAGTAAGGGAGATGGGGCATGAAGTTATTTCTAGGAGTTGGAGACATATCCACTGTAGCTCAGTTCTGGGGATCTTTGAAAGTCCTATACAAACTTGTTCCTACATTTTACTTGCTACTTGTAATGAGAAAGTGCTTAGTTAAAGCAACGTCCTATATGTTCTGAATGCCCGAATTGTCAGTCTGTTCAAAACTTTGTTAGTAATTATGTGATCCTTACCAGATGGAAGTAAGGGAGAAGGGGCATGAAGTTATTTCTAGGAGTTGGAGACATACCAAGTTTAGCTCAGTTCTGGGCATCTTTGAAATACGTGTACAAACTTGTTCCTACATAGTAACTTGCAACTTTGAATGAGAATGTGCTTGTGTACAGCAACGTGCTATATGTTCTGAATGCCCGAACTGGGAATCTGTGACAAAACTTTGTTAGGAATTATGTGATCCTTACTAGCTGGAATTATGGGAGATGGGGCATGAAGTTATTTCTAGGAGTTGGAGACATACCCACTTTACCTCAGTTCTGGGGATCTTTGAAAGTCCTATACAAACTTCTTCCTACATTTTAACTTGCTACTTGGAATGAGAAAGTGCTTGGTTAAAGCATCGTCCTATATGTTCTGAATGCCCGAATTGGGAATCTGTATCAAAACTTTGTTAGGAATTATATGATCCTTACTAGCTGGAAGTAAGGGAGACCGGGCATGAAGTTATTTCTAGCAGTTGGAGACATACCCACTTTAGCTCAGTTCTGGGCATCTTTGAAATACCGATACAAACTTGTTCCTACATAGTAACTTGCAACTTTGCATGAGAATGTGCTTGCTTACAGCAACGTGCTATGTGTTCTGAATGCCCGAATTGGGGATCTGTGTCAAAACTTTATTAGGAATTATGTGATCCTTACTAGCTGGAAGTAAGGGAGATGGGGCATGAAGTTATTTCTAGCAGTTGGAGACATACCCACTTTAGCTCAGTTCTGGGTATCTTTGAAATACCTATAGAAACTTGTTCCTACATTGTAACTTGCTACTTGGAATGAGAAAGTGCTTGCTTAAAGCAACGTCTTATATGTTCTGAATGCCCGAATTGGGAATCTGTGTCAAAAGTTTGTTAGGAATTATGTCATCCTTACTAGATGGAAGTAAGGGAGAAGGGGCATGATGTTATTTCTAGGAGTTGGAGACATACCAAGTTTAGCTCAGTTCTGGGCATCTTTGAAATACCTATACAAACTTGTTCCTACATAGTAACTTGCAACTTTGAATGAGAATGTGCTTGCTTACAACAACGGGCTATATGTTCCGAATGCCCGAATTGGGAATCTGTGTCAAAACTTTGTTAGGAATTATGTGATCCTTACTAGCTGGAAGTAAGGGAGATGGGGCATGAAGTTATTTCTAGGAGTTGGAGACATACCAAGTTTAGCTCAGTTCTGGGCATCTTTGAAATACCTATATAAACTTGTTCCTACATAGTAACTTGCTACTTGGAATGAGAAAGTTCTTGCTTACAGAAACGTGCTATATGTTCTGAATGCCCGAATTGTTAATGTGTCAAAACTTTGTTAGGAATTATGTGATCCTTACTAGCTGGAAGTAAGGGAGATGGGGCATGAAGTTATTTCTAGGAGTTGGAGACATACCCACTTTAGCTCAGTTCTTTGCATCTTTGAAATACCTATACAAACTTGTTCCTATATAGTAACTTGCAACTTGGAATGAGAAAGTGCTTGCTTAAAGGAACGTGCTATATGTTCTGAATGCCCGAATTGGGAATCTGTGTCAAAACTTTGTTAGGAATTATGTGATCCTTACTAGCTGGAAGTAAGGGAGATGGGGCATGAAGTTATTTCTAGGAGTTGGAGACATACCAAGTTTAGCTCAGTTCTGGGCATCTTTGAAATATCTTTACAAAGTTGTTCCTACATAGTAACTTGCATCTTTGAATGAGAATGTGCTTGCTTACAGCAACGTGCTATATGTTCTGAATGCCCGATTTGGAAATCTGTGTCAAAACTTTGTTATGAATTATGTGATCCTTACTAGCTGGAAGTAAGGGAGATGGGGCATGAAGTTATTTCTAGGAGTTGGAGACATACCAAGTTTAGCTCAGTTCTGGGAATCTTTGAAATACCTATACAAACTTGTTCCTACATAGTAACTTGCCACTTGCAATGAGAAAGTGCTTGCTTACAGCAACGTGCTATATGTTCTGAATGTCCGAATTGGGAGTCTGTGTCAAAACTTTGTTAGGAATTATGTGATCCTTACTAGCTGGAAGTAAAGGAGATGGGGCATGAAGTTATTTCTAGGAGTTGGAGACATACCCACTTTAGCTCAGTTCTAGGGATCTTTGAAAGTCCTATACAAACTTATTCTTACTTAGTAACTTGCATCTTTGAATGAGAATGTGCTTGCTTACAGCAATGCGTTATATGTTCTGAATGCCCAATTGGGAATCTGTGTCAAAACTTTGTTAGGAATTATGTGATCCTTACTAGCTGGAAGTAAGGGAGATGGGGCAGGAAGTTATTTCTAGGAGTTGGAGACATACCCACTATAGCTCAGTTCTGGGGATCTTTGAAAGTCCTATACAAACTTGTTCCTACATAGTAACTTGCTACTTGGAATGAGAAAGTTCTTGCTTACAGAAACGTGCTATATGTTCTGAATGCCCGAATTGGGAATCTGTGTCAAAACTTTGTTAGGAATTATGTGATCCTTACTAGCTGGAAGTAAGGGAGATGGGGCATGAAGTTATGTCTAGGAGTTGGAGACATACCCACTTTAGCTCAGTTCTGGGGATCTTTGAAAGTCCTATGCAAACTTGTTCCTACATTTTAACTTGCTACTTGGAATGAGAAAGTGCTTGGTTAAAGCAACGTCCTATATGTTCTGAATGCCCGAATTGGGAATCTGTGTCAAAACTTTGTTAGGAATTATGTGATCCTTACTAGCTGGAAGTAAGGGAGATGGGGCATGAAGTTATTTCTAGGAGTTGGAGACATACAAAGTTTAGCTCAGTTCTGGGCATCTTTGAAATACCTATACAAACTTCTTCCTACATAGTAACTTGCAACTTTGAATGAGAATGTGCTTGCTTACAGCAACGTGCTATATGTTCTGAATGCCCGAATTGGGAATCTCTGTCAAAACTTTGTTAGGAATTATGTGATCCTTACTAGCTGGAAGTAAGGGAAATGGGGCATGAAGTTATTTCTAGGAGTTGGAGACATACCAAGTTTAGCTCATTTCTGGGCATCTTTGAAATACCTATACAAACTTGTTCCTACATAGTAACTTGCTACTTGGAATGAGAAAGTGCTTTCTTAAAGCAACGTGCTATATGTTCTGAATGCCCGAATTGGGAATCTGTGTCAAAACTTTGTTAGGAATTATATGATCCTCACTAGCTGGAAGTAAGGGAGACGGGGCATGAAGTTATTTCTAGCAGTTGGAGACATACCCACTTTAGCTCAGTTCTGGGCATCTTTGAAATACCTATACAAACTTGTTCCTACATAGTAACTTGCAACTTTGAATGAGAATGTGCTTGCTTACAGCAACGTGCTATATGTTCTGAACGCCCGAATTGGGGATCTGTGTAAAAACTTTGTTAATAATTATGTGATCCTTACTAGCTGGAAGTAAGGGAAACCGGGCATGAAGTTATTTCTAGCAGTTGGAGACATACCCACTTTAGCTCAGTTCTGGGCATGTTTGAAATACCTATACAAACTTGTTCCTACATAGTAACTTGTAACTTTGCATGAGAATGTGCTTGCTTACAGCAACATGCTATGTGTTCTGAATGCCCGAATTGGGAATCTGTGTCATGATTTTGTTAGGAATTATGTGATCCTTACTAGATGGAAGTAAGGGAGAAGGGGCGTGAAGTTATTTCTAGGAGTTGGAGACATACCAAGTTTAGCTCAGTTCTGGGCATCTTTGAAATACCTATACAAACTTGTTCCTACATAGTAACTTGCAACTTTGAATGAGAATGTGCTTGTGTACAGCAAGGTGCTATATGTTCTGAATGCCCGAATTGGGAATCTGTGTCAAAACTTTGTTAGGAATTATGTAATCCTTACTAGCTGGAAGTAAGTGAGATGGGGCATGAAGTTATTTCTAGGAGTTGGAGACATACCAAGTTTAGCTCAGTTCTGGGCATCTTTGAAATACCTATATAAACTTGTTCCTACATAGTAACTTGCTACTTGGAATGAGAAAGTGCTTGCTTAAAGCAACGTGCTAGATGTTCTGAATGCCCGAATTGGGAATCTGTGTCAAAACTTTGTTAGGAATTATATGATCCTTACTAGCTGGAAGTAAGGGAGACGGGGCATAAAGTTATTTCTAGCAGTTGGAGACAAACCCACTTTAGCTCAGTTCTGGGCATCTTTGAAATACCTGTACAAACTTGTTCCTACATAGTAACTTGCAACTTTGAATGAGAATGTGCTTGCTTACAGCAACGTGCTATATGTTCTGAATGCCCGAATTGGGGATGTGTGTCAAAACTTTGTTAGGAATTATGTGATCCTTACTAGCTGGAAGTAAGGGAGATGGGGCATGAAGTTATTTCTAGGAGTTGGAGACATACCCACTTTAGCTCAGTTCTGGGTATCTTTGAAATACCTATAGAAACTTGTTCCTACATTGTAACTTGCTACTTGGAATGAGAAAGTGCTTGCTTAAAGCAACGTGTTATATGTTCTGAATGCCCGATTTGGGAATCTGTGTCAAAACTTTGTTAGGAATTATGTGATCCTTACTAGTTGGAAGTAAGGGAGATGGGGCATGAAGTTATGTCTAGGAGTTGGAGACATACCAAGTTTAGCTCAGTTTTGGGGATCTTTGAAATACCTATACAAACATGTTCCTACATAGTAACTTGCAACTTTGAATGAGAATGTGCTTGCTTACAGCAACGTGCTATATGTTCTGAATGCCCGAATTGGGAATCTGTGTCAAAACTTTGTTAGGAATTATGTGATCCTTACTAGCTGGAAGTATGGGAGATGGGGCATGAAGTTATTTCTAGGAGTTGGAGACATACCCACTTTACCTCAGTTCTGGGCATCTTTTAAATACCTATACAAACTTGTTCCTACATAATAACTTGCTACTTGTAATGAGAAAGTGCTTGCTTACAGCAACGTGCTATATGTTCTGGATAACCGAATTGGGAATCTGTGTCAAAACTTTGTTAGGAATTATGTGATCCTTACTAGCTGGAAGTAAGGGAGATGGGGCATGAAGTTATTTCTAGGAATTGGAGACATACCCACTTTAGCTCACTTCTGGGGATCTTTGAAAGTCCTATACAAACTTGCTCCTGCATAGTAACTTGCTACTTGGAATCAGAAAGTGCTTGCTTACAGCAACGTGCTATATGTTCTGAATGTCCGAATTGGGAATCTGTGTGAAAACTTTGTTAGGAATTAGGTGATCCTTACTAGTTGGAAGTAAGGGAAATGGGGCATCAAGTTTTCTCTTGGAGTTGGAGACATACCCACTTTAGCTCAGTTCTGGGGTTCTTTGAAAGTCCTATACAAACTTGTATCTAGATAGTAACTTGCAACTTTGAATGTGAAAGTGCTTGCTTACAGCAACGTGCTATATGTTCTGAATGCCTGAATTGGGAATCTGTGTCAAAACTTTGTTAGGAATTATGTGATCCTTACTAGCTGGAAGTAATGGTGATGGGGCATG
Source organism: Diceros bicornis minor (assembly GCF_020826845.1). Lineage (NCBI taxonomy): Eukaryota > Metazoa > Chordata > Mammalia > Perissodactyla > Rhinocerotidae > Diceros > Diceros bicornis. The sequence continues at coordinate 2,627,584 of NC_080759.1, forward strand.
AAGTTATTTCTAGGAGTTGGAGACATACCCACTTTAGCTCAGTTCGGGGGATCTTTGAAAGTCCTTTACAAACTTGTTCGTACATAGTAACTTGCCACTTGGAATGAGAAAGTGCTTGCTTACAGCAACGTGCTATATGTTCTGAATGTCCGAATTGGGAGTCTGTGTCAAAACTTTTTAGGAATTATGTGATCCTTACTAGCTAGATGTAAGGGAGATGGGGCATTAAGTTATTTCTAGGAGTTGGAGACAAACCCACTTTAGCTCAGTTCTGGGGATCTTTGAAAGTCCTATACAAACTTGTTCCTACATAGTAACTTGCTACTTGGAATGAGAAAGTGCTTGCTTACAGCAACGTGCTATATGTTCTCAATGTCCGAATTTTTAATCTGTGTCAAAAATTTGTTAGGAATTATGTGATCGTTACTAGCTGGAAGTAAGGGAGATGGGGTATGAAGTTATTTCTAGGAGTTGGAGACATACTCACTTTAGCTCACTTCTGGGCATCTTTGAAATACCTATACAAACTTGTTCCTACATAGTAACTTGCTACTTGGAATGAGAAAGTGCTTGCTTAAAGCAACGTGCCATATGATCTGAATGCCCGAATTGGGAATCTGTGTCAAAACTTTGTTAGGAATTATATGATCCTTACTAGCTGGAAGTAAGGGATACGGGGCATGAAGTAATTTCTAGCAGTTGGAGACATACCCACTTTAGCTCAGTTCTGGGCATCTTTGAAATACCTATACAAACTTGTTCCTACATAGTAACTTGCAACTTTGAATGAGAATGTGCTTGCTTACAGCAACGTGCTATATGTTCTGAATGCCCGAATTGGGGATCTGTGTCAAAACTTTGTTAGGAATTATGAGATCCTTACCAGCTGGAAGTAAGGGAGATGGGGCATGAAGTTATTTCTAGGAGTTGGAGACATACCAAGTTTAGCTCAGTTCTGGGCATCTTTGAAATACCTATATAAACTTGTTTCTACATAGTAACTTGCTACTTGGAATGAGAAAGTGCTTGCTTAAAGCAACGTGCTATATGTTCTGAATGCCCGAATTGGGAATGTGTCAAAACTTTGTTAGGAATTATGTGATACTTACTAGCTGGAAGTAAGGGAGATTGGGCATGAAGTTATTTCTAGGAGTTGGAGACATACCCACTTTAGCTCAGTTCTGGGGATCTTTGAAAGTCCTATACAAACTTGTTCCTACATAGTAACTTGCTACTTGGAATGAGAAAGTGCTTGCTTACAGCAACGTGCTATATGTTCTGAATGTCCGAATTGTTAATCTGTGTCAAAACTTTGTTAGGAATTATGTGATCCTTAATATCTGGAAGTAAGGGAGATGGGGCATGAAGTTATTTCTAGGAGTTGGAGACATACTCACTTTAGCTCAGTTCTGAGGATCTTTGAAAGTCCTATACAAACTTGTTCTTTCATAGTAAATTGCTACTTGGAATGAGAAAGTGCTAGCTTACAGCAACGTGCTATATGTACTGAATGCCCGAATTGGGGATCTGTGTCAAAACTTTGTTAGGAATTATGTGATCCTTACTATCTGGAAGTAAGGGAGATGGGGCATGAAGTTATTTCTAGGAGTTGGGGACATACTCACTTTAGCTCAGTTCTGGGGATCTTTGAAAGTCCTATACAAACTTGTTCCTACATAGTAAATTGCTACTTGGAATGAGAAAGTGCTAGCTTACAGCAACGTGCTATATGTTCTGAATGCCTGAATTGGGAATCTGTGTCAAAACTTTGTTAGGAATTATGTGATCCTTACTAGCTGGAAGTGATGGTGATGGGGCATGAAGTTATTTCTAGGAGTTGAAGACAAAACCACTTTAGCTCAGTTCGGGGGATCTTTGAAAGTCCTATACAAACTTATTCCTACATAGTAACTTGCTACTTGGAATGAGAAAGTGCTTCCTTACAGCAACGTGCTATATGTTCTGAATGCCCGAATTGGGAATCTGTGTCAAAACTTTCTTAGGAATTATGTGATCCTTAATAGCTGGAAGTAAGGGAGATGAGGCATGAAGTTAATTCTAGGAGTTGGAGACATACCCACTTTAGCTCAGTTCTGGGGATCTTTGAAAGTCCTATACAAACTTGCTCCTACATAGTAACTTGCTACTTGGAATGAGAAAGTGCTTGCTTACAGCAATGTGCTATATGTTCTGAATGCCCGAATTGGGAATCTGTGTCAAAATTTTGTTAAGAATTAGGTGATCCTTACTAGTTGGAAGTAAGGGAGATGGGGCATGAAGTTTTTTCTTGGAGTTGGAGACATACCCACTTTAGCTCAGTTCTGGGGATCTTTGAAAGTCCTACACAAACTTGTTTCTAGATAGTAACTTGCAACTTTGAATGTGAAAGTGCTTGCTTACAGCAACGTGCTATATGTTCTGAATGCCTGAATTGGGAATCTTTGTCAAAACTTTGTTAGGAATTATGTGATCCTTACTAGCCGGAAATAATGGTGATGGGGCATGAAATTATTTCTAGGAGTTGGAGACATACCCACTTTAGCTCAGTTCCGGGGATCTTTGAAAGTCCTTTACAAACTTGTTCGTACATAGTAACTTGCCACTTGGAATGAGAAAGTGCTTGCTTACAGCAACGTGCTATATGTTCTGAATGTCCGAATTGGGAGTCTGTGTCAAAACATTTTAGGAATTATGTGATCCTTACTAGCTAGATATAAGGGAGATGGGGCATGAAGTTATTTCTAGGAGTTGGAGACATACCAAGTTTAGCTCAGTTCTGGGGATCTTTGAAAGTCCTATACAAACTTGTTCCTAGATAGTAACTTTCAAATTGGAATGAGAAAGTGCTTGCTTACAGCAACGAGCTATATGTTCTGAATGCCCGAATTGGGAATCTCTGTCATAACTTTGTTAGAAATTATGTGATCTTTACTAGCTGGAAGTATTGAGATGGGGCATGAAGTTATTTCTAGGAGTTGGAGACATACCCACTTTAGCTCAGTCTGGGGATCTTTGAAAGTCCTATACAAACTTGTTCCTACATAGTAACTTGCCACTTGGAATGAGAAAGTGCTTGCTTACAGCAACGTGCTATATGTTCTGAATGCCCGAATTGGGAATCTGTGTCAAAACTTTGTTAGGAATTCTGTGATCCTTACTAGCTGGATTTAAGGGAGATGAGGCATGAAGTTATTTCTAGAAGTTGGAGACATACCCACTTTAGCTCAGTTCTGGGGATCTTTGAAAGTCCTATACAAACTTGTTCCTACATAGTAACTTTCCACTTGGAATGAGAAAGTGCTTGCTTACAGCAACGTGCTATATGTTCTGAATGCCCGAATTGGGAATCTGTGTCAAAACTTTGTTAGGAATTATATGATCCTTACTAGCTGGAAGTAAGGGAGACGGGGCATGAAGTTATTTCCAGCAGTTGGAGACATACCCACTTTAGCTGAGTTCTGGGCATCTTTGAAATACCTATACAAACTTGTTCCTACATAGTAACTTGCAACTTTGAATGAGAATGTGCTTGCTTACAGCAACGTGCTATATGTTCTGAATGCCCGAATTGGGGATCTGTGTCAAAACTTTGTTAGGAATTATGTGATCCTTACTAGCTGGAAGTAAGGGAGATGGGGCATGAAGTTATTTCTAGGAGTTGGAGACATGCCCACTATAGCTGAGTTCTGGGGATCTTTGAAAGTCCTATACAAAGTTGTTCCTACATAGTAACTTCCTACTTGGAATGAGAAAGTGCTTGCTTAAAGCAACGTGCTATATGTTCTGAATTCCCGAATTGGGAATCTGTGTCAAAAGTTTGTTAGGAATTATGTGATCCTTACTAGCTGAAAGTAAGGGAGATGGGGCATGAAGTTATTTCTAGGAGTTGGAGACATACTCACTTTAGTTCAATTCTGGGAATCTTTGAAAGTCCTATACAAACTTGTTCCTAGATAGTAACTTGCAACTTTGAATGTGAAAGTGCTTGCTTACAGCAATGTGCTATATGTTCTGAATACCTGAATTGGGAATCTGTGTCAAAACTTTGTTAGGAATTATGTGATCCTTACTAGCTGGAAGTAAGGGAGATGGGGCATGAAGTTATTTCTAGGAGTTGGAGACATACCCACTTTAGCTCAGTTCTGGGGATCTTTGAAAGTCCTATACAAACTTGTCCTAGATAGTAACTTGCAAATTGGAATGAGAAAGTGCTTGCTTACAGCTACGAGGTATATGTTCTGAATGCCCGAATTGGGAATCTGTGTCAAAACTTTGATAGGAATTATGTGATCCTTATTAGCTGGAAATAAGGGAGATGGGGCATGAAGTTATGTCTAGGATTTGGAGACATACCCACTTTAGCTGAGTTCTGGGGATCTTTGAAAGTCCTATACAAACTTGTTCCTACATAGTAACTTGCAACTTGGAATGAGAAAGTGCTTGCTTAAAGCAACGTGCTATATGTTCTGAATGCCCGAATTGAGAATCTGTGTCAAAACATTGATAGGAATTATGTGATCCTTATTAGCTGGAAGCAAGGGAGATGGATCATGAAGACATTTCTAGGAGTTGGAGACATACCCAGTTTACCTCTGTTTTGGGGATCTTTGAAAGTCCTATACAAACTTGTTCCTACATAGTAACTTGCAACTTGGAATGAGAAAGTGCTTGCTTACAGCAACGTGCTATATGTTCTGAATGTCCGAATTCGGAATCTGTGTCAAAACTTTGTTAGGAGTTAGGTGATCCTTACTAGCTAGAAGTAAGGGAGATGGGGCATTATGTTATTTCTAGGAGTTGGAGACATACCCACTTTTGCTCAGTTCTGGGAATCTTTGAAAGTCCTATACAAACTTGTTCCTATATAGTAACTTGCATCTTGGAATGAGAAAGTACTTGCTTAAAGCAACGTGCTATATGTTCTGAATGCCCGAATTGGGAATCGGTGTCAAATCTTTGTTAGGAATTATGTGATCCTTACTAGCTGAAAGTAAGGGAGATGGGGCATGAAGGTATTTCTAGGAGTTGGAGACATATCCACTTTAGCTGAGTTCTGGAAATCTTTGAAAGTCCTATACAGACTTGTTCCTAGATAGTAACTTGCAACTTGGAAGAAGAAAGTGATTGCTTAAAGCAACGTGCTATTGTTCTGCATGTCCGAATTGGTAATCTGTGTCAAAACTTTGTTAGGAATTATGTGACCCTAACTATCTGGAAGTAAGGGAGATGGGGCATGAATATATTTGTATGAGTTGGAGGCATACCCACTTTAGGTCAGTTCTGGGAATCTTTGAATGTCCTATACAAACTTGTTCCTAGATAGTAACTTGCCACTTGGAATGAGAAAGTGCTTGCTTCAAGCAACGTGCTATATGTTCTGAATGCCCGAATGGGGAATCTGTGTCAAAACTTTGTTTGGAATTATGTGATCCTTAGTAGACGGAAGTAAGGGAAGGGGCATTAAGTTATTTCTAGGAGTTGGAGACATACCCTCTTTAGCTCAGTTCTGGGGATCATTGAATGTCCTATACAAACTAGTTCCTAGATAGTAACTTGCAACTTGGAATGAGAAAGTGCTTGCTTAAAGCAACGTGCTATATGTTCTGAATGTGCGAATTGGGAATCTGTGTCAAAACTTTGTTTGGAATTATGTGATCCTTAGTAGATGGAAGTAAGGGAGATGGGGCATGAAGTTATTTCTAGGAGATAGAGACATACCCACTTTAGCTCAGTTCTGGCAATTATTGCACTTCCTGTGCAAACTTGTTTCTACACAGCAGCTTGCAACTTGGAATGAGTAAGTGCTTGCTCAAATCAACATACCATATGTTCTAAATGCCCGAATTGGGAGTCTGTGTCAAAACTTTTTTAGGTATTATGTGATCCTTAGTAGATGGAAGTAAGGGTATGGGCCATGAAGTTATTCCTAGGAGTTGGAGACACACCTACTTAAGCTCATTTCTGGGAATCTTTGCAAGGCCTATACCAACTTGTTGTTAGATAGCAACTTGCAACTTGGAATCAGAAAGTGCTTCTTCAAAGGAAAGTGCTATTTCTTCTCAATGCACCAAACATGAATCTCTTCCAAATCTTCTTTAGGATTTATGTGATCCTTAGTAGCTGGAAGTAAGGGAGATGGAGCAAGAAGTTATTTCCTGGAGTTGGAGTCATAGCAAGATTTTCTCAGCTGTGGGCATCTTTGCATGTCCTATACAACTTGCTAGACAGCAACTTGCAACTTGGAATCAGAATGTGTTTCTTCAAAGGAACTGGCTATTTCTTCTCGATGCCCAAAAAGGGAATCTGTGCCCAATCTGGTCAGGAAATGTGTGATCCTTACCAGATGGAAATAAGTGAGATGAGGCATGAAGTTATTTCCAGGAGATAGACACATACCCACTTTCGCTCAGTTCTGGCAATCATTGCAAGTCCTATATAAACTTGTTTCTACACAGCAGCTTGCAACTTGGAATGAGAAAGTGCTTGCTCAAAGCAACGTTCTATGTGTTCTGAATGCCAGAATTGGGAATCTGTGTCAGAATTTTTTTAGGAATTATGTGAACCTTTCTAGATGGAAGTAAGGGAGATAGGGCATGAAGTTATTTCTAGGAGTTGGAGACATACCCACTTAAGCTCAGTTCTGAGAATCTTTGCAAGTCCTATGCAAACTTGTTGCTAGACAGCAACTTGAAACTTGGAATCAGAAAGTGCTTCTTCAAAGGTACGTGCCATTTCTTCACAAAGCACCAAACATTAATCTGTGCCAAAACTTCTTTAGTAATTATGTGATCCTTACGAGATGGAAGTAAGGGAGACGGAGCATGAAGTTATTTCCAGGACTTGCAGTCATACCCAGTTTTTCTCAGCTGTGGGATTCTTTGCAAGTCTTATACAAACTTGTTACTAGACAACAACTTGCAACTTGGAATCTGAAAGTGTTTCTTCAAAGGAACTTGCGATTTCTTCTCAATGCCCAAAAAGGGAATCTTTGACAAACTTTTTTAGGAATTATGTCATCCCTACTAGATGGAAGTAAGGGAGATAGGGCATGAAGACATTTCTAGGAGTTGAAACATGTCCACTTTAGCTCATCTCTGGGAATTTTTGCAAGTCCTATACAAACTTGTGGCTAGACAACAATTGCAACTTTGAATCCGAAAGTGCTTCGTCAAAGGAACATGCTATATCTTCTCAAGGCACCAAACGTTAATCTCTAGCAAAACTTCTTTAGGAATTATGTCATCCTTACTAGCTGTACGTAAGGGAAATGGGGCATGCAGTTATTTCCGGACATAGAGACCTACTCACTGTAGCTAAGTTCTGGCAATCTTTGCCAGTGCTATACAAACTTTCTTCTACACAGCAGCTTACAACTTCGAATGAGAAAGTGCTTTCTCAAGGGAACGTGTTATTTCTTCTCAATGTCCTAATTGGGAATCTGTGTCAAACCTTTATTAAGAATTATATAAACCTTACTAGATGGAAGAAAGGGAGATGGGGCATGAAGTTATTTCTAGGAGTTGGATACAGACCCACGTTAGTCCAGCTCTGGGAATCTTTGCCAGTCCTATACAAGGTTGTTGCTAGAGATCAACTTGCTGCTTGGAATCAGAAACTGCTTCATCACTGGAACGTGCTTTTTCTTCTCAAGACACCAAGTATTAATCTCTCCCAAAACATCTTTAGGAATTATGTGATCCTTACACGATGGAAGTATTTGAGATGGACCATGATTTTATTTCCATGACTTGAAGTCATACCCAGTTTTTCTCAGCTGTGGGCATCTTTGCAAGTCCTATAGAACTTGTTGCTTGACAGCAACTTGCAACTTGGAATCAGAAAGTGTTTCTTCAAAGGAACGTGCTATTTCTTCTCAATGCCCAAAAAGGGAATCTGAGACAAAACTTATTTAGGAATTATGTGATCCTTATTAGCTGTAAGTAAAGGAAATGGGGCATGCAGTTATTTCTAGGAGATAGAGACATACTCACTTTAGCTCAGTTCTGGAAATCTTGGCAAGTCCTATGCAAACTTATTTCTACGCAGCATCTTACAACTTGGAATGAGAAAGTGCTTCCTCAAGGGAATGTGCTATTTCTTCTCAATGCCCTAATTGGAAATCTGTGTCAAACTTTTTTTAGGAATTATGTGATCCTTATGAGATGGACGTAAGAGACATGGGGCATGAAGTTATTTCCCGGACTTGGATTCTTACCCAGTGCTTGCTCAAAGGAACTTGCAATTTCTTCTCAATGCCCATTTGGGAATCTGTGACAAATCTTTTTTAGGAGATATGTGATCCTTACTAGATGGAAGTAAGGGAGATGGGCCATGAATTTATTTCTAGGAGTTGAAGACATACCCACTTATGCTCATCTCTGGGAATCTTTGCAAGTCCTATACAAACTTGTTGCTAGGCAGCAACTTGCAACTTGGAATCAGAAAGTGCTTCTTCAAAGGAATGTGCTATTTCTTCTCAAGGTACCAAACTTTAATCTGTCCCAAATCTTCTTTAGGAATTATGTGATCCTTACTAGGTGGAAGTAAGTGAGATGCGGCTTGAAATTCTTTCCAGGAATGGGTGCTATATATGGCTTGGCTTACCTCAACTCTGGATTGCCAGTCCTATAGTAACCTGTTGCCATACCTGCCCTGAGAAGCCATGATCAAGACACTGTCTTCTGAAAGGCATTTGAGATTCTTTCTCAAGGACCAAAAATGGCATCTTTTTCTTAACCTGGTTTACGTGTCTGATCATTACAAGATGGAAGGGAGAGAGTTCAGGCACAAAGCAATTTTTAGGAATGGATGTCACACCCAGTTTCGCTCAGCTCAAGGTATTACTGCCAGTCCTATACAAACATTTTGCCAGACAGCGACTTGGAACTTGAAGAAAGAAAGTGCCAACTCAAAGAAATGTGTAATTATTTCTGAAGTCCCAAAATGGTAGTCTGTGCCAAACTTGTTTAAGTATTATGTGAGCCTTATTAACTTGCACTAAGGGAGATGCGGCATGAATTTATTTCCAGGAATGGGTGCTATACATGGTTTGGCTCAGCTCCACTCTGGATTGTCAGTCCTCTACAAACCTGTTGCCAGAGCTGCCCTGAGAAGCCGGTATCAGAACATTGTCTTCTGAAAGACATGTGAGAATCCTTCTCAAGGGCCGTAAATGGCTTCATGTTCTAAACTTCGTTTAGGTATGTGATCCTTATGAGATGGAAGGGAGAGGGATCAGGCACAAAATCATTTTCAGGAAAGGGTGTCATACCCAGTTTAACTCAGCTCTAGCTATGTTTTGCAGTCCTATACAAACTTGTTGCTAGACAGCGACTTGCAACTTGGAATCAGAATGTGCCTCCTCAAAGGAACGTGCAAATCCTTCTCAAGGCCCCAAAGAGCATTCTGAGCCAAATCTTGTTTAGGTACTATGTGATCCTTACTAGATTGAAGGAAGTGAGATGGGGCATCAAGTTATTTCCAGAAATGAGTGCTAGACATGTTTTGGCTTATGTCTACTCTAGATTTCCCGTCCTATACAAACCTGTTCCCAGACGTGACCTGACAAGCCTGATTCAGAACTCTGCCTTCTGAAAGTCATGTGAAAATCCTTCTCAAGGGCTGTAAATGCCATCATGTTCTAAACCTGGTTTCAGTGTATGATCTTTGCAAGATGGAAGGGAGAGGGATCTGGTACAAAGTTATTTTCTGGAGTGGGCATCATACCCAGTTTAGCTAAGCTCTAGGTATGATTGCCAGTCCTATGCAAACTTGTTGCTAGACAGCGACTTGGAACTTGGAATCAGATACTGCCTTCTCAAAGGAACGTGAGATTCTTTGTGAAGGCCCAAAACGTGAATCTGTACCAAAATTTGTTTAGGTATTATGAGATACTAGCTGGAAGGAAGGTAGATGGGGAATGAAGTTATTTCCAGGATTGTGTGCTAGACCTGGTTTGCCTCAGGTCCACTTTGGATTTCCAGTCCTATACAAACCTCTTCCCTGATCAGCACTGACAAGCCAGGATCAGAACACTGCCTTCTGAAAGGCATGTGAGAATCCTTCTCATGTGCCATATATGGCATCATGTTGTAAACCTGGTTTCACTGTGTGATCCTTACGAGATGTAACGGGGAGAGATCAGGCACAAAGTTATTTCCAGGAATGGGTGTCATACCAAGTTTAGATCACCACTGGTATGATTGCCCATCCTATACAAACTTGTTGCTAGACAGCGACTTGGAACTTGGAATGAGAATGTGCCTTCTCAAAGGAACGTGTGATTCCCTCTGAAGTCCCTAACTGGGAACCCGTTCCAAATGTTGTTCAGTTACTACTTGATCCTTACTAATTGGAAGGAAGAAGTGGCTGTGCAGGTGCCGTGCCCAGGTGAGGCTCACCCCGAGGCGGTCGTGAGGGTGGTGGGTGGAATTGGGATGGCGTGTGTGTTGGCACCAGCAGTGGCGACAGAGACTCAGAGATCAGGGATCTCTCTCTCTCTCTCTCTCTGTCTTTCTGTCTCTCTCTCTTTTTCTCTCTCAGGGACCTGAGGAGAGGAGGTTGGCATGCCCTGCCCACCTCACTTACCTCTCCCCTGGGCCCTTCTTTCTCAGGCCACTCCAGGAGCCCTGCGGGCTTGGATTCCACCCATCAGACCAAGGGTACATGCGCAGCCACCGGGACCTGTGGCGGGCCTCAAGAGTCCTCAGTTGAGGCCCCGCCGACTGCCAGGCTCTGACCGGGTGGGGCTCTCTTTCTTGCCTGCCAGATTCAGGTGAAGAAGGAATGCTGCCCTTCTTTACTTGGCTTCCTCCATTCCCCCACTTCCACTCAACTGGCTGGCTGCTTCCCTTCTTTGGAAGCGGTGGTCTGCCCCTGGTGGCCAAAGGCAGACTGGGGTGGGAGGTCAAGGCTCTGTTTCAGCCAGCTGTTTTGTGCCAGGCCTCATTTCATCCTGGAAAGACAGAACCATAGCGTCACCCCAGGCCTGCACTTTTTGACTCCAACCAGGTGGAGGAAAGGCTCTGTGGAGTCCGAAGGGCTGAGACAGGCATATGGCAATGTAATGAGTGTGGCCCAAGCAGGCCTCAGGCCTAGGGACCCGAGCCCACACTGGGCACACCCTTCCAGCATCAGGTCCCAGCCTCTTCTCTGGAGTTGGGAAGGCCTGGCCTTCCTAGTGCCCAGGTTATGGCTCTGAGGAGAAATCCATGATGGAGGGCATGCGTAAGGTCCTCTGCCTGAGGGTGCAGGTGCAGTGCCCATGGCGACAGCAAGGCTGGCTCGGCTTGCCTGCTTTCTCCAAAGGAGGCTGGCCAACCAGCCAAAGCAGCCACCTGGTCCATGCCCCTTTTGAGTGGACAAGTTCTGGAGGAAAATGCTCTGGGGCCTGGCACCAAGATTCCTTGGATGTGTGCTGGGCCCCATCAGAGCAGGAAGCAGCCTGGCAACCAGTGTGCCAGACCTGAGATCTGGTCTCCCACACCTGCATCCCTGTCCAACCCAGACCTCTCGAGGGAGGACGATGGTCTTGGCAGTGGTGAGTGAGGTAGGACTGGCAGTAAGACTTTCCTGGGATGCTCCGGGAGAGGGGGCCAGGGGATGGCCTGCCCCTGGCCAGGACTGCGGGACTGACCCAGCTCAGGGCTGTCAGGGGCAGAGAGAGAATCACCCTCTGCCCCTTCCCTTTAGGTTCTTATGGCAGGCCAAATGCTTAACAAATCAGATTATCTGGAGAAAATAATACCAAGCTTAAGCACGTGTGTACATGGGGGAAACCAGGGAAACTGAGTCTCTAAACACAATGGCAGAGATTCTCCTCTTATATCCTATCTTCACCCAAAAACAAAGGAGGATTTTGGGGATGGGGTTTTGGGATTAGAGAGAGGCAGAAGATAATTATCATGGAGTGGGACATGTAAACAATTGTCTGAACCATTTCCCCTGCACTGGGTTCAGGTCCAGAAGGGACAGCATGGAGGTGACCAGGAACTGGCCTCTCTGTGGTGGGGCTGGCCCAAGACAGCAGTGGTGGTGGGTGGAAGTGGGATGGCATCTGAGTTGGTACCAGCCATGGTGACAGCGACTCAGAGATGAGGGATCTCTCTGTCTCTCTGTCTGTCTGTCTCTCTGTCTCTCTCTCGGGCACCTAAGGAGAGGAGGTTGGCATGTCCTGCCCACCTCGCCTACCTCTCCCATGAGCCTTTCTTTCTCTGGCTGCTCCGGGAGCCCTGCAGGCTTGGGTTCAAACTGTCAGGCCAAGGGCGCAAATATGGCTGCCGGGGCCTAGGGCAGGCATCGGGGGTCCTCAGTCAAGGCGCCGCCTGCCCTCCAGGCTCTGACAGACTGGGGTGCTCTCTTGCGCCCACCAGGTACAGGTGAATAAGGTGCACCAACGTTCTTGACTTGGCTTCAGGTGTTGTCTCCTTCCCATCCTCCGCTTCCACTCAGCTCGCAGGGTGCTTCCCTTCTTTGGAAGCAGTGGTCTGGCTCTGGTGGCCAAAGGCAGACTGGGGTGCCAGGCCAAGGTTTTGCCTCAGCCAGCTGCTTCGTCCCGGGCCTCATTTCTTCCTGGAAAGACAGAACCACAGCCTCACCCCACGCCTGAACTTTTCAACTCCAACCAGGTGGAGGAAATGCTCTGTGGAGTCAGAAAGGCCGAGACAGGCATAGGACAAAGCAGTGAGTGTGGCCCCAGCAGGCTACAGGCCTAGGGAGCCGGGGCCACACTAGACAAGCCCTTCTGATGACAGGTCCCAGCCTCTTCTCTGGAGTCAGCAAGGCCTGGCCTTCTTAATGCCCAGGCCACGGCTCTGGGGAGAAATCCATGATGGAGGGCACACATGAATCCCTGTGCCTGAGGGCCCAGGTGCCATACCCAGGGCAGACTGCAAGGCTGTCTCGGCTCGTCTGCTTTGTCCAAAGGAGTCTGGCCAACAAGCTGAACCAGCCACGTGTGCCAGGCCCCTTTCAAGGGAACAAGTTCTGGAGCAAAGAGCCCTGGGGCCTGCCGCCAAGTTTTCTGGGGCTTGTTCTGGGCCCCGTCAGAGGAAGAAGCAGCCTGGCAACCGGTGTGCCAGACCTGAGATCTGGCGCCCTACCACACCCGAGTTCCATTCCTGCCCAGGCCTCCCAAGGGAGGAAGACGGACTTGGCAGTGGCGAATGTGGTGGGGCTGGTGCTGAGCATTTCCTGGGATGCCCCAGGAGAGGGCGCCTGGGGATGGGCTACCCCTGGCCAGGTCTCAGGGACCAAGCCAGCTCAGGGCTGTCGGGAGCAGAGAGAGAATCCCCCTCCGCACTTTCCCTTAAGGTTCTTATGACTGGCCAAATCATTAACAAGTCAGGTTAGCTGGAGAAAATAGTACCAAGCTTAAGAACTTGTGTACATGGGAGAATCCCAGGAAACTGAATCTCTCAGCACAGTAGCAGAGATTGTCCTGTTGAATCCTATTTTCCACTAAAGACAAAGGAGGATGTTGGGGGTTAGGTTTTGGGATTTGAGAGGGGAAGAAGACAATTCCCATGGAGAGTGACATGTAAATGTTTCTCTGAACCCTTTGCCCAGCACTGGGGTCAGGTCCAGAAGGGCCAGAATGGAGAGAATCAGGAACCGGCCTCTCTGTGGTGGGGTTGGAATGGGTGAGGGCGTGGGGGTGGTGGGGGAAGTGGTATGGTATATGAGATGTCACCAGCGGTGGCGGCAGAGACTAATGGTCTGGGATTTCTCTCTCTCTCTCTCTCTCTCTCTGTGTTTCTCTCTCTCTGTGTCTCTCTCTCTCTGTCTGTCTCAGGGACCTGACAAGAGGAGGGGGGCATGCCCTGCGCACCTTGCCTACCTCTCCCATGGGCCTTTCTTTCTCTGGCCCCTCCTGGGGCCCTGTGTGCTTGGGTTCAACCTGTCAGGCCAAGGGTGCATGCGTGGCCACTGGGGCCTATGGTGGGCCTTGGGGGTCCTTAGTGAAGGCTCCCCCCATCTGCGAGACTCTGACCAGCTTGGGCATTCCCTCATGCCTGCCAGGTGCAGGTGAAGAAGGTGCACAGCCATTCTTGACTTGGCTTCAGGTGTTGTCTCTCTCCCATCCCCCACTTCCACTCAGCTCGCAGGCTGCTTCCCTTCTTTGGAAGCGGTGGTCTGGCCCTGATGGCCAAAGGTGGACTGGGGTGCGAGGTCAAGGTTCTGCCTTGGCCAGCTGCTTCGACCCAGGCCTCATTTCTTCCTGGAAAGACAGAACCATGGCCTCACCCCACGCACGCACTTTTTGACTCCAACCAGATAGAGGAAAGGCTCTGTGGAGTCAGAAGGGCTGAGACAGGCATACAGCAAAGCAGTGAGTGTGGCCCCAGCAGGCTACAGGACTAGGGAGCCAGGTCCATGCTGGGGAATCCCTTCCAGCGACAGGTCCTAGTCTCTTCTCTTGAGTTGGCAAGGCCTGGCCTTCCTAGTGCCCAGGCCACAGCTCCAGGGAGAAATGCACGATGGAGGGCACCTGTGAGACCCTGTGTCTGAGGGCCCAGGTGCCACACCCAGGGCAGACTGCCCTGGCTTGGCTCGCCTGCTTTGTCCAAAGGAGGTTGGCCAACCAGCCGGACCAGCCGAACCAGCCACATTTGCCAGGCCCCTTTCAAGGGGACAAGTTCCGGAGCAAAGAGCCCTGGGGCCTGCCGCCAAGTTTTCTGGGGCGTGTGCTGGGCCCCGTCACAGGTGGAAGCAGTCTGGCAACCTGTGTGCCAGACATGAGATCTGGCAGTCTCCCACACCTGGGTCCCTGCCCCACCCATGCCTACCTTCATCGAGGGAGCACGACGGTCTTGGCAGTTGCGAGTGTAGGTAGTCATTAGAGACTTAACTTGGACTTGTAGTAAAAGAGCCTAACATAAGAACATTGGGCTTGGGCTCTGCCATTTGTAACCTGGGTGAGTTTCCTAGCCTGTGTACCCAGTCTCTTCATCTATAAATTGTGAGAAGAAAAACATCTACTACATCTGGATATTTTGAGTGTTATGTGCGTTAATGTATGTTCAAGCGCAGAATTAACATTCAGAGTGTAGTCCCTGGCTCAGAAGAACTGTTTGATGCTATTATCATAATTATCATTATTTCACGTCCTTATCATCCTCGTGAGTTGCCTGTAAAACCAACCATTATCCACAGTGTCAACAGTTTTCTTCCTGGTCCCTGCTTAAAGGCCTGCAGTTGGTGCCTCGTGCTCTTAATCTCCTGTTTTTATCCCAGTCCTTGTAGGGATACATTTATTCCTTTCTTCTTTGCACTAAGGTGCTGAATTGGGGGCCCACACCCAACCCTGCATGTTCTTTTAATATCCGATGCTTTTGAAACACTTATTACTGTTTACCTGGTGGATTATACTCCCTCACATGAACAACGTACAGAAGATAGGATGTAGGAATCGTTACATGTAGGACTCTGAGTTTATCATAACACAGATTACAGTTGATCAAGGACCAAAGTAGTGTTCCTTAATGCAAAAATCTTCAGAGATGAGTGTGTTCTAATGTGACACCACCTGAAAATAAAACAAGCACATAAAAGCATAAGTAGTTTTAAAAGGAAAAGCACACAACTAAAAGAATTGATCCCATTAAATACACTATTCTATTTGTTTATGTATCAAATTATTGATAGGAAATAGCCAGGTGTAGAGATAGTAGAATTGAAGAATTTCATAGAGAATTATTTAACAATTGTTCATATCTTGTGTTTTACATCTTTGATTAGGGTAATATTTTCACCTTTTCCTTTCCTGGTGTCTCTATCTTTCTCAACTTTTCCAAGAGATATATTTATATTATCCTCTAAAATTTTAGAGAAATTTTTAAAAAGTTCTGAAACATTTTAATTTGTATTAAATTAATGTTGTTGATTTTGTATATTGGAATAGCACTAGATTGCAAGTTAATTAGTGATAATTCGAGATTTAGTTTGGTAAAAGATGGTAGTTGGAATTAATACCAGGATGTTTGTAACCTAGTTTTTCTTCATTATTTGATGTAGTTTTCAAAGTGCCAGAGCTGGTCATTTTTAATATAATAAAGAGTCTCATTTTAAAATATGTGTTCCTGGAGAGGGTGATGGAAGTAAGTAGAAAATAATTTACTGTAGTGACTTGTTTTTCTCTAATGGATCTGTTATAAACCCAACAGCCATATAGCATTCTTTTGTCCAAATGACCTGATGGCACATAAATTTTCTTGCTGTGAATCGAGCAATCTGGGATCACACTATCTTCTCCCTCTTAGTCAGGCTTTCAGTTGTAACAGTGACATTGTCAATAATATAGTGACAAATTTGCACACAGTCTAATATTTACTAAAATATATATATATCAATTGCAAACTTTGATAACATAATTGTTAAGTAAGGAACTATTTGCAGTGCACTTAAGAACTGATTGCTACACATTACTGTGTAGTGACATCATGGTTAAAACCATTCTTTGCAACATGTGGCCCATTTCAATTTTATTTTAAAGGAAAAGGTTCAATAATCTTTCTCTTTTTGAAGAAGAAAGAATTGCATTTCCATCTTAGAAAATTGAGAACTTGTTTTTTGCCTTCGTTTTTCTCTTCAGCTCTTTATATTGCTTATTAATTCACATGTCCAGTTACTTCAGATTCATGGTGCTACCTCCTCTGCCTTTTTCATGGCTCTCACTTTAATTTTTTCATAATCCCGTCTGTGAGAGAGGTTTCTCTCCACCTTCATATATCAAGGAAGGAACTGACCCTCCTTTATGTGAACTTGGAGACAGAGGCCAAAGTGAAGCCTCAGTGCCCCTCCCCACCAGTGAGCGGCAGAAGGGCTGCAGATTCCTGTGAATCTTTTTCTCCCCTCCTGGCTCTCTACATAGTTGGCATTGTCTCCATGGAGGAGCCCAGCTTGTTACAATGGAATTTTTGAAGTCTATAGGAGCTGGCTGAAGGATGAGACTGGCTAGAAAGGACACCAACAAGCAGTGTGTTCCTAAAGTTGGTGGCAGAAACATTAAGAAGAAGAAAACCTTTGCATTTATCTTCTTTTGTCTTTATCTTCTCGCTCTTTGTTTTCCTTTACTTATATGGTACAAACCCTGTCCACCCCCCATGGCGGTTTTTTGTTCCCTCAAATCCCCAGTACTTAGCTGTATATCTTGGTTGTGGTTCAACCCCTGGTGGTTCTTTTTCCTAGAGTCCCCTTGCATTTTATACATATCTCTTTAGTTCAAATTATTTCTGTAATGTAATTTATCTGTTTATACATATCTGTCTTCCTTGCAGACCCCCAACATTTCAAGACCTTTGGGCACATAGTATATACTTAAGTATTTGAGTGAATCAATGAAGATCTTTTGTGGAATAAGATCTAAATAAATAAAATACCTACCCAGCACACGAATGCAAGCATTTGAGAGAGAGTTTTGTGTCTGCTGAAGCAGGCTGTGGACAAGTTTAGGGGCTCAATGCCAAGGTTACTCAATAGATTTAGATAAAATGAAAGAGATAATTAACTTCAGTTTTAAAATTCATGGAGAACAGGAGCAGGATATCTAGGTGTGACTCAGGACTTGATCATTCTTGTTGCATCTTTGAAAAATCCAGTGCTTTATCTTTCTATGAACATGTGACTGGCCAAGAGAGTGAACAGAGGACTGGCTTTTAGAAAGGCTATTTTGTCACAGGAAATCCTGGAGGAAAATATATGGAAGGAGAGCTGGTAGAAACATGGCAGAAACTTTTTGTGTAGAAACCCTAAAAATTGTGTTTACATGCTGGCTGAAAGAATTGTAATCCAACTTTTCTCCAATATAGATTTGAGCAGCTTTTAAATATCTGGGTATACAAAAGGATTACAATGGAAAATAGATCAAACCTAAAGGAATTTAGGATGGAACAATGAAATGAAGCTGAAATAAGCCAGTGCACTGAAATGTGTTTCAGAAGGACCTGCAGTTTTTTTTTTTTAATGTTTTAATTTTTTTTGTGTGTGTGTGTGTGAGGAAGATCAACCCTGAGCTAAAATCCATACCTCTCCTCCTTTTTTTGCTGAGGAAGACTGGCCCTGAGCTAACATCCGTCACCAATCCTCTTCCTTTTTTTCCGCCAAAGCCTCAGCAGATAGTTGTATGTCATAGTTGCACATCTTTCTAGTTGCTTTATGTGGGATGCAGCCTCAGCTTGGCCAGAGAAGCAGTTCGTCGGTGCGTGCCTGGGATCCGAACCCAGGCTGACAGTAGCAGAGCTTGGGCACTTAACCACTAAGCCATGGGGCTGGCCCGAGGACCTGCAGTTTTTAAAAGTAGTTGGAAATGTATCCCTCAGGTTTAAAGTAGAAAGGGAAATGGGAACAATTCTCTATCATCTCATGTCCATGAGATTAAAAGCAACAGTCTCTCAGAGAAGCAAAACTTTTCTGGCCTCTAATGTCCCAAAAAAGTGTTTTGAATGGTGCCTAATGAAAGAGATTCTGTGTGACGTAATGCAAATACAGTGTCATCAGCTCATTTTCAAGTTTAGTTCAAACACTTTAGGACACGTTCGGTTGAGGCAATGCAGAATTCTATAAGGGGCCAAGGAAGAGGCTGACAGCATTCCCTCTCTCAGCTTCTCACTTGAAGGGAGAAAATGTTCTTGAACAGAATGACCATGTCTCCTAAAGATAATGCTCCATCTTCAATTTTTCTTTTTGTAAACTCAGCCCACATTTCCCCTTACATATGCAAGCTAAAGCCTGAGTGTAGACATCCTTTGTTGGCAATGAGGAGCAGATCCATGCTATTAAATGATCAAATAGGCAGAACATACGGTTGGGCCCTTTCAGGAAAATTACAGGTTCAACCCCACCTTCATTGGTGGAGGACATGGTATACCAGAATTAAAATATCTACCATTTATTATGTAGTTAATCATAAATCATGTTATTTAAATGAAATTTAATGAATTCTTCTTCTATTAAGTTGACTAGACTTTAGTCAACCTGATGTATAATTTCATATAGGTGCATTTTTACTTAAAATGTAAAACTCTTTAGAGACAGCTTCATTCAGTTTTAGAGGTGTATTTTGTATATTTTGGTGTGATTTTATTTATTTTCCTTCATAGCAGAGAGGCACATCCTAGTCTTTTTCTTGCTGCCCTCTCTCTACAAGATAAAACTCATCCAAGTTTATTTTGTTTTTTAAGGCATAGGCTTACTTTGTGATGATACAGAGATCATTTCTGAAACATATTTAGAACTGTGGGGAGCCCAGAATTTTAGATTATGCTCAGAATTTTGTGATGTAACTTCAAAAAAAATGGAACATTTAAAGTTTTGCCAGGAAAGTTTTCTCCTACTTTGCTTCACAGTAATTAAAAAAAAAAAACTGTTTAGTTTCTTAATTCTTCAGAAGGGTGAGTGAAGGATTTGGCAGGTTTAAATGTACCCTTGAGAGAGCTCTCTCTGAGTTACTCTTTCAAAGCAACCATCCCAGTTGATGAATATTTAATGGGGACTCTGTCAGTCCCAGAGATGAGAGAGGCAGTTCCTGAAGCTCCAGCAGGTACTGGGAGAGGAGAGCACTGATAAGCAGTGCCATCAGAGCTTGGATGAAGCGTGGTCATTCTCAAGATGTTGGAACTGAGTGGAGTTCTCAAATGCAGCCCAGGGACTCTAGACCTGAGCCCTGTTCAGAAGCCAGTTGAGTTGTCATTTTCTCTGAGCATGGTGTTGTCGGGGAAGAGGGAGGAGCCCCCTCTTCCCTTTTCCTTAAGGTTCTTCTGGCTGGCCAAATAATTAAAAGACAGGTTAGCAGGAGAAAATAATACCAAGTATAATAACATGTATACATGGGAGAAACCAGGGAAACTGAGTTTCTCAACACAATGGCAGCGATTCTCATCTTAAATACCATCTTCAGCTAAAGACAAAGGAGGATGTTGGTGTAGGTAGTGTTTTCGGATTTCAGAGGGGAAGAATGCAATTCACAAGGAAAGGGCAATGTAAATATTTGTCAGAAAATTCTTTACAGGGCTGCCTATAGAGAATGTGGTTAGAGAGACAGAAATCACAGTAATCAAGAGTATATAAGGCCGGCCCCGTGGCTTAGCGGTTAAGTGCATGCACTTCGCTACTGGCGGCCCAGGTTCAGAACCCAGGTGCGCACCGATGCACCGCTTGTCCAGCCATGCTGTGGCCGCGTCCCACATACAGCAACTAGAAGGATGTGCAACTATGACATATAACTATCTACTGAGGCTTTGGGGAAAAAAAGGAGGAAGATTGACAATAGATGTTAGCTCAGAGCCGGTCTTCCTCAGCAAAAAGAGGAGGATTAACATGGATGTTAGCTCAGGGCTGATCTTCCTCACACACACAAAAAAAGTATGTACATTTAAGACCTCTCCTTCTGTACTGATAAGAGTTTCCAGAGACAAGGCCATACCCCCCCTTCCCAGTACATGGAGGGAGATACCTTTACAAATGTAAATATTTGGTAAACAGAACATTGAAAAGAATGGCCTTATTGAGGACCCTGCCAGGCTGTCCATACCCAGAGTTAAATTCCCTTAGGCAGTTAGTGGGGAAGGTCAAATGTCCGCCAGAGAAAATAATCAAAGTAACGTGATATATTTCAGGGTGGTCAATTTTGATTTCCCACAGTGTGTTCTCTCTGCTCGTGCCCCTTTTTGCCATTTCTCATGCTTCCCCTAACTCTTTCTCTTTCCTACACCTTCTTTCTTCTTTTTTCTCTCTTTCTTACTTTTACTCTATATTATATTCCTTCTCCTTATCATTTTTTTCTTCTTCTCTCATTGTTCTCATTCATTTTCTTTTTATTTTGTAGTACAGTTACTCTGTACATCACTTTCATCTTAAAATCTTGACCCTCTACAACTCCTATACTTCAGCTAGCTATTTTGAAGAGAGTATTTTGATAAATTTCTCTTAGATGTTATAACATGCTGATTCAGGGAAATAAAAACTATCACGAAAGGGATGGGGATGGAGAATGAATTCAGTTCAGGTAGTCATGAAATAAGACAGAGGGAAACTGAGAGCTTAGGTGTGGGTGTTCAAAATATTTCCTGATACATCTTTGTAGTTCATTGGTGTGGTAAACTGCACACAGTCTTATTTACTGTTGGAGCCCAGAAGTTTGCTCCTCTGGGCAAGTCAGCATGTCTTGGCCTATAGAAAAGACTCTAGGAAACACTGCCTGCATTTCTAATGTAAAGAGCTGTTCGTGTTCCACCAGGAGACCCTTTGGGCTCTTCCCTGCACTATCTGAATAGAAACAGAGGAAGAGAAGCTTTTCTCAATCTGCACAAAGCCGGGACCCTATCTTGAGTTTGAGAGGATTTGCATGTGACTGAAAACACAAGTGTTCCAGAGTTTGGATTTGCTTTAATAGGATCTATTGGCTGGCTTTGATGTTAAAGGTCTTTATTCAAAATTGACTACCTCTAGTGCTAAGTTCAGAGTGGAGATTTGTCAGTATAAGAGAGAAGAATCCCTTTTTGATTAACTCAGTGAAATATAGTATTTGGGAAAATGGTTATATTTGAAGGCCACTTGTTAATATTCTGTTGCCACAGTGACATCTGTTGGTAAGTGACTACTTCATGTTATTCTTAATCATTTCTGTTTGAAAGACACACCTTGAGCTTGATAAATAAATGGCAAGCAATAGGATATATTGGAGTATATGAGGAAGCCATTTGGGGTAAAGCTAATTCGGCCTGAATTTGTTTTTCCAAAAAGGCCTGTGGCCTGCATTGTGTAACTGCTTTGCCATGTCCCAAAGAGAAGAGTAAATGCCTTTAAGATAAGGATGCAACTTCCCCGCCACTGGCATTGCCTTAAGGATAAGCATTTCTCCCTAATCTAGGATTTGATTGCTGCAGTCATCCTGTGACCACCCAGCTCCAGACAACAGACCTGACACCAGCCAAGCCCATCGAGACAGCAGACCTGCTCCCCGCTGTGTCCATCTATATCTATTCTGGCAGGGCAACCTGGCAGGGCGGATCTTCTTATAGTAAAAGAGACATTGCAATCATATGTGATACTTTCTCTTTGACAGTATGTAACTGCTCTGTACACCCCACTTCTTTGTTGCCCTTCCTTCCTTAGAGAAGGAAGGCCCCGGGCCACGGTCCTCAAAAGTTGGCTCATAATAAACTCACCCCAATTTTGATTTATAGTTTGATTATGGATTATTTACATCGACAAGCTGACATGCAGGAAGTAGTAAAGGCACAGTGGTATCTGTGTTGCCAGATATAAAATCTTTCCTCCCTCTTTCCCTTCCCAGGATGCCCACTCTTCATGGTTTCACCTACTTCCATGCTGTGCTCATTCTTCTGATTACTCCTTTCATTCCCTCCTACAATTACTCAACAAATATTTAAACACCTACTCTATGCCAGGCTTGGGATACACTAAGGAAAAAATTTTCTACAAAATCTCTGTCTTCACAGAGTTTGTTTTTGTTGGGTAAGAGAGATAATGGCTAAGTAGGCAGACAAGTGAATTACATAGTCTATCATGTGATGATCTGTTTCATGAAGAAGGTAAGTGACAGGCAATGGGGAGAGCTAGGGAATGAGTGGGTTGCTACTTTAGAGAGCCCAGGGAGGCTGGAGCAAGGCCCAGAGGGAAGAGACAGGGCAGGAGGACATGCAGATGTCCCAGGGCTGCAGAGATGCTGTGGAGGGACTGTGACTCGGATGTCAGTGGGCAGCAAGAAGCCAGTGTGGCTGGAGCACAGTGAGCAAGAGCAGAAATGCAGAGAAGGTTTGAGATGTCAGGGAGGGTGAGCAGATGAAAGAAGGCCCCTGGGCCCATCAAAATTGTGCTGTAAGTGAAATGAAAACTTTCAATGTCATTTAACTATACGTTATACAATTTAGGTAGTAAATACCTTTTGTTTTTCTATAGCCTTGTCACGTACATCAACTAAAATGTTGCTAAATTGGGAATGTCTAAATTATCCCCAGGAGTGACTGCTGTATCTTGTCAGGTGTCTGGTCTGCACAGCAGTCGGAGGTGGGAGTGACGTGACAGTCAGGAGATGAAGTCTAGTCTTCAGGTTGCCACCAACTGCTTGTGTTATGTCTCATCTGTAAAACGTGGAGGATGGAAAAGACGAGTGGTTTTCAGACTCCGATCCATGGAGCACTGGGGATTCCTGAAGGCTTTTTGTTTTTCTTCTTATGTTTGTAAACATCGCTGCAAGCTTCACGTAGAAGAAAGTGTCCCCTAGCTTTAAAAAGATTCCTAGACTTGGTTATCCCTCAGGTTTTCCAGTATGAAGAATTTGCAGTCTCACAGACTCCTAAAGGACAGACTAAAGGAGCACAATCCCTTTCTCCCGAATGTCTCTGGTGACAGTGCTCATCATCTCTCATTCAAACCAGAAGGTGATTTGTCAATAGTGAGATGTGGCATTTGAGACCCCATCCTTCAAGATGGCTGAGTTGTCATCTATCATTGTACAGACTTACGATAAGTGAATAATATAAAAAGTGAATGTCTCAGCAGGTACTTTCTGGCACAAAATAGAAACTAGGAATTGAGAAAAGTAATTATGATTGATGTCTGTCAATAAGGGCATAGGGCTATTCTAATTCCAAAAGTAATTAACGGCATGAGTGTTAGTCACTGTACATATTAAATATATTGAAAAGCAGTCATGTTCTCATAACACAGAAGTATAACTGGAAGATAAACTGGATGTTTTTGGTACTTATAGCTAAAGATATATTTTATTTAGTTCTATTTTCTGATTGAGAAAATGAGAAAATTTATTTTTTAGTATACTGACTATCTTCTTCCTTTCCAACATAGAATCTCAATCTGCTATTTTGGAAACTCCGAAAAAAATGTTCAGATGTTGTTCAACAAGTAAGAAGATCTTGTTAGGATGTGGAATCCTTTTCTCTCTTATTTGTCATAAAATTGTGACAAACTCTGATTTATCTTCCTGTCTGCCCAGCTGGCTAGGCCACCTTGTTTCTCTAAGCCTGCAGGGGAATCCAATCAGGTGGAAGGGGATGTTTTCTTCCACTTAGACTTTGCAGAGGAAATCAACCTTGAAGTGGAACTGAGCACATGCTTTTCAGAAGCTGCATCATTCTCTACCCAGCCAGAACATTGGACCTGACAACAACTGGATCCAGCAGAAAACTGGCCACTCTAGGAGATGTCATGTGGAAATGTGCTTGGTTGGACTAATAATGACAAGGATATGATTTTTAACAAAATCTCTCAGAGCTTTTCTAAAATCAAATAATATTCTTAAGTTGCTTTAGTAGATGAAACATTAGTTAGTGTCTTTTTAATTTTCACAGCTTTTTTTTCTGTTACTAAAGAAGCCACATTTTATGTCTTTTTTTCTTGTACCAAAATGGACTCACTATTAAAAAAAGGAAACCTGCAAGAAAGGAAACACTCATATGGGATAGAAATTGTGGATAGCAGTTGCTACTTTTTATATAAAACTATCTGTTTAATTTATTTATACTTTCTCCCAACTCGGCTTTTGAAAATAACTTAGTATTAGAAATTACCAGTAAGAAGAGGGTGTGCTCTCTTGAGTGTGGTCCAGTAGAAGTCAGGCGACTGAGACATGAGTTCTAGGCCCAGGTCTGTTTCTGGGTAGTGTGTGAAAATGTACTTAGGCTCTCTGGAATGTAGTATTCCTTTCTGTAAAATTAAAGAATTTGATGATTTTTGAAAACTTTTCCAAATATTAAATGACTTCTCTTTTAAAAAGAAGCAGACATATCCTCCTTAAACTTAAAAATTATCAAAAATGTTTTGTGACCTTTCACTTGTCAAGAACAACTGATGTCCCTTTAATTATATTTATTGAAAATAAAGATCATAAAAGTATAAATTTAGTAATCTAATAAATGAATTAGCATAAAAATGATCCAGGAAAAAATTTATGATCAATCAAGATACTACATTATGAAAGTATTACTGCTTATTACAGTATATAAAATTATGACACTAAAATAGCAGGTTTTTCCAGTTTGTAAGTTTATATTGTTACTCACATATCACTATTAACCCTATTATGTTTTACAAGTAATAAAATATCTTGAAAGGAAAAAACAATAAACCAGCAGCCCTGCATTTCACATGAAAGTTGTGCTCCCCTGGAGGGAAAATGAGGATACAACATTGGTCGAGTACTTCATTTTGTAATCCATTGGTGCCTCTCAAAACTATAGCTATTATTGTAAGAGTAAAGATACTCTTAAGAATAGTGCCACAAAACAGGTTTTCCCAGCTTCTTTTTGTCAAAGCTGAGACCTACATCAGGCTGGGGCACTTGAAGAGGCATGGTGGACTCAGCTGAGGGTTACTTAATTACTGTGAGATGATTAGCAAATAGCGAATAAGATGGAGAAAGATTAAAAAGAGGTAAAGGGAAACAAAGCTGGAAATAAGAATAATAGTGCCTTCAAAATATCCTCTCATTATTTTTATAGCTTTTTTTTTTTTTTTTTGAGGCATGACTAGGATAGTATGTTAGATTTTTCTGAATCCTTATCTCCAGGGCATATATTACTGAGTTCTTCATTATATATGAAAATGCCAAAGAAAATCTGGACAAAAGTATTCTATATTATCAACAAGGACAAAACATGTACAACATGTTAATTTATTATTATTATATTATTTATTATATTTTATATAATTTATATATATAATTATATAATTTTATATTTATTATTATATATTAAGATTCCAGCTGTAATAGTCAAGATATATATTCACGTGTGTAAAATTGTGATGATTTTCTATTTTTCTCGGGCTATGAACCGTGGTAAAATATACAGTAATAAGCAGAAAACCTGATGAACTAGGTGATTTAAAACACCTGATATTACAGCTTGGCCATTCGAGGGTGAAATGGATGAATTTAAATTTCACACCTTCTCCTTTCTTTGTAGCCAGTGAAGTGTCTGGAAGACAGAAAACACATAAAACTAATTGAGAGTTAACAGTATTTGGAAGCAGTTGAGGTTAAGCACTCGACAATGATGTTCCTTACTTCTGGAGCTATTGACTCTTTGTTATGAGTTTATTGTATAGGCGGGTTCTCTTCTTAGATGATTTGTGTATGTGTCATAGAAGAGAGACAAAGAAGGAGAATTAACTGTCAATCTACTGTGCACCGGTTCCTTTATTGTATTATCTCATGCAATTCTTACAGTAATCTTTTAAAGTAACTATTATAATTCATATTTAACTGATAAAGAAAACCATGTTTACAAAATTGATCAAGGATAAGAGGGAAGATCTGAACATCAGTCTGTTGGGTTTTATGCCTCATATTCTCTCCACCGTGATAAAAATGGTACTTCAACATGGGTACTCACCGTCTGGCTATTTAATACCAGGTCCTGCCAACAGCATTGGATGAGATGAGATGAGAAGTTTATTTCCAAAGTTATTCTACTATATTTAAACTATATTATTTATGAGTCAGATGTCAAGACATGTTTTAGAGGCAGAGAGAGCAACTGATTAGTTCACCTACACATTTTTCAGGTTCATTATAACTTTCGTGTGCCACCTTGTGTCAACTTTACCAACTTTAGTGCTTCACTGTTCTTCTTTAAAAAACTCACAATTTCACTGTTCTTGTAAAGCACCTTGCTGTTTTCTTCTTAGTCACTAGATGGCAGTTCTGTATGTCTGTAAATTACCACTGCAGCAGGAAACGAGAGGTCTTAAGCCAGTTTACTCTGTACAAATGATGGCCATAGGAGGATTTCTGGTCCATCAAGGCTGCCTGTGTTTTTCCGTGGCCGTAACGGGGATGTCTAGGACAGCTTAGTCAGAGGCACGAAGCAGAGTCAGAAAGCATCCTCTAAGTTCTTCTTCAGATGTGCGTTCAGTCACCTGCCCTCTCACCTGAGTACAATGGAGTTTGTTGAATGTGTTCTGACTCTTACTCTCTCTGTAGTTAATAAGTCTGGGAGCTCCATACCCCTAGAAAAAACACATGACTCATAAAGAATTTTCTCAACTAAACGGAGTTGAGGGTTGTGGTGTTGCCGGAGAGTTTGATGCTTAAAGAAAATACAGCTGGTGCTCATGAGGAAGAAAGAGGGTCACCTACTCCTGGAGGGCTTTTATTGATGCTCCTATAGAATGAGCAAGTTTAAAATAAAACCACATTGCTTAAACCTCACTAACTGATTGTTTTATTTTCAAATAATGTGCTCTGAAAATCTGCTATGTCTAAAAAACTATTTCATAAAACTGACACAATTCTGTTTTTTATTCTCTGGTATTTGAAATACTATTAAAACTGTAACTCCTTTAACATTCTACAATATACAAACAGGCAAATATCAATTATATTCTCTAAAAATGTTTGCTCCCATGCTAAATATTAATATATGGTAGCAAAACTGGTTACCACCCAGTTTTTAACTAATTTTTTGCTTTTGAAATTACATATAAAATTTGTGTTTTGAAGTATTTTCCTAAAACTCAACATCTTTCTGACATAAGTGGACTAGTTGAGAGGTAACTAGAATGAAATTTGATCTTTAAAACTCTAGCTTTATGTAAGAATTGATAATATCAGGCAGTTGAAAGTTGAGTCTCTCCACATTATATTTATTAATTGTGAATAGCCACATCTATTACCAAGTGCTGAATAATAAAAAGAAATTAAACAATATCAGCACTCTTACCCCACATGTGGTACAGTTTATATGCAAATAAATTCTCAAAGGTCAGAGAAATGCTTATGATTTCAGATAACTGGTAATATACTTGCTCATTCCAGTTTTAACCTCATTTGAAATTGACTTAAAATTCTTCTCTTAGGATCCTGGTCTAATCAGTGCCCCCTGCTCCCCTCAATGCCTCATTTGATTGCAAAGTTATCTGAAGAATTTAATATTCTTTTCCATTTGTTCTCTTTAAAATATCTGTGATAGTGATTTTTATACAATGACCAGTTGGTACAATTTATATTAGTTTCAGAAACATCTTTATTTAGGAACAAATCAAGGAAATGTAGCCAGAAAAACCCAGGACCCTGTCACCGTAACCGAATCAATGAACGCAATGACCAGGGACCGAGGAAAAGAAAAGTGGTTTAATTTTGCCAGCAAAATGAGGCTGTAGTGGGCACATGCCCCAAAATCCACAGTCCTCCTGAGGCATTAGGAGTTGAGGCTTTTAAAGGAAAGTCTGTGGGAAATAATATATCCTTGGTGACTGATTATTTGTTGGAGGAGTGATCCCAGTCTTCTGGCGCCAAGCCGGCTGTCATCTCTATCTACAGCGGGAGATCTAGGGCTCCATCAACCAATCTTCTCTCATCACCAGAAATTTGGCCTTGGGGTGTGGACGGCAACTGCTGCCAATTAACGATTACAGTTTACAAGGTTTTAGGTGGGGGAGGGGAGCTGCGGCTTTGCAGTTCGGCGTCCTCCCATCAGCCTGCGTTTAGCTGAGTTAGGGGAGCTGCAGGTGTCCTCTGTTTGTCTGTCCCTGTGATGAATGGTGGATTCGGCGCCAGGAAGCGGGAGTTGGGGAGCTTCAGCTTCTTGATAATTTTGAGATCTCAGTCTCCCTGTAACAAACCACAAGAACTGGTAATTAGTCAGAGTTTCAGTTTGTAGACACCTGGGCTTTCAACAATTTATTACCTCCATTTGTCTTGTGGAATTCAGGAACACAAAGGGTAAAACAACCCATATCTACATGTGAATATAACTTAGAGAAGCAGAGAAGGGGGAATGAGTGCTTTTTGATTTAACCCCATATATGGTGGGTTCAATGCTGGGGAACAGATATCAGGGCTGGTATCAGAAACAGATGTGAGGAATGTGGGGTTGCCTAGCTGATGGTGCTTGAGGGATTCCTCATGGGAGTCTTGGCATAGAAAAGTTTAAAGAGTAAAGCATCATTGGTCAGATCAAAAGTGTGGGGTGAACATAATTCTGAAGGAATAATGATGGAGATATAAGAACAAGAAGCCACTTGAATTGCGTTGGAAGGTATTAGACACATCAAAGAGCTGGGAAAAAAACCTTGTTTAATGTAAGTTCTTTCTAAACTCTAAGGCAAAAAGTAATATGAATTTACATGGTAATTATAAGCCACAAAACAAAAATTCACAAGACAAGTAAAGAACTAAAGTAGAAACCAGAGTAAGAAAAATAGAGGTTAAAGGAGAGATGGAGAGAGATGGTTGGGGTCAGAAAACAGACAATCCTTGAAGTCTCCCTCAGACTCTGATCATTCTTAGTGCTCAGTAAACACTTTGAGCCCATGAGCCTGGGGAGGGGCAAAGTGAGAGGTGGTTGGGAGGGACCACAATGCAAGGATACCCTTGTGGAGGCACTGACATTGAAAATCAGTGACATTTTGCCAAGGTGTTTACCATAATATATTAAGGATTATTCTGGAAAGTTAAGGATTTTTCTGGAATGTACATTTTCATTTTATGGAAACTCCAACTAGCCTGGAGAACGATTTAGACATTTCAGCTTTAGAAATAAACAGAGGGGTCGGCTCGGTGGCACAGCAGTTAATTGCGCACACTCTGCTGTGGTAGCCCCGGGTTCACAGGTTCAGATCCCAGGCGCGCACCAATGCACCTCTTGTCAAGCCATGGTGTGGCGGAATCCCATATACAGTAGAAGAAGATGGGCACAGATGTTAGCCCAGGGCCAATATTGCTCAGCAAAAAGAGGAGGATTGACATCAGAAGTTAGCTCAAGGCTGACCTTCCTCCCCCCAAAAAAAAGGAAAGAAAGAAATAATGAGAATCTTTTCTGTCAGTTTTAAGAATGAAAACCAGTTAGCATCTGGAAAACAGTTGCAATTTGACATGAGAATGTGAAGAAAGAATTAGATGTCACACGTTGTTTTTGCTTTTCTCTGGGGCAGTAGGGCTTGCAGGGGGAATGAAGTTCCATCTTTGCTCTATTGAGTTTGAGAAGGTGTAAAATTCATTTGTGCTGGGCAACACTGTTGACCTGTGGAGAAAGACAAATGGTTCCAGCAGCTGATCTAAAGGAATAACTGAGCTCATAAAAGTTCTTAGCTTATAAAAGGTGCTTCTTCTTTATTGAACTTTACTGGACATCCATTGACCTATATGTGCAAGATATTTGTGGTAGGTATTGAAGAAAATACAAAGAATTATAAGGTTCCAAGCTCCTCCACATACATGAAACTGTTTGCAAGATGTAATTAGGTTCTGCCAAGGTATTTAGTGTATGTTGTATTACAGAACCTAAAAAAATTGGGAATGTTATTCAGAAAATGTAATTAAGGACAGCTCCTTAGGAGAGGTAGACTAGATCAAGTCCTCAAATGGATCACTTTTGGGCAGGTGGAGGGAAGAAAGAATGAGGATTTCAAATGGAAGAAGAGGGGAAAGGTACAGACGTAGAAAGGAACATGGCGTTTGGGCATGGGGGTGGGGAGGCCATGACAGGCACAGTCTTCCTGTGACTGAGAGGCAGCTCAGTTTCCTCCTCCAGGAGCCCAGCACTGCTTCCCACCTCCTGGCCTCCTCCACCTGCAGACCCCCGGCCTGAACCAAGGCCTATTTATCTGGATCGCTGCCCAGTCTCCCAACAGGTCCCTCTACTTCCAGTCTTAATTTCTTCTAATCTTTCCTCCACAATACCTCCAGAGTTACCTTCTAGAATCTAAATTTGCTTAAATCTGATATCTGCTTAGACTGCTACAATGACTGCTCAGAGCATCTGAGAGAACATTCAGACTCCTGAGCTGGACACGCAGGCTTTCTCTTGCTGTCCTCATCTTTAGCCTCATCACCCACTGTTTCCTACATGTTGGCTTTTTTCCAGCCTTAAAAATACCCCCATACTCTGAAATCCTTAGCATCCTTTATATCTGTCTTTTTATATGTGTTTCTTCTGTCTTCCTACCCTCTTTTTTGATCAACTTAATTCCTATTTCTCAATCTAAACTCATGTCAAATGTTCCTTCCTCTTGGACACTTTTCCTGGGAGGTCTCCATTTAGAGACCCCTTTTGATGTCGCCACTCGGGGACCTTGTACTTATCTACTTTTTCTTAACTGTTGTTTTTTTCATGTCTCATTGACAGTGAGCTCCTTAAAGCTGAGACTATCCTTCTTCTTCATAAATAAATGGCAAGCAATAGGATATATTGGAGCATATGAGGAAGCCATTTGGTGTAAAACTAATTAGGCTTGACCTTGTTTTTTTTCCCCCCCCCAAAAGGGGCCTGTAGCCTCTGTTCATCCATTGTATATCAGCTTTAAGCAATTAACATGTCCCAAAGACAAAAACAATGACCTAAGGTGCTGATGTGATAAATGCAACTTCTCCCACATTGGCATTTCCTTAAGGATAAGCATTTCTCCCTAGGCTAGGATTTGATTGCTGTGCTCATCCTGTGACCACCCAACTCGAGACAACAGCCACATCCATGGAGACAGCAGACCTGATACCTACTGTGTCCATCAATCAACGTGCTGAAAGGTCAATGTCACGGCTATTATGAAAGGAACATTGCAATCACATGTGAAACATGCTCTTTGATGGTATATAACCACTCTGTACACCCCACTTCTTTGGAGTGCTCCATTTCTTAGTGAAAGGACTCTCCCCGGCTATATGGCCCTCAAATGTTGGCTCATCATAAACTCAACCCAATTTTGATTTATAGATTGGTCATGGATTATTTGTGTCAACATTCTATTTGTCCCTCCAGTATCTAAACACAGTACCTGACACCTTTGGGGCACTCAGAAAATGTTTGATGATTGAATATGTATGTGAGAGACCACACTGACTGGAGAAGAAGAGGCTTTTCGGGGCGTGCTAGAAAATTCGCTCACATTCCTACCACAGTGGTTGAGGCTGTGTGCTTTGGACCAGTTTGTCTGGGCACCAATCCCAGTTATTCCACTTTTAACTGGGGAACCTGTGCAAAGTATTTACTCTCTGAGATTTAGTTTTCTCATCTATAAAATGAGGCTACTGAGAACTCCTGTCTCATAGGGTTTCAGTGAGACTGAAATGCATTAACTTATGTAAAGTGCTTAGAAGAGCTCCTGGCGCATAGTAGGCACTAAAATGTTAGCTGTTATGTTATCATTATTGCTCTTATATATAAGCAATACTCTGGTTTTGAAAAGATGCTTTCATAGTATAGTTGATCCTCATTATTTGTGGATTCCGTGTTTGCACACTTGCACACTAGCTAAAATGTACTGACAGCCTCCAAATAAACACTCACAGGGCTTTCATGTCCATTTGCAGATATGCACAAAGTGGTGAAAAACTTGAGTCACTCGACATGCACGTTCCCAGCTGAGGGGAACAAGGTGACGCTCTGCCCTCTTGTTTCAGCCCATGCTGTAAACAAGTGTCCTTCTTGCAGTCTATTTAGTGCCTCATTTCTCATCTTTTTGTGCCTTGTGTTGGTGACTTTGCTGTTCAATATGTCCCCCATGTGTAGCGCTGCAATGCTGCCTGGTGTTCCTCAGGGCAAGAGATTGTGACATGCCTTTACAGAGAAAGTATGTGTGTTCGACAAGCTTCTTTCAGACATGAGGTACAGTGCTGTTGGTGTGAGTTCAATGTTAATATATCAACAATATATTTTAAATAAGGTGACTTTAAAGAGAAACACACAGA
Organism: Diceros bicornis minor; assembly: GCF_020826845.1. Taxonomy (NCBI): domain Eukaryota; kingdom Metazoa; phylum Chordata; class Mammalia; order Perissodactyla; family Rhinocerotidae; genus Diceros; species Diceros bicornis. Next base: position 2,660,249 of record NC_080759.1, read on the forward strand.
GAATAAGGCTACGTATTGATCAGTTGAAGAAAATGTGACTAAGGCTTGCAGCAACCTAACCCTGCATTTCTCGTAGGAGCAGTGGGTCATATTCACTGACTCAGTGTTCACAGTGACTTTATAGAATGTCACACTGTGCATAACAAGCATCATTGTGCATATCTTATGTAATCCTCACATACTCCTTTATAGTAGGCAGGGTAGGGAATAGGTTGTCCACATTCTACAGGCTATTCCAGACCTTATGAGCCAAGTAGAGAATTTAAAATGTCTTGTGCTCAGCATAAGAGCCATGAGATTTTGAGCAAGGAAGATCTATGATGAACTGATGTTTAAGGAAGAATTACCTAGCAAGAGAATGTAGTATCAAGAGGAAGAGGGAGAATTGAGCCAGAAAGGAGGACCAGTTGTTAAACTCTCCAAGTATTGCCAATGCTAGATGAGGAGATTCGGAGCTAAGGTGCTGATGTGATAAAAGAAAAGTAGCAGACAAATGATGAAATAATGGATTTGGTAACCATATATAGGGTGTAAGTTAGGCTGTGGTTCTCAAAGTGGGGTCCCTGGACCAGCAGCATCAGCATAACCTGGGAACCGGGTAGAAATGCAAATTCTCAGGTGCTGCTGCACACCTGCTGAACTGGAAACTCTGGGGTGGGGCCTGGCAATCTGGGTTTCAACAAGGCCTCCAGGTGCTTCTGCTGCCCATCAAGTTTAAGAGCCAATGAATTAGAAAAATGATTCAAACACGTCACCATGCCCAGGTAAGCGACAAGGCAGAGAGGTGGTATTTGTTTGGAAGATAAGATGCATTTTAAACTTTAAGAAAAAGTAGTTCAACGTCTGTTTCATCATAAGGATTCCAGCATTTAAGATCTTTTAGCTCTCTGCATTTAAGATCTTTTTTCCACAATATGTTTTCCTTTAGAGAGCCCCTGGTAAGTTATTTACCATTTACCACATGTTCTGAGAATCCCTTCTTTCTTGAAATACCCTTTCAGACGTGAAAATGTACTTTATTTTTGTACACAATCTCCTCTATTTAAAATTCGGATTTCTCTTCTTATAGGATCATGTACGGCACATGCAGCCTTACTGTAAATTTGGAATGTCATTGGTTTGTTCCAAAACCTTAGAATGTTTTAGAATTTAGAACAAGATGAAGAGAGAATTTATATGTTTCTCTGTAGGACTCATATTTTTCAGATGTCTAGAGGTATCCCAACTTGCCAGTAATGTGGCCTTAGATTTAGCAGAACTTGAAAATCCTAATATAGTAGGAAGTGAATTACTTCTTTTTTTTTTTAAGATTTTATTTATTTATTTTTTCCCCTCAAAGCCCCAGTAGATATTTGTATGTCATAGCTGCACATCCTTCTGGTTGCTGTATGTGGGACACAGCCTCAGCATGGCCAGAGAAGCGGTGCGTCAGTGCGCTCCCGGGATCCGAACCCTGGCCACCAGCAGCAGAGCGCGTGCACTTAACTGCTAAGCCACGGGGCCGGCCCAAAAGAGAATTACTTCTCTCGTATTAACATTTACAAAATAAATGATCACAATGTTAACTTACCAATAAGCACTTTCCATATTCCAGTCTCTGAAAGTATCTTGCTTACATAATAAACAAGATAAAGTTTCAAAGATGAGCCAAATAACTTTTCAGCAAAAGCTTGACTTGAGTCTATCTTGGCTTCCTTTTTGACAGTTTTAGCCTTAATGTTACAGTATTGTTTTCTTTTTCTAGGAATCAGATAACCTTGTATTTGGTGAATATTTTAATTTTTAATGGCCACTTGTATTTTGTGATACGCACGTGTTTAAACAATCTATAATAACCCACCATTACCACCCATATATAAGATTATACAGGAATGGAAGAATTTTGGCTGACACTGTATATAATTGTTCAGCCAAGGCAGATGGCAGACTCTACCACTTACAATGATTTAGGGGTTTGAAGCAGTATTTTTAAATACAAATAATCTCAAAATTGGTAATATACAAAATATAATACTGTGTTAACTAACCAAAAGAGTTAAATTTGTTACCTTTCCTCCATTTATAAGGATGCACCCATTATATAGATTCTGTACAAAATTGCAAAGATCACTTTTTTCCTTTTCAAAGTTTATTTATTTTAATTTTTAATAGTGAGAAGCTTAGTGTTGGGTAAACTGCTGCACAATTACTGGAAATGCTGAGAGTCTTTTTGAAAAGTGTAAAAGTCTAAAGACAATGAAAAGTACATTTCTCCAATGTCAAGTCCTTTGAGCCTCTGTCTAGTTGTACACTGAAGAGATGCAAGATTAAGTACCAGCACAGGACACAAGAGAACAGGCTCCCAACTTGAGTCCTTCCCACTGACCACAGTGTGCCTGGCAGACGCTTGGAGATTAAATCTGGTCTTTGTCCATGGGTGGGCCCTGAGAGGAGGATTTTGCTTAAATGACCAAAGAATAGACAACATTTTTTCTTGATAATAAGTAATACTTACCATATAAATTTCTTTATAAATCTCTGAATAAAATAAAAAAATATAACCCGTACAGAAATCAACTCTTACTGACAAGCCCCACAGCCTTCTCTAGAAAGCTCAACAGAAAATGTCACAGCTGACTGTGAATTGGTCTTCTCTGAAAGCCAGCCAGCCCTTCACTGATAGCTTTGGATGAGGAAGGCCAGATACAATTCTTTGAAGATGTTTAGCTGAATTCAGAACCAAAAATCCTACCTCCAGTTGGCTCCTCTGTGAGAATGGATGGCCGGCCTTATTTCACAGGCTGGGCAGATGAGGTTTCAGATGAGCTCTGTTCCCCAGGGATGGAAAAGCTGGATTGTGACATTGATTCAGAGCTGACATTTTGCAGATAAAGATAGGGTCATAGAGGGAAACAAATATTTCAGCAAATTGGATTTTTGTTCTCTACAGTGGGAGTAATTTAACAAGCAGATAGTCTCTCACTCCAACTTCTCTTCCCTCTTCTCGATCTGTAATATCGCTGTAAAAATTCTCTCTATAAAAATTTCAGTCTTTTTTCTTTGCAGTCTATTTATTATCATCTTTACGAATTCTTTGACTTCACCACCTTCTTGGCACCACAACGCTAGCCATTGAGATATTAGTATAGATTCGGTTTTGCAATTTCATCCTCTTATCTCTATTTCCTCTGCCATTTCTTGGCTTTAGTTCTTATTGTATTTTATGCTTGAAAACATTTGAAGCTTACAAAGTATATCAGTTCCTTATTTTCTCAACTTTTTATTATCTAAGTGCCCTCAACTATCACTTTTTTAAAAAAAGAAGTGAAATACATAACAGAACAATACACTGTAATAAACTGACCACTTGTAAAATTAAGTTCAACCTGAAATCCCTCCCCACTTAACAGAGACCATCTTTTATAATTCACCATGCTTTAGTTTGGGCAGGGTCAGTTTATCAATGATTTTTGGATGTTTTAGACCACATGAGAGAAATACAGTGTAAGGTAAAATTGTTAATCTTGCAGAAGTTGTAGAATTTCCTGATGGTTAGGGAAATCAATGGCGGAGAACCTGAATCATAGGAAAAGTAGTTAATTAATTAGCACCTGACAGAGTTTGTTAATTTGGTAAGGATGATGATAAGACATATATGTTGAAAAGATAACTTTGCATATCAGAGTATTGTCAGAGGCTACTGGGAAAATTCGTAATGTTCTCAAATACTACAAAAAATGACCATTTTTTGATAAAAGATGTCATACATGATGGTATCATATACTTCTGTCAGAAAATTTGTAATGAAGAAAATGAACACTTGAGTCATTTTAATTCTAACAATTTTTTCATGCCTATTATTAGGTTAAAAAAATTTTAAGTAGTAAAGTGGTAAGTAATGTACTTGCTTCATTTTTAATTTCTTTTAGGAAAACAACTTTTTCACATTTTTAAAAAATATTTGTATTTATTTTATGCTGAATTTATTCCTGGGCACAAAGCCTTTTTTTTAAATTAAATAACACCAATTCTTTTCAAACTCTTTCAAAAAGTTGAAGAGGAGAGACTATTTCTAAAGTCCTCCTGTGGGGTTAGCAGTATGCTGATATCAGAGCCAAAGACACTAAGAGAAAATAAAATGACAGGTGTTTGAAACTACAGAAATAGAAAACTATAATAGAATACAATAGAAGAGAAAAGTACAATTTCTATTGTAGAAAAGTACAATATCTTTGATGAATATTGATACAAAAATCCTCAATAAAATAGTAACAAACCAAATTCAGCAGCATATTAAAAGGATTATACATCATTTTTAGGTGGGATTTATTCCTGGAATGCAAGGATGTTTCAATATATGAAAATAAATCAATGTAATAAACTACATTAACAAAATGAAGGAAAAAATAAAAAGATCATCTTAATGGATGCAGAAAAAGCATTTGACAAAACTGAACATGCTTTCATGTTAAAAACCCTCAGATATAAGGAAGCTACTTCAACATAATAAAAGCCGTATATAGAAATTCACACAGAACACCATATTCATGGGTGAAAGACTGAAAACTTTTCCTCGAAGATCAGGAACACGGCAAGAAGGCCCACATTCACCACTTCTATTCAACATGGTATTAGAAGTTCTAGACAAAGCAATTAGGCAAGAAAAAGAAAGAAATAGCATCCAAATTGGAAAGGAAGAAGTAATATTATATTTGTTTACAAATATTATCTTATATGTTGAAACCCCTAAAAATTCCAGAAAAAAATTTTTAGAACTAATAAATTCTGCAGAGTAGTGGGACACAAAATCAACATGCAAAAATTAGTTGTTCTTCTATACATTAATAATAAGTAATCTGAAAAAGAAATCTAGAGACATTACATTTTTATTTACAATATCATCAAAAAGAATAAAATACTTAAGACTCAACTTATTCAAAGAGGTAAAAGTTCCAATGATGTTTTTTGCAAAAATATAAAAATATGTCCTAAAATGCATATGGACCCTCAAGGGACCCTGAATAGCCAAAACAATCTAGAAGAAGAAGAACAAAGTTAGAGAACTCATACTTCCTGATTTCAAAACTTACTACAAAGTAATCAAAACAGTGTGGTACTGGCATAAATACACACAATATACTAATGAAATAGTATAGAGAGCCCAGAAATAAACCTTTGCTTATACAGTCAAATGATTTTTGACAAGGGTGCAAAGACCATTCATTGGAGAAAGGATAAGTTTTTCAACAAATGGTGCTGGGAAAACTGGATACCCACATGCAAAAGAATGAGGTTGGATGCTTACCTTACACCATATACAAAAATTAAGTCAAAATAGATCAAAGATGTAAATGTTAGAGTTGAAGCTATAAAATCCTTAGAAGAAAACACAGGGTAAAAGCTGTGTGTCATTGAGTCCAAATGCCATTGCCAACAATGATTTCTTTAATATGACACTAAAGACATAAGCAACAAAAAAATAACAAATTGGACTTCATCAAAATGCAAAAGTTTTCTGTATCACAAGATACTATCAACAAAGTAAAAAGGCCACCCACAGAATGGTTGAGAATATTTGCAAATCACATATCGGATAAGGGCTTAATATCTAGAATATATAAAGAACTCTCACAACTCAACAATTAAAAAAACACCCAATTTAAACATGCACAAAGGACTCGAATAGACATTTCTCCAAACAAGATAAAAAATGGCCAGTACACACATGAAAAGATGCTCAACATCACTAAGAATCAGGAAAATGCAAAATAAAACCACAATGAGATACATCTTCATACCCATTAGGATAGTTACTATCACAAAATCAGAAAATAACATGTTGGCAAGAATGTTGAGAAATTGGAACCCTTGTGCTCTGATGGTGAGAATATAAAACTGTGGAAAACAGTATGGTAGTTCCTTCAAAAATTAAAAATAGAATTACCATATCATCTAGCATTTCCACTTATGGGTTCTGAAATAATAGAAAATATATTTATTGGTCTCTGCCTCTAGTTCCTGGCACAGAGCTCCTAAAACCCTTGTAATTTCCTAAATGATAAGAGCACTAGGAGCATCTCTTGTTCTAATATTTGTCTTTGACTCCATCCCTGACACAGAGCTCCTAAAACCCTTGTAATTTCCTAAGTGATAAGAACACTAGGAGAATCTTTTGTTCTATTGAGGCAACTCTGGGTGGGCTCCTGGATGGCTCCTGGATGGGGGCTGGTCACCAGACAGACCAAGCCCTGATTAGAAGCTTGGAATATTTAGCCCTACTCCTTATCCTCCAGACAGGGGAGAGGGGCTGGAAACTGAGTTAATAATTGATCATGCCTACATGAGGGAGCCTCAGTAAAAATCCCAATAGAAGGAGGTTCAGAGAGCTTCCAGGTTGCCAATGACAAGGAGTGACTGGAGAGTGGTGCACCTGGAGATGGCATAAAAGCTGTGTGCTCTTTCTCACATACCTTTCCCTATGCGCCACTTCCATCAGGCTGTTCTTGAGTTATATCCTTGTATAATAAACTGGTGATCTAGTAAATGTTTCTCTGAGTTTTGTGAGCCACTCTAGCAAATTAATCAAACCCAAGGAGGAGGTTGTGGGAAGCTCTGGTTTACAGCCAGTCAGTCAGAAGTACAGGAAACAACCTGGGCTTCTAACTAGCATATGAAGTTGAAGTGAGGTTGGGTGGGTGTGCAGTCTTATAGGACTGAGCCCTCAACCTGTGGAATCGGATGTATCTCTGTGTTGACAGCATCAAATTGAGTTGAATTGTCTGACGACCAGCTGACATTCCAAGAATTGCTTGTTGGAGGTCTGGGGAACCCTCCCACATGGGAGAAAATGAATCTCAGAACACCATTTATGGGTATACACCCTAAAGAACTGAATGCAGAGGTAAAAAGACATATACATACACCCCTGTCATTAACAGTGTTATTCAAAATAGCCAGAAGCTGGAAGCAAGCCAAGTGTCCATCAACGGATGAATTGACAAAAAAAATGTGCTGGATACACACAGTGGAATACCATTCACCCTTAAAAAGGAAGGAATTCTGACACATGCTATGGCATGGATCAACCTTAAAGACTTTATGCTAAGTGAAATAAAGCCAGCCACAAAAGTAAAATAGTGTATGATTCTACTCATATAAGGTACTTAGAGTAGTCAAATTCATAGGAATAGAAAGGAAAATCGTGGTTCCCAGGGGCAAGAGGGAGAGACAACAGGGAGTTGTTGCTTAATGTGCACAGAGTTTCACTGCAAGGTAAAAATAGTTCTGTGGATGGTTGGAGGTTATAGCTACACAATAATGTGAATGTACTGAATGTCACTGAACTGTACACTTAAAAATGGTTAAAATGGTCAATTTTATGTTATGCATATTTTATGACCATTTAAAAAAATTAATTATTTCCAACAAATAAACAAACACTAGCTACATGCAATAGCATAGATAACTATCACAATCATAATGCGGCATAAAAGAAATTATATTCAAAAGGCAATATATTTTATAATTCAATTTATATAAAATCCAAAAAAGACGAGGTCTGGCTTCCAGTAATGGTGGAGTAGCTTGTTGAACTAACACTCTCACAGATAACAATGATAAAATCTGCATAAAATATTATATATATTTATAGAGAATCATTTATCTATATGTAATATACATATAATAAATGTGTATGTGTGTGTATGTATAAATCTCTTCCAAAGCAAGCAGAACTGAGACAGAGTCTTCCCTTAAGTGATGGGAATTGCACCAGGAGATATTTGCAAGCTTGAGTCTTTTGCCTCAAAGCATTCCAAAATCTGTACATGGCCCAGACAGGGGAAAAACTACAGTCTTACTTGTAATGCTACAGGACATATTTTGGGGCTGGCAGAGTAGCTGGAAAGTTAGGGGAGAAATTCTGGAAGGGAGGGACACACAAAGAGGAAAATCTCAAAATATGTATGAATGTCTCCCCCCAACACACACCAAATTGGCAGATCTTTGAACAACATACATGCACGGTAGGCCCCAGAGGGCCTTGTGTAAACAACAGTTGGAAGATGAAAGACCTGAATGAGGATTTCAGCTATGCTCACTGTAAAGGAGACAGGATTGGAGTTTCAGTCCAGCCAAGTTAACTCTCTGCTAGAAAAACAACAACACTCTTCAAAGGAATACAATAGAATCCAGAGTCTCTATAACTATCATTCATGGTTTCCAGTACACAATTTTGAAAAATCATGAGATTTGAAGAAATAGGAAAATGTAATCCATATATGAGCAAAAGCAGGCAGTAGAAGCTATCCTCAAGGTGTTGCAATTAGCAAACAAGGATAAGAGAGTAACTGTTATAAAGATGATCATGGTGGTAAAGAAAAATATTCTCATAATGAATGAACAGATGTTGAAACTCAGCAGAGAAATGGAAATTACAAAAAAGTACCAAATAAGAAGATGAAATAAAAAAATACTTTTGAGTTTACCGGTAGATGAGAAACAGTAGAAGAAACATGAAGATAGAGCAATAGAAATTATCTAGCCTGAAGAAAAGAATGTAAAAATTTTGAAGAAAAATGAAGAGAGCCTTACAACCTGTGAGATGATTGAGTCTCCAGCAGAGGGGAGAGACAGAAAAATTAAATGAGGCAGAAAGGTAAATCAATAAGTAATAGCATAACTTTCAAAATTTGGTGGAAAATCTAAAATTTTAGATCCAAGAAAGTCAGGAAACCCACAAAATAAAACACAAATTAAAACCATACCTAGGCACGTGATAGTCAAGCTGCTAAAATCCAAAGATAAAGGAAAATCTTGAAAGCAGTCAAGGAACTACATATATACATGGGAAGACATTACATACAGGGAGAAATAATGTGAATGATGGATGATACATTATCAAACACAAAAGAGACAAATCAATAACAAAATGACATCCTTCAAGTGCAAAATGAAAACCCAAAAGTCAACACAGGATTCTATATTTAGCAGAACTCACTTTCATAAAGGAAGCAGAAGCCACAATAAGAGACCGCACACATATTAGATAGCTAGAATAAAAAATCAAATTGCAAATACCAAGTGCTGGTGCGGACTAGGAGCAACTAGAACTAGGAATGCAACATGATAGTTGCATTTGGAAAACAGTTTAGCAGGTTCTTATAAAGTTAAACATACATTTATTATATGACTCAGATATCCCCCTCCTAGGTATTTACTGAAACAAATTAAAAACTAATGTTTAAACAAAAACCTTTGTGTGAATCTTTATAGCCATTTTATTCATAATTGCCAAAAGCTGGAAATAAACTAAGTGTCCTTCATCAGGTGAGTCGAGAAAGAAGCTGTGGTGCATCGGGACATTAGAATAGTACTTGGCAATAAAAAGGATAAACTCTTGATTCACACAACAACATGGATGAATCTTGGAGGCATTTCTCTAAGTGAAGGAAGCCAGATGCAAAAGGCTATATGGTATATGATTCCATTTACATGACTTTCTAGAAAAGGCAGAATTACAGAGATGGAAAGTGATCAGTGGTTGCCAAGGGATGGAGTGGGGGAAGCGGTTGACTACAAAGAGACAGTATGAGAGAATTTTGGGGGTGAAAAAAACAGCTCTGTATGGTACTGTAGAGATGGATACACGACCATAAAGTTGTCAAAACCCGTAGAACTGTACACCGCAAAGAGTGAATTTTACTCTGCAAATTTTAAAAATCAATCAGGATGCTGGGGAACTCAGATGGAATGCAGCAACAAATGAATCTCACTGTATTACAAGCACCTGACATAACCACACAGAAGGGGTGGGGGTGAAAGGTCCTGACCTAAGTAACTTTGGAAGACAGTGCTTTGACGGGATACTGTAAATCTAAAGTACTGGACAAAAACACTGTACACTAGGTGATAAATGTGTTTCTCATAAGGGTATGGATTAGCAATTCTGAAACTAGTTGACACATTAGTAAATATATTGTAGATAACTGGAGTTAAGTTTCTCACTGTTGGTAAAAGAAGTTACATATAAACAAAAGGAGAATGCTAGAATAAAATCTGTGGTGCTGGATTGGAGTTGGAAGTATCAGTATAAATCCATGTCTCTTTTAATATCTCTATCCAGATAGATAGTTAGATTGATAGATAGATGGATAGATCAACAGATAGATGTGTATACCTGAGTTTATATTCATACATACATTTCCAAGCTCTGCTGAGTGGGTCTAGAAGCAGTTACACTCTAGTATCAATGAGCACACCTAGCTCCCAGATCTGCATTTATATCATTCTCCAATAAAAAGAAGCAGGTTTTCTTGGAGAAGTGGCTAATTCTAGGGCTGGAGATGGAAAATACAAGATGAACCTGGAACACCTTGTAATGCCAGAAAGTAGGAAAGTGCTTTAAAAAAAACACAGAAAATGATGAGATGTGTCAAAAGGAATCAATCTGAAAGACTTCCCAATGGCTCAAGCTGGAAAATTGTGAGCAACAAAATAAATAATGGTAGCATTGGATTATTACCCAGAGAACAAAATAAATATCCATGCGTCTATACTGATATGAAATAGATTAAATAAGAAAGGAAGAAAGAAAGAGAAAAAAAAAAGAATGAGAGAAAGAGAGAAAGAGAGGAAGAAGGAAGGGAGAAGTAGGGGGGGAAATCTTCCTCACAGAATTCCAAATAAAAACGTGGCTGGATAGCATGAAATAGAAAATTGCCACTAGAACACCACAGTAATAATTACTGTGAGCAAGACTGACTGAAGAATGCAAAAACTGTGGGTGAAACTTAAAGAAGAAACAGTACATTTGCAGAGCCTCAAAGCATCTCCCTCCAAATACTTAAATTTTTTCTCTTAATTTCTTTAAAAGACCTATGACTATTTAAAGCAAAAATTATAACATTGTATTGTGGGATTTACAACATGGGTAGATGTAAAATTTATGACAACAATAACATAATGGACAGACATAGGTAAATGGAACTGTTCTGTAGCAAGGCTTCCATATTTTACATTGATTAAACTGGTGCACTATTAAGTCTAGGTAGGCAGTGACATGTTAAAGATGCATATTGTAATCTGGACCAACCACTAAAAAATGCAAAGGTGTGTCACTTAAATGCTAATAAAGGAATTAAGAAGCAAAAAAAAGGGTTTGTACAAGAATGTTCACAGGAGATGACCTGCAAGACGAGCGCACTGTAGGGCAACCACAGAGCAGAACGCCCTCAGCCATGCCAAGGAGCAAACGCTGACACACACATGCTGGGTGAGTCTCATCAACCTCGTGTTGAGGGAGGCAAGCTGGACAGAAAACAAAACACTTGGGATGATTTCAGCCAAGATGAACCTATGATGAAAAAACCAGAGCAGTGGTTGCCTCGGGGGAAAGAAAAAATTGCCTGGGAAGGAACAGGAAGGAGTTTTCTGGGGGTGATGGAACTATTCTATTCTTAAAGGGGTGAAGGTTATATGGGCATGTTTATTTGCCAAAACTGTACAGTTGAGAGTTGTGTCTTTCAGTATGCGTACATCTTACACCCCCCACACACAAAGGACTAAAAGAATAATAAAGTGAGGTGGGAATGGGATGGAATGTGGATGAAACAAAATTGGCTGACAGTTAGTAGTTGTTGAAGCTGGGTGACGGGCCTACTATGCTATTTTGTTTATTTTGTATATTGTTTAAATTGTTCTGTAATAAAAAACTCGTATAAGAAGACAAACTCGATATACAGTGTTTGCTGGTAAGATATCGCTTACCTTTTGGGAGGAAGGAGGGAGAAATGGATTGTTGGCGCTGGAATGAAGCTGGTGCTAGTTCTTGGTCACACAAGTGTGCTCGCTTTGTAATAATTCTTTGAGGTTTACATGGATGATTTCTGCATATATTTCTGTACTCGTGTTATCCATCAATAAACATTTTAAATCCTTCATATTTGCACAAAGATCCTAACTCAATATCTCAGAATAACAGCAATGTTTTGTTTTAAAGTGGAACACGTTCACTCATGACATCATCAGATGGATCTATTAATGCCCTCATCCTTGCGTGGCCCCCTGGGTCTTTCCATTTTTGCCTCAATTTGGCAAGTGGCATGGCTTTGAGTTTTTATGATGGGTATGGGCCCTTCAGGTGGGCGAGGTCCAAGGGAAAGATCTCTGCAGCGACCTTGACCACGGGAACCAGAGGGAGGATCATGGCAACCTGGAGGGATGGAGGGGATGATAGGACAGGTGGCCTTGTAAAGGCAAATTCCAGAATCCCAGGCACCCAATATTTCCATTTTAGATATAGAATTTACCCTTCAAATACTGGCCAGGAAGTTTCCAGGAGGGCTGCAAGCATCCTCAGCAATAGCCAGGCTGGTGAGCCCCACCCCTACCTGAGTGCTGGCCTCAAGGGATGTAGCCCAACCACACTGCGCATACTCTGGGGGGTGGGCAGGGCATAGAGAGTGGTCATGGTATAGAGAAGAGGCGGAATAGAGAGTGGGGTGGAGAAGCAGAGGGATGGGGACCAGGGGCGGGGGGACAAGGTAGGAGTTGGGGCCCCTAGCTGTGTATGCTGGGAGCTTTTGTCTCTTAAACGCTCCCAGCTGGGAGCTTGCAGGACCGCAGGACTACAAATCCCAGGAGGCTGTGAGCATGGGGCGGTGCCTAACCCTGGGGGGAGGAACAGGGCTGTGTGCGCTTGGCCGAGGGACACACCGCCCTTGACTCAGGACTCTGGTCCTGCACCCGCTGCACGTGGACTGAATCCCAGAGGGATGCGACGGGACGAGCGGGACCAGGGAGTTAGGAGGATGTGGCGGCTGCATGGGCAGCCAAGGGCCTGCAGCGTGCAACTGGTTTTGTCCAAAATAGAAGTCGGACTCGTGCCTCTTCCACACCGCCTTCCTCCGTTGTTTGATTCCTCCTCCCACCTGCGTGCCTGTGGGTCTTTCCACAGCCCCCTACCAAGTCCAGGGCCAGGTGCTTCTCTAAAATGCTTATGGGAACTGGTTTGACATCCCAGAAACTTTCCACTTTGCCTGCTGCCCTCTGCCTTCTCCAGCCAAAGTGCCATCCTTTCATCAGCTTTTGAGAGAGATTCCCCCTTGTGGCTGGTCTTGCAAGTACAACTTAAGAGCTTTGCTGGGTGGTAACACTGGCTCTTTCTTGCCTTTTTCACAGGTGTGGAAGTTAAGGCATCTGTGAGGTTAATCACTGGTTTCCCCAGGATCCGCTAAGAGCAGAGGAGAACAACCCAATTCCCAGGCAAGTATCTAGTAGGCCATTTTCACCAACGCATTCCAGGGCAGTGGCCTCCAAAGCAGCAACCTTAAGACGAGAATAGCTTAATCATTTTGCCCTTTAGATTGATCACCTAATCTCAGCTCAGGCCTGAGTGGCCAGTCTCTCAGGGACACGAATGGCGACTCTGATCACTCAGGAAGAGACTAGTCATCCAGCTTTGGGAGAGGGATGTTCAAGGTAGACAGCACTTGGGCAGCATTTGAAACCCGTCACCTTTAACATCTCTGCTTTGGATTCTGGCAAGGTTCCCACATAAACATGCCTAGGGATAGTCAGAGGTACCATATTCTTTAAAAATTGATTAGAGTTGTGAAAGGAACAGAGCATAAAATATCTTGCTTATTTGCAAAAGATAAAATGCAAGCAAGACCTTCCTGTTAATTTTTTTCTGCTCATTCTCTTAGCTGTACTGTATGTTTGAATGCAGAAACAAAAAACTTGAATTGCCAAATTCTCTTTTCCTGAGATTGGTAAATTAACTTAAATGTCTTATTGAAACCTGTGGAGGAATGGTTAGCAGCTTTCATGATTTATGTCGTCCCTAAAAATCTGGGCGTTGATCTACATGAAAAAAACTCCCTGTTTATATTACACATCCCAATAGGTTACATTTCCGATTCCTGAATGTGGGATATTATCAAAACAACTGAAAAACCTGGTCATGGAAACTGGACCCTGTCACTTTGTCAAGAATTTGCCTCTTTATGAATTAATGACACATGAATTCTTTAACAGTTTTGTAAAGAAAGAATGAGAGTGTGTAGTGTCTCTGAATGTGGTAAGATAGGGAAGTCTTGTTAGACCACATCCTCGGGTTCTTCTCTCGTGTTCAATAGGCCCAGGTGATAGTCCGTGTAGTCAGGTGCAGCGCCGCTCCCCCAGCCCCCAGTGTTCCATCCTACTCTGGCCTGTGCCCTCTTCAGGGGGTTCTGATGACACTGGTCCACAAGTGTTGGAAGGAGACATTGTAACATGAGAATATTCATCATCTTAAAACAAGGATTAATGGAGAGGAAAGTCTCAGGGTGTGTGTGCTCTGATGCACTGCTGTTGGGGTATGGCCGCAGTGACAACTGTGCTCCTAGCAGTCCCCACAATAGCAGTCTCAGGCGTTTGATCTCCTGGCGCAACCACAGCAGCTGTTGACAGAGCTGGGAACTCATCGTGGTTCAGTGTCTTCCATCAGATTTTGTCGCTCTGACCCTCCTCTGCTTGCCCCATTCCCACGCCTATCCGCTGTGTTGATTGCTTTGTAGTTGTTTCCTAGGAGCCACTGTGTGTAACTCTATTTCACAGTGTCTTTAGGGACCCACTCTCACTACACAAGTCACTGTACAACAGCCCCTTATCCTGGTGTAGCCCATGTTTATCCTCTCCAGTGGAGCTGTGAAGAACCCTGCTTAGTCGGAGCTCCTCTCATTCTCATGCTGCTGGGGCTGCTTACGAAGCTGGGCATCTCATCTTTGGTCATCAACATTATTCTTTTCATCGATTTTCTGAAGTCAGAGACGACTTTGTTAATAATGTGACACTGATTCTAACAGACACTTTTATGTATCTTCCCCAACAGCTCTGTGAAGTAGGCCTGTGATCCCCATTTTACAGGGGGGGGACACTGAGGCTCAGAGAGGTTGAGTAGCTTCCTTCACTTCACACAGTTTCTTGGTACATTTTGAGTCTCCACTTGGAACTCCGCCTCTCAGGTGTGTGCACTTAGCTGGTGTTCCACTTTATGCCTCTCTGCCAGCCTCTCCAAAGGCACACGCCCCATCCTGAGTCCATTTTCTGCTTGATGGCAGTCACCCTGCACAAACCGGCCCCATGCAGGGAGTGGATTAGTCGGGCATGGTCCTCCAGCTTACCCTGGGGAGGTTCTAGGTTTCTTGGGAGAGCTGGAGCAGTGGAAGATACTGACCATCACTCACCTGGAAGGTTTGTTATGTAGAAATACTCCACTGTCTTTTTGCAGGTGTCATGTCTTCTTTGTCTTCATTGCTTCTCTGGGCTTTCTCTTACAGTCCGTGCTGTGCAGTAACATACAGTACAGAGACTGGGGAACATAATGTTGTTGCCCTGCACCAAACGGTCACATTACTCATTTTTCTAATTATGAAAGAGTTACATACTGTAAAAAAAGTGAAATTACCCAGATCTGTGTAGAGCAAAGTGAAACCTCCCCCATCCATCCCTTTCCCTGCAAACTCACTCCCCTACTCAGAAGGAACTATTGTTAAGAGTTTGCAGCTTATTCTTCTGGGCATTTCCTATGAATTTATAAATACACATAAAGTTTTTTTAACATAAATGACATAACTACATCATTTTGCAATTTGTTGTTTCCCAAACCATATATCATAGATGTCTCTCCTTATCAGTGCTCGCCACTCTAACTTAGTTTTTTAGAAGTTTTAGAGGTACTCCAAAGAACAGGAATACCATGATCTGTTTATCTCTTCTTTGATAGAGATGGGATTATGTCCAGTTTCACTATTATACATAATGCTACAGTAAGATCCTTGCATGGAGTTTATTACACTGCTATTCAACTGCTCAATTTTCCTTGTTTCCTCTTGGTCAGAGACTATGATATATTTTTAACAATTTTATGGGAATTATTATTGTTATTATTATTATTATTTTTTGTGTGTGAGGAAGATCAGCCCTGAGGTAACATCCATGCCAATCCTCCTCTTTTTGCTGAGAAAGACTGGCTCTGAGTTAACATCTGTTGCCAATACTTCTCCTTTTTTTCCCCCAAAGCCCCAGTAAATAGTTGTACGTCATAGATGCACATCCTTCTAGTTGCTGTATGTGGGATGTGGCTTCAGCATGGCCGGAGAAGCGACGTGTTAGTGCATGCCGGATCTGAACCCGGGCCACCAGTAGCAGAACACTTAACCACTAAGCCACGGAGCCAGCCCTATGGGAATTATTTTATAGGGAATTTAATTTTATCACTGAATAAAGACATTTATGGGGAAACTGGACTTTAAGGTCATCCATCTCAGTATTCTGGAGAAAAATCATGAAACTTAGAAGGTATGAGGCTTGCTCCATCACAATCTAACAAGTAATGTTAACAATTTAAAGTTGAATGTTTGAATAGCCACTACTCTCTCTGTTCAGAGGAAGAATGACTTTTTCTTGTCTAGAAAACATCTGACTCCAGGGGCTCTCAGTTGTGCTTCAGAGAGGGTAAGATATTGGTGTTGTATCTGTTTCTCTTCAGCTGTAGGCTGCATCTTCTAAAGATCATAGAATTGAACATGGTCCAATAAATGTATATGATTTGGGTCAAAAATTCAAAGTAATGAACCCAAGATAGGAATCCATAACTTTGGTTCTTAATAAAGAATTTCCTTTGATATCCTCAAGTCTCTGTGATTACTGTGTATACATGAATGAAGTATCCCTCTGTCCATTTCTTAAGTTGTTTCCATTGACTTTATGGATTTATCCTCTAATCCAGATTCTAAGTGTGAAAGAACATCTTGGTCCTTCAAAGAAAAGAAGCCATTGAAATTTGATTTTCTTTTAGCTCGCCATCCTACAAGTTTGAGGAATAAATTATCATGTAATGGTACAATGATTCTGAAATCTAATTTTTAATTAGAGGGGTGTAAGGTATGAATGAATGGTGGTTCATCCCCATGGTCAAGGGTATTGTACACGTGGACGTGTAAACAAGATTCAGGAAGCTGCTTCAGCCCTGTGACATCCCTGAGAACCACAGTGCAGGAGGATCTAGGCACACAGCCATCTGCCTAGATCTCCTGGGTTACATGTAGATCCAGGGGTCTTGAGAGTGGTGTCAGAGCAGCTAGCTTTTATCTATTTCTCCCCTTCCTTCTCTCCAGCTTATCTCAAACAGTCCTGACTATCATATTTTAAAGACCAATTATAGTTATTTACATGAGCTGCTTGTTCATTATTGCAGAGTAATAATCAGGCATACCATTAAATATCATTTAATCTACCTAATTAAATTTGTTGTACCTTTTGATTGATTAGAACACTAAAGTTAATTCAGAGTTTGATATTCACCAAATGTGTTAATCTGCTTACAACTGCCATGTGCCTCATTCCTCTTAGAAGTGTATCTTTGGCCCATCACAAGATTTTAATGAATCAAATCATCATAAATTAAGATAATGTACTGTCTTTTGGATGATCGGGAGGCATATGGGTCCATTTTGGAAATATGCCCATCTGTCTTTGCTCCCCATGGGAAGTTTCTGGTCACTAGGTCTCCAGGTGGCTTGCACAAGCCCTAGGTCTATAAAGCTTGGTGCCTCTCCTTCTAATTGAGGTAGAAATAAAAGAGGTCAGAGAGACTTATTAAAGTTTTGGTTGTATGAAGTCTTCAATGAAGACCATCCATGCATATTGTTCTGGATAGCTCTCTGTTCCTAAGACTACTAGCTACTTTAAGGGCTTGTCTGGAACTGTCAATGGTCTGATATTTTACCTTACCTGCAAACGAATAAGTTAGCTACCATGGTCTTACAGATGCTGGCAAAAGATACGAGACCCATGGGTCAGAGACACAGGACTTAATGACACAGCAATGGCAGTGGCCAGAGTATCAACATTTGCACTGGTTCACTAAATCCCACTTCCTGCAGGATGATACACAGTGGGTCAGGAGACATGCAGAGGGTTGCAAGAACTCAGAGCTTAAGGAACTCAAATCTTCAATAAGAGGCAGGAAATCTGCTGACCTTTGGTTTGGGGAAGGGTGTTATTTTTATTATACTGGGGAGTAAGCAAGCCTGCCTTTTGCTCCAGAGGAGGCCACTATTTCTATCTTCCAAGGTTGTCAGCTCTACACACATTCTTGAAAAGATAACCTGGTTTTACTGGCTTTCAAAGGTAAGCTTGAATGAGACTTCATCATCATTCCGTTCTTCTGTTACCTTTATTGAGATTGTCCAAATATGCTTTTTTCTCTGTAAAGTTCACTAACTTTATTCATACATAAGGGTTGCTTTTGGTTTTATTTATTAAGTTAAAATTTTCTTATTAGAGCAAATGAGGAAACTATTATGGGTTGGATCTGAAGGTATGCTTTTCCAGGAAAAATGTGAAAGAAGATCGGTGCTCACAGAACTTTGCCACAAGGAGTTGATATCAACTTAAATGATTTTGATTTGAATAGTGTTTTGTACAACTTTCTTCCATCTTACTTCATCCTCTCTGCTTCCTGTAACTCTCATATGGGAATGAGGCAGTTTCAGGGATTCACTGAACTCATTTACAATATTAAAATGGTTTTTTCTGTTGTTTTTTTTTTTTTTATTGAGGTAAAGTTAACATACAACATTAAATTAGTTTCAGCGGTACAACACAATGATTCAGTGTTTGTATAAATGTTGAAATGATCACCACAATAAGTCCAGTTAACATATGTCCCCATACATAGTTACAAATTTTTTTCTCTTGTGATGAGGACACGGCGTACTTCAAGGTGCAGAAGAATCAATGATGATGTCATACTTTTCCATATACAACTTGATGAATTTGGACATAAGTATACACCCTTGAGACTGTCACCACCATCAAGGCCACAAACATATCCATCACCTCCCAAAGTTTTCTCTCACCTCCTTTATTACTATTATTGTGTAGTAAGAACTCTTAGTATCTACACTATTAGCAAATGTGATGTACGCAATACAGTCTCGTTAGCTGTAAGCACTATGCCATATCCTAGATCTCCAGAACTTATTTATCTTGATTACTGAAACTCTGTATCCTTTGATCATCAGCTCCCCATTTCTCCATCCCCTTAACCCCTGGCAACCACCATTCTAACCTCTGCTTGTATAAGTTTGACTATTTAAGATTCCACATATAAATGAGTATTTGCCTTTGTCTGTCTGCCTTATTTCACTTAGCATAACGTCTTCTAGGTCCATCCATGTTGTCAAAAATGGCAGGAACTCCTTCTTTTTTCAAGGTTGACTAATATTCCATTTCTTTATCCATTCATCCGTCAGTGACATTTAGGTTACTTCCATATCTTGGCTATCGTGAATTAGCTACAATGAACATTAGAGTGCAGGTATTTCTTTGAGACCCTGAGTTCAATCCTGTGGGCATATACCAGAAGTGGGATTGCTGGATCATATGCTAGTTTTCATTTTTGGAGTAAGCTCCATACTGTTTTCCATAATGGTTTTACTAGTTTACATTCCCACAAGGGTTCCTTTTCTCCACATTCTCAAAAACATTTGCCATCTTTAGTTTTTTTGATAATCGCAGTCTTAACAGGTGTGAAGTGATAGCTCATTGTGGTTTTGATTTGCATTCCCTGATGATTAGTGATGCTGAACACCTTTTCATACACCTGTTGGCCACTTGTATGTCTTCATTAGGAAAAGTCTACTCTGGTCCTTTGCCCATTTTTTAAATTGATTTATCGTCTTGTTATTGAGCCAACACGAAAAAAGAGAACAAGATTTCCAGGCATTATGGATGCTTCCCAGTTGATACAGATGGTTTTGTATTTACAGTGGTACCAAAAGATCATGTTTCATGCTTTTTCTTCAGCTTGTTATAAGACCAGCAGTAGCTGCGGCATGGCAGATAATTGGGATCTTCTGGGTTTGGAGGTTTACAACATAAATGAGTGGTAAGGAATTTTTTATTATTCCAAGGAAATTATTGAGATCATAGTCCGTGGAATTCAGGATTGATAGGTGTAGGAGGAAATTAAGGTGAGGATCGGTGATCTGGCACTACTTCTGATCATGAGGCACAGGTATCTACTATATGAGTGTTTGAATAAAAATATTAGAGATCAGGAATTTGTGGTGGGTGAATATGTTTTCTGAATTATTTACTTTTGAACATAACCATTTGGATTATGTGAACATCTGGGATATGGGAGTAAGTCGTTAACAGGGGGTGGTTGATAATATCACTATTGATTTAACTTCTATGAACACCAAGTGGTCAATGGATTAAGCAAATGAGTAATCAGAAAACACAGAAATGGTAGGATTTGGGATTTAGTAAAGGACTGGGGACCGACTGTCCTGAGAGAGAGTGCCAGGACTTATGAGGTTGAGAGTGACAAGGACAAGAAAAGAATAGAAACACACTCAAACAAGGAGGGGGTGTTAACAGGATGGGGGAGGAGAAATGATCTGGAGTAGCCTTGAGTTTTGACCTTGAGCTTTCTGTTCTTGATGCAAATCTGCCTGATGACATCCCGGGACACAGGTCAGATCTATTCCCAGAGGATAGAGGGAGGGTGGAAGTACAAAACAGCCAGGATAATTGTCCTAAAAAGGCAGGCTTCCTTTATCATTTGTCTCAATTTCATGATTTACTTTTGTAGGGTAAGAGGAAAAGAAGGATGATAGCCACGTCTTCACAGAGGAAGCAGCATAACTGTGGGATCCAGTCCAAACCAAAGCCTGGTTTAAACATCTCCATCCCTATAAGGATGTCCAGTGACATATTCAAGAGGCTGGGTACTAGAATTCCATCCCATCCTGGCAATGAAGGGTCTCTGGGAGGACACCTTGGACCAGCCCCACCAGGTCTGCTGGCCAGAGAGACTGCAAGGACTCCAGGCCTGCAGCAATGCAGGACAACTGGTAACTCCTTTCAAGCTTGCCAAAGGGTTGCAAAACCTAGCACCTAGTCACACAGGTGAATCCCTGCCAGGTGTGCTCGCAGGTGGTCTGCACTCCAGGTCCCATGCCCACTCCTGCCGGTCTTCAGATTTGGCAGGGATGATTCCAGGAGCTGATCTGGGCATTCCACAGCTCCACTGCCAACAATTTCTGGCGACTGAGGAAGGTATCAGGAAGGAGGAAAGGGCAGTGAAGAGCACAGGAGAGAGACTGGTGATAGCACTGATGGCGGACAGACTTGCTAGTGAGGCAGAGAAAGTGAGGGGCCAAGAACGCCGTCTTGACAGCAGATGAAATGGAGCAGGCACCTCAGTGAGGTCTCTTGGCAGCATCCCAAATGTTTTTGTGCTTTGAGCTCTTGAAACTTTGAAATATAACAATACGTTTCTTTTATTAAACTCTGCTGCGTGAAATAGAAAATATAGACAGTGGTTTCTTTCTGAGGTGAGAGGTTGAGTTGCAGGTGAGGAGAGAAAGATCTTCCTTTTTCATGCTGTTCTCTCATTTTCCTTTACTATGTACTTTATTTATTTGTACTTTCAAGTCAGCAGCGAGTTATCAACGTCACAGGATGATTCAGTTTTTCCCCATACAGTCACAGTAAAACCTACTTAAAGTGGATTATTCTTTTTGTGTAATATTCCAATAGATTCCAAAATATTATTTCCAAAGCACTTCGATGTCTATGTTCTCAAATTAGATATTTACTTCTAGGTCTCCATTTTTGTGTTCCTTCTTGCATGCTACTTCAGAGTTGCATCTAAGGAAATACCAGATTTCCCTCAGTTTTTTAGATCCATATGTGTTGGAAATTTGATTCATGAAGATGGACATGGCAGCTGGGGGATTATGCTATTATCAAGAGACCATTTTTCGGCATCAGTAATCTGACAAGAACTCACTGCTTGTTGAGATTTAATTGACTATTTGAGGAATCAAGCTTTCACTATTGGTACTTCTCTTTCTCTTTGGAGGGGAAGTATTGCCTTCATAGTCTTTCCATTACCAAACCACTTTCCTGGGTGGCTGTGCCCTGTCAGGAAGGGCCTGGGATGCCGGGAACCAGGATTCATCCTCAGCTTCTGCCTGTCCTGAGAAGGCTTCCCTGGCAGAGTCCAGCCTGTGTGTCTGGGTGACACTTGCAGCCATCAGAAAGGAGGCGATAACTCACAAGTGCCAAGCGATTCATCTGGCTCTTGTCTTACAGGGTGTTTCCAAGGGATGAGGTTCAAAATGCCACTTGGTAACCCCTTGAAAGCTCCTGGTCACGGGGTGGGTTCTCGGTGTGAGGTCAGAGCAGTGTCTATTCACCACCAGATGGGAAGCATTTCAGTATTTTAATTGCTAAGGCTGTGTTCATGCACGACCATGGATCATCTGTTCCGTGGCATTTCCTGCTGGACCACCCCACACCCCTGTCATGCCTCATCTTTCAAAGCTCCAAACAGGGTTCACACCCCATCAGGTGGTTGTAATGTAACCACAGCGCAAGACAGGGGAAAAAAACACAACCACCCAAGGGTGACACACTTTAATGGTTCAGGCCAAATTGCCCCATTTGGACAAGTTGGCAACATCAACACTGAGTGTGTAAACTGGAGGACTGTCTAAGACCATGGACCTCAGAATGACACGGCCTCAGATGTCACCTGGACAGCAAGGGACAGTGTGGGGTCACTCACTGGTCAAGATTATGGTCCCTTATCCTGGTAAAGCAGAGCTCACCCGGGATCCATCAGGCCAAGCCAGGGAGGAGGCTGGGAGCCTTCTAGGGAATTTCTGCCCTAAAGTGAATGGCATAAGGAAGGCAGTTGTGCTGGAAATCCTGGTTCACAGAGAGCGGTCGGTCGTGTTTATGGACTGAGGCCCAGTGGTAGACTTAAAGCTGCGTCACAGATCTTTCCCATTGGATACAAAACAGCAGGAAACAGATTTCACAGTCCTGGACATGGACCCCAGCAGGATTCAATTCTAGGTCAGTGGTGAACATGGAGGCACTAGAGGGGTATCAGGAGGGAAAGTCCTGTCTGCCTTTAGTCCATTTGCAAATCACCTTTGCGGGCCTTGTCCTCTCCACATGCATGTTTTGATCTTTTTACATTGTTTTCCCCACTTACAGCTGATGCAATTCCAGAGATTGAACTAGAAAACTACAAGTTCCTAAAATTTGGTCAAAAGAAACCTCAACAGGAGAAGCAGAAAACATTCCTTCTTCCTCCAGAATGTAGAAAGGCACCCCCTGCCTATGGCACGACCTGGTCCTGGGTAGTGCTGTTTTAAAGACATCCACATTTCAGTGGTTGTTGCTTTGCCTGTGAAAGTACCATTAACCTTTAAATCCCAGGAGAACGGGCCGGGGACCGTGTCCGCCCCTGGAGCGGCTGAATGATACTGAATTGAACTTGTTCTCGGAGTTAGGGGGAATTGGGAGTGATGTCACTAGCCAAAAAGGGGGCTGGCCTTTCTCCCTTCTCCAACATACAATAAGTTGATGACTCAGAAGAGTTCTTTTTTTTTTTATAATTTTATTTATTTATTTTTTTCCCCCAAAGCCCCAGTAGATAGTTGTATGTCATAGTTGCATATCCTTCTAGTTGCTGTATGTGGGACGTGGCCTCAGCATGGCCGGAGAAGCGGTGCATCGGTGTGCGCCCGGGATCCGAACCCAGGCCGGCAGCAGCGGAGCGTGCGCACTTAACCACTAAGCCACGGGGCCGGCCCAGAAGAGTTCTTGATTCAAGGAGAAATGTGAGATTCTGTGTCTCACTCACATGCCTACAGAAAGCGACAGAACCACACCACAACTCCCAAGCTGTAAAGGGAACAGGACTTTAATATAATATTCAAATATGTCATTTATTATTTACAACAAATAACCACTGTCTCTCCCCAATGGGTGAGTAGGTGCTGAGGTAGAGATGTCAGGGAGCTGGGATGGGGTCATCCCTTCTCTCTTGGGCTTCAGGGGACCCCAGGAATCAGCTTACAATGCTCCCCTTCCCATCAAATGGGAGGAGCTGACCCTGTGCATCGCAAGCATCCCAGCTGTGTCCCCGCTGCTGAGGATGGGGCTGTGATCGGCCACTGGTATGGGGTTCGGGGTTGGGGCCTGGGGGCTGAGTAGAAGAGTCGGGTTATCTTGCGTGGCCTCCCTCAGAATCATGGCCCCCCACCATGTCCCCACTGCACTGGGTGCTCCAGACCCTGTGCTCAGTGCTGTCAGCCACCAGTACCCCATTTGTCCCTGCCACGTGAGCGATCATTTAGTATTACCTATTTCACAGAGGGGGAAACGGAGTCTCAGGAAGCTGAAGAGAGTCACCCCAGTCACAGGACTGGTCAATAGTGGAGCTGGGATCCCAGTGCCAGCTATCCGACTCCCCAAGGCCACGCTTAGCCCAAAGCCTTACTGAACCCCTAGGAGTCAGTCACCCCGGCCCAGACACTCACTCACCCCTGACCTTGATGATGGCCGGTTCTTCTTGGCCTTGCGTACTCTGCAGGCCAACTAGGTCTAGCGCTCTGGCTGGCAGGACAAGGTGTAGCTACAGGACAGAGAGGCACCTGTGAGCCTACCAGGAACCACACCTCAGGGGTCCCCCCACTGCCTGCCCAGCAGCTGGAGTCTGGGTGTCCCAGAGATCACCATGTAATCAGGCCGGGGGATGAGTGGGGCACCATGGAGACAGGCTCTCTGGACTGGCCAACAGGGAGAGTCCACCCCTGCCCTCACCCAACTCCTGCCCGGCCTCACCTCTCATTCTCATTGAGCAACTCCATGTCCTGGAACGAGGCCCCAAATCGCTCCCTCGGGCTCTAGCTTGTAATTCTTTGCAGCCTCCTGGAGCAGCAGGATCTCCCTCATGACTCGGTATTCCTGGGACCAGAGGGAAGGAGAGGATGCAGACAGGGCCTGGGTGGGGGATGCTGCAGGGGTCTTGTTGGAGGTGAGGAGTGGGGCAGGGGACCAGTCCTGGAAACCATCCTTCCCTCCAGTTCCATCCAGGATCTACCAGTTCTCAGAATGGGAATAATCAGCCCCTCCTCCAGGAAGATTTCCTTGATGCCATCCTCCCCTCAACCCACCCGCCAATTGGATGGGTCTCCCACTTCTCTGGTATCAAACTCTTCCACTCAATGTAAGATACAGCGGGTGAAGCCAAGGACTGTTCTGCCCAGAAGGTCTCTGATTTCCACCTCCTTCCTCTCCCCTGCAGGGAGTGCCACAGCTGCTCCTCAGTACTCTTCTCAAGGTTGATCCCATTCCCCTGGAAGGTAGACAGCCAGAGTACATCAGACAAAGACCCCTAGCCTGACTAGCCCCCTATGCCCACCCCTTCTCATGTTGCACTACTGCCAGATCCCCAGAGGGGGCCAGGCATGCAGAGAAAACAGGACTTGGACCTAGGCTTGCCTCTGGGCTCCAGAGGAGGAGGACATGGGGGTGTAACTGAGGGACCTGGCAGCACAACTCTCTCTGATGACAGACTTGGAGGCTGAGGCTTCAGGCAGAGGGGACTGCTCAGGCACTTATGTGCTTCCTGACTTGGGGGGGGCCGACTTCTTTCTCCCTTCATGGGCAACATGGGAGTTACAGGCTGAGTCCAGCTCAGATAAAACCTCACGCAGCTCTGCCATCAGGCAACTCTGAGCTTCCCCAGCCTGGGTAACTGGAATGGGTTTCTCTGGCAGAAACTCTGTTCACTCATCGCTAAAATAGGCCTGATGCCCCAGCTGCCAGCGGTGGCTGCAAGGCTTTCATGAGAGGAGATGTGCCAAGTGCTGAGAACTCAGAGCTCAGTTCGGGGGCTCCCGCATCCCAAGGCTCAGAATCCTGGTCCTTCCTGCCTAGACCTCAGGTGCACCCACCTCGAAATAGTCACCCATCACCAGGTGCAGCATCAGCAGGTCACTGAGCAGAGTTCCAAGATAGGGGACAACACCTTGTGACATCGGGGTGTGGGTGGGATGAACCTTTGCTCTCAAGTCGACCCCATGTAGACCCTCTCCTGAAAAGTCCCCACCCTCAGCCACCTGGCCCACCCCAGGGTTCCCACGAGGAGCAGCCTAGGACCCTCAGCAGCCTCCCGTCAATTCCTACTCCCTTCACACCCCAAGAACACCACACTCCTCCTCCTCACCTCCCAGGGCCGGCTTCTGGCAAATCACAGGGTGTGCAGTCCCTTGCCCTCCCCAAAACACACTCATCCTGCACCAGCTCTTCCAGGCCCTCCTCTTGGTCACTTCTACTGGGGGATTCAGACACTGTGGCACCAAGATGAAGGGCCCTCATCTTTTG
Organism: Diceros bicornis minor; assembly: GCF_020826845.1. Taxonomy (NCBI): domain Eukaryota; kingdom Metazoa; phylum Chordata; class Mammalia; order Perissodactyla; family Rhinocerotidae; genus Diceros; species Diceros bicornis. Next base: position 2,686,475 of record NC_080759.1, read on the forward strand.
ATTTCAGGCCTCCAGCTGGGAGCACAGAGCCCCTCCCCCACAGGCACACTAACCTGCCGCTGCTGCTGCTTCTCCTGCACTCTCTGGGGGTTGCTCTCTGGGGGAGCAAACGTGGAGGGCCCCTCCTGCCAGGGTCGAGGACAGTGTCAGTGAGGCCATACTCCCCTCACCCCATTTCTCTCCAGCACCACTGGCCTCCGACACTGGACATCTGACTTGAGTCAACTGGTACCAATGTCATTCCATCCTCCAAGGTCTTGTGATTCCAGAACAAGCCCAGCTCCAACTCTCACTCTGGGTGTGAGCTTGGGCTTGTGGCCTGGCCTCCTTGAGCCTGTTTCCTCATCTGGAAAGTGTGAGAACTCCGGCTACCACACAGGTTCTCATGAGGACTCAGTGTCACAAGACTGTCATCATTGTTCTGGCCCTCACCCCTCCAGGTGGAGTAGGCAGAAAGCTCCCACATTCCTTTCCTCCCTCTTACCTCAACACCACCCTGTGAGGCCTGCACCACACAATCACCATCCCTCCATTTCCCTGATGAGGAGACAGAGACCCAAACATAGGCAGTGTGTTGCTCAGGGGCCCACAGAAGAGAGGCCGCTTGCCCCTCTCAGCCAGAGGCCCTGTTCCAACATCCTTGCCTAACCCCCAGCCCCACCACTGACAAGAGTCCTGTCCCCTGAGCTCTCAAAGCTTGGTCCTGGGCTGAGTCATGGATGGAGAGGACGGGGTGTCTTGGGAGTCTGGTTGAGTGGCTCCTGCCTGCCCCAGTCCCGTGGAGTGTCTGGGCCCCAGGCTGGGCCAGAGGCCAAGCCAAAGCCTTCTCCTCCCCAAGGAACGCCTCAGGACATTCCCCTGCACTGAATCCTTTTTTTTTTTTTTTGTGAGGAGATCAGCCTTGTGCTAACATCTGCCAATCCTCCTCTTTTTTTGCTGAGGAAGACTGGCCCTGGGCTAACATCCATGCCCATCTTCCTCCACTTTATATGGGACGTTGCCACATCATAGGTCGACAAGCGGTGCGTCGGTGCGCACCCGGGATCCGAACCGGCGAACCCTGAGCCGCCGCAGCGGAGTGCGCGCACTTAACCGCTTGCGCCACAGGGACGGCCCCTGAACTCTTTCTTTATCCACTCAAGAACTGGACCTCCAAGGTGCCACCTCTGATCAACAGAGAAGGGGATGACAGGACATTTTGATTCCCCGTTTACATGAAGCTCCTAAGGTCCTTTCAGCAGGATCCACTAAGAATCCATCAGTTGCCTAGACGCTTCTCATAAGCCACCGGGGGCATATGTCATTGCCAACCAGGCACTCAGGTTAGACTCCTGTGGTTGACTCAAGTGAAGTGACTGCTCTAGGGGTCCAGTGGGGAGTCCCAGAATGCACACACATCTCTCACCTGAGGATGAGCAGCCTGTTTTTCCACCTGGGCCATGGGAATCCTCTGCCACGCACATCACTGGGGCAGGCAGGATGCAGCCCCTTGGAGATGTGGTGAAGATAGAAGGAGCAGCAGGGTCCTGGCTTCCTGAGGATAGGTTTAGGCTGAGGGCTAAACCCACCCCAACCACCCAACAGCCTGGAAGAAGCTACATCCAGCAGGATGGACATACATGGAAGCCAGAGACCTGTTGATGGCGCCAGCTCGGCAACTCCTCCTGGAACAGCCCAGCCAACACCATTGTGTCCCATGACCAGGGCCTCCCGCCCACAAACGGCACCCCACCTGCCCATGGGCAGAACAGATCCCTCTGCTTGTTAATCTGGATGAGATAGACGGGAATGTTTCAGAGAAAGTTCAAGGGAGAAACTATCAAAACCACAGCCTGCCCAGTGCCCCTCCTCCGCACCCCTCCTCTCTTTCCAGACCCCCAGCCTCCACTCTACCTTGATCATCAGTTCTCTGCTCAAGGACTTGTCTTGACTATTGAGTTCCTTAAGATTTTCAGGGCTCTCTCTCAGGGGAGGGGAAAGAACGAGGGATAAATTTAGGAATAATGTGAGGGGTCTGAATGCAAATCCCTTTTCTTTGCAAACCCGAGAGATTCAAACGGCCTGAAGGAGTGTTCTCACTGGGCTCCTCTGAGCGCTAAGGTCTCATGGTACTGGGAGGGGGCTCTCCTGTTGGTCACTGGGGTCTCCACTCCCCAGTTCTACAGAACAGCTCTGTTTTGACTGCTTTGAGTTTCAACTGGGCATGGGGTTCTGTTGCTATAAACACTTGAAAATCTCCAATTTGGCTCAACTTAGTACCTGACACTTAGGGAAGCCGAGTCCTAAAGCAGAACTGGTGCATTAAGGACCCCGGAAGGTTTAGAGACCCCCTGCCGAGGCCCAGGCCCTGTCCCCAGCATTTGCTGCCTCCCAGGAGTTCCCAGCTGACTGAGGGGCCAATGGCAGACATACAAGAGATCCCCCATCCACCCTGGTCCTCCTATGGAGAGAGGCCTACCCACCGGGAAACTTCCCCCGTGTGTTCTTCAGGTGGCTTGTGAAGGTTTTCTGCAGAGCAGAGTTGACAGTGCAGGACGAGAAGAAGTTCTTCAGGATCTCGAACTCCTGGGGAAGGGAAGAGAATGAGCTGTGAGGTGGGGCACTGTAGCCCAGCTTGCTCTAGCTTCAGTACCCTTCTATTTAAATCTCCCCTCCTGGATGAGACAGATGCTCAGGGAGTCCCAGAAGGGCACATTTAGGACCCAAAGAGTAACACTCACAGGGAGCAGGATTTTAGCTCAACCCAGGGAAGGAGCCAGGTAGGAAGTGAGCATCCTCTCACTGGGACCTGGAGTTAAAGTCAGCGGGCCCCTGGCAGGAAGGTCCTAGGGACTGTGCAGGGGCTTAGACCACACACTGCAATCCTGGGAGCTGATAAATGTGGAGAGGCAGTTCCCAAGGCTTCAGAGAGGGGCTCCACTGGGCCTCCCACAGCACACCTGGGCCACCTGGATCCAGCGCTCCACCACCCTCACCCTGTCCTGGGCTGTCTTGCTCGGGTCCCCGAGGCAGGGGATGATGACGAAGCTGGCCACCCTTCTGACGTGGTCGACGGTGGCCTGGACGTTGGGTGTCTGGTGCTCATTGCCGGGCTTGTTCCTCTTGCCCCAGGTGGAGCCCAGACACGGAGAGGACACCACCTTCTGGAAGAGCTCCTGGAGAACAGGGGGAGTGTCACCGAGCCCTGCCACACCCCAGGTCTGTGCCTACAGCCCCCAAAGTCCCACACAGGAGTCACAGTTTAGAGCTGGAGCTCAGAAAGCTCAGGATGTGGCCTGAGCCTTGTGACAGTCCCTGGCTTTTCTTCTCTGTCCACTGAGGACACCCAGCACAGGATGACCCAGGACCCAATACTGGCAGGGAAGGGAGAGGGGCATTTGAACCCAGCCCGTGCTGGCTAACTCCAAGCTCCAGATGGTGGCTCAACTAGGCTCATCCCAAGGGGGCATCTTCCAATACCCTGATCCCCCCTCTGGTCCCACTCCACATTCTGATGCACATCCCCGCGTGGCAGCTACACCCACAGGCCTTGTCTGTCTCCCTTGTAGTGGAGTACACATCAGGCGTCTAATAAGTCCTGAGGCTGTTGAGACTCCTGAGCAGACGGTTGGGCCACCAGGGTCCAGGCTGTACACAGTGAGCCCTTCCCTGCACAGATGGGCCAGGGCCCACCCAGCTTTCCGTCTCTTCTACCTCATGGAGTTGGCACAGTCACTCTGTGCAACAGGTCCTCTTAATGTCCACCTCCACGGTCTGCAGGTGGACAGCAAAGGCTTGGGTGTTCAGAAAGTTGCCCAGGTCTTATGATTGGTAAAGGGTGGAGCCTGGATTTGGGCCCAGATCATAGGAGTCTGGATCAGGTCTGGGGCAACGATAGCAGAGGGAAGGCCTGCCCCACACCACCCTGAAAGCCCAGCTGCTCACCGCATCCATCATGGTAAACTGCTCCACCACCAGCTTAGGAGGGAAGGCCATGAGATTAAGCTTCTCACGCTCCTTAAGAGCCACAGGTGGAGATGGACTTCTCACTAGAAATGATGGTCCAGGTGACTCTAGCTAAGCAGCTCCTACTCCTGCTGGAGCCCATGTTGGCCCTTGCTCCACCTCCAACACTGCTGGTGGAGGGGACACTGGCTCCAGTGCTAGAGGGGGTGGTGTCAACGGAGCTGGAGCCAGCTCTACCTCCACCACTGCCCACTGCTCTTCTTCTGCCGCTGGCTGGAGCTCTGCAGCTGACGCTGGAGTGGGATAAAAACAAAGATTCACCCACATAGCTGACTTTCCATGTGACCTTCTAAACACAAGAAAGATCCCACTCCCTTCCAGGAATACCCAGCCTGCAGTCCCCCTTACCATCTGGCTCTGCCTCAGTGGCCTCCAGAAGCTCACACCGGACAAGGGTAAGAGGGTCACGGCAGCTCATCTCCTAGCCAGGCAAGGTGACATTCATGTACATCCCCTTTAGCTTCAAAAAGGGACAGCCTGAGTCTGGTCCCTCCCTAGTTCTAGTCCAACCTCATCATCTCAAGCTCCTGAGTGTGGAGACCCTCTGCTCCTGCTCTCATCTCAGAGCAGCACTGGAAAGTGTGGGTGGCCTCATGTACCTGCCCCTTGTCTAGTGAGTTTGTGGAGTTGAAACCATTGGGCAGTTACTCGACAACCTAATGAGTGGAGTTCTGCAAAGACTGCCTGGGAACTGGGCCAGAAGAAATCAGGGGCTGCCTGCACACTGCCACTGGGGCCAACCACCAAGAGAATATCTGTTCCTCAGTTCAGGCACAGAGGGGCATCTCTGCAAAGAACTCTGGTCAGGGAGGGAAGGAGATGAATCCTCTAGTGCTCGGTAACAATATGAGTAGAGGTGCTCACCTTCTCATGCTGCCAGGCATGGCCTGAAGTATGAACATGACCTAGCTGTTAGGTTTCCGACACCTAACAACTAGCACCTGCTCAGGAATGACCCGCCCCTTATGTCCTGCCTTCTCTCCTCCTCACAGACACATGCACACACACACACACACACACACAAAGAGGGGCAAGGGGTGTGGGGCTGATCAGGTGGGATCACAGCTGTGCCCTGGCCTGCACTAGCCTCCCCTGGGCTGCCCCGTGTTACCTTTCACAGCCTCCTGCCAGATGCCCAGAGGCGTCAAGAATTAAGGCTGAGCCAACATCGCCAACTACCAAAAAGATTCTCTTTCTGGGATTTTTTGAGCCCAGATCCTCCAAAAGTTGGGAAACAACAACAAAACATCTTTGCCTGTTGACTGTCTCCAATCAAGTGAGGTGGATGGGGCAATGTGGGTGCCTGGTTACCAGAGTTCTAAGATCTGTTGAGGTCTATGACCCCACGTCATCTCTTGAACTGTACACAATGAGACCACATAGCCCTACCCACAGGTCCCTGGAAACCTAACTAGGGACCTAGTTTTGAGGAGACAGAGATGAATGCAGACCTCCTTTTCCTTACTATTTCTTCATCCTGGGATAGTCCCTGTGCCTCTCAGGTCCTCCCCAGTCTCTAAACCTGCACCATGGGAATCAAGCTAGAATCTACTTCCTAGGGACATCACCCGGTGTATATGAGATAATATCTATTACCCCTGTGGGCTGGTGTCACATGTACCTAAGGCACAAACTTAGAGATGGAAGAATAACAAGGAGGGGTGGGATGTAGTACAGAACACCACTCAAAACAGGCCTGGGCTCCAAGAATGTGATATTGGGACAGTCACTTCCAACTTGGCCTCATTTTCAGGTCAACACCATGAGGGGGTTGCAACTAATGGAAATTCAGATATTGCCATCTGTGGCATAAAACCATTCAATTGTTTCCTGTTTTATGGAGAATGAGACCGAAGTGCCTCATCTTGGCCTATGAGGTGGGCAGCCTCCACAGTGGTACCCAGTAAGCCCCACCCATGTTATACACTTCCCCGTGGAACCACAAAGAGGTTAGTAACTGGCTTCTGAACATAATAAGAGCCAAAGTGATGGGATGTCTTGTCTAAATTTTAACTAAAAATGTCCCTCACTTCCTCTTACTCCCTCTCTCATGTGCCATCTCTCTCTCTCTCACTCTGTCAAATCCCTGGAAGTGAGGAATCAAATACCAGTGTATTGGGGCTGCCCAATGTGGAGGCACATTGAAGAGAGAAGCAAGGGAGTGCCTGGGCCAACAGACAGAAAGGAACTCAGGCTCTCAATACAAAATGAATTCTGAAGGCTGAGAGTGAACTTGTGGGCCAGTCCTCCCCTAGTCGAGCCTCAGTTGAGGCCACAGCCCCAATCTGTTAAACTCACTGAGACAGAGGCACCCAGCTAAAACATGCCTGATTGCTGATCCACACAAATTGTGAGATTGTCAACATTTGTTGTTTTGAAATGCAAGGTTAGGGGCAATGAAGTCAGAGAGGGAAAGGTAACGAACACAGCCTACCAGGCCCTGGCCCTACCTTCCACCCTAGCTCCTGTTCTCTTCTCCCAGCCTCCCTCCAGTTGCATTGGCCACCTTTCTAACCTCCTCTGGCCAAACTTACTTCTGCCTGTGAGACTCAGGACCAGTGGTGCCATCTCCCTGACACACTGCTCCCAGACTTGTGCAAGGCTGACTCCCTCTTGTCATTCCGGTCCCAGAAAATGTCACCCTAGAGAGGTCTTTCAGACCCTCCTACCCAGTGACGCCCAGCCCTCCCTCACAGCCCCCTGATGTGTTTCTCTACAGCACTTGCTCTTTTCTTTCTCATGTCTTTGCTTTTGTCCATTTCCCCTCTAGACTGTGAGCTCCCGGCAGGCAGGGACCACTTGGTCATTTTCATCCTGCACTTCAGCCCACCAGGGCACCTGGCACAGGGTGAGTGCTCAGGACACAGCTGCTGAATGAGTATATGGGTAGATCTTGCACCCCGCCCCCTGCTTTTGACCAACTTTCATTGTGGAGATGAACACTAGTAATAGGAGGTACAAGTTGTTTCTGAGGCAGGGGGACAGCCAGAAAGACCTCTGGTTGACTCTTCGCTGCTCCAGGAGCTCAAGAATAGTTCAGTGGACACCAAGTAAATTCCAGGATTACAGCAGAATGACTTGATATATATATATATTATGTAATGGTTACCAAAATAAATTTAGTTAACATCAATCACCAAACAGAAAAAAAGATTGTTTCCTGATGATGAGACTTTTTAGGATCTACTCTCTTAGCAAGTTTCAAATATACCACACAGCAATGTTAACTTAGTGCTGTATATCAAGTATACCTCAATACAACTGAAAAAAAATAAAAGCAAAAACTCACTGGCCACCACTGACACAAGAGGCTGCCCGCCCCCTCGTGGCCAGAACTAGCACTGCTGCCCAGGCCGGAACTCCAAACAGAAAGGAATCTTTCTTCAGGTGTCCTCAAGGCAGATGCTCTCCAGGGTCCCAGGGGTAAAGCAGCAGGACCTGTCAGCTTCGAGGGAGTGGGAGGAATCTCGGGAGCCTACCGTGCACCTCTCTTGCTTTTCCCCACCAGGTGTCCTCTTCACTCCTAAGGCATCCTAACTGCAGCCATGACAATGATTTCCCCTACTTCCAGATGAGGACCGCAAGGGTCCAACAAGGATTAGTCTTCTCCCTGGACTCTGGACTTGGTGTCCAGTGCTCTGGCATCTTCTTCCTTATCCTCAGTTCTCATCCACCCAAGCCCCCTAGCCTCGTCAGTTCTAAAGGATCTCCAGGGGCTGGAAATCATTTTCTCAGGGTTTCAGAGCACAGTAGGTCATCAACAGAGAACCTAGTCCAACAGACATGTAGTGAGTGCATGGAACACTTGGAGTCACTCGCTGGATGCACTCCACTTTATACAGGAGGACCCTCACTGAGATCTTCTCTCCTGTTCCCAATGCCTACACAAAGGGAGGATGGGCTCATCACAGTTTTGGGTGCCCACAGAGGTGGACTGCAGGACCCCAGTCCTGTGATCCCCAGGCTGGGCCAGGGATGGATCTGGAACAGGTAGACACCTAGGAACCTTAGGGATTCCTCTTCCCATCTCTGGGCCCCTGTGCACGAATCTAGGAGAACGGATGCTACTGCCCCGTGGGAGAGCTGCCTCCAACCTCTCTCCCTCCTGCCTCTTGTCACATCCCCGGTGTCAGCTCTTTCTTGACTGCACCTCAGTGTTCTCCATATGAGAAGTCAAGTGTGACGGAGTGTGCCTGTGCAGGTGTGATGATGAGGAGAGGAAAATGACCCCATATGGAAAAGGGTGCGCAGCAATCCTCTAGGATCTTAAAGCCACTCATTGCCAAAGGAAACCTGAGGGAAGAGGTGGAGCCTTGGCCAAGTAAGCTGGAGCTCTCTCTAGTCTTCAGGACTCTGACGACCTCCTGTGGTCTGGGACAGTACCTGCCTCTTTCTAGGCCAGTTTCCCAACTGCACAGTGAGGGGTAAGATGTGCAACAGCACAAGCATGTGCTCGGCCAGGACAAGTCATCAGGCCCCATAGATACATTAAGTATGTTTTAATGTGTATTGAAGTGTATTGAAGACATTAATATTGCTGTGCAATCATCACCACGATCCATCTTCAGAACACTTCTCATTTTACAAAACTGAAACTCTATACCCATTCATGAATAATCCCCCATTCCCCCTCCTCCCACCCACTGGCAAACACCATTCTACTTTCTGTCTCTCTGAATCTGGTGATTTCAGGAAGCTCTAGAAGGGAAATCACACAAGGTTGTATTTTTGTGACTAGCTTATTTCATTTAGAGTAATATCTTGAAGGTTCATCCATGGTGTGCCGTATATTAGACTTTCCTTCATTTTTCAAGGATGAATAATATACCATTGTATGTATATAGCACATTTTGCTCATCCATACATCCCTGGACAGATACCATAGCAAGGCCCACAACCAAGCCCAAAATAAAATGGGGCCCCAGCCAGATTTTTCTCAACAGTACCCTGGAGACTACTTTTTTAAGCCATATCCCATATGATATTTACTAAGGATTTAATCTTGGGCCGAGAGTTGCTTTTCAGAAACTCCATTTCTCTTCCTTAAGCAAGTTTCAACTACTTTGAGCCAATGAGACAACAAGACGGCTTGCAAGACTCAAACTGCAACTGCATAAGTGACTGGAGGATGAACTGGGGGACCAAGAACTCCCCTGCCAATCATGTTAAGGACACCGTCTTTTGAACGTGGGATGTGTGACAGAACATGAAAATCTGTGCTTGCACAAAATAAGTGACTGGAGGATGAACTGGGGGACCAAGAACTCCACTGCCAATCATGTTAAGGACACCATCTTTTGAACGTGGGATGTGTGACAGAACATGAAAATCTGTGCTTGCACAAAATGCCTAGGACTGCTCCCAAACTTACTGCACCCGCTCCTTTGCCCTTTTCAAGCCCTTTTCAACAGCCCATTGGGGAGAAAGATTTAACCTTCGTCTCTTTGCTGGCCAACCTCGTAATAAAGCTTTTTCCCCTTCTACAAGAGCGGGTATCCTGTTTGGCTAATGGGTGCATTGGGCTGTAAGCCCTTCCTTGATTACAATACTTGTGTGGCTTCCATGTTTTAGCTATTATGAATAATGATGCCATGAACATGAGTGTTGAAATATGTCTTTGAGAACATGCTTTCAACTCCTTGGTGGGGTATACACCCAGAATAGGAATTGCTGGGTCCTATATATTTTTAATTTTTTTTAGGAATTGTTATACTGATTTCTACAGCAACTATATATTCCCACCACAATACACAAGGGTTCCAACTTCTCCACATCTTGGCCAACAGTGGTTCTATTCTTTTTCTTCTTCTTTTTTTTTTCTTTTTGATAGATGCCATCCTAATGAATGTGAGGTGGTCTCTCACTGTGTATCTGATTTGCATTTCCCTAATGATTACTGATGATGAGCATCTTTTCATATGCTTATTGGTTATTTGCATATCTTCTTTGAGCAAATGTCTACTCATATACTTTGTTCAATTTTGATTTGAGTTGTTTGTTTTTTGTTGTTGAATTTAGGAGTTCTCTAACTATTCTGGATATTAAGCCTTTGTCAGATACATGGTTTGCAAATATGGTCGCCCATCCTATGGGTTGTGCTTTTACTCTGTTGATAATGGCTTTTGAGGCACAAAACTTTTTAATATCCATGAAGTCCAGCATATGTATTTTCCTATTTTATTGGCTGCTCTTGGGTGTCAGAACCATGAAATCATTACCAAATCCTATCTTGTCAAGTTTTGCCTTATGTTTTCTTCTAAGGGTATTATAGCATTAGCTCTTACACTTAGGTATTTGATTCACTGGGAATCAAGTTATGTATACAGTGTTAGGTAAATGTCCAAGTTGATTCCTTTGCATGTAGATATCCACTATTTCCAGCACAACTTGTTGAAAAGACTTTTCCCCATTTAATAATCTTGGCACCCTTGTCAAACATCATTTGATCACATGGGTGAGGGTTAATTTCTGGGCTCTCAATTCTGTTTCCATTGCTCAATATGGCTGTCTTTATGCCATGACAATGCTGTTTTGATACTGTAGATTTATAGTAAGTTTTCAATCAGGAAGAATCAGTCCTCCAACTTAGTATCTCCTTTCAAGATTATTTTTGGTATCTGGGCTTATTTGAGATTCCATAAGAATCTTAGGATGGGTTTTTTTCTATTTCAGCACAAAATGCCCTTGGGATTTTGATAAGGACTGCACTGCATTTGTTGATCTCTTTGGATAATGTTGACACCGTCACAATAAGGAGTGTTCCAATCCACGGTGATCGGATGTCTTTCATTTCTAATAGTGCCGGATGGCTGTTCGGGGGGGGGGGGCCCTCCTCGAGGTAGTCGTGAAGAAACCCACAGTTCCTCCTCACTGTGCCTTCACCATTTCCTTAGAACCCATCAACAGTCAACAGAGGTCAAAATGCATGTAAAATGCACGCAGGAAGTTTTCAAAGATTGGATGTGCATGGAGCACACATTTCTTCCACTCCTCTCCATTAGCAAGAACCACGGACTGAAGCAGCAGACCCTAACACATGGAGACTGCAGACTCACCCAGCAGACCCCAACAAACGGGGACTGTGGACTAACTAAGGGCCAGGGACTCGGGTTCCTGGCAGAACCATCTGGCAGCTCAAGCTGAACCACTAAGCCTTTGCCTGGCACTGCTGACTAACCAAGTGCTAAGACTGATGCTCTCTTAGAGCATCCTGTCAGTCTAGACTGACCCACTGACCCTGGACTGGAAAGCCAGGTAGATCAGGAGGTCAAGGCAAACAGAGTGGATCTCAGATCCAAGAGAAACTTACCCACAGCCCTCAGAAACAGTGAAAAAGATGGAGAACTCAAAGGTTTTGCTGGTACCAATGACTGTTTCTCATCCTCGAAGCCATCAGGCGTCTCCTTTGGATCCCACTGCTGCCACCAAACTGGTACAAAACAAAATAAAATTCAGTAAATTTTAAACATCTTATTGGCTTTATTCAACAGTTCATGAATCAGGCAGCATCCAGTCTAGCAGAGAGAAAGGACCTCCAAGGAGTTCTACAAAATGAAGGAATTTATAGGCAGAAGGGAGCAAGAACAAGGAAGTTACACTAGATAAAAAAGCGGGTTGGTTACTGCAAGGTTACTTTCCTTTAGAGGATGGCAGGGTTCTATCAGGAAGATGACCTACCTGCTGCGCATGAGGTGATTCCTGATTGACTGGTTTAAGATTCTATTCCTGGGAGGGCCAAAAGTCTAATTAAGTCTCGACTTGTTTATGTGAGGCATAGCCTAAGCGGCTCCATTTGGGTCTGGTGTCTTGTTTTAAACACATGACTTCTGCTGGTCCCTGCTTTCCCCAGTTACCCCCCGGCTGTCCCTTCACTGACCATTGTTGGTCACACACCCACTGCACCTGCCTCCAGTCCTTCCCCTTCAACACCGTAATCTCACACACAGCTCCTCCCGACACTGTCATGACGTCTCCCACCACACGTCGCCTATACTTTCCACACTGCCATCAAGATGCTTCACAAACACCACCACCATTTATGTCCAATGGGCTGAGAGGCCTGCCCGTGCACTGGGAATCAGGAGCCGCAGGGTCTGTCACTTGGCCTCCAATCACCTATTGTACCCCAGCTGAAGGGCTTACCCTGCGGAGACACTCAGTTTTACCCAACTCAATCGCACAACATCTTTGCCCCAGGCTTCCTTCAAAATGCTCCACCCACTTTCTGCCCCAACTGCTCCTTGAGGAGTCATTTTGGGGTAGCCTTCGAGACCACCTTGGTGATTTTGTGCTCAGGCCCAAACAGATCTTGGCCGACAAACACTTTAACCATACCCCCTGAAATCATATAGCATAGGTAACTAGTGAATGGGTGCAAATTACTGGTTTTACTTCCAAAGGCCGTAATGAATATTTCACACCAGGAACATCCACTTTTGGGTTTTACTGTAGGCTGATATCACAAGGCTCTCACACAGTGAGGCTCTCTCTTCCCCAGCCCTCTGAGCAGATTTCTCCAAGCTATATTCTGCAATACATCATTGTTTCTATCTCAGCCTGCTTCCCTCAGGTTGCAGGTCCCCTGAGGTTCCTGCCCTGACTGGCTACCACCAACCCATAGAGACACTGTCAGTCCTATAGGACTGGGTGTTCAGTTCTACTAGGACTGACTGACTGGACTGGACACAGGTGCGGTGGCCCTACCCACGCAAAATCAGGTAACTGAGGCAACCAAGAAGTATCAAAAACCTTAACCCAACATCGACAACAACTCCATAAGACCCTATCCTAGCCCTTGTGGAACAGTCTCATGAGTCTCTTGCCTAAATGGTTTTAGAGAATGGCCTGGCCCTAGATTGTCTATACCAACCAACGAAGGAGGGGTTTTTGCCTTTCTTAGAACCACTTGCTGAATGTACATCAACACACAAGTTCAAACCTACCTCCACCAGATGGCCCAAGAGGTTAAAATATTGCGTAATGTTACCTAAATCTTTTAAAAGATACCCAAGGCCCCCGAGATCACTGACCTATTTTCATGGCTGGTCTTTCCAAGTTGGCGACAATGGAAACAGACTGGATTTTAGACTGTTGCTTGTACAATTTTAGGATCTGTTACTATAGCCATCATCGGATATTTACTCTCTTGGCTACAATGTGCCCTATCCCTAATAACTCTATTAATTACCCTTATTAACTATCCCAACCAACTTTAAATTAACTAAATTAAAATTAATCAATACCCTGATTAATTTAAAAAATTCAAAATTTTTATGGAGAATCTACTTAACACAGAATACACTGTTGTAAGCATTTAAAGTATACAGTTCAGTGCCATTTAGTACAATGATTATGTCGTGTGGTTATCACCACTAACTAATTCCAGAACATTTTCAACACCCCCAAACAAACCCATACTCATTCACACTATTTTCTCCTAACCCAAGCCCATGAAAACAACTCATCTGTTTTCTCTCCCTATTGATTTGCCTATTCTGGACAGTTCATTCAAATGGCATCATGCTATCTGTGGCCTTTGTGGACGACTTCAGTGAGCACACATGTTTCAAGGTTCATCCATGGCCGAGCATGTAGCAGTAGCTTATTCCTTTTTATGGCTCCATAATGTCCTATATTATGAATAGGGCACATTTGGTTTATGCAGTCATAACTGGATAGATATTTGGGTTTGTTCCACTTTTGGACCACTGTGAATAATGTTGCTTTGAATATCCATGGAAAAGTTTTTCTTTGAACATATGTTTCCAATGGTCTTTTGGACATACCAACCTTGTGACTCACCTGGTCCATGGTAATTCTAGGTTTAAGATTTTTAAAAATGGCAAACTGTTTTCTGCAGTGGATGCATCAAATTACTTTCCCACCAGTAATGTATGTGGGTTTCCCATTCTCCATATCTTTACTAACACTTGTTACTTTCCATTATGTGGAGTATAGCCTTCATTTTGAGTGTGAAATAGTATCACACTATGCTTTGAATTTGCATTTTCTTAATGATTTATGATACTGAGCATCTATCTAGTGCTTATTGGCCATCTGTGTTTCACCTGGAGACATGTCCATTGCAGCTAGTTACCCATTTTCATTGGGTAACCAATGAAAATGGTTTCATTTCAAATTTCTTTGAATGAAGTTTCATTTCAAACTTCTTTGTTTTTTATAATTGAGTTCTAAGAGATCTACCCCAGGTAGATTCCATGGCTCCAGGCTCCCCGGGGGCTACTAGGAACTCAGGCCCGTGGCTTAGCACACCACCTGCCAGTTCCAGCAGCCATAGACAGCTCTCATGGAACCAGGCTTCTGACAGGCTTCTGCAGAACCAAGCCCCCAGCCCACCCAGGTGCTTGCTGACTCAGGCGGCCCCAGGCAGCTCCCATGGCACCAGGCACTGGCAGGTTCCCATGAACCCAGTCTTCCATCTTGACCCAGCGCCTGCTGGCTCCTGCAATCTCAGGTAGCTCCTGTGGCCCCAGGCTACCAGGAATCCAGACTTCTGGCCCACACCAGCACAAACTGTCTCTCATGGCACAGGCTTCTGGCAGGCTCCCGTGAGCCAAGACTCTCAGATCATCCCAGCTCTGGCCAACTCTCATGGCCCTGGATGACTCCTGTGGTCACAGGCTCTCAATGAGGACCTGCCAAACCAGGGTCCAGTGGGGTTACTCGTGAACTCAGGGTCCCAGCTGTGCCCAGGGCCAGACACAATACCGTGGACCCAAGCTTTCCACTCACCCCAGTACCAGGCTGCTCAAGGACTCCAGCAACAAGCCTGCCCCTGGACACCACCAGATGGCCTACCCAGGACCCCTAGATGGGCTGAATGTGAAGGCTTTGGTTTACTAAAGCCAGTCTGTAATAAGTGGAAGAAATGCCTACTTCCTCAAATTTGCAGACACCAATGGAAGGTCACAAGGATCATGAATAATCAAAGATCCACGACACCACCAAAGAAAAAGAATAAAACTCCAATGACCGACAAAGAAATGGAGATATAGGAACTATGTGACAAAGACTTCAGAACAATGCTCTTTGAGAAATTCATAAAACTCTAAGGAAACAAAGATAGACTACTAAATAAAATAAGGAAATAGTGCATGAACAAGTGAGAAGTTCAACATAGAAACAGAAATCGTTAAGGAAAAATAAACAGAAATCCTAGAGTTGAAGAACACAATGACTGAACTGAAGAATTCAATAGAGACCTTCTAAATCAGATTCAACCATGTACAAGAAATAATTAGTGCACTAGAAGATGTGTCATCTGAAATCATCCAGTCAAAGGAGCAAAAAGAAAAAAAAGGAACAGATAAGATTGGGGAAAGGCAGTGTGAATTATGGGATACCTTGAAAAGAAATAGATAAGCATTATTAAAGTACCAGAGGAGAAGACAGGGAGAAAGGAAAAGAAAGTTGACTTAAAAAAGTAGCAGCTGACACCTTCCCAAATCTGAGGAGAGATGTAGACATCCAAGGTCCTGAAGCCGATCAGTCACCCTAAAATTTCAAACTAAAACATTCTTCTCCAAGACACATTGTAACAAAACTATCTAAACTCAAAAAAAGGATCAAACAACATGATCAAGTTCAACATGATGCAAATCAATGAATGTGATGCACCACATTGATAGAATGAAAGATAAAAATCCTAAAATAATCTCTGAAATCAGAAAAAGCAGTTTGACAAATTCAGCGCCCCTTCATGATAAAAACTCTCAAGAAAGGGTTACAGAAGGAACATACCTAAACATAATAAAAGGTTTACATGACAAACCCACAGCTAACATCATATTGAACAGTGAAAGGTTGAAAGCTTTCTTGCTAAGACAAAGAACAAGACAAGGGAGCCCAGTCTCAACACCACTCTTCAACATACTGCTGCAAGTCTTAACCAGAGACATTTGGCCAGAGAAAGAAATATAAAGCATCTAAATTGGAAATGAAGAAACAAAGTGGTCTCTGTTTGCAGATATGATTTTATGTAGAGAAATACTTAAAGACTCCTCCCCAAACTGTTAGGACTAATAAACAAATTCACTCAAGCTGCAGGAGACAAAATCAACATATAGAAATCTCTTGCCTTTCTCTACACTAACAATGAACTATTTAAAAATGATATAAAGGGCCGGCCCCGTGGCTTAGCGGTAAAGTGTGCGAGCTCCACTGCTGGCGGCCGGGGTTCGGATCCTGGGCGCGCACTGACGCACCACGTCTCCGGCCATGCTGAGGCCGAGTCCCACATACAGCAACTAGAAGGACGTGGAGCTATGACATACAACTATCTACTGGGGCTTTGGGGGAAAAAATAAATAAATAAAAATTATTAAAAAAAATGATATAAAGAAAAAAATCCTATTTACAATGCCATCAAAAATAGTAAAATACTCATGAATAAATTTAACCAAGAAGGTGAAAGATCTAGAAACTAACAACTATAAGACACAGAGGAAAGAAATCAAAGACACAAAGAAATGAAAAGATATCTTATGCTCATGGATCAGAAGAATTAGTATTGTTAAAATGTTCATGCTATTCAATGCCATCTCAAGATTCTCTGCAATTCCTATTAAAATTCCCATGGCATTTTTCAGAGAAATAGAACAAATAATCCTAATATTCATGTGGATCCACAAAAGACCTCCAATAACCAAAGGAACCCCGAGAAAGAAAAAGCTGAAGGCATCACAATTTCTGATTTCAAATTTTATTACAAATCTATAGTAATAAAAACAGTATGATACAGGTATAAAATGAGACACCTAGACCAATAGAACAGAATCAAGGACCCAGAAATAAAACCACACACATACAGTTTGCTAACAGTTGACAAGTCAGCTAAGAAGACTCCATGGGGAATGGATAGTTTCTACAACAAATGCTGTTGGGAAAACTGGATAACCACATGCAGAAAACTGAAATTGGACCCCTATTTTACACCACTCTAAAAATGATCCCAAATTGAATTAAAGACTTAAAGGTAAGACACCAAATATAAAACAACTAGAAGAAAATATAGAGAAAAAAGCCCCATGAAACTGGTCTTGACAAAGATTTTTTTGGATATAATATCAAAAGTGCAAGCAACAAATGCAAAACTTAACAAGTGGGATGACATCAATCTAAAAAGCTTCTGCATAGCAAATGAAAAAATCGGCAAACTAAAGGGGTTAATATCCACAGTATATAAGAAACTCTTACAACTCAACAGCAAAGAAACCAACAAAACAATATGAAAATGGTCAAAGGACCTGAATAGATACTTTTCCAAAGAAGACATAAAAATGGTCAACAGGTACATGAAAAGATGCTCGTAATCACTCATCATCAGGGACATGAAATCAAAACTACAATGAGATATCACCTCACACCTGCTAGAATGGTTATTCTCAAAGAGACAACAGACAACAAGTGTTGGCGAGGCTGTATAGAAGAGAGAACCCTGTGCACTGATGGTATGAATGTAAATTGCTACAGTCACTATGGAAAAAATATGGAATTTTCTCAAAAAAATAAAAATAGAAATATATATAAATGAGCAATTCCACTTCTGCTTGTATATCCAAAGGAAATGAAGTCACTATTCTGAAGAGATATCTGCACCCCCATGTTCATTTCAACATTATTCACAAACAGAGAACATGGACACAATCCAGGTGTCCCTCAATGGATAAATAGATAAAGAAAATGTGAGATATATGTATACATGTAATATATAATGGGATATTATTCAGCCATGCAGGAGAATGAAATCCTGCATTTTGAGATACCATGGATGGACCTTGAGGCATTGCGCTAAGTGATATAAGTCAGACGGAGAAAGACAAATACTATATATTCTCACTCATATGTGAAATCGAAAAAAGCCCAACTCAAAGGAATAGAGACAAGAATGGGTTTCCCAGGGTCCCGGGGTTAGGGGAAATGGGGAGATGTGAGTCAAATTGCACAAATTTCTAGCTGTAAAATGAACAAGTTTTGGGGATCTAATGTACAGCATGGTGATCATAATTAACAATACTATATTATAGACTTGAAATTTGTTAAGAGAGTAGATCTTGAAAGTGATCACTAGAAAAAACAAGTTAATTATGTGAGGGAATGGAGTGTTAACTAAGGGTATTGTGGTAATCCTTTCACAAATCACCATCTTGAACACCTAAAACTTACATATGTTATATGTCACTAATATTTAAAGAAATCTAAAAAAAAAATCTCTCAACAAAGTAAAACCCAGGACCAGATGACTGCACTGGTGAATTCTACCAAAACATTTAAAGAAGTATTAAAAACAAGATTTCTTACACTCTGTCAAATATTGAAAAAGAGGGAACACTTCCAAGCTCACTTTACGAGGCCAGCATTACCCTGATACCAACACTAGACAAGGACACTAAAAGAAAATAAAATTACAGACCATTATCCCTGATGAACATAGATGCAAAAATCCTCAACAAAATACTAGCCAATTAAAAATGAATTCAATAGCATATTAAAAGAGTTATACACTACCACCAAGTGAAATTTATTCCTGGTATACAAAAATCGATCAATGTAATAAGCCACATCCAGAAAATGAAGGGGAAAAAAATGACCAACTCAATTGATGCAGAAAACCAATTGGCAAAATTCAACGCCCTTTCATGATAAAACACTCAACAAACTAGGAATAGAAGGAAAGTGCCTCAACATAACATAAGCCATATATGAAAAACACACAGCAAACATATTACTGAATGATGGAAGACTGAAAGCTTTTCCTCTAAGATCAGGAACAAGGCAAGGATGCTCACTTGCACCACTTCTATTCAACACAGTATTGAAAGTTCAAGCCAGAACCATGAGGCAATAAAAATAAATAAATAAATAAAAGGCATCTAAATTGGAAAGAAATAAGTAAAATGGTCTCTGTTTGAAGATGATATCATGTCGTATGTAGAAAAATCCAAAAGACTCCACAAAAAAGCCGTTTGATCTAACAAATGAATTCAGAAAAGTAGCAGGATACAAAGTCAACACACAAAAATCGGCAGCATTTCTATACACGAACCATGAGCTCTCTGGAAAGGAAATTACAAAAACAATTCATTTATAATAGTATCAGAAAGAATAACATGCTTAGGAATTAACTTAACCAAGGAGGTGAAAGGCTTACACCATAAAAACTACAAAACATTTCAGAAAGAAATTAAAGAAGACGTTCATAAATGGACACACATCCCATGTTCATGGATTGGAAGGCTTACTATTGTTAAAGTGTCAGTATTACCCAAAGCAATCTACAGATTCAATGTATTCCCTATCCAAATCCTAATGATATTTTTTGCAGAAATAGAAAAACCCGTCCTAAAATTCACATGGAATCTCAAGGGACTCAGAACAGCCAACAACAATCTTGCAAAAGAAGAACAAAACTGGAGGACTCACACTTCCTGATTTCAAAACTTACTACAAAGCTACAGTAATCAATAGTATGGTATTGTCATAAAGACAAACATAGAGATCAATGGCATAGAATAGCAAGCCCAGAAACAAACCCTCACATATATGGTCAAGTGATTTTTGACAAGGGTGCCAAGACCATGGAATGGAGAAAGGTTTCTTTTCAACAAATGGTGCTGGGAAAACTGGATATCCCCATGCAAAATCTTGAAGCTGGACCCCATCCAACACTAGATACAAAAATTAACTCAAAATGGATCAAGGACATAAATGTAAGACCTCAAACAAGAAAATTCTTAGAAGAAAACATGAGATTAAATCTTCATGACACCAGACTTGGCAATGATTTCTTGGATATGACACCAAAGGCACAGGTAACAAAAGAAAAACAATGGAAAAATTGAACTCCATGAAAATTTTATAAGTTGGTACATCAAGAGGCACCCACAGAGTGGGACAAAATATTCGCAAATCATATTTCTGACAAGAGACTGGTATCCAGAATATACAGAGAAGTCCTAAATTAAACAAATAAAAAACAAGCCAATTCAAAAATGGGCATGGATTTGAAGACTCCGTTGCGAAAGAAGACTTAGAAATGGCATATAAGCACATGAAAAGATGCTCAACACCACTAATCATTAGGGAAATGCACATCAAAACCACAATGAGACACCACCTCACACCCACTAAGTTGAGTGCTATCGAAAAGACAAAACAGCAAGTGTTGGCCAAGATGCGGCAAAATGGGAACACTTGTACACTGTTGATAGGAATGTAAAATGGTGCAGCTGCTATGGAAAACAGTGTGGATGTTCCTCCAAAAAATTGAACATAGAATTATCATGTGATCCAGCAATTCCACTTCTGCATATACACCCAAAAGATTTGAAAGCAGAGCCTTGAAGAGATATTTGTACACCCATGTTCATAGCAGTATTATTTACAATAGCTAAAACGTGGAAGCAACCCAAGTGTTTATTGACACATGAGTGGATACACAAAATGTAGTATATCCATACAATGGAATATTATTCAGTCTTAAAAAGGAAGCAAATTCTCCAATATGCTATACATGGATTAACCTTGGAGACATTATGCTAACTGAAATAAGCCAGTCACAAAAAGACAAATACTGTATGAACTGAGAGTAGTCAAATCATAGAGAGAGTAAGTAGAATGGTGGCTGCCAAGGGCTGGGGGAGGGGAGAAGGGAGGGTTATTGTTTAATAGGTATAGAGTTTCAGATTTACAAGAGTTATGTGGATGAATAGTGGTGGTGACTGTACAACTGTGGAAATGTATTTAACGCCATTGAAGTATACACTTAAAAATGGTTAAGATGAAACACTTTTTGTTATGTATATTTTGACTCAATATACAAAAAGGAAAAAAAAAGAAATGAGCTATCAAGTCACAAAAAGACATAGTGGACACTTAAATACATACTGCTAAGTGAAAGAAGCCAACCGGAAAAGGCTATATACACTGTTCCATAGTTTTCATATATTCCAATTACACGACATTCCAGAAAAGGCAAAACTAGAGAAACAGTATAAAGATCAGTGTTGCCAGGAGTTGGGGGGCAAGGGACGAAGAGGTAAAGCACAGGGATTTTAGGGCAATCCAACTCTTCCGTAGGATACTGTCATGGTGGATACATGAGATTATGCATTTGTCAAAATCCAAGTACATGACAGCAAGACAATGAACTTTAATGTAAACTACGGACTTGGTTATGAACGCTCTATGAGCATCAGCTCCTCACTTGTAAGGAATGGACTGCACTAACACAGGTGGTCAAGCAAGATGTTAACCGTAGGGGAAACTGTGGGGGAGGAGGGAGAAATGCTCTGCACTCTCTGCTGAATTTCTCTGTCCATCTAAAACTTTCCTAAAAAACAATCTATTAATTAAAAAATAATCAATGGAAGGTAGGGAGTGGGTAGAAATATAGACGAAACAGGAATATCAGAATATTAATAAATGTTGAAGCTGGGTAATAGAAACATGGGGGGCTATCACACTTTTCTGTTTAATTTGTGTATGTTCAAGGTTTTCCACAATAAAACATTTTTAAAGCTCCAGATTAAATCTAGATTATATGTACAAGGAATCAAAGAATGTGAAGAAAACAGATATTTTTGAAGCAAGTACACTGAGGGAACGTGCAATCACACTGGATAGAGAGTGAACGTCCTGGTTCTACCAGGAAGGTTCAGAGCTCAGTGAGCAAGGCAGGTGACAGCACAGTCAGGGAAGTGACAGATAATGATCACAGAAAAATGTTTGCCCTCACTAATCACAGAAATGCCAACCATGGGCCCTGACAGAACTGCCCCAGGATTTATAATGTCATGACACCCAGAATTAGAGCGGGCTCAGGGACAGAGCACCACGTCCTGTGAGAATACCAACCAGCATCGGCTTTCTGGAGGGCAAATCTCCCTAACCCTGGAACCTGCAGGCCACTGGCTCGGCTGCTCTGTTGTATGGAATCTGTCCAAAAACAAAGGGATTGGGTACAGATGATGGACTGAATAAACACATGTAGAGCCCCTTTGACATAGAATCCCTTAAAAATGACCCAAAGATTCCTTCATTGATGAACAAATTCATAATAGCCTTGGGAACCATCAAGAGAGCCGACATTTTGATGAAAACATCAAAGAGAGTCAACAGTTGGTGATCGGAGATCCCAGTGGGGAGCTCCATGTGAGCCATGAAGACCAAGCCACAGTGTCCTCTCTCCCTCTCCCTCCTCCCCCTGCCGTTCACCTAACACCTTCTGCATCGCCCCTCCACTCCCAACCACTGCCCACCTCACGCTCCAGGAATACAGGAGCAGAGGCACAGGGCGCCCTTTCCACGACCACATCTGTCCTCTTGCTCTCTGCCCGTCACCAGGCAGCGGAGCTCTCTTGACATTAGTACAGCCATGTTTGGCCGCTCCATTGACCTACAGCCACCAGCACAAAAAGAAATATAAAAGCTGCTTTCTGCATGGTGGGAACTGGCCCTTCTCCCATGGAGATGGTTGCAATGTGTAAAAAATTCAAGGCCCTTCAAGCGCCGCAGCCTGGGGCAGACTGGCCATCTGAGCTGGGCTGGGAGGATAAGCAGGGTAAACAATGCACGTACACAACTACTGGGCTGGGACAATAGCCAGAGGGTGGGGCTCAGTGCTAGTACGCCACTGATAACCATTTGTGCATGGGAACATTGAATGCTCTCTCTGTAAACTCTGTAACTGCTTATATAAACTGCTGGAGACTGAGACACGGTGAGAGTTCCACCTGTGGAAGAGACGCCTTGCCCAGGACTGTGATTCCCGCCCAGCAGTGTCAATTGACAGGACTCTCCCAGCAGTGGGGCATGGATGTTGTGAGTAATTGATTTATTGTGAAGTAATAGATCTGATGTGTTCTCTTTTCAGTCAACCTGGTGTTTCTCTTTCTGGTTGATTTGTGTCATTTCACTTCAGTCGATCCGGTGTTTCCTTATCCGATAGATCTGATGTTTTTCCCTCTTATTATATGACCTATTCAAATGTGCTGCTATCTCAGCCGATGGGGATGTTTTCCCTTTCCAGTCGAGCTGGTGTTTTTTCCCTCTTATTATTTGACCTATTCAGATCTGTTTGCGGACTATCACCTTTACCATCCTCTCTATAATAAAATATACCTTCAGTCCATTTGTTTGGAGTGGAAAGTTTCTTTTACCTCTCCAATCGAATCCCCAAACCTCTCATAACAGGAGCCCAGCCCGGCACCTCTTCAGTGCCCAGCAGACTCCTCCTCCCCATCTGGTCCTACCTGCAGCACAGACACCTTGTAGCTAATCTCCGCCTTACAAACAAAACTCTCCCTTGGACCCATGCTCCCTTTTGGTTATTGTCCACTTTCCCAACTCCCCTTCATGGCTAAACCTCTTAAATAAAGTGCCTCATACCTACTGCCCTCCCATGGCTTCCCTTCCCCCACTCTAGACCCAGCTTTATTCTCACCCTCTCAAGGAGACTGAGGTCACCAGTGATCCCATGTGGCCGAGTCCAGCCATCTTTTCTCCATTCTGATCAGAGCTGTATCCCATCCAGCTGAGCACCCTTCCTTTCTGCAATACCCTTTCCCCTCATGGTTCCTGCAACTTCATGCTCCACCATTTCAGGCCCCTTTCCTGGACCCTCTTCAGCTACACCTCTGCAAACACTGCCTGCTCCTAGGCTGGGCCCAGGGCCCTTCCACAGCTACAGTGTCTCCAGGAAACCTCATTCAATTCCACGGTTTTAAATATCTCTGACCTCATCCCGACTCTGCTGACACACTGATGCAACTTTAAGAGGTTAGGTGCTAGCTCCCCAGCATCAGTACCTAAGGACTATCTCAGACTCGATTCGTCTCAAAATTTCACTGTCATATGAGTTCCAAAATAGCATCAAATCTTTCCAAAAGGAGGAAAAATTTGGATACAATAAACAGTTGTGAACAAAGTAACCAATAAAACGTATACTTACATCCAATCATGGTTGCTTGATGGGGAAAATAAGAACACAGAACTAAGATCAGATATTCTCAAGCCGGGGACCGGAAGGTGATGAGTTGGGAGTGTAAAACACAGGAACTGATCAACTCTAAGCATTTACAGAAAGAGAGGCAGAAATGGTTGTTCCTAAAAGCTGAAAGACACCCACTAAAGGAATAGAAAAATCATGAGAAAACCTAACAAATTAAAAATTAAATTAAATGGTAGACTCACATTCCAATTTATCAATAATCACAATTGTAAATAGATCAAATTGCTCTATAAAAACATGAAGGTTCTCAAGTTGAGTTAAAATATTGTTATAAAATAAAGGGATATAATATGGTTGAAAATAAGGAGATAAAGAAATAAGACTTTAAATGGGACAAAAAGGGGTTCTCTGTGTTGATAACTGTCAGGGACACTTATGCACCTAACAATATGGTCTTGAAACATAAAGCAAAACTGGACAAACAAGAAGACACAGGCACCCCAAGGGAGGTGCCTTCCCTTTCCACAGGGAAACCTACCTTACCTCTCTTAAAAAGCCACAGGTCAAGTGATACAGTAAGTTAGGAAACAGATCTGCTGACAAACACAAAAAAGCTAGATCTAGCCTCAGCCCCAGGGACAACGTAAGCATCTAGTGGAGAGCGAACATTCTCCTCAAACCACGATGAAACAGTCACCACAATGGACTGTGTGCTAAGCCACAATGAAATCTCTCAAGAGTCCAAAAAGCAGAAATCTATAAGTGACTATATTACTGGAACTTAAAGCAATAAAAGTAAAAAATAATCACAAAATATTGGCTCCCCTCCCCCAACATAGCCACTTGAAAATCTGTCCACACCCTTCTAAATCTCTCAGGTTAAAGAGGGAATCCAGACAGACAGGAGAAACTCTTTAGAAATGAACAGCAATGAGAGCAGCATGAGGCAAATCCATGACGTGGGGACAAGGGGACGGAAGAAAGGACACAGCCTCCACTGCAGGTATCAGGGAATATCACCTGTACAGCAAGCTGAGCACTTCCCTCCAAGAGCCAGAACAACACCACAATAAAACCAATGACAGCAGAATGAAGGGAGAATTCACCAGACAGGAACAACAACATAGACCTGAGCAATGGAGTCAAGGGCTGGCTGTCTGGAAAGACCTGTAACAGTGAGAAACCTTGGTCAGTCTGACCAAGAAGAACAGACAAAGGCACCAAGAGGAACAGACAAAGGCACCAAATTGTACCATCAGGTACGAGAAACTACAGAAACAGCTTTAACGTGATATGAGAACATAGTGGATAACTCTGACCAGGACATCAATAGTCCTCAGCTGGAGCCGTCCTTCCCATAGGATGCATCTGGAAACATGCGGGATGGGTTTTGTTTCTTGTTTTGGGTTGTCCTACTGGTTGTTGCCCCAGGGGTCCCGGAGATCCTGAATAGCCTGTCACATAGACCCGTTTCCCTCTTGAAGTGTTACTGACATCTGGGAAGACAAGCACTGATCCAGATTAAATGAGCAATGTGGTAGGAAAATGTTTTCCATGGATGTATAACAGGGAAAAGATGGCACCCTCAATATGTAAGGAATATCGAGAAACCAATGTTTACAACTACTAAACTGTAAGAGAGCAGGAAAATCAGAAACATAGCAAAGAAACACACCAAAAATATATCCAACCTATTTGTACAGGTGGAGAAATATGTAGGTAAAGCACAGGAAACAGTGGAGGAGATTACACACCAAATTTTACTACCGACAAGGAATAAAAGTTGGGAGGTAGGTGAGAAATAGGAGTTTTTACCACTTCTTAGCTTATGTATTTCTCTAGTGTTTTAATTTTTACAAAAGAGAATGTATTCTACTCAAAAAGATGTTTCAAATTTTAAAGAAATTATTAAAATGTTCAAAATGACTTCAGTTCAAGGATATTCATTAAAACATGTATGGAAAGCACCTCCCCATAATGTTAAGAGTCTCCTATAACTTTTCCAATAGTTTACTATGTCGATTTTATTTCACATTTAGATCCTAACTCATTGGAATTTACATTTGTGTGAGGGATGCAACAGAAGCTGATTTTCTCCTGTTCAAGTGGAAAACCAACTATCCAGGCACCATTCATTGAGTAGGTCTGGCTTTCCCAGCTGACCTGCAATGCCTCCTTCCCCACCTGCTAAACCCTGACAACTACCGGTGCCTCTTGAGCACCCTAGAGCGAGCGGGGTGAGCTCTGCAGCCTGGGCTCCCTGTGTGCAAGGGGCGGCTACCAGCAGAGCCTTCTCCCAAGACAGCAGCAGGCATGCTGCACACAGAGGTGCTCAGGGGCCGTCTGCTGTGGAGCAGGAAACTCCTCATGAGGAGCAGGCAGTGGGGGAGCCCTGAGCCCCAGGACTGACCTCGGCTGGGGGCAGCAGGCTGCTCAGTTAGGGAGCCCCTCCCTTCAGCTCGTCCAGCTCCTCCTGCAGCGTGTGCACCTGGCTGTCGGCAGCTGCCCCTCTTCAGCTCGCTGTCCTTCTCCACCTGCTCCTGCAGGCGGCACCCGTGCTCCTGTTCCCCCGGGACCAGAAGCAGTAGGAGTGCAGCGAGTCCAGGAGTTCTTAGGCCCCAGCGCTGACAGGATGACCCCGCTGAGGGACCTGGGGCCGGTGTTGCTGTGTTCATCCTGCACATCTTCCACGGCTGGCTCCGGGGTGACATCTGTTGGAGGGTGAAGGGGCTCTGGGAGAGCTTCTGAGGCATCATTGTGAATGATGAACGTGGGGGCTCTGGGCCAAGCTCTCATCAGGCCCAAGGCTGGCCCCACTGTAGGTGGGCTCCACATCTCTCTTCAGCCTCTTTCGGTCAACAGCCTCTCGAGGGACAGATGGCCTCTCTTGAGTGTGTGCTGAGCAGAAACTGTAAGAAGGATGCCAGCCAATAAATCTGCATGCCTCAGATCCTGAGGGATAAAGTCACCCACGGAAATGCCACTCTTATCCAGCAGGCCCTGGCTGGGAAGAGGCGGTCTCATCGCCAGCATCTACAGCAGACCTGTTTGCATCTCCCTGGCTGCCTCACGCTGTGGAGACCACACTGTCTCCTGGAGTTCCTTCCAGAGACTCTTTGCCCGCTCCTGACTGGTGGCTTCCTGGGTGGCATTGGGTTCGGGTTTGCCCTGCAGAAGGGCTCGCTTCAATTTGCGGGACCCTTCCTGGGCCCTCAGGTTTTCCCTCGAGGATGAGGATGAACCTGAAGCTCCTTTCCCATCTGCTTCACTGGCATGTTCCTCTTGTCCCTGGCGGCTATCTTGGTCTCATTTCTTCTGGGGCGGCAGTGGCCTTCACCTCCTCCTTCTCAGTCAGGTGGAAGATGGAGGGCAAGGCCGTGGGCTTTAACATGTAGTACTGACCCTCCAGCCTGTTCAAGAGTTTTTTTTGGTGAAATGTTCACTACAGATGAAAGAATACTTAATAGGGTCCAGTCATCCCTGTGAACAACTTTTAGCAACTGGACAAGACGTTTTGAGTCCTTTATGTGGAGCCTGCAAGGATACATGAAAAAGTAATTAAAAAGAAAGAATTAAATGTCTCCCCCTAAAATAATCAATTATAAAAGCAAAACAAGTGTTTTTGGGAACACCCACACTTAGGAATTTTGCCCATTTAAAACTTTAGTAAAGTTTTAAGGAACACCTCTGCTTGCAAGTTATTACTGTAATAGAAAGATGAAAGACCCACTGTCTACCTTAAGGAGCTGACCATCTGTAGGGCAGAGAAGGAAGGAAGGTGAAGACCTTCTCCCAGGTTGTGGTAAGTGCCCTGTAGGAACAAAGATGCTCGGGCAGAGAGCACAGGATGGCACCAAGACAACACGAAAGGCTTCAGGAAGCCTCAGAAATAGTTCCTAGAAGCTCATGGCTGTCCAACCCTCCTACTGTCCCTGGGATGCAGGACTTTGGGTGCTAAAATGGGGAGGATTGGTCCCCCTATTTCAAAGCCAGGCCAGGTGTCGGCCAGCAGAGCCTCCCAGGCACTCAGCAGGGCGCCTGGCCCCAGCTCTACTCAAGCAGCCGAGGATGCAGGACTGCCGCCAAGAGGAGGTCAGCCCCAAGAGCTGTGGTTCTGTGTTCCTCCTGTCCTTCCACTACCAGGAGGAAAACTGCTTCCTGTACCAAGCAACCAGCCCCTGAAATGTACTGACCAAGACACTTCATAATCTTTTCTCCTCATTAAGGTAAAATCTCTATTTAGAGAAAACTATGCACATGGGGAGGAAGGGGGTCTCTCTCGAGGCTTTCTTCTCCTCCTGAGTTCATCTAACCCTCATGAGGCCGAGTGGATACTAGGTCCTCAGGGAGTTCCAAGCAACCTGACCTTCTAACATTTCTCAATGCTTTGTGACAAGTTACAAAAGGACCCCCACTTCCTTTGCCCCCATACCACGTTAAACAATGACACATGCCAAGAGCAACCTTCTCTGTAGTGTTTTGCATCATTCTCAAAAACAGTAACAAAACTTTTGGGACACAGACTCTGAAGGAAACTGTCAAGAAAGCATGTTCTCTGACTTCTGAAACAAGCTCACATTACTAGTTCTTTGGATGGATTGTAACAACTTCCGACTTAAAACAAACCACTATTAACTTTGAATAAAACTAAAGACAACAAGTGGCATTCAGGTCTTTAAATATTCAATAACAACCTGCAACATGAAACAAAAGGATCTGCCAGGAGGTTTTCAAAGTAGAATGTCTTCAGTGCACTGTTCTGGGACCTCCATTGCAGAGTCTGCAGGAAAGGACTCACTCAACTGGCTGAATTCCAGAAGCCCTCATGAAGGGAGCCAGGCCAAAGGGAAGGCAAACCCCTCATCTTGCTGTGGGATCCCAAGGAAGAAGTGAAGAGAGGAGCCCCTTCCCTGAGTCCCCAGGGTAAGCCTCCCAGTGAGGAGTGGGTTGCAACCTCCTCCACCCAGGATGCTGTCACATGCAGAATCTGCAGAGTCAGACGCCTCTCCAGGACTCACCTCCAGTGCAGAGCCACCTTTCCCTGCACTGCCAGGACCCTTCTAGCAACAGAGCATCTGAGAGGCGTGTCAATTTGGAGGTAGAAGCTGCATTTGCTCAGCCACATTCCTGATCTCAGAGATCAAGGCAGGCTCCCTGCCATCAAAAGAGCAGAAAAGTCATGGCAAATGCAAGAAGATAGTGACCTAAGAAAGAGTGTTTCCAGAATACCCTGTTTCTTGACATTGTTGGCCCCAGCCTGAATCAGTGGAGAGCAGAGTGGCCAGGGGGTGGGGGTGACAGTGTGGTGGAGGCCATAAGGTGGGTGCCAGTGGCCATGGGATGGCCGCAGTGGCCCGAGGTGCCCAGAGCAGAGACAGTGGCACAGACCAAGGCCACATAGCGCCCGGCGCTCACTCACCTTCTGGACCGGCCCCGAGGCCCCAAGCACAGAGTGCTGCCTGCCTTGGGCTGGAACACCAGGGGTCTGACTGGGCGGCAGCAGCTGGTTACCTGTGGAATGAGATGGCTGTTTCTCCTCGTTGCCCAGTGGTGGGAGCAGTTCGTGGCAGTGCAGTGATCACCATCCCGGGCCTCAGGCTGTCATGCTGCCAGGCTCCGGCCCCCTCTTCTCCGCCCCACAGTGGGACTGCCACAAGAGTAGGGCTCAAAGCGACACTGTGCAGCAAGTGGGAGCTGGTCCCCACGCCCCGCAGGATGGCAAGATGGCGGCGCGTGCCCATCTGTCCTCCGTAAAGCAAGATGGCCACATCTGTGGGCCTAGGCAAACTGCTGCCTGATGCACCCACCCTGGGGTAGCGCTGCCAAAACGCGTCTGTTCCGCTGCCCTGATGGGTCGCTGCTGCGGTGTTCATAGCAAATGACCCAGACCGAGGGGGGAGGGAGAATGTGGCCGGCCCTCCGAGAGGGGCCCCGCCGGACGCCAAGATGGCGACCGATGCACTTCCGCCCACACTTCTGGCCCTGCCCACGTTGCTCACCTGGATTGGCCCCAGTGGTTGAGCATCACATTCTGCTCATTCTCCTGGGCAGCGGGGAGAGGGACGCGGGTAGGGGCACCTGCACCGGTCAGCATGGAAGACTGTGCTCGCCTGGACTCTTAGCCGCTGGGACTGGCTGGCATGGTTTGGGGCGGGGCCGTCGGGGGCAGCAGCTCCTCAGGTGGAGCGGGTGGGGGCAGCTCCCATAGTGAGACCGGTGCGTCTGACAACCAGGTCCCTGCGGGTCTGGACGCTCTTTCCATCCGCCCTCGGTGCTCTGGCGCTGGCCTGACAAGCCCATGGCTGTTGGGGCAGGAGGGGCAGCAGGGAGTCAGGGAGGGGAGGGGCGTGCTGGGCGGGGCTGGGGCAATGGTTCTTGGGAGGCTTTTTCCTTCCCCACCAGGATTAAGAAGTCCCTTCTCTGGAACTGGCTTCGGATCCAACCACACAATCCCTGTCTGTGTGCAGAACTCTTGCCCTGGTCTCACGCCTGGCAAAGATTTCTTGCTTTGACCAAACTTTAGTCAGGCTCCTGAACCTTCTTGTAGGCCTGTCTGTACACTTCCTTGTAAAATCCAGTTTTAGCAAGAACCTTGCTAATTCAGTTTAACCAGAACACCCACCCGTATGTCTGATCACCATCGAGATCTGCTCAGGCTCCTCCTCCTCCTCCACCATCCCTCAGGTGGTGTCTGATCACTCTGGCCTCTCTTTGGTAAGAATCCTGTTAGGTCAGGTTAGCCAGAAACCCCAACACTTGTTTTTTCTCTTAGTAATTTTCCATCCTGTGACCCCCACCATGCTGCCTGGCCATGAATTCCCACTTGCCCATGCTGCATTCAGAGTAGAGTCCAATCTCATTTCTCCCCCGCTGTGAATCCCATCACGGTGGTCCCTACGTATCACAGTGGTTCTGAATAAAATATGCCTTACCATCTTTGACAGGTGTCATTAAATAATTTTTCTTTAAAACCTCCAACCACAACAAAAACCCAGACCAGGCTCCTTTCCTTGCTCCCTCAAGCCATTTCAGAGCTACTTCAGATTCTGGCCCTGCTCTCCTCAGAGACCTCTATTATGCGAGTCATAAGACTTTTCCTAACTTTGGTGCGTGTGTGGAGGGGGGCACACACCAACATCAGTCTCTCCATGGGAACCCCAGCACTTGCCAGTGAGCAGTCATATTTTGAAAGGAATCTCTTTCTCTGAGTGGTAGGTCTCAACAGTGGACTCAAAATATTCAGTGAACCATGTTGTAAACAGATGTGCTGTCACATCCTTGTTGTTCAATTTGAGCATTGACTTTAACTTCAAGTCAGCAGATGCATTATGTCTAACAAGAGAGTGAGCCTGTACAAAGGCCCTAGGATGTGGATCGGAGGGAGAGGGGAGAGAACAGGATCAGTTAGAGGACCAGAGGTCAGAATGTGAGACAGGATTTGGAGAAGGAGCCAGAGCAGTCAGTAACAGCACAGCAGCCAGGTCAATGCCCCGCACACCATATCTGGGAGTCAGGACCATCTCCTAATTGCAGTCAGTGGCAGAGCCCCATTTCTGGTTGGATCTCTTGGGGGACAAGAAGGCAGTGTCTTACCACATCTGTCTGTCCACGTCTACCAGACCCTGGCCAGGGAGTGTGAAGAGCTGATGCAGAAGTACCTGCACCTGCTGCAGATCATGGAGACGAGACGACAGTAGCCAAGCAGCTACGGCAGCAGATCGAGGATGGGGAGATCAATATCGAGTGGCTGAAGGCAGAGGTGACTGCTGGCTAGGGGTGCAGAGGAGGCTGGCCAGGGGGCCCAGGGCACAGGCCAAACACCTCACACTCTGGGCTCCTGCAAGATCGGGGGGGCACATGATGGGCAGGGGGACCAGCTTCCAGCCACAGCTATGCCAGCCTAGAAACTTAAATTTAGTGATGCTGGCAGAGTGGGAAGGGCCTTAGCCAGATCTGAGTTCAGATCCTACCTCTGCCACTTGACGGTTGCAACCTAGAGTACATCCCCCCATCATCTGTGCCTCAATTCCTTCATCTATAAAGCAGCCTTTTTATACTTGCCTGATAAAGTTGTGAGGATTGAGTGAGGTTATTTATGGGCGAGTTTTTAATTACTCTGCTGATGACCACATTGACTAAGCATTCCCACATTATCAGCTGAAGTGTCCGGGGACACAGAGTTACTGGTGAGTCATCACAGTGTGGGCTGCTGGCTAAGTTCTAAGCAGTCGTTCCCTCTGCCTGTCATAAGAGCTCCTACAGGGGCTTGCCGGGCATCAGTCTGGAGGCCACGCTGTTCCTAGGTTAAGGCTTCTAGAACTTCACTACTCAAAATGTGGTCCATGAAGCAAGAGCATGTTAGAAATGCAGAATCTCAGGCCCTGCACAGACCTCCAGAATCAGAATCTGCACTTTCACAACATCCCAGTCGATTGCCATTTACATTAAAGCTTGGGAGGCGCTGGCTCTCTGTCCCTTAGACGCCCCTCACCAGCTGTCTACCCCAGCGCCGAATGATGTGATTGCCTCTCCCCCCCTCATCTCACCAGTGCGCATCAGATGCTCAGAGCAATTTGGCCACATCACATAAGGACCGTGGACTCTGAGCTGAGGATGGGAAAATGGAAACAGATTCTAACCAGGGTTGGCTGCATGATTTGTAGGGCCTGATGCAAGGGAAAAATGCAAGGCCTTGGGTGGAGTCGGGGAAGTCGACCTCCCCTTCTCACAGCCCACCAACCCACCCATGGCAGACAGGCAACCCCCCAATATCAACCTTCAACCTCCTCTAAACTCTGTGCCATGATACACTTGGTACCTAGATGAGGGGTGGGCAAGATGCCCCTGCTGAGTCACCCACCTAGTGCCCAGGCATTGTCTCCTTGCCTTGCCCTGAGACAGGATCGGGTGTTCACTGCACCCGCCATTTCTGCACCTACCCCAAGGCCCCTGCAGAAGGTGGAGGGTGACTCACTGTGGAATGTGAGTCTTCCTGGCTGACTCCACCCATTTGCTCCCAGACAGAGGATAGAGGAGGTCATGGGTTCTGGGGGTGCCGGCATGTGAGGAGCAAGCAGCTGAGACACCATCCCAGGGAGGCAACAGTAGGCAGGAACACATGAGGGCTGAGGCTCCAAGCCCCTGGGGTGTGCTCCATTGTTCCATCAGATGTTTCTCATGAAAACAAATTCAAAGAGAAATAATAACTTCAAGGTTGCAACTGCAGAACTTGAAGCCCCAAGCATGGGGCCTTCTGAGCACAGGACTCCATCACACGCCCTTGAAGCCAGCTCTGCCTAGAATGTTCAACGCTCTGAAGTTGCTAATTCCACCTTATGGTGCCGCTGTCAAGCTCTGAACTAATGATCACATCAGCTTGAAACTTGAGCTTGAACAAAAGTTTCAGATTCCACACACCTCCTCTACACTGCAGCAGGCACTGTCAGAGATGCTTTCTTAGTCAGTCCCCATAACCATCCTCATAGGTTGGAACGAGGAAGCAGGCTCAGAGAACTCAAGGCACCTGACCAAGCTCACACAGCTGGGAGGTGGCAGAGCCAGGACTAGAACCCAGGTCTGTGTGTCTGCTTGCCAGTCTTGCCACTCTACTTGTGGGTCCTGGGATCGGGGCTTGTCCCATGTCTAAACCATCTAGTTCATTCTGAGATCTATCCTAGCCCTACACATAGCCCTGAAACCAAGCTGAGTCCTTGCTAAGGACGAAGGAATAGGTCTAAGGACCAGTACCAGGTTACTGGCTTCATGATCAAGGGGGTCATTCACTCACTCACTCATTCTCTAACTGCCTAAAATCTGCTGACCACTGCCTCATCCTCTTCCCCAGGCTCCTCTTACCCCATCACTCGGGGCTCCAGCCAGTGTCCCCGGTCATGAGCTGTGCACACCTTGGCCTTTGCATATGCTGGGGCTTCTGTATGGAGTGCCCCTTCCACCCCCACGCTTCCCTGCCTGGTGGAATCCTACCAAGCTCAAATGCCTCCTCCTGGGGACTCTCATCCCAGAATGTGCTCCATGACCCCTGCTGCCACAGCTTTCCCACCCTCAGCATGCCATGGCAGAGCCGGCTCCTCAGGTGTCTGTCCCTCACCTGGTCTGGTGGGACTTCCTTGAAGGCAGGGGTGTCCTTTATCACTCTGTCCCTTCTGCCTCGCACATAGTAGGTACTCTGTAAGGACTTGATGAATGAATGGACATCAGGTTCTGTGGGAGGCAGCAAAGAGATGGAAGCTTCTAGCCTTAAGGTCTGATTGTGGTAGAGTGTGATGGGCACCATAATATAGTTTGCAGTGTGAACCCAGGTAGAAAACGAGTCATTTTATGGCCAAAGAAGGTATGGGTTCATATCGCATATGGCCTTGAAAGTTTTCGGGGGTTGGTAGGCCAGAGAAGGGGTGGGTGCAAAGGGCAGGGCCCTCTCTGGTGCTGGAGAGCACAAAACTGGTCAGTTTTGGTGAAAGTGTGTGTGTGTGTGTTTGTGTCAGCGTGGCAGCAGAGGCCTTTGTGGTGAGAATTAGGAGCAACGTTTCCAACTGAGTATATTACTCTCCAGGGAAAACGATATTTTAAAGTAAGGCTTTTTTTGTGTGTGTGTGAGGAAGATAAGCCCTGAGCTAACATTCATGCCAATCTTCCTCTTTTTGCTGAGGAAGACCGGCTGTGAGCTAACATATATTGCCAGTCCTCCTTTTTCTCCCTAAAGCCCCAGTACATAAGTGTATATCACAGTTGCACATCCATTTAGTTGTCGTATGTGGGACGCCGCCTCATCATGGCTGGACGAACGGTGCGTCAGTGCGCGCCCGGGATCCGAACCCGGGCCACCAGTAGCGCAGCGGGTGCACTTAACCACTAAGCCATGTAGCCGGCCCCTAAGTAAGACTTTGCAAGATCAGCTTGGTAAACCTTTCTGGCTGTAGTCTTTCTCTCTCTCTCTCTCTCTCACTCCCTCACTCACTCACTCTCACTCTCTCTCTCTCTCTCTCTCACACACACACACACACACACACACACACACGCACACCCTGCAGAGCAGAGGGCACTTGTATGTTCTGGAGGGGCTCCAGGAAGTTGAAACAGAGCCCATTTCCCAAGAAGTAGGCCATCAGGTAGGCAGGAGGTGCTGAGGAGCCAAGTAAGTGATGAATGATGCCCGTGACAAAGACAGAGGGTCATAGAATGTCAGAGCTGGGAGGGATCTGAGAACTGAGAGGTCCACAGAAGAGGAAAGGACTTATCCAAGGTCACTCCAAGGTCACTTCCAGCGCTGGAATCCAGGCTTAACTTTGGGTCTCCTGGCTGTAGATCCGTGGCCTGTGCCTGCCACACACGTTATTCCTTCCTTGCTGGGGAGACGGGCCATATAAAATGTGCATATTCAGGAAACACTGTGTCACCTGATAGCCAGAAAACTCCCTCAAGCCCCATCCCACGTATTCCTGAGGATTCTCAGGGTCTTCCATTTTCCTGGCCACATCTGGCTTCCAATTCTGCTCTCCTGGCTTCTTGTATCACTTCCCACAGTGCCAGTCTCCACTCAGTCTTGACTGCTCCTTACCCCCTTGTGGTCGCTCCATGTGTCCGTCAGGTGGAGCTAGATTCTGCTGCAATTACAAACAGCCCCCAAGTCTCAGAGGCTTAAAACAACAAAGAATGCTTTCTCTCTCACACTGTGTGTCCATTGTGTGTTCTGCTCCACAACATTCTCACTCAGAGTCAGGGACACAGGCTGACGGGGCTCCCACCATCAGGAAATTCACCAGTCCCAGGGCAGGGGAAGGAATGTGGCAAATGATGCCTGACAACTCTGCTCAAGTTTTATTGGACACAGCGAGTCACATGACCGCACCCGACTTCAGGGCCCTGGGCAGTACAGTCCTGCCCTGACCCAGGAGGAGAACCAGAGTATCCAGGAAAGCCCTAATGACACCCAGCTGGCTCCTCCTTCACTCCCCAAGCCCTCAACATGGGCCAAGTATGGACCAGACTTTCTGAAAGGCTTAGATGCACTCGAGGGGGTTTCCAGTACTGAAACAGAAAACAGCTGAAAGCTGAATAGAAGACATCCTTGCCCTCCTGTCACTCAGCCTTTCCTGCTACAGGGATTTCTTGCTGACCTCCTCTCCTCACGCTGGCCTCTCTCCACACTCTCCCAACTGCCATTTTGGTGGTGGTGCGGGGGTGTTCATAATCCCTTTATCTGCCAAGACCCTCGCCTTACATCCAGTGATGTGCTGGAGCTGGCTCACACCAACTTGCAAGTCGGTTGTGAAATTTTCAAGAATCTTGCAAGCTTGTTATTCACTCTTTGGTAGCTTAAAATGGGCCAAGGTAGGAATGTTTACAGCATGGAAATTGGCCAGTGCTACCAGTCAGAGTTTTTCTTTCAGAGAGCTGGTCATTAATCCTTTACCAATATACCCTTGTCTACACCTTTTTTCAGGATCAGCTAAATACTTTGCTGGGCCCAGTGCAAATTGAAAATGCAGGGCTCTTAAGAATTTCAAGGCAACAACAGCAGAGCCTTAAACCAGGCATTAGACCCTTCTTAGCAGGCTGTGCACAGGTCAGACATCGAGGACACTGGCCCTGTCTCTACTCCCTCTATACCCTCTACACTCAGAGCCCCCACCAGCAGCCAACTCTCCCTAGAGGTAACGGGAGATCACACCCAAACAAAAGCAAAGTTATTAAGCAAAACTGTCCAGCTCTGCTCAGTCTCTTCTCTCCCATCTAAAGAGTCCTCTTGGGCTTCATCTTTTGTAACCAAAAAGCTACAAGGACCATCTAAAACAAAGGGAACATCCTCTTCTGAGAAGAATCCTTCCCTCCTCTAGAATCCTCAGTTTGGCACCATTTCATTGTTTTAATAGTTATTTTTCTCCCATTTATGATTGGAAGTAAGTTGGGACGGCTCAGGCAGCCCAAAGGGAAGGGTAGGAATTTAGAGGTGGTCATGGTATTTTCCTGGCTTGGGAGCACTCAGAATCCTGGAAGGCTGACTCTGCAAGAAACTGCACAGATCTTCAGTTCAGGGTTTGTAGTAAAACTGTAGCCTTGGGATCATGTTTACAAACCAACTTTGACATGGAGAGGGCCACCTTGACCCTCCCCAGGCAGCCTCTCTACAGGGCCCACTCCATGCCTTGAGTCCTGTTTCCCATGTTCCTCCTGCCATCCCCACCCCTGCTGCCCTGAACTCAACACCCTGTTGTACTCTGCATCTTTGTTCACATCATCCCTTCTGCTCCAATTCCTTCTATACTCTAGCACACATGTTGAGTTTCTTTTTTTTTTTTTTTGTGAGGAAGGTCAGCCCTGAGCTAACATCCATGCCAATCTTCCACTTTTTGCTGAGAAAGACTGGCCATGGGATAATATCTGTGCCCATTTTCCTCCACTTTTATATGGGACACAACCACAGCATGGCATGACAAGCGGTGCATCAGTTTGGATCCCGGGCCACCAGCAGCGGAGCTCATGCACTTAACTACCACAGCACGGGGCCAGCCCAATTGGGCTCCTGTTTTGTCCTTCAAAACCTCTGAGTAGCACTTGTGGATTCCATGGTGAGACCCTCCCACTGCATTAGGGGCCCACCTCTGTTCTGGCCTCACCTTGTTGGAGTATAAGTTACCTCTGTGGGTTTCTGACCCTTTTCTTAGGCTGGAAACTCCTCCAGTGAAGGGATCTGACTTATCCCCCTCTGGCTGTCTCACCCATGCCCAGCATGTTGCCACCACACGAACTCCATCAGGACATGCTGACAGGATTGGCACAAAGGGAGACAGAGATGGGCATCTCTTAGGCTTGGAAGAGGCCAGAGGGAATGGAGAAGGAAGGAGAGAGAACTGAGTTGTGTGGCAGCTGTTTGAAAAACAGGAAGTACAGAGATCTTTAGCAAAACCTTGACTGCTAACAAAAGAGAGAAAACCATGGACTAATTCCTCCATCAATGACTGCACCGACTAAATGCATTCTGGATTAAAGACACTGTCTCCAGAGAGGGGACTGTGGTGGGGCAGGAGCGAACGAGCAGTGCCGCCGAGGGATGCGGCAAATGAGGCTTTGCCTCTGATGGGCCAAGAAGGCCAGACTGTGGGATGGCAAGTGGGCAGGGCTCAGCTGAGACGCCAGACATTGAGCCAGGTTGGGTAGCCAGAGCTGGACTCTAGCCAGCGAGTTGGGATAATAAGCCAAATTCCCAACTCTCCGTGGTCATCATTGACAAAGGTCAACTGAGCAGGCCTTGGACGTCAGCCAAGCCAACCTGGATCCAAAGCAAATGCATCCTCAGAAGGAACCTTCAGGATAAGAGAAAGGCTGTCTCTGTGATCTCAGAGGGGCTGGGGTTCCTGCGGCCATCCTGACATTGGCTCCTAGCAGGGGTGGGCCGTGGCCCAAGGCTTCTGCAAGGTCTCCAAGCTCACAGCTCTCCAGAGCATTGCCCACCCAGCACAATCCTTAAATCAGACTCCCAGACTGCCAGTGTTGCCTGTGCAGGCAGCAGAGCATCTGACCTGACTGCATCTGGTTTTTGCTCTGGTCCCAGGGGAGTAGATGTCCTGTAGATGCCTCTGAGAAGAGCGCCATCAGTTTTACGTACAGACTACATTTACCCACACACCCACACCCACACGCATACCCCACAATCCTAAAGAGAAAAGGCTACCACGTGCAAATCCCAGAACTGGCAAAGAGAGCAGACTGGCATGGGGGTGATGAAATCAGGGCAGTGAGGGTGCTGGTTGGGCATCCACGTGTCTCTGAGCTCTCCATGAGCCTGTGTGTGAGTCCCTTAGTTCTTTAGAGTTCAGATCCAAGAACAGCCATTATTTCATGTGCCTAGGTTCTCAGAGAATGGAAAAAATAGAAAAGCTTGCATTGACACTGAATATTTCTCCATTAGATATTTTCAGCCGCTCTTCAAGCACAGGCTGGTGTAGTTTTAGCAACCCGGAAGTGGAGAGTGGCTAACTGTCCCATTTTGCTTTCAAAGTGCTCCATTCCGTCAATTGTCAGAGCCCATTCATCCTGTGCTTCAGCAAGTGGCCTTGAGGGGACAAAGCCACATGCCCTGGAAAGGGAGGGGAGCTGGCTCTGTGGCATGTTTGTGATTTCCTGAGCTACTATCTTTGGACGTGTGCCACACAGCTCAAGTGTGTCTCTGTGCCCACTAAGCACGTTCCACCCCTGCTCTTGTTGTACTGAGAGAGTGAGACCCCAAGGTGGGGGTTTGCCCTCAGGGCACAAACTGCTGGGAGAGGAGACAGCCCCGTGGCAGCTCACAGAAGAGGAAAGCACCAGGGGACTCCAACACCCAAAGTGCTGGGTCATCATAGAGGGAGGGAGCAGAGAGCACACGTGGAGAATGGGACTAGGGAGGGGCATCTGATGTGGCAGAGAAAGACAGAGACCACTGCAGGGATATGAGGACAGGCTCCTACGCTGGGGCTGCCCTGACTCCCGGAGGCTTCACTCTTTCTCTCTGGGTCTGTTTTCCTGTCTACAAATGGGGTGCACGACAGAGTCCCTTTGGCTTCCCCTCTGTCGTTCAGCTCAAACACCAGACACATTGGGGTGGTTCCCAGGTCTCCAGGGTGGTAGGAGCTGAGGGTGATGAACAAGAACAGAGGAGGAACAGTTGGGAGGGGAGGGGGCTGCAGGAAGTCTCTCTGGTATCCTTACAGCTCATCCTGAGGGAGGAGACTCGGGCTGTGTTCTGGAGCTGGCTGGCTGGGGAGCATGGGCGGGGAAGAGGGTGCTGGGAGGGGAGCCACGGCAAATGTGGCTGCCAGGGGTGCTCAGAGGCCCATTACCCAACCTGGTGCTAAGCTGCCAGTGAGAAGGCATGATACCCAGGGATCTTTAGGTGGTGACAGGGCATGTGCTTGGGAGAATCTGGGTGTTTTTGCTTTTCTAAGTTGTCCCCACAAAAGGGGGTGGTCGAGAGGTAGTCTTTACTGAGCAACTTCTCTGTACCAGGCCCTCAAATTGTCCCATTACTTACAGGAGTGACATCATTTCACCTTCATATTTTACAGGAAAGACCTGAGGTTCAGAGATATTAGGCATCTTGCTGGAGGTCACACAGCTGAGAAGCAGGATAAGGTGGATTTGAGCCTGATCTGTGTGGGTCTCAAGCCCTAGCTCTTTTCACATCATCAGTGGCATTTCCTCTGAATTCTCCAGAGCCCTGAGTTCCTCTAAGATCCCTTGGGGTCACCGCAGCAGGTGGACACTGAGGGTGCCAGGAAGGCTGGCAGCGAGAGCAGCTCCCGTCCTCTGCCAGCTTCTGGGGCGTGTGATCCATGTTTAGAAAAGTCTATGTTTGGTTTAGTGCTCTGCTGTCACCATCTTGAAATTTTGTCATTTTTTAAGAAGGGGTCCTGCATATTTTCTCTGCAGTGGGCCACAAGTTACATAGTCCATCCCGCTGATGGTGTTTTCACATAAGGTGTCACTTGAGAAAGGCTGCTCGAGTCCCACCGGTGGTGGCAGCCCCTGCCCTCTCCCTAGTCCCCTCAGCTCTGCTGGACTTGTGGGCGAGGTCTTGGAGGGGCAGGAACTCCGTGGCCGGAGCTTACCCTGTGGTTCCTCTGTCAGTGAGGCCATCGTGTGTTTGCACCAGATCTTGACCAAGGCCTGAAGACCTGCATCTCCAGCTGGCCCTCTGGGATCTGGGTGAGGAGGCAGCCCTGGTAGAGGTCCCCAGCCCCACCTGCACCAAAATCCACCTGAGAAGTCCCTCTCCAGGGCCCACTCCTCCAGGCTGGCAGCTCTTCCATCCTCCCGGGGTGTAAAACACACCTTAAAACACACAGAATCCCTCAGAGGGAGCAGAAGAGGAAAGACAAGTTGGCAAAAGCTGTTTTTCTAGAAGGAAGTGATATATTTTTAGTTCCTTATCTACTTTTCCCTTTTAAAAATTATGTATATGAACCCATTTGAGAAAATTTGACAATCTAGAGAATCAGAAAATGTTCAAAGCTATACCAACCATAGTTCTCCTTCCCAAAGATAACCACTGTAAACACTTTGTTGTGTTTTCTTCAAATTTTTTTCTATGCACAGACCTTGGGATGTTCCCCCCGCTTTATTTACATAATATCACATATATGAATGTTGAATTTGAATCTTGATGTGTTTGTTTTTTTACTTAACATTATAGCACAAGTGTTTTCTCATGCTGAAAGTATGCTTTTTGATGGCTGTATGATCCTCCAGTACCTGTGAGCATGCCATCATCCATGCAGCCATCTCCCATCATTGGTTCTTAAAGTTGTTGCAAATTTTTGATACTAGAAACACTCATCTCTGCAACTGAAATGTTCATATGAGAGAGCGTCTCCTTGGGACAGGTTTCCAAAAGTAGAATGACTGAAACAAAAGGTAGAAGCACAGTCAAGGGTCCCACTCCTTCCACCCTGCGTCACTGCTCTCTGAGCTGACTGCAACGCCCTGACGGCCCCGAGGGCTGCACAGTAGGACCACCTGCATCGCGCCTCTCCCACACTGAGTGTGACATTTTCTTGTTCACTTCCCTAAGTCAGAGAGCCCCGCTTTTCCCCCAAGGTCACAATGGGAAGAGGCCCTAGAAAGACGAGGTCTGCACTTCCTGTAGTTGTGTGGGTGATGGTGCCGTCCCATGGGTAGTGGAATGCCCTGTGTAAGCTCCCACTTAGAGTTTATTGCAAAGGAGGCATGTTTTTCTTTAATGGAGTTTATAAGCAGAGGTTTCAGTGGACCCATCCCTGCCAATCAAGTACTGAAGGGCAGGTTTGGGGAGATTGGCTGGGCTTTCGGGAGCTGGAAGGCGGGTATTGTGTTTCCAAGAGGTTGGGACAGAGCAGGCCAGCAGCAGACCCAAGTTGCTGAGCCTGGGGAGGTGTGGAAGGACAGGGACAAATGGATAAAGGGACAGACAGCTGAAGGGACGTGACTCGGGAGGGCATGTCTTGTGGAGGGAAGCACTGGAATGGAGGACTCAGGAGACCTGGTTCCAGGCCAGCTACTGACTCACCTTATGACCTCGGATGAGTCACTTCTGTCACTGGTGGGGCACACTGGGAGGGAGGCCTCTTGGGGGAGCCAGGGCTGAGGGGGATGTGGAGCTGCAATTCAGTGACCACAGAGGCCTCAGCTGAACCCCCAAAACTCCG